>NC_039483.1:11961082-12655198 GCF_003590095.1 Trichoplusia ni
GGATAACTAAACATCTAAAATAGTTTTTAATGAAGATAATATTTAATTTCTTATATTATAAATGGGTAGAGACTAGAGGCTCTTCGCAATTGGACTCGCTTAGTTATCGTTTTTGCAATACGATAAGAAAATTAAATTTACATATTTTGGTTGTGTAGCTTTTCATTGTCTAAGAAAAACAATAAAATAATTTTAGTGGTATCATTTAAACAAACAAACAAAGTCACTTTTTCTTTTTCTTGAGATATTACTTAGGATAGGTACTAGTTATTAGTGATAAATATTTGAGATTTTTTCTAAACAACTTGATTGTTAATAATTACACATCCAATTATCAACGATAGAAAAATGAAACCCAAGTCGTTATACAATTAAATAAGACAATTAAAAACTTTTTATGCCATGTAAAAATAACACTGAGACGGAGATTTGCTGGTATAAGACCTCATAACATTTCTGAATTCAAGTAAATTCAAATTTAAACTCAAATATTCTTTCAAACGATTAAACTAAGTACAGTTCAAATGTTATGAGTCGCAAAATAATAATTGTAATATGTATTTAACTTTCACTTAACCAGGTATTTTACTTACTGAACTACATAAAAAAACCATTAGACATTCAATCAATATACACTATAATTAAAACTAACAAGCACACCATTTAAATATTTTGTCTATGTTATTAAAAACAGTCACAATTCTACATCTTGTTTAACTAGTCCTCCCACTACAAATCCAATCTACAATCGTTATTCAATTAGCTCGCGGCTAAATTTGATAAACCAGACCATAATGTCCCATTTGTCATTTAAACAATAGCTAAAAAATATCTAGACTTTAGATGTTCAACGAAAATGTATTTCATAATAGATATTGGGTTTATTCATAGAGTATTCATAGCAAGAAACACTGAGTTTTATTGTGATGGGGAAACTTTAGAAAAAGAGTACAGTAAATAATAACGACTTTCACTCAACTCAAAAAACAGGACTTAGTATACCTACGGTAATAAAATGACAACAGCATATTGAATACTTAACGAAATGGAAAGCAAAGTGAGTCACCGTCCACCCCTCACATAGATCGTCGAAGTAAATATTTGGCGGACAAACACCATGGAATGTCATGTTTATGTAAATTGACCTTTATATTGTCCTTATGTGTGCAGGTGTAACCTGATAATCCGAATACGTGATCCACCGTCTGTATAGACTTTAAACCGGTGTTTATTTGGAAAGCTAATATTTTTAAATAGCTCTTCCGTGACTAATTTGTTTGACGTAAACAAATAAAACAAAAGGCTGTGCAGTTTTCCGATTGCGGTTGTTTTGGAATTATGATTCGCGGCCCTTTTGTTAATGGTGTTTGATTTATATGAAATCAATACGGATGTTAGAGTATGTTTGCTTTTCATTATATCTGTAACATGCGATCGCATCATCTGCCAAGTGCTAAATGTGTTCACATGATTATTGTGATGATGCGATGATTTATTTGGACGATGTTAAGTAGTAAGATTTTCGTTATTACGAATTTTCATAAAAATGCTATGTCATATCAACTTGATAGGTATACCAATACTAGTTGACCCAGCAAAGGTTGTTTTGCCGAATTTTTGTTTTCTAGTTGTACCTATGTATTTTTAATGCCACATTATATAAAAAAAAAATCAATTTCGTCCAATTTTTTTTTATTGTGAGCAACCGTTATCACTTAGGGGTATGAAAAATGGATGTTAGTCGATTCTCAGACCTATTCAATATGCATATTAAATTTGGTAAAAATCGGTTACGTCGTTTCGGAGGAGTACGGTAACTAATATCGTGACACGGGAATTTTATATATTAGATAGTGAGAATAGAAACAGTAGAATCAATAATACAGCATTAATTGTTTTTATTGTTCTGCCTCAAAGAGATAACAAATTTTAACATTTAAAAATACTGACTACCGTTATCGCCGCTAAAGATTAAAAAATCCATAACCTTAAAATAGCCTCGTTTTTGCAAACATTTTTCATACGTACGTTCATACAGCTAAGAATAAACGTTGCGGTTTATTCAGTTTTAACGGCGTCACATAAATATTAATGGTGCCCGACCCGGCACGTTAACATGCTTCGACACATAACAGGAGGTCTACCAGAACCACCAGCTCTTACAGTAATATTATTGCAAGTGTGGAAAAGAGACGCACCTCTAGACCGTGTAGTGCTCTTTCTCCCTTCCACAACTACAACAGTCCAATCTTAAGTTAAGGTGGTAAACCCTCAGATATAATGCATCACATACATACATACATAGTACCTACAAATCAAGGTATATAACCTACTTGGTTGGTACATGGAATCTGCACGTCCACTTCACGCGATGCACAATCACGTCGTTCACCTTTCAATTACATTGACTTCATTAACTTGAGTCTAAAGTAAACATACCTACCTAGTTTTTGTAAAGGTTAAGGATTTGTTTAACATCATTTGGAATTACATAAATCAGGAAACTTTAATATATCAGGTAAGTTATGTGTCCAAGTAATTCGCCACTCATGCTTTTACCAACGTCCGACCCTCAGAGGCAATAGTAGTTGTCGCCAATAGTAGGTATGCTGAAACGATCCCATGCCTCTGGCTCAGGTCGTTGAAGGGGCCCGGAGTGTTTTAGTAGCCGACAGTTTGACGTATCAGCAGGTCGTCCTCTAATCATGGGTATCACACGTTAGCACCGTGAGCTAGAAAACAAAAAAGCTTAATGACATAAATAATAAATTAAATACGATTTTATTTTAAGACAAGATACTTGTTTTTCAAATTGCAGATTCTATGCATTGCGAAAAAAAATACAAAAAGATACCTATTATTAAGGTATTGCAAAAACACTCATCATAAATTCAATCAAACGGATGTCAATATTTCGTATCTTGTTTTATATCTTTAATAAATAAAATTCAACATTATACTTGAGACGTGCATCAAAACGCAATCGCACA
Organism: Trichoplusia ni; assembly: GCF_003590095.1. Taxonomy (NCBI): domain Eukaryota; kingdom Metazoa; phylum Arthropoda; class Insecta; order Lepidoptera; family Noctuidae; genus Trichoplusia; species Trichoplusia ni. Next base: position 11,964,073 of record NC_039483.1, read on the forward strand.
AGGTGCAATAAAAAAACCTTGCAAACAGTTGTTTCGATTTATGACATGAAGAAACTTTAACATAATTATGTCAAAAGTATATACCTATATGAAAGCGTAACATGGCATTACAATTTTTGCAAAAATAATAGGTATATAAGCTATTACTACCGTAAGTTAGTGACGTGATTTGGAAAGCTGTACTGCGAATATTTTTTACATAAACCTTCGCAGTTTACCTAAAAAATTGAGAAATGTCAAAGAAATGGGCGACTCTCTCTCTTTTTAATAAATGACTTGAAATCAAAAACCAAGAGGTATTTATGACTTATTGACTGTGCTATATTATCAAGAACCTTAATTCATATATTTATAAATTGAAATGTCAAGAATAAATTAGCGATGGGCCACAAAACTGTCATTCTGCATAAACAAGCTAAGGTTAATGGTTGAAAATAAACATAATTTAGCAGTTACAATACTGTGTTAACATCGTTTAGACAGATAAACTCAATAATCTATTGAACTGCTCATAAATTTTACTTTTACTTCATTTACGTGTCAACTTATAAATAACTTGCCGTTAGATACTGAAATGATACATTAGAACGTAATTAAACTAAACGGTCTTTCAACCAAAACAATCATAAAGATATCCACTTCTAATTATTCAAAGGTCTCTCTTTAAAATTTTGGAGAACGAGCAATGATCGCCATGCATCTTATTGATTCCCACATCCTAAATAATTCTATAATAAGTCTAGAATATTATAACTTCAACCGTCCAAGCTTCAGCAGTCCAGGCCCCAACAAGTCCTTAGATAACATTAAAACCAACAGTTAGTTTGAAAAGATTTACTTTAAAAGCTTCTTATATCTTCTTAGGTATATTACGACTCTAAAACATCAAAAATTCGCAAGCAGAAACGATTCTTAGCGTTGGATACTAATAGTGACAGATTATTACTTACGATATCCCAACACAAAACTGTACATTGACAGGCGGACGATTAGTCAGTCGATAATATAACACTCAGATACAGTTACTCATTTATAATCACATTATTCTGACATTCAATGTCATGTAAGTGTCATATTAAAGTTGTAAAAAGTATAATGTTACATTGTTGAGGGACAAAAACCACTTAGGTAATACCACGCCCCCTTGAAGTTGAACGTCCGACAAAGATTCAAATATCCTTCTGTACTTGTATGACTAAATTACGAGAAATAAAAAAGATCGCATCACACTATCACAACTTATAAAGCAAATAAAAAAGCACTTAAAATCTCAATCATACTCCAAGTGACAGTATAATTATAATAGAAATTATGTAATTATTACATGCAAAAAGTATAAATTACAAAGAGTAAAAACATACATCATGTTTCCAAAAACAGCAATGAGGTCGGATTTCACTTAACTGTCAATGCAACTCTTGATTGTTTCACCGACACGGGACATTTCTTATTTATTCTTCTCAGTAACAAGTTTTTGGCTTCCATTAAATCTCGGGAATTCCGGGGAGGTGGCGGTGCAATTAAAATAAAATAATTTTACACGCTTTGGTTTCTGTCGAACTGACTGCTATCAAATTAAAACTCATTTAATTATTATGGTTCATTGATAATGGAATAGCCTGTTTCTGATAAACTTTCAGTAAACTTTGAAATAATTTTTGAAAATTTTGTTTAAAACTGATGTCGGTTAAATATCACTTAAAGGAGCCTCTTATCACTAACATTATTTGCTTATTGACTCAATGTATTGCAAATGACTGTTTTATTACACATATCTGCATTTTGGGGTTTTGAGATAAGATTTTAGTCGTTGTAAACTTGAGGAAAGGTGTTCTACTATGACCTTTTGAGATAAAAGTCTATTTAGTCTGACTAAATTCAACCTATTTAAAAATAATAAAATTGACTAAATATTGGATAACGTTTAACATGGTATAGAAGATATACACACATCATTTCTAATGTTTCATCTTCAAAGTTTAAAATCAAATTGTTTACTCGGTAATGACTTTACATCAGAATCACTCAACAAGTTATCATGAATTCCCAGTAAGTCCTTACTTAGATCAGTAAAATTAACATGATCAGGCGTTGCCTATATGGCGTGCGTGCGAATTCCGTAGGTGTTGACTATAACTATACTTAGGTATACCTATGAGCTCGACGACTTTAAATTCAAACAATTACATCATTCTTACAAATATCTCAAATATTTGGCCGTTCTAACTCTCCTACATTTCAATTGACTCATGTTTTTGCTAGACATTCATTTATATTTCATATTTGCGTAAAGTATTTAGTCATCTGTGCGCATTTCTCATAGACTAGTATTAATTTATTATGCAATTTTTATTTGATGATTATCGAAGCCGATAATCTCGTTTAGTATCAATTTACTTTTAAAAAACAAAGTTTCCATTTATTATCGAATGGAATTCAACTAAGTAGTATCTACTTCTGTCCTATTACCAGAAAAACGTGAACCACATCCTGCCTTATCCTCGAATTTGTCATTCAAATGGAATTCGATCACAAAATAATAGTACTGGTTTTCATAGCAATGACAAATATTTCGAGAGAATAGATTCAGATTCCGATCTAAAATGGACCATTTGCTCGATAACACAAGTACAAAACAATGTTAAAAAAACTTCTCAAGAAAAAGCTTTATTCAAATATTCGTTGTATTTATGCAAAAAATAAGATTAAGTAGTTATCAAAGAACAGGCTTGTCTAGGCTTGATCAACAGGAACACCAAGGTCGTCTTAGACCGGTCATTTAGAAATGGATGGATAAAACGTGACTGTATTTGTTTACATTATTAAAGCAATGGTCTAATAATAGTTATATTAGAGCCACTTTGCACCTTAATTCACTTAGCTTTACACACGCCAAGTCCCAATGTCGGTGACAGCTACAACTCGACGTACGACGTACGTCACGGGGAAGGTATAAGGTGTTTACAGGAGACCTATGGCGTTAATATCATAGTATTACAATTCAAACTATTTTAATAATATTTATGACACATTTCAATCGAATGCCCATTAATTCTTAAACAAAATAAAATAAAAAACTAGCTGTTAATTTTCCAGACAAGTGGGTACCATATATAGGCATCCTATTCGACCTCAACAAACAACATTAAATTCGGTTGGTATGGTATTTAAGTATGGCTAAAAAGTCAAGGTCATTTGTCCTTGGCGATCGTATAGAATTTCTCTCTGAAACTGAGTAAGAGCAAGTTCACCTATGATCCTTTTTCTCTTGCCAGTTTTATTGGATATTTTTTTATTTATTAATCGCTCAACGAGCAAAGACCTACTTCAAATATGGCACACTATTTTGAAAACAATAACAAATTTCGATTTTCGACGAAAACGGACCATGTTTGAACCGGTAATAATGCTTAAAATAATGAAAACAATCAATTTGATATAAAAATACTTTATTTTCGTAATATGCATTGTAAATATTACCATTTCAAAATTGTATAAGTACTCCAATTTGCGCTGAAGCGTAAGACATACATAATATAATATATTAATCGGTATTTAATTAGTCTAGACAAGTTTTTTTCTTCTCCAAATATTATGCGCAAACTAAACTGGTTTAAAAAAACTGTCCTGTTTCCAGAACATACATATTATTTATTAATTTACTTCAGAACAATGTTCATATACCGAGAAATAAAAACGTCTAAGCAAAGTTTAGAATGTAGAGTTTTTTAATGAATACCATAAACGTAAAGCTTAAAGCGCCTTACAATTTACATATATTTCACGGCCTACGCATTGCTGTGACAAGAGTTAAAGTAGCTCTTTAAATCTTCTAATATATTAAATTCCCGTGTCACGATGTTAGTTACCGTACTCCTCCGAAACGGTTCTACCGATTTTTATGAAATTTTGTATACATATTGGGTAGGTCTGAGAATAGAACAACATCTATTTTTCGTACCCCTAAGTGATAAGGGTTGCACACACTAAAAAAAAAAATATTTTGAAATTGTTTGTTTTTTTTTATAATGTGGCATTAAAAATACATACAACTAGAATTAAAATATTCCGCAAAACAACGTTTGCTGGGTCAACTAGTAAATGAATAAAATCCGATTTTGTGTTGTGAACAATTGTTTAATTCATTGTAGATACTAATTTAAAGAGCTATACAAATATATTTTAAGTAATATCTTAAATTACGAGTATAATTAAAAGGATGTTTTTCCTATCCTCCTTAATATCTCTTGATGAATTATAGGTGTATTAATATACTAATTGTTGAACTTCTTCAATTCCAGTTACGACGCTGATGATGGCTCCAGCCGTACTGAACAGGGTGCTATCCTGAACCCCGGTACCAAAGACGCGGCTTTGGACGTCGCAGGCGCTGTACGCTGGTACGACGCTAAAGGACACCTCTACCAAATGACGTACAAAGCTGGCAAGAGAGGCTACAGAACAATCATTAAGAAATTATCGTAAACTAAAGCGGCAATGGAACTCTTCATTAATATTAGTTCGAATAATTTTCGATAACAAAAGACTGGACGATTCATAATTTTATTTATTAACTGTTGATATGTTATTTAATTAAATTAATAGGAATATTACGTTCACGCTAATATTTAACACATTTAATTTAAGAACGATGATTAACAATAGTATTATACTGAATTGTAATAAAAGTGAGTGATAAAAAACATTTTGTTTCATAACATTGGAAATGTACAAATTCTTTGAATAATATCAGCAATATCGTTTCTTAGAAAAATTGCGTCCCTACATTTTATTTTAAGGCCTATTTAAACATGTCTAAATTTTAAATTATTGTAATTCATAGAATATACTTAATGATAAGAATGTATTCTTTTTATTTAATCTCTCTATAGTATCACATATATATTGAAATCGAAGTTTACTTAAATGATGAAAGTATTTTAGATTTTATATTTACTCTAAACTTCTTCATCCATTCATGTGTAGTTTTTCTAAAAATAACAAGGACAATCACATTTAAAAATGAATTAAAATGCTGTTGGTATATAATTTTTCAGACCAGATCATATCATTCAAGACTCCTACACGAACACACTTGCCATAAGCGATGTTTCAGCACTTGAACAAAAAAAAATAATCTTGTACCACTTACAGTTTTCATACCATACGTTCCTACAATTCTCTTGATTTCTCTTGAACTTTGGTGATGGTGTAAACCTATCTCCCCTTCGAATATGTTTAGATGTCGTGAAATTTCAGCTGGTCGGTTAAGTGGTGTGTGTTAATTTATGCGTTTACCATCTTTCATAACCTGATTTGTATTATCACCTTAGCAAGTGCACATCATCAGTTGATGTAACCTTTACAAATACACAATGTATTTAAGGAGAACTTCTGCGTATTTTTTGTCACTTCAATATTATCACTACAAGTTTTATCATGATTGCCTTGGTAAGTTTATTAAGTATTCAAATTTTAAATGTTATTTTTCCATGCGTATTTTTAACTTATTCAACTCTATGCGCATCATAAAATTTTTTAGACATTTTAAACTGTCCTGCATCCAGCCTCCTTCGAATGCAACTGAAATGTTATTATGATGTTACAGAAATTAATCTTCTTGGTCGCTGTTGGCACTGTTTTGGCAGCTGACAACAAACCCGTCCCGGAAATTCTGTCTCAAAGCAAAACATCGAACCCCACCGGATATGCCTTTGAGTAAGTTGATTCTTATTATCATAATCGACTGAAAATCGAATGAAAATGAAAATAATCGTAATACCACTTTTTCAAAACCCTTGGGATGTTATTGTGCAAAAGTGCGTATCAAAGTGAAAATTTATTAAGGCCTTCGGCGCCAACAAAAATGTTAGACAAGTATTTTCCTTTTCAGATATAGCAAAACACCTCATAGATAAAGAGAGTGGGTGTTTATGACATCACTAACCTATACTAAATGTCATAATAGCGTGCCCCCACTCCTGCCCGTATTGTCTAACTAGCATTCTGTTATTAAAAAAAAAATACGTCTCATATTTTTTTCGCCGTCAACTCTCAAAGACTGCCAAACTAAACTGAAACCGTAGTCAGTTGAGTCATTATTTATCAAACAGTTCTGAGTATGCGTTCTAAAATTACGACATTTATGATTTACGCATTTGAATTGCAGTAAAAAGTCAATAGCATTGAAGTCGAATTTGTTAACATAACAAACAAAGCGAACGACAGCGGAGGACGCTGCTTTGTTAATTTTCAAAGATTTATTTAAATATATTTTACTAAGTAAAAAATTTCGCAAGCCTAAGTTGCGAATTTGCTAATACTATTTATATGTGTTTTCAAGGTTTTCATAATGACTTAGGAGACAAATGAGCGTGTGAGTAACCTTATAGAAACAGATCATGGTCAATATTACTGATTCTTTAAACTTTTTGTGTCTACCCAAATGTGCTGGAAGACTGTTCCAAAAAATCTTGCCATTTTTAAAACAGTCTATTATATTGAAGGCGTTTTAAGAATTTTTCACCGTTCTCGGTTTCTTATTGAGCTGATATTCAGCAGTAATATGTATATTTGTATAATGCGTGTCAATACAATATTTTGATGAAAAGAAGTTTACTTGATGCTATAGCTGAAAGTTGACCAGAGGATCTGCGCAATATAACGACACAACCCCATAGAGTTTAAGTTAGTTGGATATGTCTAGTCGAGTACCCCTAAGAAATTAAGCAAAATAAATAAATTAAAAACGTACTTCTCAACTTGTAACTTGTTATGATTTCTACCTTACAGATTGTCCCTTAAAATCGTAAATAGTAATTCAATTATAAACTAAGAGATATCATACATCTATCTACTATCATACATTACATTTTTGCAGGTTTGAGTCTCTTAATTCTATTTTCAGGAAACTTGTACATTTGTATTTGAAATGAAATCAAATATTCTGCAAGTTGGATATAATAATCATCACTTTTGCATGTCTTTTTTGAGAACAACGCATTTGAAGAAATGTTAACTACATTTCTTCAAACGTCGGAACAAACTCAGAGCTCGCAGTATCTTTGAAAGTAGGAACAATTTTAATTTTCACTATTTTTATATTATTCTTTTTTATTTTCCAGCTTTAAAACCAGTGACGGTGTATCTCGAAAAGAAGAAGCCAACCTAGTCAAAGTGGGCGACAAATATGGAATCTCCGTCAAAGGATCTTACTCATACATCTCCCCCGATGGCATAGAGTACCAAGTCATTTATACTTCTGATGACAAAGGCTTCAAGCCACAAATTCACGGTTCATCTCAACATTAATTATTTCCGTTATGTATATTGTTACCCTTTAGCTGTTAAAAAAATAAATAGAAAGAAAATTTATTATTGCGTTTGAATAAGAAGTAGGTATATAAAATAAACTTATGTTCAGAAGAATACCATCGAAAGCTACTTAATAATACATATTCACTGAAAAGTATTTACAATAACGAGACTTAAAAGATTAACGTCAATTAGAAAAGGAATCAATTATTAAGTTCTTAGGTAGGAGTTAATACTATACCCATTAAAAATGTATTTAGAGCAGTCTAGCCATTTTATGAACATGTGTTGTTAAAATCACAACAAATAGCTAAATGGGCAAAACTACGTAGATCCAACTCTAGCTAGACCTAAGTTTTTAATGCAATTTATGTATGATAAATAACAAGTGTATATAACTTATTCATGAACGTACATCGCACTTAGCCCATCACCATGCACTGCACTGTAACTTTAACATGGTGGGTATTAATGTGGTGTTCGATCTAAATTATGTTATGTGTGTTCTTTATCAATGATAAAATATTCAGGTATGTATATGAATTTTGTTGACAGTATCTTACATGGATAACGTTATCTAGAAACGGGTATCTCGTTAACATTTTTGTGCAGTTCCTTAGCGACATCAAAAACCTTTGGCAAGTGGTGAACATTGGGCGAATAAGAATATCGTCGTTTGGTATATACAAGGCTACTTGAACCAAAATGGAGTGTAATGGAGAAATGGGAATTGTTAAATAATAGGTAGATAACTATAGTCACTTTTAACTCCCAATGCTCTACATGCAAAGTGTCTAAAATAAATATTTGCTGTACCTACGAAGCAGGTGCCGCTGTATTAGGTAATTCCAAGCATCGATCATTCATAAAAACAAACTTTTTGTTTGTCTCGAATTAAAAGTTCATCATAATCCTAATACATGTTCAAGGTTTAGCAAAAACCACAGTAATTCAGATGTAATACATCAAAAAATTCGCTGAATGTTAGCAGGTATGTAATGTTTTATGACAAAAGATATTTTTAACACAATTACACAGAGCTTAGTGAGCAAGGACGAAAACCATTTTAAATGTGAACCAAGGAGGAAAAGTAAAGAACGCTACGATTTCAGAGAGAAAGAAAGCTGGATAATTTTATTATTCCTTACTATTGTTTTGGTTAAGGTAAAACCTGTACATTTTTATTAAAAGCAAATATGACGACGGCGAAGCAAGATGCTAACATCTACATCCAGAACTCGATTGTCAGTGTCTTTCTGTTTCTTATTGAAATCCAATAGGTATTTCTGATCTCAAACCTATGAAAATAATCTGGAAATTAGTTAGGTACTTCGGATACTAGCACCAATTAGGGCAGTTAATTAAAGCTACACTCATGGTCATCAACGTACGACACTGATAATGCTAGATGGCAACTAGATATTGGTTTGGTTCGATAGTTCATTAATTTGAATGAATCAAAAACAGAACTATGATCGGTTATTTCTGATTTGTACGAGTTTGATCAATTTTGGGCGTAAGACTTCTTCGCCTTACTTCTAGCGGTGCTTATCTCCATATATCTTTAACTCTATGACTACTGAAAGTAACGATCAGCTTATTGTAGTCCTCCTTATCAGTAGCTCTTCGGAACAGATCCACGATCCAGTCCCTGATGTTCCTTAACCGAGACTGTACCTGCCAAGACGAAGATGCTTTCTTAAATTTGGGAATGATGGGTACTTATTAAATATTAATTCAACTATCCTCATTTAAAGTGCAGCCTTAGTTTTAGACACAATTGCAAAATCAAAATCTAATATATTTGTTCAGAATGTTAGATTCTCCTAATTTAGTTCACATCAATGCAACTGGTATCCATATAAGGAACAAAAATACACGTGCATTGAAATCAATGAGAGCCAACATTCTAAATAAATATGAAACAATTGATGTTGATGATAATGCCCTTTCCTGAACAATAGATTAGGTAAGATCTCGAGTTGTGTGCTGTGGTTAGCGAGGACATCACTTATTCGTAGTATCGCGTAGTTTCAAATAGTTTAGCAATGACTAGGCGTTTTATGGTAAGTGCTTATCGTTCAAAATAGTCTCACTATTTCGTGGTTAAAAAAATTGAGTTGCATCCTATAGATATATAAGTATAGATATATAAGTATAAGCTCTTTTGTGGTCAGGGTCAAAGGAGACGTTATTAATTGATTATCAGCTTTGTATTAATGAATAATAAAAAAAATAGACTCACAAATATTCTCTGAACATAATAACCACTAATTGGTTTACAAATACAACTTCTTTACCTGAATGTGTTAGCAAATATAAGCTAATTATGACTTTGATTCAATATAAACAAGCTGTAGATATAATTGTATGCTAACAAAGAAATTAAGCATATTTCTATCTTCAGCAAAACCTGTCCAATTTTCTTTAGATCTTTGTTGAATGCAGATATCTTTTTTTTTAAGAAAGCCAGCTCTCTTACTCTAGTTTCCTACAATATTTTCCCCATTACTTTTTCATGTGATGGATTTTTTTATTTTTTTTTGTTCCGTACGAGTCCTGAACGTGTAGTAACGTCACAATATCACAAATATTCTTCCATTCTCGATATCTAAAATTTAAATTTTCATAGGATGGCAAAGTGACTATTGTTAACAATTTATTTAAGGAAGTCCGAGAAGCATTACAGAGTTTTAAGATTGTATCGTGTTGTTAACATTTTCGTTGAATCTACGCCTTGTTTCAACCTACAAGTATTGTGCATGAGCTCATCTTTCAAGCCACAGCTCATTAATTAACACTTAAATAAATAAATAAAAAAACATTTTTCACAATCTTTTACCCAATAGTGTTAAGATACGAAAAGGTAATGCTGTATACACAAGTAATATTTTGTAAAAAGTTTCTTAAAATATGCTACTTTGTTATATGATACACTATTAGGATTTAACCTTATCCTTTTTTATATAAGTTAAATTCAATCTAAAAGGATGTATCAGTAGGCCAGGTCACGAGTTCATACCCAAGATGACGTCACCACACGAATCTAGCCAACTCCGATACGTTTTAATTACTGGTTGTAATCCATCCAAAGAGGTCAAACGAAATCAAAGGTTGCATCTATATTTCACTGGTATACAGATAGATTGTAGGTACATAATATACATATCTGTGCATTTAACAGTTCGTTATATAAGAGTTGGCTGCGGGATGCCGCACAATATGTCATTGTAATTCAATTTTCAATATTATGTTCGCCGTCATACTGTAGGGTTGTCTAACATACAAACATTATTCTTATCTCACAAAAAATTGGCACAGTATTTGCTATTTTAAGCCGATTGTAAAAAAATCTCCATCCGGTATGTTTCTTAGGGTTCTAATTCTCTGTCAGACCATCCGTCCGTCAGAGTGTTTTTATATTAATCATTATCGAATTCAAAAAATGTCAAACAAATTCTGATTGATTTAAATCAAATCAATTAAAACCATGTCTTACTTTGAAAAAGCCCCTGTTATAGACTTAATTTCATCGCTTAATACATTTTATCCAAAAAAGATACTTACGTTAAACCAAAACACATAATTGACAACCCTATACTGAACATTCTACCTCGCTGGAATCTATATTTTATGACCTCATACACACAAACACATAACAGGTACTTAGTGTAACCTTATAAATTTAACGATTGACAGAAAAAAGGTTTATTTATAACTCAGATGCGGAATACCAAAGTTATTATAAATATAACTATAATTATTCCATAGGCTGATTGGTAACAATGATTTTTTTCTAACCTCTCAATGACGTAACAAATAAACTCAATTATGTTTATGGATGTCCGTGTTATTCGGAAGCTATGGAAACGCAAAACGATCGTTAGTAATGTAAGGTCGTACTAATTTTGTTATGTCTGAGTTTTGGCTCGTTTAACAGTAATTAAATCAAAATACATTATTTTTTCTCAAGCGATGGCGATCTTCGTATAAATGTATCTAATTGACAAGTCATATTCACGTCTCTATAGAAATGGAACGTCACTCCCATACATAACACTTTCTTGATTCGCTCTGCGTTCGACTGTAATAATAAGTTGTATTTTAGAAGCGGTATTGATTAAATGGGTCCTTTTGCCATGCTGACGTGTCTTACCATTATTTTTTCTAGCTGCCCGTAAGTGACGGTGTAGGCAGACTGTCACGTTACCACTCTCCCCGAACCAAGAAGCTTCTGGTTATTGATCGAAAAGAGATGGGTAACGTATTGGGGATTCGACTTTAAGTAAAATGCTTGTTTGTAATCCAGCATCGAATTGTGCTGTGAATAGAGTTGGGCTACGTATTGTGTCAACAAATCTTCTTCGAACGGAGCATACGACCTTATGCGCATTGTGTTGCATTTATGACTGTCGAGAGATCTAAGTAGTTCCGACATAACAAATATTATGTTAAGCACCACTATTAATAACGACGCAGTTGGCGTCATGCATCCTCACGCATTAGTTATTTATTTTAAAGATGGAGTATCAAATAAGTAAAAAGTTTTTTTTTATTTTATGGTCTAAAATCCTGTATAATACGAAAATTTAAGGACAGAAATCCGACAAAAATCAAAAATATTGTTTCTTAATTTTCAGGTTCTCTTTTACTTACTAAGGTCTGTAAGTCGGTATATCACCAGGCTGTATCTCATGAGCCGTGATAGTGACAGATGACATTTTTACAGACTGTACTTCCGTCGAAGCGATTACTATAAAATGTATTTAATATTCAAATGAAAATGTTTTTTCCAAGTAGGAATCAAACAAACAATTTTTACATGTTTAATCAACCAAAAACATAATTATAAATGTTAAACAGACTTGCAATATGTTAACAACATATGATACATGCATAATGCTCGCATGCATGGGTATTTCTGTACACTGTCAGTTGTCATCAATATGCTGATTTTATCTGATTTATTTCCAATTAATTTTCCCACGCAAATCGCTAAGCAGTAAGTTTGACACAACATTAGTGGGCGAGGAGAATATCATGTTTCAATTTAATTAGACATAATCAAATGCCTGTGGAAGTTAAAAATTGATTGCAGTTTGAAGAAGCTATGGGAAAACCTTAGATGCAGAAAATACAAGAGCCTACTAACAGTCCAACACTGAGTAGAAAAGCCTAGGGCCTTCCGAGTTTTAAAATTAGCAAACTGTAACAGACTCCTTAAACAATTACATAGCCATTAACTTGGGTACATACATAGACAGATTGTGTAGAAAATATAAAAACTCAACACAACAACTCTTGCTGAAACGAATTTTTGCACCAGTACTAAACAAAATTTCATATGCTTGACCACAAGGCAAAACTGACTTTTAGGCAAACAGACTTTTAGGGATTTCATTTATAAATAATGAAGTAACATAAGCATCGTACATCCATGGGCGCTACATTAATTACAATACATTTATAATTACTTATCTTTAACATCTCAAAATCAGTAAGCATGGCCAAAGCCATTAATCGCGTGAATCTATCTATCGACGCCGAATAGTATAATGAGTATGCGCATAATTGGCAACTTTATTTGGTTGTAAACCTACTTACTGATACCTCTGCTTACCTAGTTTTCATTGACTACTAAATATGAATTTGACATTCAAAGGGACATCGCTGGCATAAGGCGCGTTCTCTTTGCACGCTTTGTAATAAAGTGATTTATTTTAATAATTTTATTCTGAATGATATCGTTACACCCATTCTCTAGTAGGCAACACTTTTTCAAAAATGCAGTATGTTTTGAGTGGCAACCTGAAAAAAGTTGAGGAAAGAAGTTAAGTCAAAAAGTTGTATGATCTGCAAACTCTTGTTCTAATTCTCTGTGTCTTTGTGCATTGGTCTTGAATGTTCGTGACATCCGCGAGACTCGAACATTAAAATTGAAATAGAAAAAATCGTTTAAGTAGACATTTTTTTCGTGACAGTTCACAGTAGCACAATCGACATTCGCCTTTACAAGTCCCATGCATAGCTAAATAATCGAAATATCAAGTGAAGATTCTTTACCTTGGCATTACAACCGGTGCGATCATTACGACGGGAACGTAAACAGTTATTATTTTTATACTGAACTTTATAAATGGACAAAGATATAACCTTGGCAGTGTCAAAAACTCTAAGCCATAAATACAATATACATTATAAAGAAGATTTAATTAACTGCATAACAAAAAATAACAACAATCAAGTGTTCAGGGATCGTGTTTAGTTTTTAAGAAAATTAGTAGTGTAAAACTTATTTTTACATTGAACGTCTTCAAGATTAAAATTTAAACCGAAAATCAAAATGACCCATCAATGGACTCATTTTTTTAACCAAAAATATCTGAACAACGCTGAGGAAACTTTTAGTAGTCATTTATTTTTACATTACACAATTGTGACATATTGTTTAACAGAGCTGCTTAATTGTATTTTAACTGCATCATATGTATTTTACGTTTACATTTTAATTTACCTCTACATGTGACACTTGTTTCTAAGTTCAAACGGACGTTCACTGAATAAAATGAAGGGTGAGACGATCTAAGCGGAGGTGAATTGTTAATGCGAACATCTAATATAATTGTATATAATAAAGGACTACTATCTATGACTCATTGTTTACAAAGATGTAGAATAAATAGAAGTCGTATTGAATAGGCGAACTTGGTTGTTTTTGAAAATCCCTTTTTAAATCACTAGGATTATATAACTTGCTGCGGTAGTCGTTTCTTTTTAATGAGAACAGATTATGCAGAGGTTTTAAGGCGATTATAAGTAATTTGCCTTTTTTTATGTACATTAATATTTATTATGTCAAGCACTGATATTTTTCTTAGTATAATATAACAATCAATTCGCATAAGGTTAGGTGTTATGTCTAAATGTCTAGATAATTTACAAATCTTTAGTAACTTCGTAAGTATGTGAGTAATTTGTGTTTTTAATAAATTAGTAATTTACTCCATCATATTAATTTGACAAAAAAAAATTGAAATCACAATTTCTGCCCAAAGGAATAATTAATCAAACGAGTATTCTTTCACAAAATAATTAATAAATTTTGTTGACAAAAAAACAACAAAATGATGTACAATCTTTATACGGGTTAAATGTTACAGCTGATTTATTTTCTTATTTTGCTCTACCCTGTCAAAGGGACTTCGCTCGCCCTGGGGAAGGCAAAGGAGCTATGATATGAATACTGAACTATGGAACGTAAATAAAACTACTATGCCGAAGTTTTTATTGCATTATCCAATGACGTACTACTTTAAGCTATATTCAATTCAAACCCATGTTTACAATTACCGACTAATTATATAAAAAGCACAGCAAGAAACATAATAAACTATTATAACTTATAAGTAATACGCAGTTCAACAGTTCAATAAAATCCTTTGAACAATAACTTTATAAAGCGCTTTTTGCTGTTTCCACTTTTTTATTAATTGTTATATTTATTGCTTTAATTTCATACATTCATGATGTGATCTATCGTTTATAAATGTTAAACTAGCTTGTAATCAAAATACTAAAGAAGACCATTAATGTAAACGGATCTCTCTTTTTAATGTTTAATGTACAACTGGGCTTTAGATTTTTAATCTGCTCGCAAGCCTATGTTAGCTTAACACTCACACTTCAAAAAAGGTATCCGGCTTTTCTCACCACTTTTTTCTTTACCGTTTTAGCAAGTGATATTTTTGTATCTTGTACTTTAACTCAAAAAGACATTGGTGCATGACGGATTCAAACCAACGACTTATGACTTGACAAACAAATGGTCATACCACTAGGCCATCACAGCCATGAGTGATATGTAGGACTATTGACCACCGAAAATTTTAATGAAGCAATAACAAAGGTGAAAATTAAAGATTTTCCCCTTAAACGAACAAAAAATTAGCCTTAATACTATAACACAAAAACAACAAAGAAATGTCGAAAATATCTCGTATAAATTGGCTTATACTTAAAAATTACGTAAAATGTACAAAATTCGAATATTTTAACCAAATAAAACTTTTCCTTTCATCAAACTTAAACAAAACAGAAACCGCAATAATAAAGCACACGGTTAAACAAACTGAGATTTAATTTCACATCATTGTAGTTGGTTGCGATTGTGGTCATCTGTCCTTTTCGCAGCCGTCGGTTATTTCACATGTTACTTAACATTTTAGCTTGTTTGAAGAGTACCTACCTTACCCACTCATTCGTTTGTTACTCATGCGAATATTTGTATTTTATGTTTACTTGTTGCATATCTTCGTGAATTGAAGGTGCTTCAAATGTAGGTAACTTTGGGAAGAAAACAAATGGGGGTTTGGCCCTATAGTATCAAGTTACAAACAATCAGTTTTTTTTATCAATATTCTGCAGCCCAACTAAGTACCAATTAGTTCAGATTCTTTTAGCTTGGAACTTCATTACATCACTAAGCGACTGGTAGTAAAACTTTTGGAGAAAATTTTATATTTGAGGTCCAACCATCATCACTCTATAAAGAAAAACCGAAGCAGTTGTGTAAGCGTGACAATGCTATACACGGAGTCGAGTGACGTCTCTTTCACACCTACAACTGCGTTATTTAATGAGGCTGTCAGCCCTAGGATTATAACACCTTTATACACATCTTTCAATCTTCATTTTATATATTTTTAATTTCAACACACACACATACGTTATTATTTATTAATAGGAAAACATCTGAAGTAACTAAAATATTTCAATATGCTTAATCAACACCGTTTATTCTTGCTTACTAAACCAATACAATGTAACATACTTACCAAAAGTGTTACTACTTAAGTGTGTGCTTATAACCTCTGTCGAAAGCACAAACAAAGTTGTTTGTTTTTTTAACTAATATAAAAACATACCAGTAAACCACGTAGATACAAACTTACTTTTAATAAGCTCTAACGATAAGTGATTATGTTTATGTAATTATAGCTTTGTCGGTTCATTTAAGATTTGTTTTTATTGGGTAGAGTCCTTTTAATAGATATGGATTGATAAAAACTTCTTACGCTATTTAATTTTAGAAAAAAACACTGTTTTGTAGGTCTGCTACCACTACTAAGAGCAGTAGAGGTATAGGTGGGAGAGAGACGACACTAGCACCGTGTAGCGCACCCTTTCACTTCCACAACGGCAAGAACCTCACTGAGAATATAATAATAGAGTTTTCTGAAGCTAAGGTCTTTGGCATAAGTGTTTATATCTATTGCGAGTAACTTAACTTAAAGTCATCATTACATAGCTTATTTTTAGTTACTCTTCAAACTCTTCTTCTTTAACTGACTTACTACTAACAATTATTGTTATCAATTTTCACAATGTTAAAAATAAACAACTCGTTTAAATTAAATTATATTAAAAGAAACGGATAATTAACGGGCATTAAGTATTTATTTGATAGTGTGATGTGTTTAAAAAATAGATAACAATGGTGTACAGTTGCGTTAATTGATGATGATGATGATGTACCTACCAAGTTTATTTACACCGCGTAACCTGTTTATAAATCTGATTATTTTTTAGGAGTCCGAATCGAAAAGACCTTTACACTTCAATAGGACAATTACATACTGATGTGATAATAGGTGTAACAAATATCGAAACTTTCGCATTTATTGAGTAACACATAAGCCGTGTGGCATCTTTATAATGTCTACATCAATGTTTAACGAATGCGACGGCAGACGTGCAATTTCGTAGTCACTGAAACACTTTCTTAATAGCAGTTCTTTGCTTTCGAGTTAACTATCGAATGAAAAAATGATATCTAGGTTTTTGAAATATTTGTTTATGCTTTAATGTTTAAAAAAAATAATTGCTATTTGTCAGTCTCGCTACAACTTGAGAACTGTTGAAGCGATTTGGGTTATTTATAAAAAAATATAAATGGTATGTGGGAAGAACCCGATAAATAGCTAGTTAGGGTTCCGTACCTCAAAAGGAAAAAACGGAACCCTTATAGGATCACTTTGTTGTCCGTCTGTCCGTCCGTCTGTCCGTCCGTCCGTCCGTCCGTCTGTCAAGACCCTTTTTCTCGGGAACGCGTGGAGGTATGAAGCTGAAATTTATATCAATTACTCAGGTCTACTGTCCTTTGAAGCTGTGAAAAAATCAAACTTCTAAGCCAACGCAATCAAAAGATACAGCCGTTTATGCTGCAAATTTTCGACACTTGCAAGGGAATCAAAACCTACAGGGTGCTTCCCGTGAACTCAGAATCTTGAAATTTGGTACGAAGCAACGTCTTATAGCATAGATAAAGGAAAAATTACGAAAACCATAATTTTTTCGTTATATCACATAATATATTTTTTTTTAATAATTTTAAACTTACTACCTATTTCCTCATAAACGCGTAGAGGTATTAAATTGAAATTCATACCAAATACTCAGGTCTATAATACCTTTAAGCTGTAACAAAATCAAACTTCTATGTCAACGCAATCAAAAGAAACAGCAATTTAAGCTGCATATTTTGAAACTCGCAAATACTCGCAAGGGAATCAAAACCTAAAGGGTACTTCCAGTCGACTTAGAATCTTGAAATTTGGCATGAAGCAACGTTTTATAGCACACATAAAGGAAAAATTCCGAAAACCTTAAATTTTTGGTTACATTACAAAATATATAACCTTGCAGGTTTGTACGGAACCCTCGGTGCGCGAGTCCGACTCGCACTTGGCCGGTTTTTTTTCATATAATAATAGCGATATAGCGTAGCGTATTGAAAGCGTTGGTATATCCAAACAGAAAAAGAATGCAACATTAATTTAAACTCATGATTGTAAAGTACTCATATCTTAAAATAGCCTATTAGTAAGTATCATTATTTACTTTAATAATAAATCCCCCGATGTATGTTTAATTCATAATATTGCTATAAGTAAACAAGAATTGCATAACTCATCGTGTTTCAAGATATTATAATTAGGTAATCAGCAATAAAAGTGATCAAAGTTTTTGATGTCCGATACTTTAGTTCATTACGAAACTTACAATATCAGTCAGTAAAACAAACTGTTGGAAATTTATGTCCGCTATTAAATCGATCGTCAACCCATACATTTATACCTAAGATATATTTTCAATAATACAATATTAGATACCTAGAAACAATTAAAATCCTAAGTTTGCAACAACTGGGCAGAAAATTATCTTATCTAAAAATCATAAATAAAACTCGAATGTTATTACAATAGTTGTTTGTCAATGTTACTCCAATCAAGAAACGATAATGGAAGCGTGAAAATGGAACTTATTTCTGCCCTTTGATAATTATTTAATTCGTTCACGATATGTAGGTATACTATCGTGTTCATCAGAATGCTGAAATACGTCCCCTCTCGAACCACATATAAATTAAATACCTTAAGTCAAAGGCAACGAAAAAACCTCAATTGGTCTTATAATATTTTGTACCACTGACAAAAAACAATAGTATATTAATTTGTTATTAGCAAACATATAAAGGACATATTACTATGCATTCTGTACGACTATAAAGCTATATCTCTAAGATTTCACGATTATCTTTTTTCTCACTAATCCTAGAGCATTTGACGAAGCTTTGTAAACGAATGTCATAACGTTATAAAGCTTTTAAACGAACTCATTGTGTTTTCACTCACGTACTATTTCTTAATCTGTCTGTCATGATTTTTGTGTTCGTTTTTTAGAGTCCCGTACTCAAAAGGTAAAAACTTAACTATTGCTTAGTTTTCGCTGTTTGTTCATATGTGCGACAAACAGCGTCTGTCCCTGGCTGTATCTCATGAACCGTGATAATAATTATGTGGATAGCTGAAATTGCAAACTCATGATGTATTGTCTGTTGCCAAATATAATAAATATCTTTGATTAATCTCTTGTAGGGAACCCTCAGTATTGTGAGTCCGACTCGCATTTTTATTTATATTCAATTTCATTCTTTGTAAGGACAAACATGTTATCATAGTCCCATGTTTCGTTTAGAAACTAGGATTATGTTGCGTGTCGACATAATAAAAGCTTTCCTTAGAATACCATGGATTCAATTATGTTATACAGCCTCTAATAAGATGTTCTTAGAAATCCTATTTGGTTACAGACTTAAAAGCCAAACGTAAATGTAATAGTTTTATTTCAAATGATAATGTGCAAAATGAAATACACCTACCTATTAACGGATTGCACATGATGAAAAAGGTTTTCAAAAATAATATTTTTACGACATTTTATTACGCATTTATGATTATTTACTATTTCCTTACAAGAATCTGACAACATATATCTTGTGTCATACGCTTATTAACATGTTATGATTATTAATAAAACCGTAAATACATCCGATTCGCATTAAACAAGATATGCATATCATTAATGTAATTAAAAATTCTTTAGTTTAATTTTATTGTTTTATTATTCTAAAACTGGTAGATTGCCCGTATTTTTCATTGTTAGACATTTAATTAAGTAATTATTAGATTTTTTTCGCCTTTTTGTACGCGTGTATCTTAAAGTACTTGAAAAAGTGGCAAGTTCTGTGAGCAGAGTGTGGAGCGAGGAGCGCGTCACCGCGACCCATCCTCACATGATGTCAGCCTTCTGCAAGTGCTTGCAACTCGGGATATATATAAAATGGACGATCTTACACTAGTTACTCATTCGTTAGTTTGAACTCAAGACGAATACTAAGCAACATGCTCAAATACGTGAGTCGAGATTTTTTATTCTTATTTAAATATAATAATTACATTAAGCACAAAAGTTGGTTTTAATGTGCTTATAATGTTAAAAATTTATAATTACATAGTTGTAATGGACGTTGCTAAATTGTGTCGTGTCTTTTGTGATGCATTTGTAAGGTGAAGCAATGATAGTTCGATGTTCAAAAACAATGGGTGGAGGTGTCATAGCGGAGTGACTTGATGAGTCCTGACCCCGGGTTACGTTGCAATAGCAGTTCAGCTATTACCGTGCCATCACATCGTAATAGTTTATTTAAAGATCTGCAAGTTATCGAGTGAATATTAATAGATAAACGAAAGTATTTGCTGATATTAATTGACAAATTTAATAACCTATTTACGAACATTGTCCTTTATATCCGTCGGCAATTTCATAATCTAAAATTATCAGTGTTTAAAAGGGTCAACATTTATAAAAATGCATTTTTTTAATGTTGACCCCATTAACTTACAAGTGTTAACTGCGTGACTCGTACATTGTTTTCCCGGATGATTGTATAAATCAAAAATAGGACGGAATACCCTAGCCTTTACAGATATATGTGTTATATAAAACATCATACTAATTGACACATAAGGAGTAACCTGTACTTATGGATATAACATTTTATAACAAACGTCTTTTAAAATATTAAATACTGGATAATATAAATGCTGTATGCACGTAAATTATATAATGAATAAGAGGTGAAAGAGCATGCAAATCGAAATAATACCGTTTAACATAATACAAGCCTGGAAAGTTAGTCCTCTACCATAGTTAACTTTAACAATGGGTCGTCCGTTAAACGTTCACTGTCGCCACTTAACAGTTAGCATTTAGAACTACGTCTATATGGGAAACTGGAAATCCAAGGCACACAAAGGTTTAAAATAACTTACTCGTATTAGGTAATTGTTTGACAACAATTAGTTGTTATTATCTAGTTGTTTGTGGATGGTATTGACAATTTTATATTTATTTATTATCCTTGGCATTTTCATATTTCATAATTATCGTTACTAACTTTATAATATTTTCTTGTTAATAGGTTAAAAAAAATCTCTCTAAAACGTCTTAACCTAATGTCAACATGGATTAAATACTTTTTAAAGAGATTTTCGTAATTTTGAAACTTCCAAAAAAAGGAAAATAATGCTGGCCGAATTAAGAACCTCCTCCTTTTTGAAATCGGTTAAAATTTGTACTTTGAATGTTACTGTGATCACAGTAATATATTTGTTTTGTTAAATATGTGCGCAGCTAACGTTCGTTCACTAACATTACTGATGCATTTTACAACGTAATGAATAACAAAGTTGAAAAACATGGTTACACGTGAAGATTGTATATTTATTTATTATTGAAATAATCTAACCTGATTTCAGACAATGTTAAATATTAGTAGGTTCGTACTATCTTTATCCAAATGATTGCTTATCCAGGTATTAGTGTCTAGAGACTTTCATAAAACCTAAACGTTTTACTCATAGTCGACTAAACCAACAATGTATTTGTATTCAAAACGAGCTTTAAACTTTTTTTTCATACACAGGTCGCTTTGGTGTGCGTTTTAGTGGCGGTATGCGCGGCCGCACCGCAGCAGAACCCGCAAGACGTGCAGATCCTGCGCTTCGACAGCAATGTTGAGCCCGATGGCTACAACTTCGCGTATGTATTGCTTTATAGTTTATTCTTCAATTAGGATACTATAGAGCCTATAAATATGCCATCAGCTATGATCTGCAATAAAGCTGACCTCATATACGAGGGAGCAAGCATTGATCTGTCACATACGTTAATGTTCTCCTTGAAATGTACAACAAGTCAATAGTACCTATGTTTTTATTCGTATAGAGAGCCTTTGGACAAATTATTTTTTTCTGTTTAATCTGAATTTCAACAGTGATTTAACCTTAGTTACTCTATAGGTACGTAACTTTTGTAAAAATTCAGCTAAAACTGAAAGTTAATCCCAACATATTTCAGTTTTTTCCATTAAGTTTGTTAACACAGGCCGATGATAATATCGATTAATGTATACCTACGTGTTAAACAAAGGGTGGCGAAGTGGCAAATGAGTGGCTTTGTAAGTGGTGTTATATTACACGTGTGTTAATGCCTAGTATTGGTACACGTGCCTACTGCAAACTGATAACATCATACAAAGACCCATGGATTCCTTGAGGGTCAATAAGGTCCTATGTTTGTCAATTTAGGTGTCAAATACCTTACTTAACCAAACAATTGTGAAGGTGTTACTTTTTTGTGTATACCGATTTCTTTTTAATTTTGCAAAATTGGATTTTAAAAAATAATTAGAATTATTATTGCAAGATTATAAAATAAATAAACCATAAAACTTATGGGGTCCACTAAAGTGCATTTTGATGAATTTGCATTTATGATGCCAAGATCTCTCTCGATAAAAAAAGCTGAACATTTTTTTCACCATTGCATGTTCCCGCAGGATAAGAAATACAATATTAAACGATTTGAACAACTATAACACATAGTTCATCTATTGTTCCCAAGTAATTACTGAGTAAATACCGCACTGCAGGTAAACAAATCACTTGCAGTATCTATTAAGATCTAAGTGAAACACAAACATAATTACTAAACCTAGTGGTTAATGTAACCGTTCTTGTGTAACGAGTTAACGGTAGGTGATGACCCTTTTGTGTCGCAACTCTTCAACATTATAACATTTGACGCCCTTGGTAACAATTTTACTGTTCAGATATTGTATAGGTGCTTATGTAAGTAGATAAATCATACGTAAAATATGACATATGAAAAGGCTTTATATTATTTGCATATTTATACTTACATAAGTTGTGGTGTAATGTTTTGAATGCTATTTTAATTACTGAAACGTTTTATTAACACTATGACGCGCGTTTATGTCTTTTATATGGACATAAATAAGCGTTATAGTTTCACTGCAAAAGATAGTACGTACCGTGAAATAGCTGTCGCTGTGGATGTGTATAGGATATAACTTAAAAAACATTTTTAAATACGTATATATTAATTACTTTTGGTCCTTTAGTATATTTTTAATTTTTTATCATTCATGCACGCAGTATTTATGCAAAACTTTATGTCTAGTGAGATCATCCGAATTGCATTATGAAAATTTAAATTTGTTTATATTTAGTAAGCAGCCAAACCAAAACAAAGTATTTTTACTGACAAAATGTTTTGTTCAGGTACGAGACCAGCGACGGTACCTCCAGACAGGAGGAAGGCAAGCTCGACAACCCTGGTTCCGAGAACGCGGCGCTCACAGTGACCGGCCAGTACGCGTACGTCGCGCCCGACGGCAAGCACTACACCGTCACCTTCACCGCCGGCCCCAACGGCTTCCAGCCCAAAACCTCCTTAGGACAGTAGAACGATAACACCTTGTACCAACACGCCCAATATAACTTGACACGTTTAAGGAGAGCCACAAGATAGCGATAACTCTGTCTTGTCAAAACTTGGCATGTCTTGAAAGAGCGAAAAGATATTACCATTTCAATTGCACACATCGTCGTCGCACACGTTGTATATCGGCCCGACTATCTTGTAGTTCTTTCCAGACGTTCCAAGTTATTTTGGTACTGTAAATAGTTAATACTCTCGCCAAGTAGAATACATTTGTCAAGTATAACATACGAACAGTACTAGAGATCTCAACTCGCTCCGAGATCCAGCTAAATTCACGTGCCATAAGGACGTCTTTTTTGTACTTTTGTATATTTTTTGTAATAAAATTATCAATGAATAGCTTTTTGTAAATACATTGTTTTTTAATTCCGTACTTACCCATTCAATTTTGATCTTATGAAAATAAAAATGTAATAATAAATAATCAACCAATTAATTCAGCAATCGCGGTCCTCGACTGCGAACTCTCGACTCGACTCGGACTGCTGAACATAGTTGCGCCCCAACACCCGTTCCTCCCGCACCCATTCCGAGCCAGCCACCTTAGGTCTTTCTTAGATCATCGGTCCATTGAGCTGGGTGGCCTCCTACCCTGCGATTGCAGATTCGTGGTCTCCACGCAAGGACACGTCTGCTCCAAAAATAAAAAGTAGGCGATAAGAAACAGATTAGACAAACATAAATGTAAAAGAAATAGAAGACTTTCTAGAGCCAGTAGCTAGGTGACATAAATCTTCTTGAACATGCTATAAACTATGTACCATGAGATCAGTGAAACAATCACGATAGCGTAACTTACTTTGTCAATACTAATAAATATTATCAAGTGAAGATCTGAGTCGTTTCAACTTAAAATCGTGGTGCATTTGACCCCGGAATCATGCTCGGGTCTAGGATTAAGCAAAGAGCGTCATTATTGTATGATGCGGAAGTTAAATAGACGTATGAGGTACCTATAATTGGTAAAAAATATTTTATCGTTTTAGTGATCATTGAAAGAGCAATAAAGGTTTAATTGTGGGTAATGCCATAAAAAAAACAAAGGGCTTAAGGCCAGCAATGTCTGATTAACATTTCAAAACTGGTGTTGTTTCGTCATGTCAAAATAAAATACAAATTGAGGCTTAAGTTAATCATAACAATGTAACAGATTTCTACAACTTCTGCCCAATTGTCCGTGAAACATAGGTTGAAGCCTATATTTACTATCACTCTAATTAACTTTTACGTACCAGAGGACAACAACGGCGATGAAAACAAACCCCTTTAAATACTTAAAAAACTTCATTATTTGGTATTGGTAGGTACGATAAATTTACATTATGAAGCAACATTCGGCAAATGAATACAGATTATTGTTACACATGCTTATATACACGAATTTAACAGTTTCTTAATTTAAATTAAGATGTTTTTAAAAATAAAATTCTTATCTTTGTCAATTTAATTAATAGTTTAGTCACGATTTGACCATTAAAATAATTTTAATAAAATAATGATTTAGATAATTATTAAATAATACATTTTACGAGCCGCGTGATATTTTTATATGACAAAGCACTTCCACGGTAATAAAACGGTAACGATTTAAATGAGTTCCCTGAGCATCTGGTTATTTTATTTTTATTTGATGACAAACGACTAAGTGTTGACTACTAACAAGGATAACAAAATGCCTATAAAGAT
Organism: Trichoplusia ni; assembly: GCF_003590095.1. NCBI lineage: Eukaryota > Metazoa > Arthropoda > Insecta > Lepidoptera > Noctuidae > Trichoplusia > Trichoplusia ni. Next base: position 11,989,282 of record NC_039483.1, read on the forward strand.
AAAGATGAATAAAGTCACGCAGAATGTCAAAAGTTCAAATGTGGTAGTCGGTACCAACGGCTCTACGTGCTATCTGGGACTCACTACCTCAGTTACTGATTCCGGAATCTAGAGATTCTTTTGCAAAAACATACAGGCCTTTTTAAAAGAAAATAAGCATTTTCTTTGTTTCAGTGTGAATAAGTAATATCCTAAATCCCTTCGGATATGGGATACGGATTTGCACTTATTAAGCAACCCTGCAGGTCCTTGCCTCTGCTGGGGTACCGCAATCATTTCCGCCTACACTGTGCGGCATCAATGAACCCTTGCATCTGTAAAGGAACAGAAAAACCAAAAACACACTCAATACCCATTTACTAGACCAGAGAGGCAGTAACATATTAACATTATATATTATATATTAACATTTAGCTTGTCTGTCAGTTGAGGATGTAAAAATAATAATCACAGAACTCGTAAAAGTATGTGGCAAACACATTAGTAACACTAAAATGAAATCACATTTGATGCAAACACATTGATTTCATGTTTCGTTAGTGAAGGATTAACTTTATAGGTACAATCATTAACACATAAGTACGACGCATCAGATGTTTAATCTGACTAGCAAGTCTATTTATGTATACCTATTTAAAGATTTATCAAAACGATATTAGATATGGTTAAATTATTTGAAACTAATTATTGAGTAATTTGTTGGAATTAAGTATTGCATGACGGAGGTTTCTAATGTATGACGTTTCGATGATCTATGACGTCTAACAAAAGATTTGTTATTTTTTTTTCAGTATATTCTTTCCCCTTCCTCTTACGCTTTTCTTGGTTTTTTCATAAATAAACCTTTTCAAGATAACAAAATCAAATTATACAGTTATTATATAAAGGCCATTGAAAAAAATAATAAAATAAACAGTTTTAAGAAAACACGTGACTTTTTACAATGGAACAAAAATCATTTTGTGTACAAAAAAATGTAGAGTAGACAATTATATGGCAAAATAAATATTAATGTTATTCTAAAGGAAAAATATTAATATAACTTAAGAATAGAACCGAGGTCACTGTGTACTGACTACTGCGTGTTAACTGTTAAAGTGAAGTATTATTGAGGCTCTTTATGTCAAAGCACGAATCTAAGAAAGAAATAATAGTTATAAATATGCAACCTTACACAACTAAGTAGGTTTGAAATCAATCATTTAAAGAATAGGATTAGAATATTTATTTTAAAAAAAACATACAGAAATCTAAAATCTAAAATTATCTGAAATCTCTGAAAATCTCATATTTAAAATTTTCACATCTCAGTATACGTAATTGCACTCCTCCAAAACGGCTTCACCGATTCCCATGAAGTTTTATGCATATTGGACAGGTCTGAAAATCGGACAATATTTGTATCATGGCAAAGCAACGTTTGCTGTTGCAGCTAGTGGCTCTATAAATTTGCTTCACACTTTTGTTAATGTTAATATTAGTATGTGGCTGAACCCACAGCTTACCTTAAACGGTGTACAGTTAAAAGCCATAGAAGTTAGTGCATAACATTAGGCATAGAAATTTCACACAGCGAATGTTCAGCGTATGTTTCGTAAATCTATCTAAATGCCAACGCACACAAGACCATCGCGAAGGTTCGAACATCCGTTTATGCGTACACCCACTAATACATATGTATGTATATTATTATAATTATCGAAACGGTATAGTTTAAAGTTTTGCAACCTTCACTTATCACGATAGTTCTTACTAACCAATATCATCAACCAAAATCATGTTAAATAACATTTGGCATTTTTACCTGCCGAAGTTAAGAGGTTTCTTAAGCAGCGTATTTTCAAGTATTGCTCGGTTCAGGAATCGTATTTCAAACCTTCGGATCTATCTTAAACCAATTTCTATTTCATTACAATCAGAAAAATTGTATGGTAACCTAGAAATTGGTTACAATGAATGAAAAATTGTATGGTAACACAGTCACAGGTCACAAACATCAAAATTCTAAGCTTCAAAAAAATCATTTTTCAAGCAAATTTAGCAAAAATTGCAACAAAACGACATTGAAAACGGTGTAAAAAAGTAATCAGATTCATTTTAAGCGAAAAATAATGTATTTTTTTCGTAAATTGCATTTGTGGCCTTGAATGGTTGTGAACTCAAATGGGTAAGTATGCATAAGATTCCAAGTTTGTTTTATTAGTTACGCAACGTTAAAGTATTGTCATCGCGCGGACGGTACAGGGGGTCTACCGCAATATCTTTAAATAAGATGAATTCGGATGTGGAAACGAGACAATGTACTAAACGGCGTAGAGCGGCATCTTGCTTCCACAAATGCAATACTCTTCTTAAAGGAGGTCGTGGTAGGTCTCCTCTGCGACTCTCTGGGACGAGTGTTTCTGAACCTTCGTTATTTAAAATGGTTACAAAATGACTGTTACGACACCGGTAACCTTTTTGTACATCTAACTACGGTGGGGTCACTGGCGTTCGCTAGACTACACAATTTCAGTTTACGACCTTTTTACACGATTACATTGAAACTAAGAAGACAGTTTGATTGGTAACTTAAACTGTACTTGATGATAATTGATCGATTGAATTGCTAAATATGATAATCATGTGATTGTAACTTGATTAGAGTTATTGTCATACTTTAATATTTTTTATGTCATCACAGCCATTTTTTGTACACGAGTTTAATACACTCTTGACCAACTTCACTAAGTCTTTTGGATCATCAACATACTCTCCTACTCTTGACCAACTTCATAAACTCTTTGGGATCATCAACATATCTATGAAATTAATGTTATGAATTACGAAGTAGGTACACTAGGAATCACATTTAAGAATTTGATTAATTGTTAAATGGTTAGTTTTACGTGAAAGAGTTAGTGTGTAGCGGATATTAAGACCAGTTATTAGTTACCTACGTTACGCTTAAAGCAGTAATCCCTTAATTACTGTATTTTTATAATCATGCTATTTCCATTAAGACTCTACTCTGGACATTAAGAAGAAAAATATATCCAAAATAAGTTAACTGTAGCACTGGGCAAATATAATAAAAATAAACATTACACAGCAATACAGGAGAGAACTGTAAATGAGAACTGTTTTTAATCATTTGATATATTATGTCCATGTCAATGTTATTTTATAAATATCCAGGAATTCATTCATTCAAAACACAATAATAAACGAATTCCCATAAAATATATTAGCAAGTGCCTTTAGTATGTTATTAGCAATCCACTTGCCAACCAAAGTTAGCTGGTCAATCTAAGCTTAAAGACTATGCGCCTAGCTCAATTCACATCACGAATGTATAAAACTACAACTGCAACAGTCTCAAAAAAGGCGCTTTTTTAGAGTTTATTATTTTACTCGATGCGTTCTTTTTAAAAACCTCATTTTTCTTCTTTGCATTCTTATTTTGACTTTTTGAAAATTAATTTGTGTTCAATACTCGCTTATAGAACAACGATTTAAAATATGTTTTTTTGGACGAAAAGGCACTCTCTACGTTTCCGATTATTTTATGAGATGTTTTATGGCTGTTACAGTTAAATATTTAAATTAAGTTTTAATTAACGCATTTAAGTGACATACACTATGAACTCAATTTATCAAACTCCTGAAACAACAAATGTCAAACCTACTTCTGCATTAACTTAACCCTAGTTACGAATGGGGTACGCTGCAGAAAAGTTGCCATAATAACATTATTTATAAGAACATATTACATCAAAAAGCCTCCGCCAAACTCATTTTTAAAATTGTATATTTAGCATAACTAGATGGCGTAAGTAGGTATGTCTCCTAGACAGAGACTCGCTAAAAATATGTAAATTAATGTACAACATGAAGTCACGTGTCCAACAAGCCAATACATATAATTACGTTAACAAATACTTCTGCTTAAGGTAGCTGACCAGGATCTACTGATAAATTTATGTCAAACTGTCAACCGAAATCAAATAGAGGATAAAATTGGATGAACAACACTCTTGACGCATTGTAATAAAGTCGATTTTCCTGTTAATATTTTCCACAGCACGAAAAATCTGTATGTGTGTTTTAAAAAGAAATACGTAGATAGAATAATGTAATATAGACATTATCCTATTTGAGTTTAGTTGCAAGTAAGCATTTAGTTTTATTCAATTGTTTTTAATAAGGTAATAACTAAGAAACGTAATTAATACAAAGCTATTTAAATACAATGCGCTTTATATCATCGCGAGATTTAAGTCTAATGTAAATTATGGACGTGAACAGTGTCATCATCAATCGTGACTGAGCCGAGTTCCTGAACTAAATAGACTTTATATTGGAAAGGTCAAGATATATTAACTAAGATCATCAATGCCTTATTTATTTTCTTTATAGTTGATATTTCTGTTAACAATTTTATTTTTGTTTAGATATTAACCAATCTTTTTAATTATAAAGTAGATACATGGGTAACTTGAAGCAGGACGCACTCAATGAGTGACCTACACTGAACAAATGAGAGGTTGGTGCTTGATTGCCACATTTTGCTAAACATCGACCAAATCGCGGAAGACTTTGCACTGTGGTTGTAGTTTAGTTAGCAAGAGTCATGCGCTGCCCACTTCTTTCCATAAGGAAGTAAAAGAAAATGGGGATTAGTCGATAATCTACAAACGTGACGACCTCCGTGGTCGAGTGGCGTATGCACCGGTTTCAAGGCGTCGCCAGCTCTGAGGTCCCGGGTTCGATCCCCGGTCGGGTCAGTGTAAAAATTCACATTTCTACATTTTCCCGGGTCTGGGTGTTTGTGGTTCCTTCGTTGTATCTGAATTCCATAACACAAGTGCTTTAGCAACTTACTTTGGGTTCTGAACAATGTATGTGATGTTGTCCGCATTTATTATTTATTATTTATTAATTGTAGTGAGGCATTTTTCATCGACTAGAAAGTTTCCCCAAATTTAACAAATTTTATCCCTTAATTCATAAATAAATCCTATCGTTAAAAGGTAAAAGTGTAGTCAAATACAGAACAGAAATCTCACGTAGAAAATATTCATGTTGTTGATTTGTTCCACAAATAAGGTGCTCGCCATGTTTATGGACATAATGTAGGCTGTCAGTGATGTCAACGGTAAATAAATAAATTCTGAATGTTTAAATTATATGGATATGCAGTAAACATTACGTCACACTTATGTTCGGTTTTACTCAAAGTTGCTACGTCTAATTATATTGTTAAAGCCGCAATTAGCAAAGGCGCATGTATCCAGCATAATTATAATGAAGCTACAAAACCCGATTCTAGAATATTAAGCCCATTCTTATAGATAAGTACATATTATAAAGTAACACGTATTTTTTTACTGAAAAAAAAATGCAAATATCGAATGGACAAGAACATTGCAGTCGTCAACAAATGCTTGTTGTAAGCTAATTAGACCTGTGTGAAAGTAATTTGAGTTAATTCTTCAACCCTAAATTCCTCTTAATTAAAATATTTTGTGCTTGTATTTAATAGCGTGCTTCTATTCTACTGTATTAGTCTAACATGCAATATGCGTTTTAAATCGATCGATTGAATGATTACCAACACATAAGTTTATAGCCTATATTTATTAGTAAAGTTGACGTAGATATTTTACAAATAATTTATTTGAATGTAACACTTTACGCATTATTAGTCTCTCACGAGTCTTCATCTTTGATATGGAATAGAATATAAATCTAGTGATTATAAACCAGGATTAAAGAATAGTGCTAAATGATTAGATTTATAACCAGATTTCAACGGCAACGATGAATGCTTTTTTCCACTGTGCTGATTTTGCAACACACATGTTAACAACTGCTATTTGACCATCACGTCGTTTATTCGTCTTTACAATGGAAAAAAATGTCGATGTTCAGTCGATTGCGTCGAAAACTGAACGGTATTGGCATCGGCTGCGGTGGACAAGCGCTCTTAGATTATAATTTGTGATCGGTATAATACACACATTTGGTCTAAATGTTATCGAAAAGAAATATTGTAATTTAATGAAGTCAATAGTTTTTAGTGTTCTATATTATGTGCATATTAACAATAAAAGTAATAAAATCAACTATTTTATTGTAATGCGGCATTGTATTTGATTTTCTGTATTACCATGTTTATCTTTCAAATGTCATAAAAAGCATATTAAATTATTCGTTTAACACTATCCGTCGACATCTCTATTCACGCTTTTACGATTAAAAGCTTAAAACGATTTAAATTAAATCGTTACTGATCACAGCACAAGCGCTTTTTGATTCAAGCAGACATGTCAAAATTGCACAGAGAAAAACCGGAGAATCTTCTTATTACGTTACTCTACCTGCTACTAGACAAAAAATATTCAGTAAAAGGATAAGGTTTAAAACCCAATTAGAAGAATGTAATACAAAAGTATTAATAATATATCCTGGGACAACTCACACACTTATCTGATCCCAAGCTAAGCAGAGCTTGTGTTATGGAACCAGACAACTGATTAACTTACTTATATATTTCTAAATACATACATATTATAGATAAATTACACCCAGACACCAGAACAAATGATCATGCTCCTCATACAACATTCGTCCTGGGCGGGAATCGAACCCACGACCTCTGGTATAGCAGTAAGGGTCACTAACCACTAGAAAAACAGGCCCGTCAAATAGGTAATTAATTCCACATAAATATTTATATTCGCATCTCAAACAAAAGTTTACCAACATAGGCGCACACAATTAACTACACTACTGACTTTTATGAATAGAACAAGTAATAAAGGTTTTAATTATTTTCAAAATGCATTGTTATCATTTAGTAAACGTAGCATTATCTTTTTCCACTAAAGATGAAGTTTTAATTAAAACACAATTCAGGTATTAATATTTTTTTTTCTATTTGAATACTCAATACTTGTACATATTCTGAGAGATCTGTCAAAAATAAAATTATTTGAAAATAGTATAATTATAATACAAGGGCAAAAGGCAGGCAGTGATGTTTCTAAATTTGTTTTATATTGATAAAACCTCAAACAAATTACTAAAGTATACACAAGTAACCACACACTAAATAATTACCAAATTTAGATGTTTGAAACAAACTCTTTCGATCCGATCTTTTCCCCTTGCGGCAATATGTATATATTGCTTTTTCTTTTCGCTGGTGTGTATTCGTTGCGCCATCTGTTTTACAGCAATTTTATTTGTTGCTGTCAAACACAGGGTTCCTTTAAGTTTATCAATAAATGCAATAAGCAAAAAGTTATTTTCTCTTCACGTTATCGTTATCTACTTATCACAGCCGGCCACACAGTTAAAGCCACACGAGGCTTTGATTACGGCAATAGTTAACAGTCAATAGTTAACACTAACCTCCATCAATGTGTTACATTACATTATTGATTCTTAATACAAAATTATTGGACTGCTTGTTCCGTCAACTGCAAGGAACAAACTCTTGCAGTAGTTGCATATATCACAAATTATGATTCAAATAAGGTGATGATGATTAACATGGAAGGAAGGACCAATTTCATTAAAATTGGTCAAGTGACTCAGAGCTGCGACACTAAGGGTCCCGTTCAAAAAGTTTTAGTGTTCGTTGGGATAGCGGCAACAAAAATACAACGATTTACGCCACAAACAGATAATTATAAACACTTCAAGTTACGGAAAACAGATTACTTCATATTTAAGAGATTATTTAACGTAAACTTTCACAAGGTCAACAGTGCTTTTGACTACATTTATTTGAATGCAGAGAGATAAACCAACAAATCAATTGTCACTTGGTAAGTCATCAATTTAGTTTTTTTTGTATCGTCTGAGACTGCCTTCCGGTTCGACTAAATGTTACCAATAGTTTACTTGAAGTTAGTATATTGACCTTCGCATAGATTCACTTATCAACTTCACTTGACAGCAAGTTCCGAATCCGATTAGCAATTTCAGAATTTTAACTGTTTATAAGAATGTAGCATTAGCTTGTTCGTATAAATTTTTGTTTTGTTTGTTTTTGCGTAACCAAAGAATAACAACTTTATTAGTGAGGCACCGATGTCTGAGGAAGTGTCTGTCCTTCCGTCCGTTATGTTTTGTTTATCTTTAGTCTATTTGCAGTGCCCCTGCGTGTCTTGCGTGCACTTGACCGGTTTTTTTTTTCAATTATTTTTATTTAATTCACAATAGAACCTCTAAAATACGTAAGAAAACTTTAATTATATTATGAATAGAATGATATCGCTTACGATGCCGCCTGATTTTATGGGCATGTTATTCTTATTTACCATATAAACCATCTCCCCCTCAACAAACCGGACTTGCAGTGTCTGCGAACAGCCTCACCTAAGAAACCTGTGAGCCCATACAGCTTATATCGATCGTCATTTGGCAAAATGCCATAAATAATCATAAATGGAAATATATCGCGACAAATTTATAATGATGATACCCACAAAAAAGAAGTGTCATCTTGTAGGTAATCATCATAAAGTATATGTAATTTATTGATGATTGAAACTTGAGACTACTACATATAAATGTAGGCAAATTACAATCATAATGGACTATGTAAGCTAAATTTTCGTTTTTCGTATAATTATGGAATGCTCATAATGCAAATCTATAATGAGATGTTATGTAACGGTTCGTTATCAAATATAAATTGGATTTAATATGTTTGTTTTATGCGTTTGTCTGATTTTGAAGTTTTTTCGCATGTAATAAGTTCGTAGATAACTAATAACAAACATTTGGAAGTCAGCACAAGTAGGCTTAATAGCAGAAACAACAAAGTCGTAAAAATTTGATAAAGCCGCTTTTCCTTTAAACATTTATGAAACATTACAAAAAAAAACTTATTTGACAGATCGAAATAGTTTGAACAATATCCTCCACAGCACACACAATAGACTCGATATACATATCACTTTACTAACTTGATCTATCGAAATATTTTCAAAAACCACAAAAATATTTATACTTAACTTATCTGCCAATGTACAAGGTGTTGTAGCCTTCATTCAATAAACCAATAAAAAGAGCTCTCAAATCCCAAATAATGAATACACTGTACCATGGCCTTTTACTTTGGATAAAAAATAGAAAAATTACAAAATACTGTATTCTACATTCCATTCATTTTCAATCACTGCGATCATTCAACGTTCATTAGTTTTTAGTATTCTCTGTAAGATTTGGCGTTTTTCTGGTTTTAGCCGCGGAAGAAATGAAGTCTGACCTCCGTAACCCCGACTGGACTACATTAGCATAATGACATACGTAATGTACGTCTTTATGGCTGTAAAGATAGATAGTGCAGCGATTTGAGAGATCCCATATCTTAAATTTGGTAATGAAGTTATTGAAAGGCACATAATACTGAGGACTAAGGAGTTGAGCGTAATGACGTCCTAAGTCGATTTGCATATGTTTTATGGAAGCTATTCGAAGTCTGATTAGTCCAAATGTATTTTATTTTAAAACCAAATGATTCTAACTGAATATAAAATCGGGATAAATGCAATCCTATGCATTAATCCTGGTTATAAGTGTATTTTAAATAATCTCTCGATTATTGTTTTTCAAGATCTTAGTTAGGTTGTCAGTAGCTCAATAAAATATGTAAATTAACACGTGCTTCAAATTGCTTTACATGAGACAGTCAGACAGTCAGACCCCAAGATAATTATAAATATACCGTTATCACCACGTTCATTTTGGCATCCCAAGAATCAAAATCTATTTTGGCTGAGTGGCAAACGATTCTCTAAAGCAAATTGAATAGTAGGTAAATATTTATGCAAAATTTGGTTTCAGACAAAAGACAATCGCGTACACAAAATACGTCTGAAGATTAAAATATACGTCTATGCATAATATTTTTAGGCTACCTAAAAAGGACGTGCCTCTATGAGGAAATCGTCTTCATTTTGTTAAGTTCATAATGTGGACATAATTTAAATAATTCCGTAAGGCATTTCTTTTATTACAGCAGTGAATGGAAAAATTACAATGCAAAAAATTAATAACATTAGGTTTTCTTTTTTAAATTTTACTATTAAGAAATAGATTGAAATCTATATCTTCAATTACGTTATTATTTTCAGCGCTAATAGCAATAAATATTGTCAAGATCTAGAATTTAAACAAATAATTACAAGTAATTATACAATAGTCGTGACATTGCGAGCACGAAGCTCAGGCCCGGAAACAAATGCTATGATTAAAATATGCCCATAGGTATAATAGTGTGACGAGTGTGTCTCTTCACTTATCTGTTCTAGGCACAAGTATTAATAAATTACGTGTTCCAAAGAAACGGCACAGTCTCGTGCGAACTCTTGCGCAACAGGCCGCGGGACGGCCAGCCTCTATACCGAAATTAGGAGACGTTTAAGGTAAGTCAACATTATAGCATCTGTACGAATGAATAGTATAATAATAGTATTTAACTAGCACTAAATTAAATAATACTAACTCAAATATTCAATTAATTAATTGCAAACCAATTAAAGCATTTAGACGAAATAGTTATTGTTTGAAAGACCTTTCTCGGATAGCAAAATTAATGGGGTTAATTAATTGAATAAGATTTAAAAGGTAATTTTCAATACTTCCAATCCAAAGCGGTATATAAGCAAGTGCTACGAAATACTTTTTGCACTGAATAATTAATTGACAACGTCTTGAAATTACTTGACCCCTAGTATCTAACACTGTAAACTTCCTCACACAAAGATTTGTGATAAATGCAGCAGTTATTTCGCTTCTAGCCTATGTTTATTAATAGCATTTAAATATTATAATTATTTCTCATATAATATATTACGTATTGACATTTATACCAGGAATATTATGCACTTACAACTGTAATGCTAGAAATAATTAACTACATGACAACGGCGTCCACCTTGCAGAGTTTACTCGGCCATTGTTCATATTCAAATAAATTCATTGTGAGTAGGCACTACGTGAATAGATGCAGTAAATATTGGACTTAACGTATTATTGTGCAACTAGAGCTAGTGAAGAACAATAGTCAAAAAAATATTTCGTTACTAGAACTCTGTCATCGGAATAAAGTTAAAATTTTATTGAACTTGAAAATATCGCGTGTTATAGAGAGCGTTATCTTCTAGTGCTTAATGATCTCTTTCCATATAGATATTAAAAAATCTCTTAACATTTTGCGTAAATTGAATATAGTATGCGCTTCATTCTATTAGGGTTCGTAAAAGCATGAATACACAGATATTAATAGAGGTTTAAAAATAGTGAACATAAGAGACAATTTGACAAGATACGGAGCTTAAATGCTTTTAATGGTATCTGTATAGTGCGATAGTGTTCATTACCATTTTCTTATGCTTTCCAGATATTATACCACTAACTCAAACGCAATGAATTAAGTAATTGCTCCCACTTAGAACAAGTTTCCAAAGGACTCTTTTCCTAACTTAAATCAATATTCAATCTGAATAGAACTACAGTTTAGTAGAGTTCCTGCAAAACGAACTCTTCATCTTGATATAGTACAGTTTACGTCGTGATTTATCACTTCACCTATTGTTGTATTATTTACTCAGAGAGGCAGGTGTCACTAATCCTTTGTAATCGGTCTATCCACAACACGATCGTTACACACCTCTTTAGAAAGATAAAATCAAATTATTTTTAATGACATTAGGACAGTTCATGGCCAACATGGTCATCTTTAAGATAAAATCTACTAGTTGACTATTTATATTTTTTTGGTCGTTTAATTTTACTAGACAGTAAGACCCGTTTTAAATATAAACTTCAGAAAAACTTTAGTGATCTTTGTTTTGGAACTCTTTTATAATAAATAAATTGTTTTAACTTTACCCAATTTACTTAGGTAAGGACATGACTAGCTTTACCTTGTAATAAACAGTTTTTTTTTCTTCTTATACTTATTATATAATGGTAGATCCACTCACGGTAATCAATATTATAAATTAAATGTATTTGCGAAAAGGGTGGCAGGAAAATGCAGACCAATTTTAAATGATAAAGGTTATGGTACATGCATCTGTTTAGCTTTTTTATACTAATTAATATTTGTAAAAACCAATAATACGCACACGTGATAAAATCTAATATTATCAGTTAGAAACTCGTGACATCATCACAATCATCGTTCTCCACGTGAATGTAAAATTATGCGACGGCTAATATTGTGACCGAAAGCAAAGCTGACAGACTAATGGATTTTATATTGGCTATTCTAATAAATGTGACAATATAACATAATATTAAAGATAAGGAATAATCGAATTAGTATATGGTATGGTGTTTTGTTAGAGAGTGAATTGAAGTAGGTTAAGGTTTATTTCATACAGTCCGGCAAAATCTTACAGTAAAACAGTCGTCGTTGTGGAAGAGAAACAAGGCTCTACACTACACAGTGTCCTATCTCGCTTCTACATATAAATAAGACCGTTTTAATTGATTTCATGGTAATGACACCTTTTTGGTAAAAAAATACTTAAATTTACACCGACAAGCGAATAACCGACTAGTCCCAGGTATGAAACGCAACAAATCACAGGGTTAATGTCTGCTCCGTGCGATCTGTTCCATATCTTAATAAGTATCTTAATTACTTAATTTAATATTACAAAGAATTTAGTTAAGTATGTGTATATTTAATATTAAACTTGTTTCAAAAACACTGTTTAACATATTCAAATTCATAAACGGCAGAGTTATAAAACTGTGGTACCACACAAAGGCATTAACTACCAGATAATATTTAAGATTTCTTGTAATGAGATTTTTAGTATCGGCTATTTGCATAAATTTTGAAATTCTATTGTGATTATAAAATATCGACCATAAAAACTTAGCTTGAGCATACCGTTTCGAACTTTCACGTGATCTTGTGTACTAAACCGGCCCAGCAGGTGTCACAATTCGAATATAAAATTTAAATAATAATAATAACCACATAATGTAAACATACATAAATCTTAAAATTTCCAAATTAAAACCATTTAACATATCAACATCATAATAAAATCGTTAATTCAAATGAAACACATTTGTCAGAATACTTAATTTATACATAAAATGTGTATCATTTGTCGTATCGGCCATAAATCTTCGTACCTAATCTGTAACAGAAGCTTTAAAAAGCGATCTATATTTTAAAACAAGCCATTAGTGTTACGATTATTTTTTATATTTGCATACATTTGATTAAGTTTATTTTATGTTGTGAAGTATCTGTTAATAGTGTTACGGTATTAAAATAAAATATTTTTATTGTTTTAAACGCTATTCTCTCGTTAAGATGGATGTCACAGTATTTATAAAATCAAACTTGTTCGACTCGTTTGTTTTTTCTTTAATTAAAGAGGATCTTTATATGACCATCACCACATCACAGCCTTATTACGATAATGACGAAATGTCCGTAGGAGATTCATTAAAAATATTCTTCAATTTTTTATATTGGTAATAAATGCCTCCTACTAGATCATAAACTATGACACGGATTTAAATAAATTTTTCATTCATATTTAGATTTTTACAATGGTTTTATTATCGGGGACCTTTAAAATTATCGAAAATTCGACTTAGTAGTAATTAAAATACAATATATAACGGACTATGTTTTCCTCTATACATGTAGCATGTATAGAGCTGAGAGCTGGCAATTTTAATCAGCGAACATTATTCGTATGTTAATTATTAAAATATCGACATTCGTAGCATTGTTATTACTTTATTATGACAAAGCTAACAACATAATAAACTATTTAAATACCACGTTATCATAATTACTTACGTGGTTTAAAACATTAAGTGCTAAAAAAGATAAAGGAAACATTTGAATTTTAAACGATTGTTTTAATCAAATAATCTTTGTCTTTGTGATCAAATCACAAATTTCGTTCCGATGGTTGTCATATAAGTATTTAAAGTACCTTACATCACTATTATCATATTTATTATCATATGTTTTAAGTTTTAATTGACAAAGTAATTTACCAAATTTTGCATTTTAAAGCAGTCCACTTCTATATTTCTTCGATTGACGCACTATGCAAAAATTAGTTATCCAAATGTTTGTATTGATAACCAATCAAAATACAGGAAACAAAATATTTATTTCTCTTGAACTTTACCGCTACTGCAAAGAACACAAATATTATCTTATAAATAATTGTGGCTTAATTAATTAATATGAAGAATATTTACGTAAACAATAAATATTGAAATATAAAAAAAAATATTAATGAATGGCTTTATAAAAATAGTCAGAAGCAAGTTAAGGTGATATATGAAGTTCTGACAGACTCCGCGTATTATAATTAAACTCCGATATATCATAGAGGCAGGAGACCTCGTTACGCATAATTTCTTACTTGATTTATTATCTGAGGTCTACAAAGTTAATTGGTTAATAACTTAATATGAAGAGAGGTTGACTGGAAGTAATGATAGGGAAACTAGCGTGGTTAGAAGATATAAATTATGATTTATACCTGCCCTGTTTTTTTCCACATTTTCCATTGTATCTTCGCTCCTGTTAGTCGCAGCGTGATGGTATATAGCCTAAAACCTTTCTCGATGAATGGTCTATTCAACACAATAATTTTTCAATTCGAACCAGTAGTTCCTGAGATTAGAGCGTTCAAACAAACAAATTCTTCAGCTTTATATATTAGTATATCTAGATTCGTTTCAGATCCGTGACTGAACAGGCCGATTTTATTTGAAGCCTCGCTCATAACTTATTTATGATTTAGGAACCTCAGTTGCTCGTAGTCTTTTACAGTTTGCTAATAGTAGGCAAACCTAATTGGAAAATAATCTTTTCTAGAGCATATGGCGCTCAAAAAGGGGAGTTACACCTAAGTAGTAGTTTTAGTAGATCGTTATAATCAATATCCGATATATTAGAGATCACATAGTAGTCCGGAAAGTTTGTCAAAGTGCTAGGGCGTAAAATGAATGTAAAGAAATATGTACGACATGTATGTATGCAAACAATATTATCGTAAGTCAATATTGGAGTTCCGCCTCATATAAAAAACATTATTTACTTTGATATCGTTTAAGTGTAAGTGATCGTCTGCGTCGTGTTGACAATAAGTAAAAATAGCTTCTTAAAATAATGGAAGTCATTATGTCCTTACCGAATACAGTTTTTCGTTACTTATTATCAGGTACCTACGTACCGGCAATTGTTAACAAACAAAATCGGATTCTAACACACGAGCTTAAAAATAGACTACGGTAAGAAGTGAGTATCGGTATCGAAAAAGTAAAGACCTTAATGTTCCTCTGCTTTTCTGGGCTAGTAAGGGAGTCAAATCTTGTGCTTAGGCTAACAGCATAATTGGTGCGTAATTATCAAACGTGTAAGACGTTGCACAGAAGATAGATTGAGTCAAAAAAGTCTGACACTATCTGCTACCTCCCTCGAGGGGCTCACCTTACCAAAAAAAACGTATCACAGTTAGTTTATTATTGGTTTTTTTTTAATTATCAACTTCTGTTGCTGTCAATAGGTACCTCCCCTTGTAGACACTCAAAGGGACTTAAACTATGGAGATACTCTTCCCCATACCTATCAGAGACAACACGACTAAGCATTTGCTATCTAAGCTGGTTTCTAGACCATATTCCTTTATAAGGAAAGAATGCGGATGGCTTGAAATAGACGTTTAACATATAATTCGAAGACAAAGAATTCTTCATCGGAGTGATCTCGAAATATCGTAATAACTTACTCATTATTTCCATCACTAATCTACGTTAAAAATCCGTGTCTATTATAAGAGGAATAGAATAAAGCAAATCACAGCAGCACTTAATACTATTTCCTATGTTTACGTTGACTTAGTTGAATATCCAAGGCTTTATAAATAACATTTTATAAGCTCCATGTGCTATTTATTTCGACATCTTCATAATGACATCATATATTTAGTAGTTTCTTGCTTTACGCATGATTAACGCACAATCTCTGAACGCAAACTTAACGCCAAACTAGCTGAATATATTTATTTTTTCCTTGACATCAAAGATCCGTTTTACAAATGACATAATGATTCTCAAAGTTACTGTACCTATTTGCCGAAATTTAATGAACACTGTACGGTTTTGTCGGCGAATATAATGCCAAGGAGATTGTATAATGAATCGAACAAATACAACATTTAAAACATGTTACATACCCAGTACAATCTATAAATACACATAATCTCCATATTTTCGTTGTATTTAGTTTTTTTTAAAACGTGAGCATTGGCTGTTTATGACAATTTATATACGAGGTTTATGTTTTTTTTTATCTTTTATCGTAATCAAGAAATTGTAAGCGATATTCAAAATAGTAATAAAACTAGTATATGTATAGTTATTATTATAATTCACATATTTTTCAGAAGACATAGATTAAAAAAAAATCGATAATAGAATCTTTTGTTTCTTATCACACTATTGTAATAAATTGGTCTAAATCAATCAGCATCTTTATAGCAGTTACTATTATTGATTACAGATGGACCAACCTAAAATACTTCGGATAGCGGCGAGTATACTAGTATATTTCTTGCTGCAAGCGCATGGAGCCGACAAATATACGGACGAGAACAGACCGTACGAGTTCGGATTCAAAATCGATGGTCAGCAGCACCGACATGAATCGAAAGGTAAAAAACACTTTTTCTAATAAGATGGATTACTTTCATTATACCATAGAAGTGAGATCCCACTCAACACATCACACAAACATCAACACTCTTAAAATCAAACATCTTGGACTATCCTATACGTATGAGTATTTGTTGAAGTATCGTTACTTTGCGGGTATCATTCTATCCCTAGATACCTAAGTTTAGTCGTTTTAACGGTAACTACACACAACAATTAGCTATTTTCTAATATAAACGATATTTTATGATACGTGCCTTAAGTACAGATGTATGTTTTTAAAAAGCCATACGCAGTCAGAAATTTATCAAAAATGTCTACATTTAATAATGTATGCATACAGATACAAATCCTTTCAATTTCTTAAAAAAAATGGTAAAACACTATAAACGTGACAAACTCTTACTCGATAACAAATTTTCAAGAACACTTTGAGTATGTTAGCAACTTTCATACGTCAAACTGCAATATTTGGATGAATAAGCACATAGGGACAGGCCGTGATATGTTTATTTACGTAATTTATACATACAATACGTGTGGTACAGGATTTCACACCTAGAATTATAAAAAAAAATGATTAATATGTTAAATTTTAAACGAATCACCAGCCAGCTGTAGCCAACTAGTATGTTAAATTTGTATGCTTCCAATTCATTATTAAAATAACCTTTTTTATGTCGGATTATTAAAAAGGACAAATAGACATAATAAATTTTGTAACAGGTTATGCACAGATACAACTGTCTTAAATTAACATTAATTGGAAGATGACTCAGATAATCAACCAACCTTTTTATTACGTACATATTTTCAGTGATTTTGAAATACGAGTAACTGTTTTTATTTTGTATTCAATTAACAAATAAAATCATTTTCCGCCTTTAGAAAATGAAATGATTATGCGATGCGAACCAAAGAGTATTAAACCTTCATAGAGTTCAAACAAGTCAATATAAAACTTAAATATTGTTGTATAGAAACAGAATGTGTGAAAATAATTACAAACATTTAATATCCAACAATCAAGATTGAATAGAGTTTATGATACAATACTCATTATAATTGCACTCTGTAAAATTTATTACGCTAAAGGATACATTAGTATGCCATGTTAATTAAGAACACAGATAATTGTATGATTTACTTGATGATAACAGAATTCTAAGCCTAGTAAAGATGTAACGACATCAGGATTTTGTAAAGGTATAAACATCTTTTGGTTATTAATTAAACAGGAAAATATATTCTAGTTCAATAATTATCTGCCATAAACAAATAAAAATTTGAATGAAAATATTTATAATGTTTAAATGTCATTCCGTACGATTCTAAACATTATAAACTTCAAAAATATATTTTTCGAGTAATTTCTCATGAAGCTATCTCGTGAATAAAAAGAAAATTGAATACCTAAGTGACTAAGTGACTTAAGTAGTCAATTCGTTAATCGTTAGTCAGTGTCTATAATATCTCTATGGCTACAGATCACTAGATACTTCCTATAAATATATTAAACTAAACAGTAAATGCCGCATTACAGATTATAGAACCTTGACAGGGCAGCTACTAATTATAATATTTAATAACATGCATTATTTATAAATAGTAATAAAAATGCTTATAACTTTTCAGACGCAGACGGAATTATAATGGGCGAGTTCGGTTTCGTAACCGCTGATGACGTATACCACGTCACAGTATATGCGACGGACAAAGAGGGACGATTTAAGATTCTGTCAATGAAGAACATTCATCTAAAATCAAGTAAGTCATTATATCTGTAAAATTATAAGAAGTTTTTCTTAAAACTTTAGGTAAAACGTAGGTTTTGTGAAAACACTAAAAACAAACTTGTATGTTTTAATATTCCAGCTCCTGTTCCAAGCTCGCCGCTTACGTCTGCAAGGCAGGGGCATTCTCTGGCGCTGCCTCCAGCCCAAGCCGCTCCAGTTCCACAAGCGCCCGCGGCGCCACAGCCAACCGCTGCGCCAGGAAAACCTCTCTCCGTTTCCATTGAACCACCAGGAAGGTCTTGCTCATCCTGCAGCTTACCAACAACAACCACACGAGCTCCACCACCAGCAGCACTCGCAGCACCAGCACCACCAGCTTACAACCAGGCAGCTTACAGTAACAGTCCAAATGTACCTAGCGGTTCTAAAAACAATGGCGGTCTTGGTGGACCATCATACAATCAAGGAGGACAGCCAAATTATCAACAACCTATTTCAGGTGCTCCTCAAAACTATCCTCAACAAGGACTGAGTGCACCCGCAGATATCCCAACCTACGTCCAACCAGCTGGTCAACCTATCCAAACAGCTGGTCAACCGGTCCAAAATTTCCCAAGTTCACCTAATAATGGTAATCGACCCAATAACTATAATCAACCAGGAGCGCCTGCGGTGGGTCAATCTGAAGTGCCGCAAACTTACACTGGAGAGCAAAATAGTTTGAATAATGGAGACGCCGCGTCTTACGCAGGACTCAACGGCCAATCCCCAAAACAGAGTACCAACTCGCAAGGAGGCAGAACATCCAAACAATATAATCCTCCTGAACAGCAATTTGATTCATATCCCCAAGGCCCAGGGTCCCCACCAAGTCAACAACCCGGCCCCGTTAAACCAACGCTAGTTTCCGCGCAAATGCAAATCGTTGACAAAAATACAGACATTCATGCTCTCGGACCTGGTGAAAGAGAAGGATTACCCCCAGGACTAAGCAAGAATGATATGACAACACTTCTTTACACCTTTAATTACACTGTTGGTTTCCATGGCCACTTTGAAGAGGGGTACACTAACGGCGTGAAGAAGGGATACTATTACGTGACGGGAAGAAATGGTGTCAGAACGAGGATCGATTACATCGCCGATGACTCAGGATTCCACCCCAAAGTATCACAAGAGGTGCTCGATTTACTGTCAGAAGATGTCCCTAAGCCTGAAACCGAGAGAGATGAAAAGTACGGTCTTAAAGGCTACGAATTCAAATGGCTGTATTACCCCACTGATACCAAGAAGTGAAAAATAAGCAACTCTATTAAGGCAAGAATCGCAAGCTCTAGTGGACCTGATCTTAAGGATACTCCTTAGGAACTAAGAAAATTATAGCTTTACCTTCTGTAACTATTAATTTTAGTTTAGTTTTTGTAAATTAGAATAAGACGTATAAAGTATTAAAGATTTACCTGAATTATGTGCAAATAACACACTGCCATGTAACTGCCATAACATTTAATAAATGTGATCATAAACTAATGATTTTAATAATTAACACTGTTAATATCATTCTAGTATAGCATGATGACATTTAGAATTAGTAGATTTAAATGTAAAATATAAATATAAATACAATAAAATATATTTCGAAGAGTATCTACCAATTATTTTTAATGCGTTAATTTAATTAGCTATTATAAAGAGTTTAATAGGTGTTTAAATAAACTGCAAATTAACATTTTCTAATCAAAAGAAGAACAATTTATGATCTCATAAATTAGCCACATATTGACTTGTTCTCTTTGATATTTTTATCAAGAGTGATTTAGAGTAATTAAATCCTAATAAATCTGAATAATTTACATATTTAATATCGTTTTGACACAATTCTCTTGTCGATACATGACTTAATTTGACTTACTAATTAATGTGCTCTAACAATTAAAATACAATAAAATTATGCCTAAGTCAAGCTCAGAGAATAAAAAAAATACTGAGATCTTTGACTAGGTATAGGGCAAAACCTTTTTCTGAAACTAAAGTTATTTTTCGGACAAAATGTAAATAATAACAATTTAAACGAAGATAATTATAGTGGTACATACCTGAAAAAATAAAACAACAGCTGACAAAAAACCGCCAGCATTTTTCTCATCTCTTCCATTTCAGTGCGCTCCATTTGAGTACCTTTGCAAATACTCGATAATTTTCCCCTTTTTAGCTAGCACCCCACACGATTTTGAAACGGCTCAACTGATTTTTATCAAACATTTCTAAATACACTCTCAAATAATTCACCTTTAATACAAAATAGAATAAATTGAAATCCGTCCGGGCGTTATTATGCAATAGACAGACAGCTATAACTTATGACATCCCTCTTTTTACGCAATGGGTTAAAAATAGTCATTTTTTTATGAATATTTTGTAAAAGGCCACTACACTCAGTTCGCGTGAAAATAAGGTTCAGTTACGGGTTTTTTCTCCTCTCTTTAAAACTAGGTGTAAAAAGCAGAATGAATAATAAAAAAATATATATTCCTCATCTCAGGAAAACCAAATTTAAAGTTAAACGGTTTGTAGATGATATAGAGAATGGTGTCTAAATCAAGTAAAAATCATAAAGGAAAGTTTTATTACATACCACTTATGTAGCCGACCCCAAAATAGTTGGGAAAAGGCTAGGCCGATGATGATCCTGTTAGCCTATTGTTAAAAATGTTTACTTGAAATTAGGCCAAGTAATTTGCTTAGAAAAAAAAACAAACAATCATTTTTTAATGTGTAACTTAAAATAGGTTGTTTAAATGAGATTTTATTAGATTTTTTTGAAGTAAATATTTAATAAAAATATTGCGCCATGATAATAAATTTCCATTTGCACACTTTCGACAACAGACAGAAAATTAACATAACAAAAAGTGGAATCATTAGACCTTGAACTTAAAGTAAGATCGCTAACGCCATCTTTTGATAACTCTGTATATTTATACAGTCACTAACACCTATCGAAACCCGTTTACATGAACTTATTATATTATGTGTGTGATCGCTGTTCGGTGTTTGTTGCAAGTAATATTCTACAGATGTCAGCACCATAACAGTACAGTCAACACCAACATTTTTATCATTAAAAATATCATTCACCGCATAACATTATTACATTTATTACCATTACATTTTGTCTCCTCTGCTATTTCATATTGTAATTTATGCAGTGTCCCTAATTTAGAATAAAGGGGTATACATGTTTCGCTGCAGGGATAGGACTCTTCTTGCAAAAGGGAGTTTTTGATGATCACATTAGCTCACTACAAGTTGGTAGATTCCAATTGTTGAAATATACATTTCCTCTCGAAGTTTTACCACACCGTTTGTTAGTGGCGTCGTAAAGAAAGAACTTTGGAAAAGTCACATTCACATGCTATAACTGACATACATTGGATCAAATTTACTAACTTGTGCGTACGGTCAGCAGAATAAATGAGTTCAAAAGCACGAGTTACAAGGAAGATTTTTTTATTCGGAACATCGCCTATACAAACTATTACGCTCTCATCCATTTTTTTTTAATTATTGTGATGGAAAAATGCTTAATAGAATACGAAAAGTGTCTTTTTAAGCCAGTTTTCATTCATGTATCGGCCATTGTAAATAGCAAAATAGAGGCCCAAATTTATATTGATGAAAGTACAGAAAAAGGTCTTATTATACTGATTGAATATTCTATTTTTGCGTATCACTTTGAAAACATAATATAACACTGTGAAAATAATATTTTAGTGCATTAAAGATTTTTTAAACTATACACTAGCTAAGAGGATGAATAAATGAACGGGAAGTATAGGGGCCAAACATTAGTACTAAAAATGGCTCGTTGCAAATTTGAAAATCCAAATGTATCGAAACTAACTTCACTTTTTAAGTATAAGGCTTAAATATAACTAAAAAAATAAATTTACTTAACTTAAAAAAAAAAATTAAAATAATAATAGGCATCACATACTAGATCAAGGTCTCTGCATGTTGGACCTGTGTCCAAGTTCATGTCTTTTAAAAGAACCGGGTCTCTTCCCATTAAGTTATCCCGAAGGTGAAAGAAGAAAAAAAAAGATTTAATTTTGAATATAAATTGCTAATGCTAATTTTGTTTCATGGTTTAACTAATAAAGAATACCTATGACAACACCAATTGGATCAGCTAGTCCATAATCTATACTAATATACGAAGCTGAAGAGTTTGTTTGTTTGAAGGCGCTAATCTCAGGAACTACTGGTTCAAATTGAAAACATATTTTTGTATTGAAAAGACCATTCATTAAGGAAGGCTGTCGGATATAAACTGTTACGCTGCGACTATTAGGAGCGAAGATACAATGGAAAATGTGGATAAAATATATCTTCTAACCACGCGGACGAAGTTGCGGGCAAAAGCTAGTAATCAACTATAATTTATGACTCATAGTCACAGATTGAGTAATCAAACTTGCTCAGGAAACTAAAACAGTTCACACATTAATCCTTCCTCGCTTTCGTTGAACAACATAATAAAAACATTTCCATAGATTTAAATTGACAAGTTTATAAACAAGAGATTAGATTACCCATGTTAACATATGCATTAAACTTTTAATTACGCCGACAGGAAAGAAACTCACTCATAATTTCTGCTCGTGACAATTTTTATTATAAGTAGTGATTTTAAAGTAGGTTTTATATAAGTATGACTTGTTTTTAATTGCCGTGCAAACTGCAGAACTGGCGAATTCCCATGAACTCGCGTTTCTTAAATAGAATTCACTACCTAATAAAGTTTCTGGTTTCAGACTAACTGAGTATGTCCATGCACGATTACTCCACTGTAATCGTCCGTCTTAGCATTTTAATCCAGATAATTTTCATTTTTATTGCTATAAACATACCTACCTGGATATAAGTCTTTACTATTTCTTTGATAATATAAAGAGGTAAAATTTGTTTGTAAGTTTTTATGTAGGTAATGGGTAGGTAATCTCTGGAAGTAATAAACCAATTTTAAAAATTGTTTCACAATGCTACATTTTCGTGAGTGCTAAAGCCTATAAATTATAGGTACCATGCATATTAGCCGAACTATCTCAATTTTTGTCTTGCTAGGCAGAAATAAATATAACCCAAAACAGAGTTATTAATAATACTAGGTTTTCGCATGCGGGTTCGCCCGCTTCGAAGTCTGTTATATCGCGTTTCTAAGAAAACTTTTCAAAAGTCCGGGATAAAAACTATTTATCTTATGTTCTTTCTCAAGGTCTACTCTATCTCGGCACCAAATTTCATTAAAATCAGATCAGTGGTTTAGACGTTAAAGCGTCACATACAGACAGACAGAGTTATTTTTTTCATTTATAATATTACTAGGAATTATATAAAAAGTCAAGTAAAGGGTAAAAGAAAAAACCTACTAACCCGCTAACTTTAATGCTTGTCATGTCCTGCACAAATGTATAACAATTTCACAACCTTAAATTGATTTTGAATATATTATTTCCTTCAATTACATCACTTGTTAAAGATATCTAGTTTCCCATTGAATATTATTTAATTACATAAAAGTAAGTTTATTGATCGTGGTCGACCTTTCATATTTTCTGTAGCAGTAAAATTTAATTATTTAAATCATACAGCATTTTGTGTACCTGATAAGGAAGTCGGGGTTCTATGTAATAATCATACGTTTGTTTATCACGATAAGCCTTTAAACGCTTTTGTAATGCAATGATACAATAAATGACCCGCCTGTACCCGCGGGTAATCGTGACCCAAACGCGATTCAATGGTCCTCACAATAAACTCAATAACAATATAATTGCATAACGCTCGCATTCATGAATGAATCTCAGCGGCTACTTGCAACCACTATCTCTGCGTGCTTTTGGCGCGAAACCTCCACCAGTCGTACCAAAGCCGGCGCGTGCGCAACACGCGTTCGTTATTCAAATTTCCAATCTCAATGCGATCGCGTACGCGACGTTTCGTCTCCTAGTCTTTTGTTTTAAAATTTGTTTAAATGGAAGTATTGAGGACACTCCTCATTTCCCATTGTAACGATTCTGTTTAAAATGGTGTGAATATGCTTTGTTAAACAATAAAAGAAGTGTTAGTTCTACTTTCTTAATCTAGACAAAACAAACCTTAACTGAGTATTTGATGTTGGACATTATTAAGCGAAAGACGTTCCGATAAAAGAAGTAAGTAGTGCTTATAGTGTAGCTTACATTAACATACAATAACAATGAAACTTACTTTTACCAAAAACCACTAACCCCGCATTAATAATAAC
The DNA here is from genome assembly GCF_003590095.1 of Trichoplusia ni. Lineage (NCBI taxonomy): Eukaryota > Metazoa > Arthropoda > Insecta > Lepidoptera > Noctuidae > Trichoplusia > Trichoplusia ni. The sequence goes on from NC_039483.1 coordinate 12,014,044, forward strand.
AATAGTTTGGTAGAAATGCATTATGACCTCATGCAGAAACTGGTTCACAACCCGCCTTTAAACTAATAAAAACTCAAAACAATAAAAACAAAAATTAATTTAATCTTTAGGTGTGCAAATGTCGTATGCATTCTTGGCATCTTCAAATAATATTGAAACAAAATAAATTTAAAACATCTGACACCACTAAAACACCCAACCTAAATAAACCAAATTGCATCCAGACGCATGAATATTTTAGACTTTGTATTAATAACCACGGTACTTTTGGAAAAGAATCTAAGAAATAAAAGCAATTCAAAAAGGAGTAATTATTTTGTATTTTTTTAATTGCTCTCATTGAATTTTGGCTCTTCTCCATGATTAACATTACTCTGTTTTGAAAGTGTCTGAAAAAACTACTCGAAATAAAAAATCTTTTCAACTTCAATAGATGAAAAGATTACCCCAAACCTAAGAAACCTGAATACTTATTTATTAGAACCGATATTCTTCTATTGTAGATATTTAAATAATATTTAGTCCTTTAGGTATCATGTAAGGATGTTGCAGTAGTAACAAGAAATCATAAACTATACTTATGTCGGTCATTAGCCGTAAATGTTTCATAAATCAATCAAAGTTAAAACAAATCAATAAAAAACAAATAAAACTTTATTGTTTGTCCTTTGCGACATTGAACTTCATTTTATTTATTTTTATACCTGTTTGAAGTAATCCTCATTCGTCGTCAAACTAGAAATTCTCTATGATGCGATGTGGAAGCGCTTATTATTAACATTATAACATTAATTATTCGAAGCTTTCTGAGTAAAAGAAGAAAAACACACATACACACCGGAAGTTAAAAACGCTAGGAAATAATGTAATTTATCTTTGCCTTTTCGCATTTGGTCTAATTAAACAGGCCTTCAAAAACATGTTATGTGTAACATGGCTCCTTGTCAAAATGGCAAATACCCTTGACATTCAATGTATTAATCTCAAGGGCCTTGCGCAATGAATTAGTACCTACAAATGGACACTTCTTAAAGTACTGATATGAGTTCTGCAACAGTCCAACTTTTGCTTTTATTGTCGTTAAAGGCAATTCTAATGAAATTCTAAAGGTTGTCGCTGTTAAATTTCAAATAAAAGAGAAACAGCTAATAGTTTGTCGCTCTTATGATGAAATTCATTAAGTATATTTTGTTAACACTACACGTGATGCAAAAATGATTCTTGTCAATTAATTTGCTCTATATCAATCAGTAAACCAATTAAGAAGAAACTCTATTAATATGTACTTATAATTACATTAGACAATTTACCTAGTTACAAGAATTAGCAAAAATAACCTAGTTTTTAGTACCTACCTTTAACCTGCAAATCACGCATAACATGCAAGGTTGCGAACACATAATATCTCATTAATTCAACAAAATTAAGCAGTTCTTTCGATAAACAAAGACTCCTTTACCAACGAAATGCTTTTAAGCCTTCAATCAACTTGCTTATTTACCATCAATCATAGTTCGTTAAGATACAAAAACAATATTTGAACAAAAGACTTGTCATTCCAATTATAATCACTCTAATATTAATGGAATGTTTAACTAAAAAGGGAAAAACCAAACTTATTGGTAGTTTTAAGTACCTAACAAGTGATTGAGCAGCAAAAGTTAAATGATAGTTGTAATTAATGTTCAAAAATACGATCAAAGAATCACCTTACAGAATAATTAAAATATTTCTACCTATCTCTATGAGAATAGGGACCAACAGAAATATTTAAAATGCAATCTTGTTATCTGAATAAAGAACATGATGTTACGAAGCGACTTCCTCAACAAAAAAATATATAACACGCGAATGGGCTGTAATTACTGTAGCACAATCGAATCGCGAACATTCACATAGAGTCAAGTACAGACACAAAGAAAGTGCACTTGCAGTCGATTACAAAATACATTCAGGTTGCCTACCAACGTCTTTAAAAATAAAATTGGATCAGTTGTGAAAGAGACGTCGGTCTTCGCCGCGTATTCTGCTATCTCGCTTCTTCAATTACAATAGTATTATTTTAAACCTTTTGCTAGAGCTAGTGAGTGATGGTGCTCTACCTATCACTTGTAAAAGTAAAGTGCTATTAACTGAACATTTTCCGGAAGAGATTGAAACCTCGACGAAATAAATAAAGACTTTCATCGACGTTCAGACATTTGCTTTGATAAAAACGTTTCAGACGTTGTGAAGGGTAGATTAGTAGTGTTTTGATTATGTGAATATTTGAACTTGAACAATACGGTCCAGCAAAATTGTGCGCTGGTAAAGCGGATTCCACCTTTCTTCACAAAATAGAAAATACGTCGTAATCTATAAAAAAATAAATAAATGGTGTTTTATATTTTATGCCTTTAAATTATGGTGCAATTAAACCTTCTGAATAAATCAAGTTCGGCATTATTGTAGCTATGAAATTATTGTAGGGACGGCACAGTAGTACTTCGTGTAGAGTACTGTCGCTTTTTCCACAACCAGGATAATACATATTACCTAAAAAGGTAATATTAGGGCCTCTGTATATACTAGTGTTAAAGGATTTTCCCAACTAGAAAGCTTAAATTGGATGACTAAGATAGTCAACGTAGAAATTGAGGTGAATATAGCTTGGCTTCTCGTTGCATCCTAAGTATATCAGATACTTTCTATCAAGGTAAATCCGTAAGTCCTGAATATCACGTAAGGAAGGAAACTTATCAACATGTATACAACATAACATAATAACACAATACAGCAGTGACTAATTTGCAATATGTCATATTTGAAATTAAAATATAGCTTAAAACAAATCATTATCGAATAAATCAATGCGATACTGGCAGGTTTATGTCTGGAATTATATTCTATTAGCTATAACCCACGGCGTTACGTGAGGTTAATTAGATACACTGTTAATTGGTCATTCCAACATTAACAGGGTCCAAACCCTCAGGCCAAGTGACATGGCTTACAGTCGTTTAGGATACCAAACAGCAATTTCAAATGTATGGAAATTACATTTCCTTGCAATAAATCACGTGACTTTGACCTGTCATTTCCATACTTTTGTTTATTTTATATTCATGTTGACGAAAAAACGCTTTGTATAAATATCACTTCTTAAGTGGGACAGGCTGTCACTTACCTCCCAAACTTACTTCACAAAGATAACATAGCCGTGAAGGAAAAAGAAAAGAAACGACAGATAAACTTTCGGATTTATAATAAGATCAAAGTCGTATGAACGATATCGCAGTCATAAATCAAATACTCGTTTGTCACACTGCTTACCCGCCTAGTTACGATAACGTAATAATGTCGTAGACAATTATGTCATGACAGTCTGTACTTTAATTGGCTCTGCAAGTCATAGGAAGGAAGTGGGTATGGTTAGCAGTTAATACATGTTATTATGGTCTTAATACAAGACCAGTTTATTTTAAGTATGTCTTACACGTGTAATACAAAATATTATGTACATTTCTGGTTTCAATATAAAAAAAACAAAGCACAAAACGCATGTTTAATAATTAATATTCCATTTTACATAAGATTTCAGCATAACAACTTCAGATTAAAAAAACATTTTATTTCGGTAACATTCTTTTAAATCTTATTTTATTAGCTTGCGGTGAGGATATTTCTTCTATACTCATTAAAGAGATATTAAGTTGGGTTTACAACACTAACGATAATAAACTAAACGGTGGTTATTACAAATACAACAAAATATGTCAAAATCTCACACATAATCTCCGAAGTTTAGGAGTACTTAATGTTTATAGTTTAATAAAACATTTTAGAAACTGTTGCAAGCCTTATAATAGTCTCTGTTGGGTTAAAATTGCATGTGAAGCTTACATGCACAGGACGACTTGACTGCTATAAGATAAAATAATCAGAGTCAAATACTTTACAAAACATACCCTGGCAAAGCCTTTATTTTGCAATAAATATGTAACAAGTATATAACAGCCAAGTTCACGACACTCTATTGTTTCCTTATTATGGTACATTGTAAAACACTGCTATCCGAGCATCACATTACATCACGTCCGATAGGAAGTCCGATTGGTAAAGTATTTATAAAACTCTTTATAAATACTTTACCAAACTGCCGAACAAACTAGGAAATTGTTTTCCATTTTCTTTTGTTTAATACTTAACGTAGATAACATAATAATTATAGATACTTCGCCTCCTTGAACAAATTCGTAATTTTAATAGCATTTACCGTTAAATTTGTAGTAAAATAAGAACATAAAAATTCCCGAATTTTAATTGTTGTGATAAAAAAGCTCATTAAGAGGTAGTGTGTATGCTAAAATTCTAGATAACTACTAATTAAAATCAATAATAGAAACCTGATACATTCCATTTATTCGCGTATTTCTAAGTTGAAATTCCAAAATCGTTACAGCACCGTCCATAAATAGTGTTTCAGAAATACATAATAGTGGTCCAGTAATAAGGTCAATAAACTCGTTCTCAACCATATCCACGCAATATTTGCAAAATGATATTGGTGCATACATCTCTGCTGTCTTGAATACTATTAAAAATGATTTATTGCAAGTAGAAAAAGAGACTTGCATAGATATTAAAATTGTAAAAGGTGTCGGCCAATACCCAATTGAATTACTGATCTAGAGATTTGGTAAAGTGGATACAAGAAAATTGTCAAAATCAAAGTCAAGTATTGTGACGACTTGGCAACTTGATTTTTTTTATTCTATGTGATTTGCCTTCATACGAACATCATAATTGCATCCTATATTATGAAGGGAAGGGAATAGTAGTAATAATAAAATTATAGGGAAGGTTTGAGCATCGATTTCAGATTGTACTCCTTGGAATCTAGCTTTCCCAAATTTGTTTTTAGTTGTAGCATAGAGCGTAGAAAATACATATAACTTTTTCCCTGCGTTGGGATCGAACCTACACCTCGTACAAAATATTCATGTTTAAAAGTTTTATAGTTAGAGTTTATATCAAGATAGTTTTAAAAGTCACGTGTTTCTGACATTTCCACTATGCCATAAAAGTCCAAATTATTCGGATAACGTATATTATTATCGTTATAAAAAGTGCTATATTTTACAGGTTTATTAAGATAACAAATAAATAAAAACTTGGCTAATTAATTGCATTGGCTCACTAGTTCCATTTTGTGTATCGAATATGAGTCAGACATCGAAAGTCTGTGATATAAATTCCTTACTATAATCGTCACCTTTAATTAAGTGTTTTTTATTTCTTATCGATATTTTTATTAGTTATTGACATTTATTCAAGTATAGGTAGGTATGTAGGGTGATCTTTACGATCGAAACTTTGCCGGCCACCAAAGTAGAAATAAATTTTCTTATTGTAGCAGAGTAGTTTTCTTTTATCTTTTTTATTCTGTAAAATAAAAAAAAATCTTGCTTCATAGTTGCCTTAATTACTCTTTATAACATCAGCTAACTGGTAATAAAACTCCCGTCAATGCCATTTCTGAGATATCACGGCACAAGGGAAAAGACATAAATTAAAAAATATGTATATTCTTATGCATGCAGTAAAAAACGGGACACACCAATTTTCTATATATATATCTATAGATATAAAATAATTACCTCCTATCACATTGTGCTAACACTACAGTTATTCCACTCATAACGTTTGAATTCCAGTTAAGATATATTTACAACGTTACAGCTAAGTAACCGCGGCCGCACGCTTCCCTTACATTATCGAGTTACTCGCACACATTTCCTGTTTATCGTAATCAATAGTTTGAGTATTATTTAACCGAATACTTGTTCGCACTCATTACACGCTATTATTAACGATAGTGATGTTTCACGCTTGTACGGTTATATGATTACACTCGCGAATGTTTTATTACTATCTCGTAAAGTTAGGTACTGTTGCTGGTCTTGAAGTCGAAAATACTCGAAACTAAATACAATAAAACAACCATCTCGTTTCCAGTGCCCCAATTTTACAATGAATGAATGGCATTTTTACAAAATTTGAAACTATGCCTATTCTCTTAAGCATTTTGCCAATACTTATATAATTGGAAATTCATTATATTTTAGCGTTCCGCCCCATACTGAAATTCCAATTATTGTGTTGGAAAAATGCTTAGAATAACACGAAAAGTGCCAATTTTCATTCATTCGTCGGCCATTGTAAATAGCAGAATTTGCCCCCAGTATTGTAACACTATTACTTGATAAGGAGGTAGGTTTAAACACTTAAACTTTTCTCAGTTAATGTGCAGAGACGTCACACCATGTACTCATACTGCCCTAATGGTAAATAGTGTCATTAGATGAAATTATATAAGATGAAGTTACAATACACCAGCAGGGTTAATGCAACATTTAACAACTCGTTTCCTCATTAGGTGCTCAAAAACAAGTGAAGTGTTTTAACAATAAGATGGACTTACGTAAACTATGTAGCGTGATGATTAATTTAACGTTAACGATACGATCAAGACAAGAGTAGGTTACTAACAACTTGACTCAACAATTTATGTTTTAAACCAAGCGCTTTGGACAGTTCCCATGTGTTTTGTTAACTACAGAGATAATAGATTACATTAGATAACTTTGTTTAATAGAAATCAGCGACCAAAAATTATAATCGACTTAATAGTATTATAAAAAAAAGATCTAATTATATCCCAGAAAGGGTATAGGAACGGGAAAATCTGATCAAAATAAGGTAAGAATGAATACGTACAATTTCTTCCCAATAAGCTACCTCTAAAACAAGATCTTCTTCCTTGAATTAGAAAACTAAAGCTAACACACACGCTCATATCAATCGCGGTGCATTAGCTATTTCAGTCAGTGTCCATATTATCGGAACTGCATATTTAAGTTTGGTTCCGACGTCGATCATGACCAACCGCATAAAACACACCAAATAGCTACTTGTCATGCGAGCGGCGGGAGCATTTTCACTATCATTCAATGTCCCATTGTACCGACACTTTCTATAGTAAACAACGCCATAATAGATAGAATTTATAAATAATTACGTATTAACATTATTGGTCATGCTAAATTGTGATGTCACGGCTGTTACTTAATTAGTACCGACGTTTAATTAGCCGCATACCTATTTCCTTATCTGGTATGTGCACTGTAGGTGGTTACACACACTAAATTAGCTTATTGTTTTTCAGCCATGTCAAACGAGATACGGACGTACCAATAGTTCCTCGTTATTTAATAAGTGATTACGCAGTGATTATGATCATTACCACCTAGAGGCTTTCCATAAAGCTATTAGGCAATAGCAATAGCGATTGATTTATTTAAGATAGTAAATTTTCTGTTTATTTTTAGTGCTTCGCTTGCGTTGCTATGTTACTTACCTGCTATTAATATAATGCTATAAAACGTTTAACAACTTATAAGGCTTCATGCCAGACATTTAGGATTTCTGCAAGAGCAGCCTACGGTCATGAACATTTGAATAATTGGAACTGTTGTAGGGAATTTAGATTTGTTAACGTGTTTTCAAGGGTTAAGTAGCCTTTTCCACAGTTCAAATGTTCATCAAATACTATGAAAATATTTATAAAGAACTAGGAAAACAAACCATACCAAAAACCAACAAATCATTTATGAACGCGTGAGAAAATTGTTTAACAAACAAACAGGCGTACAAACAGGCGTTATTAATTGCACAGACATTGGATCAGGCTCAATGTCACCGCGATTACCGTCGTCACGGCGTAAGTGATGGTGTTAGGATTGGCCCAAGAATACTGCCCACGCGCAACCTTGCCGTAACTAGAGCACGTGACACAGGCTGTGACCAAAAACGCTTGCTTTTATGTTTACCGGCACGGAATAATGACGGCAATGAATATGTGCTGATGCAAGTATTGTTTTAAGTTTGGAAAAAAATATTTTTAAATTGCATTCTTCAACTTGAGGTATCTTATTGGATTATTTTTAGGACTAAATTACAGTATTATTTCTAGTCCGCTGAAACAGTCACAATCTGCGCTTAATGTAAGTTGTTACTCATAAATGTGTAGGAAAAGTTAAAAATAAAAAGTTTATGAAGCATAAAATACAGATGGAAAACAAAAATATTTTAAATATTGTTTGTTATTATTTAAACAAATAAAACTATACAGATTGTTCTAGATACTCTAAGTTCGCGCACTTGATGCATGAGATCATAACGTTATCACGAGATCCGTTTGTCCTAAATATTTACTTAAATAAATGTAAATCTGAAAATGATTTTAAGTTTTAAACTCAAACTGACTCTGTCAAAACTTTGCAATCATTTTACGGTTCAAATGTAGTTAAGCCAACGAAACTAAATTATGTTGTTGTTAGTGACTCAATCACGTGTCGCAACGTATTAGAATGTTTATATCGTTAGACATCTTCCTGTATTGATGCGTTTACAGAGATTCATGTCACATCGTCTGTACCATTACGTCACACGTCGTTGGTGCAAAAGGTAGAGATTACCAGTAAATTAGAGAGAATGGAATATTTGGCGAAAATTGCTGCTCATACGGGGCTCCCGGCTAATTAATCAAAATTAAATTAGACTTACACTTCTCTTATATTAAGAGGAGTAAAATTAGATATTTAATTTTACTCCATCACTAACGTATATGTACGTCACTATGTTTTCCTTTTTTTATTTTAAGTACTGCAGTTAAAGTTTATTCTAATTGTTACAGGAACCGTCGAAACTGTGATGAAAGATGTTTAACCAGGAGTTAATTGTTGTCTATTTGGTGAGTACTTGTATCGGAATTTGTTTGATAGTATATTAGTTTTATCACCTAATTATATCTATTAGGACTATTTTCCCTTTTAAGATTCTATACACGCGACAAATACTCTTCTACTAATACTTCCTTCTACCGAACGCGTACCTGCCATCCAGAAAATCTCAAAACCAAAAAATATCTTTAAATACCTACATATATTTGCTAATATTTAAAAATATAAGAAATAATTTACTAAATATTCGCTATTTTACATAGGACTATCTCAAGTATTTTCCTTACTCTACAATAATATATCTCGCTAAATCATAAACTACGAACAACCTTCTGTGAACCCACTTTTACCGGACCTTACGAAATAGATGCTGTTGTAAGTGTATCATTGCTTAAGTACGGCTGTCGGCTGCTGGGGTTCTAAAATGGTGCTTTTGCAGAATCTAATCATAAATTCCTAGTAGACCTGGTAGCCTAACAGCATCTGTTAGACTTTTCCAGTTTTGGAAGCTACTACACAATGTACAGCAGTGTTTCCTTTTCATGTCTGCAACGATACTGCTTTAAAGATGGCGACAGGTCTTGGGCCCCAATTCTGCTATTTACAATGGCCGATGAATGAATGGAAATTGGATTAAAATGACACAATTTTTGTATTCTCACATTTTTCCGGCACAATTATTGGATATTCAGTGTAGTATAGTATACACTGACGGTGAATATCATGAATTTTGAATTGTTTATTTTTGTGTAATCCAATTTTAAAGCCAGTTAGCAGAATCGGGGCCCTGGTGCTTAACAATTAAGCATAGAAAACTACCGAAAAGTTTTATCGCTTATCGTCAATTGTTTCTCCCATATCTCCAATCATAATTACTAATAACAAGTGACAACTTGATTTTTACACTTTTACGGCAGCGTTGAGATTGCATCTGCGTTTTATAGTGAAACTGCTAGTAATTTCTTGTCTCTTACGTAGTACTTGAATATGTTATCAGTGAGTTTTCAATTTGTTTGTACATTAATGTGAAATGAACCGACAAACAGTTAATATTTTATTGCGAATTGACTTCCTCGAACCTTGTTCGTTTTCATTTTCGTGAGTGATGTAATATAAACATGAATTTCTCTTGTTTATGTGTGTTTATTCTTCAGTATCTATTCACATATGAAGTGCACGCGGTAAGGGTCACTAAACGGTATTTACTATATTTTTTAACAAGTAAAGTATGCTGTAAGAAAACCTGACTTCTACCAAAATGTTATGCCACAAAAATTGTAAAAACGTTCAATAAATCTATTTGATTTAATATACGCTTCACTTCTAGCTCAAAGTAAAGCTAGTCTTATAATTTTTTTAACAACTAATTATACGAAATAACATTTTTTGCAGGTTTACAATAAGGACATAACTTGCGTTATAGACCAGGTATCATTTCATCATTATAATTTATTAGTGCTATTGTCTTAGCCTTGAATATTTCCACAATCTCAACAGACTGTGGGAACACCGACATTTATTTAAATGATATGGATAACTTTGTATTTAAATTTTAATAATTGAACAGGATATTACAAGTGGACTTAACTCGTAATAGTCTAAAAAATAATCAAAAAGATATGGCAAAAAAATATTAAAATTGTATGATACCCACAGATCTTTAAATTTTGGTAGAGCTTATGTCGTTGCGCTAAAAGTAGGGTTCATTATATCGGATTAAATATTTCAGGGCCTAGAACCAGTATGCAAAGTGTCTGAACGAATTAAACGTAGAAGCAATGTCAACAATATCCCATCACATGATCCGTACATTCCAAGAAACAACACCGTGCTCTTCAACTGTTCCTTGGAATGCAATCCAGTTACCTTTAGGTCTATGACTGAACTTACGTCACCAAGCTTATCTTTAAAGTCATGTTTCCCAGAAATAACTGAAACGGACACCGTTGGGTGCGAAAACATTAGATACAACTACTTAAAAAACTCCGACAAATTATTGTTGTTATCCAAAATTATACCCGGAAAAATATTTTACTCAGTCGACTGTTTAATTTACTCTGACGGTGGTCGTGTGTGCCATAAACACGACAATCAAGAGTCACATGTGGATCTCATGGACACAGGAACTTTAGCGAGGCCTAAGGAGCCCGGAATTCTAGCACAAGATGAGTTCATATGTGAGGAGAGTGAAGATAAACAAGTCAATTGTGATCTCAATCCATACGTGCCATTCGACAGCGGACTAAAAATGAAAGAATCGATAAAGTTTGACGACAGCGTTATTATTAAAAGTGGAACTTACATAGTCCCCTTGAAACGTGTGTGCACTGATATATGGTGTGGGTACAGTGGTCAGGTGTCGCCTACACGAAGGCAGTATTCATACAGTCCTCCCGGTGGTAAAATATTTCGCTGTTACTACGCTAAGAAGCAGCAAGTTTGCAAAGTGTGGGCCGATCCGAGCAAACTCGTGTACAATAAACGAGGATGGCTCGATTCTAGAAGATGAATTCACAAACATTTATTGCAGTCATGTTCACTTCCCCAACTATACAATTACATTCATACAAGTTAAAGGAACCTCGCCTTATATTCATATCATGCTAAGTACAAAGTGAACAATTGAATTAACAATTTTATTGTCTTCGATTCTTAATTAGGATTGAAGTACGTTCGTGTACCAATATTTTGTTGGAACAATAAATTGAATAATGTAATGCGCTTGTTGTATGTTAAGACGCAAGAGCTGGTCGTATCTTAACAAGATCTGATACTTACTAGTTAGAGTAGTTTCGAATTTCGATATTAGCAAACATGGCCCGTTCAGGACATGACTGGTTAGATTTAATCTACGATACAATTGAAATATTTGAATCTTAAACGGCAATAGCTACAAGCAAGTAAATTCGCGTACTTTGTTTGTATACATTTTTTTGTGTTTTTAAATAAAAATGGAAACCTCTAATCAAGTAAAATACATAGAACTCGTACATTGAATACTTTTATTTCTAAATTTTTTGCATGAGATGTTCAAACTGATTAATTTTGTAAGATTACACGGGCAAGTGTTTCTAAATAATTGCTGAAAACCAAGTAGGCTATTTTTTACTTTCTGACGATATAAAAAAACTAGGTGTTTCACTTAAAGTTACGGTTCAATAAATGATTTTTATGAAATTTCAGTTCCAATTTCATACAAAAAATTATGTACATGTACTTTAACGTTGCTAAATTATAAAAACCAAGACTAAGACTTGTTTTGTTGTATTTTTCTTAGATGTTATGACATATTATAACAGAAAACCAAGATATCGAGTAGATACTATCTATTAAAAACCAAACCTTGCCTACACTTAGTGTAAACTTTAAATTTTGGGTTAAGTATAATCTAATATTAAACAAGCGAAAGTATGTAAATGTGCTGTATTTTTGTTTGTATATTTGTTTCCTCTTCACGCTCAAATGGCTAAACCAATTTCGATGAAATATTGTATGGAGGTAGCTGACATCTTCAATTAATACATAGGCTACTTTAATCTGCATTTTGCAGCTATAACCGACACACGAGCAGGCAAAGCAGCGAGCAGCAGCTAGTTATTTGTAATTGTCAATTCTACAGCGAGACCTAGAGTAAAACAATACATAAAAAGTTTAATTTTCCTTACTAACCTACTTTCATATCTACAAATACGAGGTATTCCGTCCCGCACTTTGTTTACTTGTCACCCAACATAAGAGTGAAAGTAACAGTATTCCAATGGTCACAATATTCTACTCGCAATTACCTACATACAGGACCCAATTCCACGTAATGGAACTCGTTTTCGATATGATTACGTAATTGTTTCTCAATCTTTATTTCCTGAGTTCGTATGTTTTGGTAATAAGCTGCACTGGACAAATGGACCATCCAATGTTCGAATGCCGTAGTATGAACTGGAATACTAGTGTAATGAATATCGTACCGGCCGGTAAGAAGAAATTGATAATAATATCGACCTATGATCGTCTTACCATTGGAAATAAGCTTCATCAATGCAATGAAAGTAAAGGGTCGAGCATTGATCTACAGAAATACGATATAAAATATTGTCAATGTGTGAGTGCTATTCAACAACCCAAATTGAAATGTAATCGTCAAAATTAATTACATGTCGTAAATCAACATTTAATTACTAAACATTGACATCGTATGAAACTATGAGGCATCCTGACTAAAATTATATGTTTCGAGCGTACCATAATACGGTCGTTAGTGCCATCAACTTAAAAAAACAGCTAATGTAATTTACATAACATTGGTTTATGGATATTTTCCCAGGGTTTATATCCTTTGACAAGCGGTGATCATAAAAAATGCAGTGACAATTTTAATGCGCTAATCGTATAAATATAATTATAACATCCGCACTAAACCGAGCTTGATCAACATTAAATTATATGTTTCAATTTGCGAGCATTATTAATAGGAATCAAAAGTAATGTATTGACTTGACCGAATGCGATTACATCCTACGCTTATCATTGCGAAATACACCGAGATATAATCTCGTACCTTAACAAATTAATAAGTGTTGTATAATAACTTAGTTCCAAACAAATATGAGGTTATTAAACTTACACATAATAGGCCATAATAGCCCTGACAGCGTTTATTCGCGGCGATACTGCTTTGATTTGTTTTTCCTGTTTTTTGATTCTATGTTTTTGCTAAGTTCTAATTTTATGGGTTTGCGGGTCGTAAATGTAGATTGCCGTATATGTCTTAGTCTATAAAGAGTTGCTATTAAATCCTATCTATTTGTGGATTTTCGGCTGATTTTTTATAATTTTCGCACTTGTCATTAGTTAGAAGGCTTTTATTTCCATTCATAGTGACGAGTTTATCCTTTTTGGATTTCTATGAAAACTATCCTTCGTGCACTTTAAACTTATAGTTCACTTGACCGTTTGTTGAATCCATTTGTTAACATACAAGGTGACATTAACGTTAGCACCGTCGATTACATTTAAATATTCATCAGCATAATAACACTTGTCCAATGACACATTGCTTTTTAGTCGACCTAAATGCTAAAGTTATAAAATTTAGGAATTGATGTCAAACAGTACTTATACCGTTTCACATAACTTTGCATATACCTCAGAATATGTAAATGGCACTAAAATATATTCTAAACAAAATTAGCGATGACATCGGAACAAGATAGTATATACGGATTTCGAAAGTGACATAACAAGCCTTTTGATATTTACGATAGGAAACGGTTTTCTCACAAAGCGTTTGCAGATTTCAAATTCGGACAATTTGTTAGCGTTTCTCTTTGTACAAAACGACGTAGAAGCCTTCATTTAACACAATAGGAGATGTAACAACAGCTAGCGAATACAATATAATAGTTAGTCATATTCTATACCCACGTCTAATTAAACAACACCTGTTCGCAGCGACTCACGTCGACAATAGGGCAAAAGAACTTTTCGCACAGAATTGCTCCCGACGCCGACCGACGCGTATTCGGAAGTCAGGGGGCCTACCACAATCACTGAAAGAAAATACAATTGAAAGAGACAACTCGCTGTATGTCATGTAACGGCGTCTCTCTTCTACAATTGTAAGTTTTGCGCAGAGTGATGATTGTAGACCCTCAGTGGTCCAAGTCACCTACACAATGCGCATTCTTGAGAGATAGTTTACGCTCGCTGTTGTTACGATCTGTTATTGTAGTGTGATAAGTCATAATACGTTAGAAATGTGTAATTTCTCGCAGACTTATTTAATATCTCTCTTTCAACACATGCTCTTCCGGCCTTTTAGATGGAAGAACCGTTAAACATGTTTTTGCATAACATAATGTTTAGCATGTAGGAAAGTTCCTTGTGCTTCCTTAACTATTAGTTTCAGTAACTAGTTTTCCTGGGACGTGAATTAGCTATGACCAGTATGTAGATAGCAAGGCTACGTGGGTAATTCTTGGTAGACCCAAGTTCCAAATATGTCGGACAAGTAAACGTCATCCATCAATGACGCAGTATCAGACCGAATCATGGATACCATATTATTATAACAATAAGTACCAATTTCCTTGAACTGACTTTTAGTTCTTACTACTTATAATATGACTATTCTGAATAATTGACTCAGGTCAAAACTTAAACTGTTTACTAATTTCAGCTCTCTGTACTATATGGTTCTTTCATCTTAGTTTTTCTTTAATGGTAATTGACACGTTCATGTTTCTTGTAACAGAGTAGTCAGCATTTGAACAGTAAGTACACACTAACAACATAATTAGCCTTTTGAATATACTGTCTGTCGCAAAATGACCTCTTCTGCTTATTTCAAACTCTATACTAAGTCTGTGTGTTAGTAATTAGTCACAACTGCTGAATATCTCACGTTTTTAATGTTTAAAATTAGCAAACAAGTTGCCATCTGGTCGTTTTTAGGTCACTGACCTTGTAAAACAGGTCCTAAATTAGTGCACTTCACAAAAACTATTCTGTTTAATTTTTCCCAGCAAAATTATATGAATGCCTTTTAAATATAATTTATGGACTCACCCGAGAACTCTCTGCTTACCTGTGAAGTAGGCCCAAGTTGACCAGCCCACGGTGACAGCATTCCTTGTCCAACTAGTAAGAAAAATAGAAAAATATATCAGTGACTCACAGATGACGTCAGCGACTGCAATCCCCTTTTAACGACCTTTTTAAGAGCATTTATTTGGTCTCGTTTAGTTTCGTGCTATTTTTTTAGTTTTAATGAATATAATTTATATTCCACGTTAGGTATACTTCATAATGAGATGGCTCCATATTGCAGAAATAAGTTTGAAAAGAATTACAAAAGTAAAGACACCGTTAATATGAAGCAAGCATAATTAAAAATTATAATAGTTTATTCTGATGCAGAAGATTCAGTTACATAATGTTTATAGTAGAGTTCATGGTTAAAATCCACTGCAATGGACTAGTTTCTCATTAAGTAATCTGTAACAAGTTATTTATGTAATAATTTTGTTGATATATTTCGTTTGCATTTAAAATAAGCAATCTTAAAATTAATGTTTTACCATTGGACATACTTTACGCAGAAAATATGAAATCTTAAACTTATAGCGCAATTAAAAGACCTTGCTACCATATTTAGAAGTGCGTTAGATAACTATGAAATGTAGGTGCGTGTGGGCGAATCTGCAAAAACTTGCAAATTTTTGCCGCAATACGCAACTCTTCCGACATAAACATCGCCTGAGAAAGCTTACCATAACATTTCAAACACGAGTACTACCTACGTAAGTAAACATTAATTAAAATTCATAAGCGATACAATAAAATCTTAAACGCGCAGCCGTCGAAATACAATTATGAGAACTAATCTGCCCTGTTGGTTGATTACGTAACATACAAAAGTAAGGGAAACTGTGTTATTTAAATGGCTTATTACACAAATATACGGGTTTGTGGGCAGGCGAGCGGGCAGCAGCGAGCCTCCGAGACAAAGCGAATGTGGAGCAAGTTATCGAGCAGCTAACTGATGCTTGCGTAATGCACGAGTGCAGGGTTGCCGATGCTGTTAACTCTTTCTGTCATCTGTTATAAGACCACCAGCTATAAGTAATACTCTCGTAATGTATTATATCATCTAGTAATACATAAAATGTCGTAAATTGTCGAAGTATGTAACACAGATAATGTATTTACTAAAACCCAGGATATTGTAGAGACGTAGTTTCTTGTCTCATTTTATAACAGCTTAAAATATGAATTATTATGATTAGTTCAACTAAAGTCGCACCCCTATTTAATATTGATTAAAAGAATGTCAATAAAATTGTAAATACAAACGTTTTCGATGCAGTAACACGATTCAAACAGGTCCAGTTATACAGTCTCAGTTAGGTGTGAAAAATCGATTAGTATGCACACACGATACTTGACCAACGACAAGTCTGATCAGAAGATACGATAAGGTTAGGAACTGAATGTTAATCTCGATTAGCGCATAGTAGTAGCCCTGATCGATTTAACAGTTCGTTTGCTAGTTTCAACTCTCACGCTGACCATTAGGATACACCCACTAATTTTACATAAACCTATGGGTATCTGTTACTTTGACCCAGTTGCAAAACCTCTAATATTGTCCCGTGCTTTGGAAATAATTCATGTCTCACTTCAAGGTCGGTTTTAAATTTTATTTATATGCTACATACTCACTTGATGGCTGCGCAGATAAGAAGGTACTACACGTGATATTTTTAAAAACAAATAAGTTTCTTTGACGTTCATAAAAACTATGATTAGGTCTTATGTTTAAGCATAAGTTAAGATGTAACAACGCATTGCTACACCTACCATATTCATTTAAGCAAATTAAAGGTACACCTGCAAATGTAACAATAATATTATCATTAAGTTAAATTCCTTCCTATAGTGCTTACCGACAAATAGCTTTACGCACCTTCGATCACAGCATTATACTTCTCATTAACATGTCTGCATATTTAAGATATTAAATATACGAGTTACCTCATATATTGAAATTAACAATTTTAATACTAATGTAATTAAATGTATATCATTGCGCTCTACATGTTACGTGATCTAGTTTAAATCCATAACTTTAATTTTACGAAATGATATATACTTTTATACAGTAATATTATCATGATGTGTTGTCTCAAGTTTACCTATTAAACCTCATTTGCTCGTTCTCTAGCTGTCGCTACATGCGTAAGTATAATGACTACAAATTGAACTTAACTCGTGTAATTTATCAAGTCTTACTTAAATCAATCGATTGTTCAACTGCGTATTATAAAAAAAATCAATGACACTCGTAAAAAGATGACGAAAGCTATTTATAACTTACAAACGATGTAATTTCCTTCTTCTATCAATTAACTATACACAATTAATGTTCATGGTTTGACGTTTTTGTATAAAAACTTGAGAGAAACGTCAGTTGCAATGAAACAGGCAAATGTTCTCAGGGCCACTTTTTTTTAGAAATCCACTATAATAGGCAGTTTGGTAGAACTTATCGTCGTCATCAAGTAATTAGCGTAATTTATTACTGAACAAATTCATCTAATTATGTAGTACGCACGTTTTTGAATGAGTCTCTAATGTAGAGTTAAGCTGTATTACTAACGAAACAATGATTATAAGGAAATATAATCAAACTTGGTATACCGAGATAATTAAGGAAATTAATTAAGGAGCAATTGAACTAATAATCTTTACTTTACTGTGTATAAATATTATGGTTGTGGGCCTTAGTAATGTAATTTGGGATTCATCCTTATTTGTTCAATTTGAATTTACTCAATTTATGGTTTGATGAGCACTTGGATGCAGAAATCAAATAAACAGCATAATTAGTATATGACTTGAAGTAGTGTACTTTCATAGATATAAAAAACGGAGAATTTAACAACTTTGCTGCCCCGCAAATAGATACAATAGTGGAAAAATAGATGTTTATACATATGTGGATAACAAAATAATTCTACAAGTTAAATGTATCACACCAAAATTTTTATTTCAAGGCTAGTACCTTAAATATAAAACTTGAAAAGGAGAGACGACTACCTGTCTCATCTTTCTAAACGAGTATAAATATAATGTTCAGGATACCAAAAGTGAAATCAGGAACCTTTTTCTTATAAAATGTGACAAGTCCAAAACTATCAAGTCATGTCAGTGCAGTTCCTCATTTCTTAAAGTTTTACATTAAACGTTTCCTGGATGTAACACCGAACTTGTTTAGAAATCGTTTGCAACAAAAATGGCGAACCTGTTTACAAGGCATTCACTGGATGGGAGGATTCTGATCTAGCTTAGTTCCTTCATGCCTGTACAAATTAATAAGTAATTTCGATATTTCGTCGTAACTCATATCGATTTGCGGTATTAGTAGGTAGTGTTCACCTCTATCTAGTGTCTCTTCTTTATTAATACAACAAAAATTGGTTCAGAAATATTTAAGTAACGAATACTTTTATTTCGGAATAACTTTTATAATAATAACTACATTAATTGAAAATGTATGTGTATTTTAGAGGCATTTTTCGAACACACTGATATTATTTATGTATGGTACTAAGAAATTGATTTTATATCGTGCTATATGTTAATGTCTAAATAGTGGGTCACAAGGCTGGACCTGATATTATCAAAATGTTGTAAAACACTCTGATAATTACGGGTCAATTAAGTTAATTATTCATAAACGTACGTTATTACATGCGCTATCAATTGGATTCATCGCGTCGCCCTGTTTTGTAATAATTATCAATGGTATTATGTTTGTTGTATTTTAGGTATGCGTACCTAATACTTATAAAACAGATACTTATATTTTCAGTTCACTTTTTTATTATGCCTATTTGGAGCTTTCTAGACATTCTAGAATTCTGGTTTTTTAATAAAATAATTTTAGCTTCAGCAGAATTACAATAACACTTATCAAGTCTTATTAAGATCCAAACGACTTTAACTAATTCTAATTTCTCTGAAATTTAATGCTTAGTTGTAATTATAATGCATTTTAAACGCTTCAATACCTCTAACCTGTTTTGCGGAACGGATATACAGGAATTGAGACCCTGTATATCTAATTATCTGTACCTATCCTTGCTGTAGATATTGGCATTACGCTGTATGATTTAAAAGGTCGTTTACAACCCATAAATCTTAGATATCAAATTTAAACTGCTAATTCGGCAAGACTTGCTCTTGAGACTGAGTTGTCGTCCCTATATAAATTGAAAGCGATGACCGTCGCATGTCGGTCTAGGTCACTCTGATATCAAGCCATGGACGCAAGCGGGAAAATATAAAACATATTATATGGTTATTGTTTAAAGTTATTATAACACAATAACATTTAATTACAACCTATTCATCAATGAGGCATTGTTTAAAAATGTTTATAACCTACTCATGGTCTACGCTTTATGGGATAAGCATAGGTTAAATGTATATTTGGTAAATAAATTGATGAATATATCTCCAAAACTGTGGCTCTACATTCTGCTAAGAAGTTACCTTCAATTAGCTTATAACTTGTTCCAAACGATTGCTTTTAGCAAATAAAACAGAATCTAACAACGGGGGGCCGAAAAAGTCTTACTTGGTGCGGGAGCGGGATAGTGCATTACACGGCGCACACACATCTCTCTTGCACAGTTATAATAACCTTACTTTAAGAGGTGGTAATAGACCACCTGGTAATGTTTGGGCAAGTTAGGGACCCCGAAAGAATGCAAGCAAGGTCGCCTACGTGTCAAACAACTATTCAACAATCGATTCGCATACCATGCAGCTGAACCATAAGGTTGAAGAAAGCTCATTTACATGAGAAACAAACACATTACGTTACAAGAACCGCCCTTAAATTACTTATAATCTAGTGATACTTAAAAAAACTTTTGTAGATACCAAATTCAGATAATTTGGTATAAAGGATTTTATTTTATTCTCAATATTATGCATGTCAGACAACACCTAAAACAACAAATTAAAAGAAATCTATTAAAGACTTTTCTTAACGCCTTTTCTATTTCTGTAGCTGTTGCATGGTAACGTAAAGTTGTCTAGATTTATTTAATTTACCGAAACCGAGATCAGAGATCAACTGTCAGTGCAACACAAATCCACTTTTTACATAAAATCAAATGAAGCATTTCATTCACAAGCATTGTGCTTAATAGGACAGAAACTGTTAACGCGAGCGCAGTCAAGGTTCTTTGTTAAGTGGTCACTGTTAGGTCACATTGCACATCGCCAGTGACTCTTGAAACACGCAAATGTCCAAATAACTTACATTACAGTGTTATAGCACTAATTGTGTCTTGTCACGATGTTTCGTATGACGTAGACATATTCGTACCATTATGACTACGTGAGGTTGTTAATGATTGTCTAATGATATACGTTGGGTTGCATAGGGTAGTAAATTGTGTCTTATAATCATTTGCCGTGAATCCTCATGAACTATAGTATAAAATATGTGATTGTTTAGGTTATACTTCACACATTTCAGAATTTGTTTTGCATGGTCATTATAAAACTAGATTCAGTTAATCCTTACCTAAACTTTTTTGTGAACAAATAAAATTAGTGTTTCAGTGTCAGTTCCATATTCTATTTAAACAAAAACCAGAGGAATAATAGCACATTTACCTCGACTATAGACTTAATACAAACACCTCAAGGAGCGCACACAATAGATATATGAACAAGGTCTTAGCCAAAAGTACCCACGTTCAATAAACTACATGACAGATGTAATTTATTTGCGCCCACAAACCTTTATGGAGAGACAACTAGAAGCAACAAGACTTGTGACAAATGTTTAAATAAATACTCATTACATTAACTTGCGCACTTTTGAATCATGGCATAATAAGGAAGAAAACAATATTGAATTAAGAACGTGACATGTAATCAAAAAGAAAAAAAACATTAATTGCCAATTTATGAGATTTTAAAATATAGAATGAGACCTAATTATTATTTTGTTAAACATCCTGACGTATAAGCTTCGAAAAAACATAATTACTTTATTATTATACCTTCATTTTAGTTTAAGACATATCGCTGGCGTTCTTTTTTTTCTGCGAGTGTAGGTTTTTTCGTTTATATCGCTAATGTGTTAAATATAATGTAATTTAAGAGGTGTCTGATATTCCTATACACTAACACGAACTAGAATTATGAACTAAGGTCGTGCAGATATACGCTTAGCGTAACTAAAGAGAATATCCCATGTGTGGATTTGACAAAATTATTGTTTCGTGTTTTTATAACAATGCAAATTATCAGTATCACAAAAGGACGTGTTAATTAAAAAAGTTGTTGAACTAATAACAATGTACACAAGGCACCCATGACATAACATCCACCGGCTAATCCAATTACCCAGCCATATTCACTCGACAATCAACATATTATTTGTTTACAATCAACACCATGTATAATTACATGCCATTGGATATGCAACAACGATATTATCCGCATTCACAGAATAACAATGACAGAACTCTATTTAGTTTCGGAGCGAGATATAAAACAAACAGACCATGCGGCAATATGTGAAATGTTCGTATCTGGAACAAAACAATGTTATCAGTGATGTAGCTGTAGGTCACCAGCCTACCACAATATAAAGCCTTGTTCACAAAATTCACCCATCCAGTACTCAAGGCTTCAAGATTTAAGTGAGAACGTTGCTCAATGTCACTTAGAACTAATGATTATGGCACGTTGCACGTTGGTCGAGACAAATCGCCTGCATATATCAATGTGCGTATAGCTTCCTATTGTAGAATTAAGTCGTAACACTGGTACGTGTCTCGTCTGCAACAAATGAGCTTGTTTTGAGGTCGAGGTCATGGTTCGATACTTTAATGAAACCACATAGATTCTGCACACAATTGAAGATAATTTACTGCGTGCTTTAGCGAGCTTTAACTACCCTCGTATTATTCAAAACAATAATTTTAATATTATGCAGATTTTTACGACTAGTATAATACTAAAACAATTCATTATACTTGGACCGTACTTATGAACCATTTTATGAACATTATATTCGAAGGTTTCCCGTATAAGTTTATGGGTACAAAACAAAAGACTGAACGGTTTAGTTCTGCAGTAACTGATTGGAAACTTGGAGTTGCGACGACAACTTCTTAATGACTTTTGTTTATTAACCGTTAGAGGCTAGAGCGACTTTTTTAAAAGACAATCATACTATGACGTACAAAGTACGCTATTACGCCATTGAGTTCACTAAACCATTTGTCATTGGCGTCAATAAAAGCCGAAACCATACGTTACTCCATCACCATTTGATTTATTAACCAACAGTGCGGTATAGATCGCAATCTTGCGGTACTGTTACTAAACTGTAGCACTCTCGTACCTTATTTGTATCGTTGTGCTCGTTGGAGAGATTTAGAGTAATTACACTGTGTTCAACAGAATTAACAACTTAAATATTTTGTTACCCATGTCATTTGATTTACCTAAGGTGCGTTTTGTTCATATGAAACGTAGGTAGAATCAAGAATGGTAGGTAAGACCGTAACGACAATAATACCGTAACTTCTAATGACACACGTTATTATTGGACAATCATTTTACATTAAAAAAATGTTGTGGACAAAAACCCTTTCCATACAGGGTTAGAAATAATTATAATTTAATATAAAACAAATTAAATGCCTTACATTAAAGAGCAATAAAAACTCGTTTTACTTTTTGTTAAACATCTGAAATACGATACTTGTATCCTTTAATCCCAAAACGGTCAAGAACCCTGATTAGTCGTTACAGTCACCGCTCACGTGTTAATCTCCGATATGCATCAGACGATGCAAACGAGTCGCCTCAGTGATTATCAAACCAATTTTGTCATGAACAAGTTTAGCTGGTCACGTTCCTCTACTACGTTTACATAAATAATGTCGTTTATACCTGACGCTTGTCGTGGGCTCGTGGTACACGGGAGAAAGTGGTCATCGCTGTCCTGTCGCCCTTACGCGGCCTGATTCCGCAACCCGTGTCAACTTAACTAGTCACGCCATACACGAAAATAGAGAAGAATGAATTATATAATAACTCTTCTATAATTAGAGACGGCACTGGCTACCGTCTATCGCCTGTCGACATGCCATTTGAAATTGTTTTACGTCAAGACTAGTAACATGTTATGCATGTATAACGTTTGGTGCATACATAATTGTTGAACTAAGGTGGGAAATACAGGAATATTCAGCCTACACCAGAGGCTGGCGAAGTGCCAGAGCTTTTATATCTTGTTATAAAAAATGGGTACTTAAGATTTTAATTTAGAGCGTTAACATAAGTAGCGAACATGCGTGTGCATTAATGTTATAAGCCACACACCGCCATCTAGACACAAACTAAGCAAAGCTTCACAGCTCTCATCACAAATTTTTGTCCGGGGTGGAAATAGAACCCACGACCTCTGGTGTAGCAGTCTAGGCGACTAACCACTAGACCAACAGGTCAGTCACTAATCATCCAGCTATCAGCTGATAGAAACAAAGTTTGTCTTTCGTTCGTAATTCGTCGGGATTTAGGATCCCTTAGTATTTGACGCAACCCAACCTAATGTTCAAAATATCTATTGTATTACTAAAACTAGTTTTTGTAAGGCACCACGACTAACAAATATAAACAAAACACTCTCAAAATAATTAAGTAGCGATGAGTCACGGATAAACTGGTGCAGAATTAATCAAGTCGTTTGGATTCACGGCGAAGGCTCAATATTTTTGTTTATTTGTTGGACAGTGCCGGATTACAATTAGAAAGCACATAACATTTCAGCACATGCCAATGTGTCTCAGAAAGTTGTGCAATCGCCATATTGTGTAAGAACATGCAATATACATATGCTAATGTAGTTAACTTCCGAACGGACATATCAATTTACTGGCACTTAGCATTAAAGCCTGCGCATGCTTATTTAATAGACAGAACACCGGATCTCTGATATTTTTTAGAGTTCCGCATTGTAACAGATGGTTATGGAGCTTATTTATATCACACAAATAATGAATACTTATATAGGTACAACAATTTCAGTATGCATGCTGTTTAGTGTCCGTGTATCGTTTATATTACACTTATACTTTTAAAGCATCAAAAGTTGACACCAAGTGACCTTTTTAAGTACTAAATTATAATAATCTAATTATATGTTTCATTTAAGTAAATTTGTTGAAAGAATTTACGTAAAAATCAGATCCCTAAATATTACGAGGAAAAGTTGACTACAACCAGGTCAAGTAAATAAATCTATAGATACATACACGTGATATACGAATGACAGTCATTACATGTATTATTAATAGCTGGTAGAATACAAGTTTTTGCTCTCGTAATATAAAATTTTTGAGGTGCGGAACCAGAAATTTGCAAATTGGAACGACTTGCCGGAGTTCGTACGAACATTCACATAGGCTAACGAAAGTGGGGTGAGGGCAGACTCAAAACAAGCTTACTTAATACCTAGACAGGTAATTATATCGTTACAACTTGTGCTAAATTATAAATTCTAGATTATTACTGTTTTTTACTGAATTTATTACATACCTAATAAAATATAATACACAATATCGATGCAGAAAGTGTGTTACGATATGCTACACCTTTCAAATAGTTTTAGGGTTTTAACAGCTCAATAGTTATTTTTCAATGGCATAGCAACATACCAAAAGTAATAACATGAAATAGCACGGTTGTAGGTTGAAATCCAGGTTAAAAGTAAAATCTCACGTAACTTTAATTCACATATAAATTGACTTCATGTTATTTGGAGTTAAATATTTCTGTTATTACAGTATTATTTTTTTGCGTCGCAATGTTATAATTATAATGACTGACTGCTTTTAATTATAAGCATAATTATGAGGATAAGATAAACTACTCAAAAGCTCTAATTAAATAATAACAAAAATAAGGTAAATAATTCTTTGGGTCATACTGAAAATAATCCATAATATTACGAGAATAAATTAGGTAAAACCGCAGACAAATCCTTATTTTAATCATCATTGTATACAATGCATGTAAAAACATTACTCTCACGGATAAAACAATTTGTACATTATTTAATAATTCATCAACTTTTTACACTAGTTTGGTTTTACCACAATTCTACTAAATAGCTTATCTAATTATACCTTCCGCGTGGTTCCAAAAAACGGACAAGCACTTAAAACTCGACAACAAATTTAATTCAATTAAAAATGAAATTTACGTATAGTCTCCACTTATTTTTCATAAAATTTATACAGCTGACTTTGCTATCATATACATTAGTTATAAAGACAGTTGCTTAATTACGTTATTATATCAAAATATACAAAATCGGCATTCCAGTAGGTATCATAAGCTCATAAGTTAATCTTGCCAGATATAAACCAACTAGGGTCTAATCTTTGGAATATCGAAGAAACTATTTTCCATAAATTTTCCATTAAAATCCCGAATGCATTTTTTTTAAATTCGGAAGCAAACGCTCGTCATTGGCCTGCTAGCTCACCTTTAGACGGTAGCTACCTGCACGTTGCTTCCCATCTAACATTATACCTGTGCGGAATTTATCTATCGAAAATGATAATGTAGAGCGAAGCTGAGCATGCATTGCTCGCCACTCGTCACGTTGTCGCGTGATTACGTCATCAGCTTTCGTCGCGTGAGAACCTTCGAGCATTGTGGCGACTCGCATCACTTTCATTGTTTATACGGAACTCCGCGCACGGAACGGAAGATGTGCGTGGTGTGCGTGCACGCAGATTTTTAACAATGTTAAGACAAAATGTGATAATGTAATAACCGCTGAGATCGTAATAGATAAGAACGGTTACTTGTTAAATGATACTGCAAAGATGACTATTTCTAAATAGTATTACACTTAAGGTTCACATTGAACTTTAAATGGCTTGAAGCAGTTCTCAACGAATTATTAAACTGACCAGTTATGATTGCAGTAACCGCAACGCCCACTTATTTATGTCGTCGCATGGAAGTAGATATTTAATTCCGAGCATGATCACATTTTCAATCTCAATCAAAAGCATCCGACGACTAAAATGCTAATAGGCGAACTGTATTCCGCAAATATTTACTTTGCAGGAATCCTAAGTTTAGCTGTGTTTTATGCAGTTCGTTTATATGCAGTACTTGCAACAATACGTTACAGTTATGATAAAAGCATTAGCAGTATACGGTAAGGAATGTGTGACAGCGGCGTCAGAGCGGCGCAGGCGGCTTCGCGAGCGCGACAGACGCACACGGACAACTTTAATGGACACTTCTAATGAGCTTTTTAACTACTCATTTACTCCGAGCCTATAACCTAATGCCGTAAAATGTGTCTCTTCACTCATTCGAAATACTTGAGAAAATTAAATCTACTTGTGCAAGTGTCCGTCACTACTCGTCGGATTTCGTAATATTATTTAGAATTCAAATAATATTAACGGCCTAGTTTACAAAACCAGTGGCGAAGATCATTACGGCTATACTGTGTTGAATATTGTAATACATCAAGAGCGTCAAATTTATACGAACCCACTAACCCAGATGAAGCGAGATTTAGCAATCGCAAAGCGGAAAAAACTCAACTAATCATATTGGTCCGACGAAATTATAGAAAATAAAATGAGCCTCTAACGATCACGAGACACACCTACACTGTCTACTACTGTCGACGTCACACCGTGTTCTTTTAAGGAATCATAATTTTGGTTTCGTAGGCGACTAATGAAGGTCTTATAAGGAATGTAAATAACCTGTGATTAACAAGGTTGCCAGTATTTCGTTGAATGCGGATTTGCGCGCCCTCAGAGCCCACACGTCGCCTTACTGCCGCCCACGCCTTGTACGGTCACCACCGGGCGACCAGAGCTACTAGACCTGCCAGACGCTGCAAGTGCGTATTGCCACTGACTTAGCTTGAATTTCAATGAACAATTACACGTGGATAAATAATCTGTCGCCCACATATTCATAGCTATGTTGGGGCGAGCTGATCTCATAACTTGATATTCCTGTCACAATAGTAAATTGTTATGTTGATTGATATTTTAATTGTAAATTGATATCCATGAATCTGTTAATCGCTTACAAAAACGACGGCAAAAAATATTCTATCGCGGAAGTTCGCAATTATTATTTTTAATCCGTCTTTTTTGTTACCGTGATGTTTGCTGTTTTAGGCTGTGCAGAAGAAAATACTTCGATACTATTATTGATTGATTGTGCTTAGACATATATTTCACTTGTTTGCGTGCTGGGATTTCATGTTCAAGTTAGGCGTAAGTTTCGAAGTGGGTGTTGGCATTCCAGGCGCCACTACCGCCCACACAGTCGGGTTGTAACACTGGCAACAACAGAATATAGCTAGAGAAGGCAAAACCCGTAAATTATGGGTATAGTGACCACAGCCTCGACCTGCAGTATGAGTAATAGCCGACCTAGTCATTTCGTAAGGAACTAACTAAAAATGGAATAGAGATAAGTTAATTATGTTTTTGTTAGCTTTGTGGTTTTTAATAATATTACCATACATAACATATGCCTATCATTAAGGTAAAGTTTGAAACTTTTCATTGAATTTAAGCAACAGAATGTAGAATTTTCAACATGTATTCGATGTGCGTGGGCTCCCCTTAGTTTCAGAAATGCTCGTCATGTTCCCTCGTCACAAAAATGAGTTTGTGAAAACTCATGACAATCGCAACAGCGGTTTCTCTTCACACAAATCCCCACAGTTTGAATTGATCAGCCTTCCAAATTTGGGAGGCGTATGCAGTCACCAATAAAAAAACTCTTCTCCGTCACATATACTTACATAGATAAAGGTCTTTACTTAGGTACGTAACTGAAATAAAAACTATTATGACAAAACCCACAATCCAGCACTACATAATATAATAATAGTAGATATTCAAATCCAATCATTTATATTTATGGTCGGCTGCATTCCTGTTCACTCTAATCGTATCTAACATTATAAATAAAGTATCTACAAAACAACAAACAATGTTATTCTACATAATGAATCGAGTGATGGCGTCACCATGCATCTATTGTAACCAAGAATTAACTAATTATTTTTAAATATCCGGATTCTCTTCAAAGCTAATTATTTTCTAATTAAAACAGTTTTTCTTGCACATCGGTTAATTCAGATATGATAAGGCTTCCTTGAACGTCAATGTTAAATTTTGTTGTGAAATATATTTAAAGTACGGTTTACACGTGACTAGTGATTTATAGCCGTACCTTTTTATTTATTCAGGAATCATTCACCGAACAAATAAGATTGAAGAATTACCAAATGAACATCGACCAATTACTTTTTGTTTGTTTACGATTTGATCGAAATTGGTCGAATATTAGACACAACACGAGCGCAAATGTTTTAAATGTAATTTCTAAGACTATTATCATGCATACTTGTTTATGATTAACCTTAAGTAGCTAACGATAAAAAAAATAAAAAAACTTGTCACAGATTGTCTTTATCAGAAAATCGGTGTGACGCTCCTATAATACCTATAACGTATCTGTTTGAAAAATGCATATCGTAATCGTACGTAGTTTAACCAATGTCAACACACACCTCCAATAAGGGAAAAGGTACCGTTAAATACACTGATATAACGTACCTATTTAGTGTTTCCATATACTATCATAGACTAGTCCAGGATGCCAATATTTAAAAGGTGATAATTTGTTAATGGCTTTCCAAGCTTTTACATGTAAATTCTGATGGATATTATGAGGTGATACACCCGTTATAATAAAATGTTACATCTTTTTTTGTAGGTTAATTCGTGAATCACCTCGCCAGACAATTATTTAAATTTTCAGACAATCTACCTCATTCATTAGTAAATTATTTAAACTATGAAACCTATTATTAACCAGAAGCCGTGTATTACAAAGGTGCGACCGCTCCACCCATCTGATTCACAACACTCTTGTGATCACGTTTTATGGCTATGGCTAAAAGGATATGTTTTAACCAAAAGATAGCCTTTTAAAATTAAAAAAAAAAATGAGTTAGGCGCAATGAATAAAGATTACTTATATAGGGAGGGAGACTTTTCTCTGATTGTATATGTACTAAGTTACTCAGAAACTATTTAAGAAACATTTGAAGTCGGGTTTTTACTTAAACGGCTAATTATTCTATTACGTCACACCTAACTCATGGCATGCCGAATAGCTGACTGGACTTAAAAACGTGACTACTTTGTGTTAAAGTACTTTACATTTAACTGTCCAAATGTTTTACCAGAGCCCTAAAAAATAGATCTTACGTCACTTAGATCATGTTAATAAAAGAAATAAAATAGCTGACTTGATATGCAACAACATTATTAGAACTAGAATCTTATTTGTATTTTTGCACAGAATCGAAGAGCGTAGAAAAGTAAAAGGATGTATAGTGTAGAGCATATTTTTGTCATGCAAAATACCAAGAAATCGTATCTGCAAGGCTATAGAGATATATGTAACTGCATTGCCTAACTGCAGATACTCAATTATTGAAAATTTGAATTTCGACGGAAGAGACCGCAAACGACGTTGGATTCGGAAGAAATAAGAACAAACGTGTATTAAGGTTTTTTGTTTCATACATTGTGTTATTTAGTCATGCATGGAAACATTTCCGCGTAGGTCCTTAGTTAAACACCCACGTATGTCCCGAGGCTGTTGCGGTAGGTACCGCCAAGTAGGCAACTAACAACACATTGATATTCCATGACACTAGCCGTGAGTAAGGCTGACATGGTTAGTCCTTCTAACATCACTCTTGGACATTTCCTTAAAAGGAAAATGTCACAACTAGGTACCTTTGTCTGTATTACTAGTGACACTTGTGTCCTTTAGATGATTCTACTTGTTCTTTTTACAATGTCAACGTCTTTTCTTTTCTGAAATATGCCACACAACGTTTTTGCGTCCAAGTCTCTGAATATTCAACATCACGACATGTGTCTCCGTCTTGCTAACATCATGCTAAGCAGCCAGCTGTGCACGACTTTCGGGTCTTATTTGACTTTCATTGATATTCCAATATTAAGGGAGGTCCATGTATTTTTGTTACTTCATTTCGACCTTCGGGGCTGAGTAAACATCTATTGTTTAACAAATTACTGATTCCGTCTCTAATTCGTGGCAGATCCATTGTCTCTGTTGCCCGATTTTACGGGTAGTGCACATCGCGAGAAGACGAACACATCCACTTCACTAGGAAAAACATCGCGTGATAAATGTAAATGTGCTTTTGTCTTATTAGCTACAGCTAATTACCGTGCGTGGTAATAGTTGTCGTCTATTGAGAGATTTTCCCGCATTATATTAACCTGAAGAATTTTATATTTTCAATATACAAACAACGTCGCGACACACGAAATCAGCGGTCTACCCTTGTGTATCGTGAATAGATTCTTACATGACAATGCCCATTTATGTGTAAAGTATAAGATAATACGCAAGAACATTATTATTAGTTTATACAAATGGTCCTTGACACCACCTAATAAACAGCTATTACCACAATCCCAAGTCCCACGCTTGTCTAACCCGCGATTTATGAAACTAACTCCATACACTAATCAGTAATCAAGTACTGCAGACCTTGTCTTAGCCCACAATCAGACACTATATTGTTACGTGCAAACTTCATATTAATAAGGTACACAACTACACACAGCCTATTGTCGAGGTGATGCCTATAAGAACATAGATGAATAATACGTTTGATTAATCGTTTTGACTTTTGATCATTTAATATATCTCCAATAAGAGTCACTTTTACGGTATCGTCAGTCAAATTTTTAAGGTATTCAATTTCAATAAATTTTCTGATAATGCAAAAAAAATTGTTGAGAATTATTTCCACTCAACATTTACCATACATGGTCTATGGCGCTCGGTAAATGGCAATTAATAGTCTCACCCATGTTATATTGGATTAATGTATGTATTATTTTCTTGGTAATGACAGACAAACACAGATGAATCATCCATCACCCGATATAGTTTTATTACATGATAAGATGCGGTCATCTCATACTTTAAAAAAAATGGCTTCCCCAAAAAAAATCTTTGACATCTTACTCAAATGCAAGGAGTCAAAAAACAATTTTAAGTCACTTTTATTAGATGAAATAATATTTATTCAATGAAATATCTAAATGAGAACCTTATCATTTTCCAGGTGTTCGCTTGCAGTGTGCTAGCCTCGTTGGACGGTTACAGCAACCAGCAGGATCCCGACCAGTTCCACATACAGACCGATGAAGACGACGAGCGCTACTTCTTGTATCAGACTCACAATGGCCAGTACAGGAAGGAGAGAAGGCTTAAAGACGGATCTGTTGTAGGTTAGTATCAAGTGTACCACACAGGCAATGCATAGTCTAATGGTACTCGAAGCAAGCAAATCAGGTTACCATGTGCAACTGTTTAAAATCGGGAGAATCGTATATAATATTTGTAAGTAACAAGCAGTTCCAAAAAGACAGACTTGAGGGTGATTTGATATGTGCAATTCTGACCTCTTTTCGAACCTCGCCATGGTTTGAAGTAATAAAATTTCCATATAGTTAAACAAACACAGTTAAGATATAATGTTGTATCCTAAATTACAACACTCATTAGGTTCAGTACATAATCGTGTGTTCCGATGACTCACCTAATATGTATTTGATTTAAGCAAGTACGTAATGCATTACGTACAGGTTGAACAGAGGATATCAAGTATATAACACATGCTTTCGAAATGGGTTATTTTAAGCCCTTTTTGCAATTTACTTAACTGCTATTCAGTAAATTATCAAAATCCAATCAATCCCCTTCTTGACTATCTATGTAAGTAATGAATCCGACTGAATTAAGCATGAACTATCATGATATAACGTTCGTTCCTTCCAAATATAGAGCGATGTAAAATGCAACTTACTTGTTTACGAGTTTCATTGCCAATATAAGACTGTATTGTTATCCCACACAAACTCCGTAGTTCATTGTCCTATCTCCACGGAAACCCGTAGGAGGACCCGTCTCTATAAAATAGTAATGACCTTGTACGGAAATAAGGATATCCAACAAACGACTCGTAAAGCTTAGCTAACGAATTCGTGACCAACCATATCTGTAAACCTAAGCTTTATTTATAAGAGGAAATTTGTAGTGAACTGCTTTACGTTTCAGGAACAACTGGCTGGGTGGGAGCTGATGGCTATTTACGGCTACAGGATTACATCGCCGACAGTCAGGGTTATCGAATATACAAGTCTAAAACTGTTTATGTTGGAGAAAACCGACCAATATCGGTATGTAAAACAACTCATAAAAAATCTGTTTGAATTTTGGATAATTTGCCTTATGTAACCTCTCCTCTGTTTGTATTTCAGGAGTCTTTGCAAATAGCTAAGACAGCCCCAACTGATTCTGGTTTCGGTGTGACACCGGCTCCAGCTCCTGCAGTGCATCGCAATCGAGGGCCGCCTCGTTTCACGTCTACCACACAAGCCCCACCGGTATCATCTTCATACCGACCAACAGACACCTTCCCTATAGAAGTATCAGTGACGCCGCACCCACCAGCATATCCTCACCCTACTTCAACTCCCCAAGTTTACGTCTCACCTAACTCGATAGATTCGTCGACAACTACGTATGACTTCAGACCGACGGTAGCACCGATCACAGCGAGTGAAGCCGCATCAACCCGCGGCCCCTACGACTATGACTCATCCAACACTAACACACTTGATGACGGATACTACGCGAGTGATAGTAAACGTTACGACATATTTAATCCAAATTCGTACAGACACGCCGACGCTTGGTTGAGGCGACAGCAACAACAACAACAACAACAACAGCAGCAACAGCAGGGCAATGTAAGACTCGGTGATGGCTACACTCCTCAATTCCCGACTTACGATGGGGCCGCCTTCAGGAGAAACGGATTCCGGTACTACCTGCCGAAACAGTATCACGAGGAAGAAAGCAACCCTTCCAACGAGAGGACTGGAAGTTTCGGTTACGTAGACCCGTTCGGTATTCGTCGAGTGATTTACTACAATACGGCACCTGGCGAAGGTTTCCAAGTACGCAAAAACAATAGATATGTCGGTCACGATGCGACCCCATATGATCCTAGACCAGTGAATTAATGTGAATTAGGAATTTTACGTACATTTAAGAAATTGAAGTTACCTAATTATTTATTCATCAGTATTTTTAGTTCCCATGAACTATTTATGATAAAGGAGACAAAACGATTTAATCGAACGAAGCGAACAAGTCTTAGCCATTAATTTGTTATGATAGTTGAATCATACGAGGAAATTATAGGTACATAATTTAAAAATATTTAAAGTCAAATAGCGTAGATATTTTTTGCCAGTGACCATGTTTTTCACTGCCTAAATCATGACGTACTACTTAATTTTCAGTGCCATTGTACTATTATATAGATAACCTATGGTTTTATTACCGTATGCTTTTGTCACGACAAAATGTTCATCATCTATTTGTAAATAATAAATAAATTTAAAGAAAGTTGTCAATTTTCAAAATCGTGTTAGTGTGACGCTACGCTGTTATCAACATGCTTAAAATGTGCTTTATATTAAAATAATACGAAAACTACCGTTAATATATTCTAAATTATCGTTTAAATAACAAATAAGGATAGTCGTCGGTCATAATGTCTAAAGAAGTAGTAATGAGGTCTTTGAACTCATTTCGATTGTCATCTAAATGTGTTTCTTTGCTAATGTACAGGCGTAGGCGCAACAGAAATCGTCGTAATGTTTTAGACTCGTACTAAAACGTATCTCTTTAACAAAAGCAAGTACATGCAGCAATATATAATACTTACCTTGTCTATCGCTGCGAAACAATGAACAGAAGACTATTTAATCGATAACACTAAGCCAGGTGCATGTTATAAAAAGGTCTTTGCGAATAATTTGTCATTTTCGAGAACTTCGTTTCATAACAAATGACAACTTGTTGCAATGACTGTACTGTGGGTATTAATTAATTATTAATTTAATAAAATGTGTTCGTGTTTTACTATGATTCACTGATAACTATTTAATTACTGTACCATCTTAATTATTTTGTGATGATTGCACAGCATGTATTTATACTAATTTTATTGTTTTATTAAGTACCTATATAAATAATTTGTTAACAAAATATTTGTTTGTTTTAAAATTGTGTTCTTAAGTTACCATGCCAAAGATACCTACTCGTTAGTAACATTTCTACGATCGTTAACTACACTTAAGTTTAAAGAAATGACATCACAGTGGAGAGCCTTCAGAAGACTCGGGAAGTATGGAAATGTAACCATACATACATACATGTATCGAAAATGTAAATTGTTTCTATAGCAGTCCTGTACATGCCTCTCATAAGTTACGATATAACATGCAAGATATACCTACTTAAATTATTTGAATCTATTACAATTCAAAATATGTACAGGCGTCAGTATGTTAAGGGCTGATAAACAAATACACGTTTAAATATTTAATCGATAGGCAGATTTTATTTTTATCAGATGCATATCGCGCAATTTGATGAATTATAACGCGTATAAATACGTATCATAATTTCAACCTTATGATACATCGAAAAGCAACTAAATATGATCGTAACCGTCTATTAAGACCAATCAATAGTAATCTTCATTCATCGGTTCGTTTTCCCGTACAATGTAGACTGGTGGATATCCAGGAGGATACCGACCACGTGGTGGGTAGCTGTCACGGAGCGGGTACCCTCTGCGGAATGGCCAGAGAGAAGGCCAATGGAAGCTAGGCAGGGAGAACCGATCGTAGAGTGAATGGAAGAAGTTTGACAATGATGGTCTATGAGGTGTAGGTACTTCGGCAGGTTTTTCTCCGGGAGCTGGGGTCGGGTCGACTAGAGGTTTGGTGTTGTCAGGTACAGGTACATTGGTCTCCTCAGCATTTTCCGTTTCTGGTGCTGGATTTTCAGCTGCCGGTGGAGCTGGCTGTTCTGCTGGCTGTTCCACCGTCGGTACAGCTGCGGCTGCCTGCGGTTCAGCCTGCACTGATTCCGGAGGGTTTTCTGGTGCCGGAGCAGATTCACCGAACGATGGCGCAGCCAAAGCCGCAATAACACACAAGACAACTAAGAAACGCATCTAGAACAAAATAGTATTATTAATTATTTTAACTGTTTTTTTTTTAATAAGCACGTAATTTCGAAACACAGATGCTTCAACAGAATTCAGGGAATCTATTAAAAAAATCAGCAAGCATACCTGCAGCTTGGAAACCTTATGCATATAGACGAAATTATTAAAATGGTAAAACATGTAGCAACTTACCTCTTTTACTTAAAATGCAATACTAGTACCATAAACTAGCTCGGGTTGTCTTTTATACCCAAGGAGTATACTTAAACTAATTACCAAAACTATCGAAATGATATTAAAATCTCTTTATTGTGATAAATGTGTGGTCAGTCTAATAGATACAATTCCATGAGTTTGATCACTGCTGGGAAAATTCCATTATCTACAATAACGCCGCTCTCCAATTATTAGAACCAGTGGGGGACAATTTTTTTTTTAAGGCAAGTTTAGTCAGCTTTACTCAGGTATAGGAGTTCGCCCATATCAGTCAAAATAAAGAGGGTACATTTTTTCGTTAAGCGTTACTTAGTCTATTATACTTAACAGTGAATATGGGTTATACTTGTAGTTCGTTTCACGTGAACACAGAAAAATGAGATAGGAAAGGGTTTTAGGAAAATTGCTTCATTATGTAAGTAAATAAAACTTCATATATTTTATTGCAAAGCTTAGTTTATCATTCACAAATTCACATACAAAATTCAATTCCTAATATTATGTTACTATTATAAGTGAAAACATTAGATAGTCGTCATTCAATAAATATTTACTCTTTTCTTGAAGTAAAAGACAAAGATACTGGTTTATCCGGCTTGTTTATAAGTAGAGTCCGTATTCCGAGCTCACCGCCCTTCCAATCAATTTGAAATTCACGGATCAACTGTAAAGACAAAAACAGTTAGACTTTCAAATAATATATTTTTATTTACTTGTCATAAAATAAATTATTTTGGCACTAAGGTAAATTCCTATTACAAATAAGCACTGTTGTGATCCAAAAACGCTTTTTCCGAGTCTGGGTGTCTTTGTGCACATGATTTGTATGTTCGTAAAACCCCCGCGATACATGGATTAAATTGCTTACTACGGGAGTCGGTTTAAAAAAAAGTAAATAAAAATAAGATGCATGCATTTGTCATTACAATAAAGAACTTTACCCGAACGATAGTGATGCACATATTTTGTTCAGCCAATCGTCTTGCTATACAGGATCGAGGCCCAAAACCAAATGGTAGGCTTAAAAAAGGGTGTAAGTTTTCATAGCCCTCGGATCCTCGCAGCCAACGCTCCGGCTTAAAAACTAAAGGATCCGAAACATAATGTGGCAATCGACATGCTATCATATTTTGGGTGACTATAACCGTCTGAAACAAATGAAGAATAATTCAGTAGCATTAAGGAGAAGTAAACTGTTCATAGCTTTTTATTTATATTTGCTTGAGATACAGTAGCGAAGACGACTTTGAAGAACGTTGGGGTACTTAAACGAATGTTTTTATTCATACATAAAAGATTTTATAGAGACATTATATTGCCATATTTATAAGAACTTACTCCTTCAGGAATCAAATATCCTCTTAAAATAAATTCCTTTTGGGTCAAACGGCCGACGCCAATCGATACCGGATTAAGCCTCAAGCTTTCTTTGATACAGCTCTTGGTATAAGCAAGCTTCGATAGCATTTCTGCTGTTATTTTTGTGTCTTTCGTAGGAAGGTGTTCAAATATTTCATAAAATATTTTCTTCTGAACTTCTGGATTTCGACTTATATGGTATAGAGCAAAACTGGTTGCATAAGAGGTCTGAAATTAAAACGGAGGTAGGTTTTAATTGTTCTTAAGTTAAAAACTAAAGTAGGTAGTTAAATGTCAAATATTTGCGTTACACACCGTGTCTATAGCTGCCATTAGAATATCTACCATCATTCCGAGAATATCCTTCAAATCTAAGTTGGACTGCTTTAGAAAAGACGCCAAAAGAGAATTGTCGTTATCTTTATCACTTACAAACAAGTTCGCTCTTTCTAGTAATATATTCCACGATACTCTAAAACCGATAAAACCCAATTAAATCATTAAAAGGAACGAGACGAGAAATAAAAATATATTTAGGCAATAGTTATTTTTATTCTTGACCTACTTTTCCAAATATTCCTGAGAGTTAACCAGTTTTCTATAAAGCGGAGTTTTGAACAACCTCCATAGAAATCCCTTATCTAACTTCATGATTCCGCTGTTTGATCCAAAAGCTGCTTCAATTATTTTACTGCTTCGCGATTTACGATCCTGTTCTTGTTCAGAAAAGCCATGAAATCGTTCATTAAAAGCCACGGTTCCAATAACTGTAATGTAGTAAAATATAATGTGCATATAATATAAGTTTGTAAATTTGTAAACAATAAAGTTTGTCTGTCTCTTTCAAAAGAGGATACCCAAGCATAATAGGGATAATGTTTTATTTTTTGTGTGTGTATTCTAATGCACTCTCAATCAACATAAAAGAGAAAGAAAGATTGAACTTGCAAGTTTAACAAAGGTAAGCCATCACCTTCTAAATTCAGTCTATTTAAATACGGCAAAAAGTCTTCATGATGTGAAACATTTCTTTTTTTTATCCACTCCAGAAATTCTTGTACCACTATATCGGTACTGCTTATATGACTCTTTACACTCTGTGGACTTGTAAAATTCTTTTGTAGAGTGCTTCTAAGTCTCCACCATTCTGGGCCATTGCTGAAATCAACATTCGATATTTTAAACACTTAGCGAAAAGGACAAATAGTTATTGTTACTAATGTGTAAAATTTTCCAAGAATCCAAATGTCACAACTAAACATAGTTCTTTAGTGTAGATATCACTATATCAATTGCTATACCACATAGTTTGGTATTTTGGTTTTCTTTGTGGACTGTCTTATCTATTATGTAAGACAGTCCACAAATAACAGCTAAGCAGCATCTAACAGCTGCTAGACCACAAATCAATCAGCCCAACTAATTAAGTAAAACAACGTAAATAGTGCTCAGGTACGTAAATAATTTCTTTATAAAAAACGATCCCCGCACTAAGGACTTTAATCCTTAGGTCGCGGGGGTTTCACAACCAATTAGATCACATGCATAGAGACACTACACTCAAGATAAGCATTCGTGAATTACGAAAACGCTTGTTCAAGCAGGGATCGAAACCGCGACAGCACGCGCATAGTGTTTGCGTTGGCAACCTCAGTCAACCTCGGGTATCCAACTAATTGCCGTCATGAAACTTTATCAGTGTGAAATAATCTAATGGAGTCCAATTAAGCCAGGGCTCAGGAATTGTAAGTCAAGCTGATATCGACCAAAAAAAGATAAGCCGAACTTGTGTTTAAGATATACACTAGTAAATACTTTACGTGGAAAGCAATCCTCCGGTGTTATAAACGTTAGGTTTACTGAGGCGATAGTGTAGCATGGCCACGTGACTCCTTCGGGCTGGGTAGCGGTGATCTTGACGGAATACCGTCTCAATGTCTTCAGGGTCAAACACATGAAGTAACCTTACACCTGGATTTTCCCGGGCAAGACTGCCATAGCGTCTCCAGTTCAGCCAAGCATTTTTGTCAAGCGCTTCTGCATTGTATTCACCTAAAATTTATTGATTTAGTTTTAAGGTATTTTTGGAATAGATCCACTTCTCTTCCTAGAAGGAAGATATCCTACTTTAACCCCTATGTACCTTCATGCTCGAGAGAAGCTAATAATGAGGCGCTTTTGATCATCAAACACTTATAAGTCTAGTAAACAGCTCCTAGCCAACATCCAGACATGAATTACAATTACAGCGACGGATGGGCGAATTCGGGCAATAAGCATTGTTTTACGATGACCTCTGTCTTGTGACAACATCACTTCAACCTATTTTAAAGGAGATTTTAATTAAATAATATTAATAATGTTAACAATAATACATAAAATGGAATTTAAATTTACTCGCATGCTTAGTATAGTTCTTATATTTACCGTTGTGAGCTACTCTAATACTAACTTTCGATGATGAGCCTTGTAAATAACACTCTTTGTGTAACTGTTTGTGTTCTCAAATAAATAAATAAATATCAGTCTTAATTCATTAGCGCCCGGAATGCGCAATAAAATGATTTCCCTTAAAATTTGGACGAAATCATTACTAACTTGAAAAAAATACACAAAAGCATTTATGAACTAGTCAATGCATTCCGATAAAAAAACTTACCAAAGAAAGGCACATATTTATGCAGCGTCCCTATTAAAGGATAGCTCGTAGGGCCTGGGATTTCTTCAAAATTCATAGCTATATCTTTTTCACTACAAGTATTATGGTCACTATTAGAAGTCTTTAACTTCGATGATAATCGAACACTTTTAACATGACTGGCAAAATGTACTTGTTTAAATGTAAAATGTAACATGTTTATAACCTTTATCGAAGCGCAACCAGATCGCAAGGCGTCGCGGAGCGAAATCATCGAATTACAATAAGATCCCGTCCCCATGAAATTATGCACATAATACAAACAAAGAAAGACGGATCCTACGACTCGCATCATATTATATCTACCTAGAAGTCATAAATAAATGCAAAATGTGCCTACCTAAGTAGATAAGTACTTATTAACATATTTTTTTGGTGCCATACGAACTGATATATACCAAGCCTCCCACTATCGACTGACCGAATACAATCGTCCCTCTGTTTTAAGAAGAGCGTCCACGGTGTATTTCATCAAGGCATTTCTCTATGCCGGTTTCTTCAGTTATGTACCTACAGATGCAGGTTTTCTGATCTACCTGTTTCGATACTTGGGTAATACTTAGGATCTAGCTTACCAGTTCCTTAGAATATAGAATAGCTAGAGGTATAGTATAGGGTTCTCCAAAACTCGAATATGCAAAATAACATTCTAACTCACCAGTAACCGACGAATAATAAGGTATTTCTTATCGTTCAAAAATTTCATTTTCCCCGCTTATAATATAATTTACCAAAACAGATTGGATAAGGAATAAATCAAAAAACTTGAATAGAACGATTTGGAGAAATACCTTAATTATAATACGTCGTCTTGAGTTTTAACATGCTACGGAAATACTGATTAAAATTAATAAACGAATTAAAAAATTAAAAAAACGATTTTTCATTTTATTTTACGTTATACTTATTCATTTTTTATTTTACCTTAAACTTTCCTTGTGGCCGTCAGGCGTCAATATCCGATTTAAAAGGTCCGAGTGACAATTTCTGCTGACAGTCTATTTGACAATTTTGACACATGACAATCCTAACAATGACATTCGACCACCTTTGTTATGGTTTTGCCACTTTTCAGGTTATGTCGAAATCCCAAATATTAATGTAGTAATTATCTAGTTATAAGAATAAATATTACACTAGGCCAGTTATTATCATAGTATTTTTCATAGTTCACTTTACTGCCTACATCTACAATATTTTTTGTGGGGTGTTTATCTATTTTTATTTACCAAATTGTGTATAACGTAAGAAAAATCATCTGCACTTATTAACCTATTCCATTTCATGAACTGAAGTGTTTCACTGTGTGAAGTGATTATGAATATCTTAAGACGTCTTCGTAGAACACAATTTCTCAATAAAAGAACTAAACAGTATATTCAACATAATTTACGTTACTATGATGCTAAATACTCCTCAAATATCAATATTCTTGGAATTGAGACGTCTTGCGACGATACTGGCTGTGCTATAATAAACGGTAATGGGAAAGTATTGTCCGAAGCTATACACTCACAACATTTAATGCACCTACGCTATGGAGGAATTATTCCAGATATAGCACAAGACCTACACAGGCAATATATGGAACCAACAGTATCTAAAACTTTACAAGATGCAAAATTAACAATGGAAGAAATCTCTGCAATTGCTGTCACTCTTAAACCTGGGCTTCCACTCAGTCTTGCTGTAGGCATGAAATATGCTAAACATTTAGGCAGGCGTTATGATAAACCAATCATACCCATTCACCACATGCAAGCCCATGCACTAGTTGCAAGAATGCATCATAATATATCATTCCCATTTCTGGTTTTATTGATATCTGGGGGTCACTGTTTGCTTGCTGTTGTTCAAGATGTTAGTCACTTTCAACTACTTGGTGAAAGTATGGATTGCGCTCCTGGTGAAGTATTTGATAAAGTTGCCAGAAAAATGAAGTTGAAAAATGTTCCTGAATATTCTAAGATTTGTGGAGGTCAAGCTGTAGAGGAAGCAGCAGCAAAAGCAACTAATCCAAATATGTTTAAGCTACCTCTACCTTTAGCTGAGTATAAAGACTGCAACTTTAGTCTAAATGGTCTGAAAACCTCAGTTATGTATCATTTACATAGAAAAGAAGTGGAGCACAAAGTCGTTGCTCATGAATTAATCCCTGAAGTCAATGATTTGTGTGCTGCTATGTTAATGGCTACCACAAGACATCTAGTTCACAGAACACAGAGAGCCATGGAATTCTGTCAAGAAAATAAACTTATCTCAGAAAAAAATAAACAGCTGGTGGTATCTGGAGGGGTGGCATGCAATAATTACATCTTCAGTGCATTACAGTTACTGTGTAATGAAACCAACTATCAAATTTACAGACCTTTTCCTAAACTATGTACAGACAATGGAGTGATGATTGCTTGGAATGGCTTAGAAAAATGGAAAAAGGGGCTTGATATTACACCAGTAACAGATTTTAACACCTTAGATATTGAAGCAACTAGTCCACTAGGAGAAAATTTGATAGAAAATGTTAAAGCTGCAAAAATAACCACTAAATTAATGAAATTAAAATCTAGAATTTAATATTCAATCTTTTATTCATTCTGAATATACCTAAGTACCTGTAATAACATCATAAACTCTTGAAAGTCTGTAACATTAATGGCACTGTGGCAAATATATTTAAGAACTAGCTTTTGCCCGCGACTTCGTTTGCGTGGACTTCAGGTTCGTCCCGTCTAGTCTAGTAATAAGTAGACGGACTAAAATATTTATTTAATTTACATGCTGTAAAAATTCATATTGATTTTTTAAATGCACAATGTATTTAAGATACTTAATTGGATAAGGATTAATACTGTATTGCTTAAAATCGCTTCGTAAATAAGCCATTATTTCTCGTACAAAGTAAAGGATAAAAAATGGTTATTGTGGGTTATTCCTAAGAAATAAACATATACCATCTGCATGTTACGTTTGCAATGTAAGCGCAAAAAATGTGTTTTTTTTACGACCTCACATTAGAAACCTCAAAAATTGTAGCCTATGTGTTATTCTGATGTATAAGCTATATTGTGGTAAAGTTTCATTCAAATCCATTCAGTAGTTTTTACGTGAAAGAGTAAAAAACATCCATACATCCATACTTACAAACTTTCGCCTTTATAATAGTAGTAGGATAAAATATGGTACCTACATAATATAAAATCTTGAAATTTTGAAAAATGTATGCACAGATAGCCTGGCGGTTGCAGACACCTCACCAATCCCACTAGGTTCGGCGTGTTGCGGGTTCGATTCTCGCGTCCACAAGGATAGGATCTTTAAGGCAGGCTTATTTTTTAGAAAAAACGGCCGGTTGGATGAAATTGATAGGGATACCTAACAACCTAACTGTGTCCTCGTAGCGGCGACCGGCAGCGGCGGTAACTTTTGTGTTCCACGAGTCTCAACAAAACTAAACAAGCTCCGTCGAACCCATTAGAGCTTATGCCTGATCGGGATAGGGGGTGTGCCTATTGGGGTATTGTCCGAAAAGGTAACCCTGGCTCCGGTACACGATAATCAAAGGAAGGAATATAGACCTTCTGCTCAACCCAAAGTGGAACAAATTTTGACTACCTACATAGACATACATGAAAGATAAAAGATTTAGCTTCATCATACGAAGATTATTTTAGAAAAGTCCTTGTGTTTACACTTTTTCTACGATTCTAGAAATTATATCTATAACTACTCAGATTAGGCATTGTGACAGCTTTCTTTGATTAAATTAAATCCTATAATCTATTTATTTTGGGCTTCCCGGGCTTCCGAGTTCCGCCTGTTATATCGACATCGGATAGTTTGCAAACGGTCAGCTCGATTAAATTACTGACAAAAATCGCCTAATCAATCATTTTAAAATGTGGATTGGCGCACTAAAAAAACTTACATTTTAGTAAATATCTCTATTTTATTTCAACTCTTTTTTTACCTTGAAATATACATTTAAATTTTGTGAGGCTTAAATGAAAATTCATTATTAGTTCATCGTTAGTGCATCGATTAAAATAGAACATCTCTACAAATGTCACATTCCAATTTTTGGTGTTCACTTTGTATTGCATTGCAATCTGTGTTTGCATTTTGCAATCACTTTTTGCGTGCTGTACTTGCCTATAATGATTAAAATTATAGTATAAATAACATCACAAACCTTAACAGTTGCCAAATAATGTGCAGCGACGTAACCTTAATACCGTTGCACTAGTATAGAGTGCAAATTGTTTTGATTATACACAGAAAGGATATATATTGAGAAAATGGATATACTAGAGAAGATTTACCGGAACATTCGACAACATATCGTTAACTTACCGGGTACGGTACCGAAAACTGTTGATCTTCTTAATAAATCGGTTGCAAATGTAAGGTTGCCACCTTTTAATAAGGACAATGTACTGTACTATTATTTACCATTACAAGGCCTGGTTAGTTACACAACTTTGTCCGTCAGTGTGATGAACCCTCATCTCATGGT
The DNA here is from genome assembly GCF_003590095.1 of Trichoplusia ni. Taxonomy (NCBI): domain Eukaryota; kingdom Metazoa; phylum Arthropoda; class Insecta; order Lepidoptera; family Noctuidae; genus Trichoplusia; species Trichoplusia ni. The sequence continues at coordinate 12,058,368 of NC_039483.1, forward strand.
AAGGTATGTAATCACCAAGTACTACTTTTTTAACTTTATGTGTTTAATTGGGCATGTCTTGGGTACTAATTGTTTACAATTCAATTGCAGGTTGTTTCCTCAAAGGGATGTAACTGATGTTCTATTTTTGACTGCTGGTGGAGGTGCTGGACTATGGCTCTGGGCCAGACCACACATGGCAGCAGCAGCTCCTGCTAGAAGGTTCTCATGGGCATTTCTAGGAGGGTGTTTGTGGCCACTAGGATCTATATTCTTATGGGCTATATTGAGAAGTTCTGTTGGTCAGAGACCAGTCATTGGCACAGTATTAGGTGTTACTACTGGAGCTATGCTTACTAATATTGCTTTAGATTATTTTCATTATGTGGAACTTATGTTCTGTGGTGAAGTGCAACTGCCTGAAGAAACATATAGTCCCCAGAGTGACGATGAAAAGTATGATATTGATATTTGAATTAAATTTCTGTTATATTATCATATTTACTGTACCGTTGTAAAATTTATTTATTGAGTATGTACAGAAAGCTATTTACTTTTATGCATATTTTGTGGTAGTTGTTAAGTCATACTGAGTTATGTTGTACGCACCTTCTAGCATGTTGATGTTGTAATACTTTTCAAAGTCTGTCTAGTCTTTCACTAAGTGCTTTGAATAAAGTATTAAAAAAAATTAAGCATTTTATAATTATTCCTTTCATCAAAAAGTGTATAGCTGTTGTCAGTCTTATATTAACTTTCACTAATATCTGCCCATAGGGAAGGTTCTTATATTTGATGAAATATAGTCATCTGAATAACAATTTATCACATTGTTTATTAGCAGCTACTGATAAGCCTTCCTGCCACTACAAAGCTTCAGACAGATTCAATTCATGTTAGTCATACAAACTTTCTAGTCATTAAGAAGTAGACTCTTTCCAAACCATTAAATTATTCTAATTAAATTGTGGTTGATAAATTATACCTAATTAAAACTTAATAAGAAACAATTTACACTTTATAAAATTTTATTTATAATTTGTATACAATATGGAAATGTTCACATTATTCAATTGTTCTGAGGGGGCTTAGACCATTCCACATTGAGAATCAAATGATCGTAACCATGTCCGTTGAGGGTCTGGATAGCTTTAGCAGCATCGGCACGGAACTTGAAGTGAACGTAAGCAAATCCTTTGCAGAGACCAGTACTCTGAAAAAAGATAAAACAAGAGTTATTTACTTCCTTTAAATCAATTCAATGTTGTTTTATAAAAACAATTGTACTTTCCGACATGGTAATAAAAAATACCATTGTATTTTGATGTATGTACATTAAGCATCAATGGTTAATTAAAATTGTATATACCCTACATAAACTCTCACAGAATACGTGACAATAGTGATAATACTGGTGGTAAGATTTTTTTTTATAATACTTGATTGAATAATCATACTAAAATGATTAGATAGTGGTAACAACTCTGCATGAGTTTGCAGACTAATTACCTTCTCTTTAGCGAGATACAGTTTCTGCACAGGCCCAAAGCCCTTGACAAGGTCGTCAAGATCAGCTTCCACGGCGAAGTTACTAAGGTTGGAAATACGAATGGCGGTGGCGTCGTCCCGGCGGGCGCCTGGCGGTTCACGCCCAGTGCCGCGCGCCGCGCCGCCGTCTCGCAGGTAGGGGGCGACATACTTGTTGGTAGAAGGGGCCTTAGATTCTGGAAAACATTTAACCATATATTAACACCAAGCGAAAAAGAAGAAAAATCATGAAGATCTTGAGAATTATAAAATATTTATATCATTTCTTTACTGTAAAATGTGGTTTGAGGGACCACCACCATGTATTAAAGTAATATTAGATGATTAATTAATTGATTTTAAAGTATTGAGGTTCAAACTTTGGAAGAAAGAAAGACAAAAATTGATGTCATGATCAATATGCTTATTCAGATTACTATTTATGGCTAGTCTTACCTGCAACCTTAGCAGCTTCACTAGCTTTAGCCTGAGCAATTTGTGTGTGTTTGAAGGGACAGCTTGTCGTCCAGTGCTCTCCTTGGCAGGTTCGGCACTTGATGATCACACTGCTGGTTTGAACCTGAAAGTGTGAGAATGAATAGGAATGTGTGAATATCTTTCAATTGAAAACATGCCTGGATATATTCTAATGGGCTAATCAATTGCTCTGACAAAAAAGAATTGAAAGAATTTGAAGAGAATTGTTAAGAATTGGTCAAACTTCTTGTCAAAAATGTTATTTTATGTTGCTTTTTATGGTCAATAAATCACAATCAAAAGACTGTTTGCCACCAGATTAAATTACAGATTGCAAATCAGCCTTATCAAATATTAAATGTTAACAACAACAGCAAGTTATCCCACACTAATAGTTAAACAATAACCTTGAGTCCATCAAGCTCTCCAGTCTCTCCATCAGGGCGCTGTGCTTCCTCTTTACTGGTGATGAACTGCATAAAGACATCTTCAGCAACATTGGTGGTAGCAGGATTTGGTCCTGGTTTATCATTTGCAGAGTCTCCAAATTTGCTCCAAGTTTTGCGCTTAGCGATGTCCTTTGGAAATAATGTAAGTATTTATCAGGTTTAGAAAAAATTGTCAGGAAAGGGTCAGAACCATCACTGTACCATTCCAGGATGACATAATAATGATATATGAGATTAAATGAGAGAAAACTGATTCCTAACTCCAAGTAGAACTCTCAAAACAACAAGCATTCAGACTAGTTAGTATGTGACGCTGGATACATGACACAATAGTAACTGTTTATACTATACATGGGAAATCTTTGAAAAAGTTTTGAATCAAGCTATGAAGAGTAATGCATTCCAAAACAATGCACAACAAAAATATGCCAACAAATTCTTCAGAAGCAACATTATGCTGGAGGCCTGAATTCATATAAATTGTTTATGAAAGTGGTTTTTTTCTTTACAGTATTAGAATTATGGTTGAGACAATATTGATTTGAGTCATAAATAAGATTGTTGTAACAGCAGCTTGTGTTACCACATTATAATAACACTATAATATTGTAATGCAGGAGTTTAACCTTGCAGAATATCAAATGAACAGTATAAACTGTTGTTTAATAAAGTATGTTAAAGTACTTATGTTGTGGTGGTATTATCAACAGATTCACTTCATAAATTCTTTACCAAACATGAGATAAATGAGATAATAGGATCCGCCCTTGTAATTAATTAATAATCAATAGTGAAGAAAAATGCACTCAAATCTTATGTATAAGTGAATTAAGGATGCTCTGAATAAATCAATCATACCTTTGAGACTACACGCTTTTCAATTTTATAGGTGCGGACAATCTTAACTTTCTTGTTGTCATTGTCATATTTATATTCAGTGACAATCTTCAATCCATTTTCTACAACTTCAGAAGGTGGTGGCAGGGCTCCCTGGTCTATCTCAACCTCATCAGCCCAAGAGGACTGGATTTCATCAGCAACACGCATCTTAAACATCACATAGAATCGTATCGACCAGACGAAAACAATGTTTATCTCTTATTAAATAAAAATATTCACCAAACAGTTATATAAATGTTGGATCCATAATCAGATATGAATATATTATACATTAGTCGCAAATAGGTCCATAATAAAACTTAGACAGAACTAAGCCACTTTTAAGTCAAGGAAAACTGAACAACTTGTACATGTCATCAATACAAACTTAGTACTTTGATTACATTACATTATTATATTACAAAAATTGTTACGAATAACATACTTCAAGCCAAATGTAAGAAGCTGGTCAAACATCTAAATACTGATACCGTCAAAACGCAGGTGAAATGACGATAGCAGTAGCTGACTTTTGTTGGTTATAAAACGTGAACAAACTAATAATATAGCTCAATATTGCCGACTCATAAAGTTGATTTTATACTTACGGTTCACTTATTCTATTTGTTCTGTTCAAAATACTGCTAACAATATTTAAAGTTTTCGAGCCTTTTTTTGTTTGACAGAACCTCTAAAAATGAACCTATTTCACGTCTTGCAGTACCCCACTTCCCCTTGCCTCCCCCTAGTACCCCGACGGCCAAGTGGCCACAATGACCACAGATAAATAATACGTAAGTTTCACAAAGGTGAGTAAGTTTCACCTTTCACCTCCGTGTCCGTTCTTGAAAAATCGACTATTAAAGTAAATGTAGCTGAATAATATGAAATTTATCAAAATGTGCACTGGTTTTAAAAGTCCAAAGTCAAAGTATCTTTATTGTGTTGATTGAGTATGTTACAGGTGTTAAATAATAATAATACAGTACTACAATCAGCCTATTTAGGCATACAATAATTAAATTTAATGAAATTAGCTCAAATATTTTTTTTAGCTTAAGAATATTATTGTTATGAAGATCTTTTAGGCAAAGAGAGGAAATTTTGAAAATTTCCAATTGTAGGAAATCGTAGTGTACATACAGCACTTTGATAAAATAGGTAGTGTGTGATGCAGTCTGTGACTCTGTGCGACTGCTGCGATTACTAAGTTAACTTTGTAAGGGTGGCGCTGGCCGCTGGCGTAATAAGCGTGCTGATTTTCTTACTCGTTTATCAACTTTAAAAGTGAGTTTAGTTTTTAGTGTGATAAAAATTGCATGTTATATTGGATGTGTTTCAATAATAGTTAAAACAATATTATAAGTTCTATAATTTGTAAGTTACGTTAACGTCATAACATACATGTTGAAATGATGTCAAAACATTCATTTCGTGATACTTGTTTGCAACTTTATTTACGAACGTTTTAAAATATTTTTTGATTTAGTGATTGTCTCTAGTCTTTTTGGCTTAGAATCTAACTTCTTAGAAACAGACTTCTTTAGTCTAATTTGAGTCAATACAGTTATTGTAATTAAATTATGACTGTGCTTAGGTGTGAAACAAGTGGTTTAAAAAAAGTTGACTGGGCAGGTTTCTTCATTTAATTTGTTATAAGATTATGCATATGAGTTATGAATAAGTTATTGTATAAAATCTATAATGTTCGCTTTACAGATATTTCACTTATTGATATCCATATGTTTTGCAAGTGAAGAAAATACGAGAATTATGACACAACCATAACTCAGATAAATTGTTTCAGATAACACTTAGTCTAGGATGTTGCGCTTTCTGAGTAGGAGAGGGCGCTCATCAAGTCAAAACCGCAACAAACAAACCCAAAAGGCATCCAGCAACAAAAACTTAATACAATGTAAAGTGTTACTACTTGATGACACAGATTTGTCCATAAATCTGTCTAAAAAGGCAAGTGCAAATGATCTCTATGAGCAAGTATTTTATTCTCTGGATTTAATTGAAAAAGATTATTTTGGACTGCAGTTTACTGATACTCACAATGTCAAACATTGGTTAGATCCCACCAAGACTATCAAGAAACAAGTGAAGATAGGTCCTCCGTATACCTTGCGACTGAAGGTCAAATTTTATTCTTCTGAACCCAATAATCTAAGGGAGGAATTAACAAGATATCAATTTTTCTTGCAATTGAAGAAAGATATTTTGGAAAGTAAACTAGAATGTCCTCATTCTACTGCAGTTGAGTTAGCTGCATTGGCTTTGCAGTCAGAACTAGGAGATTTTGATGAAAATGTTCACACACCTGCTACAGTGTCAGAGTTCAGATTTGTTCCCAACCAGACTGAAGAAATGGAGATTGAAATACTTGAAGAATATAAGAAATGCAAAGGTCTGACTCCAGCACAAGCTGAAGTCAACTACCTAAATAAAGCGAAGTGGCTTGAAATGTATGGTGTTGACATGCACATAGTACTAGGCAAGGATGGATGTGAATACCACTTAGGATTGACACCCACTGGCATACTAGTGTTTGAGGGACCTCAAAAAATTGGCTTGTTTTTCTGGCCTAAAATCAGTAAATTGGACTTCAAGAAAAAGAAACTTACACTTGTTGTTGTTGAAGATGATGACCAAGGCCGTGAACAAGAGCATACTTTCGTATTTAGATTACACAATGAGAAAGCCTGTAAACATCTTTGGAAATGCGCAGTGGAACATCACACATTCTTCCGCTTGAGGGCGCCAGTGAAAGGACCTTCCGCACGACAGAACTTCTTCAGGATGGGCTCTCGATTCCAATATTCTGGAAAAACTGAATATCAAACTACCCAGCAAAACCGCGCTCGTCGCACGGTACAGTTTGAAAGACGTCCTAGTCAACGTTTTGCTCGCCGACAAAGCCACGTTTTGAGAGAACGCGAAAAACAAAATGTTGTAAAACCTGAGACAACATCATCTGAGGTGGTTAATGATGCTCCTAGCACTTCTTCTGAAACTGCAGTGCTAGTGCCTGATATTGATACTTTATCAAGGAGGAGTAGTGCCAAATCACAGAAGTCTACTCTATTAGAACCTGAGACTAAAGCTGAAATTGGTGAACCATCTACTAAGAATCTACTCAATGAAGAACCAGCTGAAGAAGTGTTGATGTCGAAAGACGATGCAATCAGTAACAAGGTGCTATTTAAAATGGATAAATCTGTGAATGAGGACAAGAAGAGCAACTTGACTCAGCTTGTGATTAACAAACCTGCCTGTAGCTGCTCACCAGTTACAGAGTCAAACCCTCTTAATGACCTTTTAATGAGTCTTGTAAAAGAAAAGCTCAATAATGATGACTCTAAAAATGAAGTAAAGCGAGATCTATTAGATTCTCCAAGTGAAAAAGAGGTGCCTAACAACCAGACAAAATGTTACTTGTCATCAACTAAAGCTCTACCCCCTGGTCAATTAAAATGTAACAATATTTTGAAGGCCAGAGAAAATGAAGTAAAGATCATTAATGAATCTACTAATATCAATCTGGCTATACCATCTACACCTTCACCAAAAATTTTGAATGAACCTACAAATCCTATAAATTCGCAATATGTATCTATTGTTGTTGTGGAACCACCACATAATCAAACAAAGGTAGCATCTCCTAAACCTGTTGAGAAGAAGGAGGATGTGACTCCGAAGGTGCAGCCTATATCATCTCTGTCACCATGGTTGGTGACTTCTGAACCCAGCTCTCCATCTGGCATTGGTGAAAAGGAAATTACAATAATCCACCGTAAGTCTGTAATTACTACTCAGTTGTAATTGAGCACTACTTATAAGTACATTTGACAAATTTTTAAATTAAAATTTTATTATTCTGGGGTAAACCCTTTATGTTACGAATCACAAAAAAGCAGCTAAAGCTACATTCCGTAAGCTGCTCATCATACAGTTTTTGTTTAGAAATGACAAGTTAGAGATATATTTTAGCATGTTGTACTTTGAAGATGTTTTAATTATTATTTAGTGCCTTATGAAATCGCCTATTTCCAATTATAGTAATTAAGCCAATTTATTGTGGATAAATGAAGTTATTTAATAATTTCAGATATTGCCACCCCATGAAATTTTTGAGACTGTTACATTCTTGAATAGGATTCATTTTTAATTATTTTTCATTTTCGCTTTCTAAGTTTCGATAGAAACCTAAAGCGAGATGATGCCTACATTACCGCAATATATTCCAAATATGAGATCAACAGGTTTCATTCCGCTTGGGGTAACTAAGTAGGTATCGATACTTTTTATATATTTACATGTACTTAATTATCGTACTTAATATTAACCAAAATGAGACAGTCGAGAATTATTCAATTCTCTAGGCAATGAGTCTGAGCGTAAGTATTTTATAAAAATATTGATAACATTGAAATGACTCTGTATTTTGCATTAAGAGATGAGTTATCTATACATTCCTTATATTTACTTAATTGTAATTCAACAATCTTTAATGGTAGTATTTTTGAAACCGTCCTTTTAAACTTTAATCATTCTATATCAAACAATTAGAATTAAGTACAACATATCAGTATTAGACATAAAACAAGTAGCAAGCTAGGTGCCATAGTTGATTTATAAAATTGCCATTCGCATACCCTTTAAAATAGATTGCTATTATAAATGTGATGGTTTTTGTTTTCGGAATATTTCTTAAATGTTACTAATCTGCCAATAAAATTACGATAAATGATAAAGGTACTAATACACAGGAAAATAACAGTCTTAACTTTAATATTTTGCGAAATAAGCAAATTGATTTCAATAATGCAATGTTGCCACAAATTTTATGAATGTATTAATTGTTCTATTATATGTTATGTACCCAAATAATTAAAAAAAGTATTTTATTATATTGTACTTCTCTTAGCAGATATTAAATCAATTTTCGTCCAATGTAGTCCAATAATTGTATTTCTAGTTTAATTTTATAAAACTCTTATACAGTTAGTAATGAACTAGTTTTAGGGATATTTACCTATCTAATCTATTTGTAAGTATTCACTATACTGATGTATAAAAGCAAACGAAATTTTATCTGGTGCATACAGATTTGCTTACAAAATCTTTTAATCTGAAGTCTTCTGAATATTACATTGAGTTACTTTGTCAAATTCAACTTGTAATAAATATGTAAGCACCATTTAAATAATTTCAAACAAAACAAAATATCGTGCCAATTAACGACAGTTAGGGATATATATCAAGGTGCTTGGGACCAATAATAACCGATCAGGTTAATAGAATCTCGGTGACTGGGCCGATTTCACCAGTTAAGGTTTTTCGTGATCGATAACAAGCCTCTTGTTGGCTTGTTGCCAATTGGAGCATTGAACTTGCTATTGTTTGAAACGAAGATAAAATTTTAAAATCGCACGTCATTTTCACCTATGAAATCGGCCCAATAGTTATTAAACATACAAATAAGTATAAATAGGAATTTAACAATAAAAATGTACAAAACGTTCCCTTAAAAAAACCAACGACACGACATAAATATGATTGTTATCATTGTATTAAGTTTTAAATACAATATTTTACAAATTTGTAAATGGTTGTCTAGGATTTGTTGAACAGAAGTATGAGAGACATTCCTACTCACGGCGTTACATACATAGATAGTACATTCCTGTCAAAATGCAAAATGTCTATAAATAAACTGAAACTAGTATTGAGGGGCCTACCACTAACTCTAAAGTAAGAATTAGTGGCAGGCCCTTCCTGTCACAGTTGTAAAAGCTAGACTGCTCTACGCTGAGTAGTGCTTGCCTTTGCTCGAGCTATAAAATCTAAAGATGAATTTAGTCAGCGTAGACATCTAGGCTCAGCTATTCGCTTTTGCCTCCTTGGTTAGATAATCGTAATCTAACTTATTGAAACCCATTTGCTCAATAAATTCGCTTTATAATAAAACGTGAATGTGGCAAACAACTTATAGGACAGTTGCTTGTCGGTCACAGCACTGCCTAAAATATATAATTTTGTCTTTAGCATTCCATCAATCGTAATGATGTTGCTATTATGTAACCACCTGCACCACAAACTTCTGTCGATTCAGCGTGCTACTACTTAATACTACTTAAAACTGTGCTACCGTGCATTTGGTTTATGATTGGTTAGTTTTAGACATAAGATTTAATGTACTTTATATTATTCTCGTTTATTCTGTCTCATATTATTATACCAACATTAATAATGGATTATAATAAAATATTTATTTTATTTGACTTTTTGTTTTTTTCCCCTAATGGTCTTCCTCGAAGGCTTACATCAACTTCGATTTTAAATTCTGCATTTTCCGGGAATGACGAGATTATGTATTGATTCAGATTTTTTAAATGTAATAAAAAATACTGGAATTAAATATTCAATTAAGAACAACATTCCAGATGTGTGAGGCCACCCTTACTGTTGCACTCTACTAGTTGAAAAAAGTTTATATAACGCTCTTGTCGTAGTCGCCTTATTGACGGAACTCAGTCACTGACAGTTATGTTCTCTTTTGTTTAAAAAAAAACATGCATTTATTTCAAATATTTTCCTATCAACGTAATTTTTAATACTGTCATATGAATATTGAATCGTGTGAATAATAATTATTTAAAAACAACCGCAATGCATAAGAAATCAACGGAAGTTCTTTCTTCAGCGCGATCTTCGAGTGATGTTGGAAATCAGTTTTCCTATAAGCGTTATTTTATAAACAACTTAGATTCCTATCATGGTGCTTATATGTTAAAAGAAGTGTCAAAAGTTCTCGAGAAAAATAATGCTTCTACAAAAGATACTTCACAAAGCCTTTTGGGAGAAGACATCATGCCTGTGTCACCACCTCCACCTGAACAACCATTTGAAATTATAGGTCGGCAGATCTTTCTCATTCTTGACATTTTAATTTAGACATAGAAATAATTATCAACTACTGGACGAAGGTTACCATGGGAGCCAGCAAGTGGACGGCCCAAGAAGCGGTGGCGGAATGAATTGAATGCATACCACAAGGCCAGCCCTTGTAGCTTCGGGATGCCTTCGGGGTGGCTCGTGATAGATTTGGGAAAGACCTTTGCCAGCTGTGGGAAATCCTATACTAAGCCTAGGAAAATGAAAACCACTTAGCTGACAAAGATGAGACTAATTTTCGTTTATCTGCTTAAATTACCGGTTTTCAGAGTTAGTCGACCGAAGAGTTTACGAGATGACCTTGTTATTGCCTGAGTAACTTCGTGATCTGTATTTTAAAGTTGATTAATCTTGCATCTTTGTAGTCGTAGCATCTTGAGAATCAATTACCATTTTAAGATACGTGTCGACAACCCTACTCTCTTTTCGAATTAAGTTAATACTTAGGTACCTAAACAAGGCGTTTTGATCTTAACAAAATGTTCTAGCCAATAGATCTAAGTAGAGGTAATATTGTTTTTATTTGCTTAGGCACTGTTATAAATGAAAACTTGAAGACCATCGATCATGTGGCTAGGATCATACCAACCGCTGAATGTATCCCGCAAATGCTGACTTGCGGTACTGTAATTTTGGATGTCAGTTATGACAGAGAGCAACTAAGAATTGCCTCGGAATATATTAAAGGTGATTTTCTACCTATACTTAAAGCGTAATTATAATAAATTATGTAGATAGGTACTTGTCTACATTTGGCAAAATACGGCAAACCAGAGAGCTCTATATACGAAAGTTGTTAATGGTTTTAATTTTTTACTTCTATTTTAATTTCCTGAAAACCTTTAAACCACTTAAGTACTTAGAAATCTAACTTACTTTTGACTTGTTCACTCATGGTCAGTTTTGAAGGAGTTGTTAGAAAAACAAGCTCCTCCCCCCAAGTCTTCGGGTGATCCCGACGAACCGGCAACTAGTGGTACAGCCGGCGGCATTGGGGAAAACAAGAAGCGGTACCTGATACTTATATCCACTGTCATGACTTGGGCTTGCACTAAACCATTGGATCCGGTAAGATAATTAAGTTGTAATTATGATATTTCGATAAACTTTTCGACTTGTAAATTCCTCGGCTGTAAATTTTACTACCCAGCTATCTCTTGGTCTAGATTATAAATACTTACTCAATCTTATTTATTATGTACTTATCTACATGTATTATTGTATCAGGATACTCCAGAGATGCCGTTTATAGAAACAGATTTTAGAAAAAGAAAACCGCACCCAAATTATAAAATGCATTTTGACATCGAAAATGAAGTTATTGGAATAGCAAGAAAGTATAGATATTATATTGGGTAAGGTTTGCTGCCCATTATTATATGTTGCACCATGTCATTTAGCCATGTCTCATTGTAAGACTGGTGCGGTTGTGGAAGCTAGACAGCACTACACAGCGTGTACTGGCGTCTTGCTTTCAACTGTAACAGTTTACATGAGACATGGCTTGATTTATCGTATAATTATAATTTAAGCTACATGTATGACATAACTCTTTTTTTTACCACAGAGCATTGGTGGTAGCCGCTGGGGTAACCTATGGTGGCAAAGAGGATGTGCTTTTCTACTGGTTCCAAAAATCTTGGGAATGCGAGCCAGTTCTTCCCATACTAGGCCGTGGAAATAATATCGTCCCTTTGATAAACGTTTACGATCTAGCTCAGTTAGTATTTAATTTACCTGAAGTTGTATCTTTTCAATACGTAGATATTTTTATGACTTAGCTTTATTGGAATTTTCTATCTAATTATCGTTATCTACTATCTTTTGAATGCATTACTGTATTCCAAACGACACGCACAATGCACAAAAGTATGAAGGTACGTGACCTTATATAGCAAACGACAAATTGTTTAGGTAATATCCGACTAATAAAATTAAATATCCGTGAGAGGGAGACTAAACTGGTTTTTTGTCTCCTAGCCATAAATATGCGTTATATCTACCTTTCCAGAATAGTGTACAATTTAGTGTTGGACTTCCCAAGGAAGCTCTATATATTAGCGGTAGAGCAAAACGTGACGAAACAAAGAGAGGTAAGTTTAACAACCGATGACGTTTGTTATCGCTGGTCACAGTGACGATACGTAAATTCTTGTTGCAGATAGTGAAGCCACTCGGCCGACAAGTAGGTTCTGGAATGTTCAAATGTATTCCGCCGGAAGACGCCTTTTTGATTCCGGAACTAGACGTAAGCTTTCTTCGCTGATTACAAATTATAAAACCATTGTAATTGATAACTAATTAGCTATTTCAACCTGTAAACAGCAAAGAATATATGATTTGATGACTTTAAATTTGAGCATGGAACCAACTTTCATTGTCGAGACAATGGGACTGCAATGGGTTTCGGAGTTGACCTTTGCTGAGAACATACCAGTGCTTATGAAGCAATTTAAGAAGGAGAGGGGATTGAAACCTTTTAAGGTGGGTACGATACTTAGCAACCAATGTAGATAGGTACCTACCCATAGCATATAGCTAACAGTTGTTATTGTTACAAGGTAAACCTTTCTAATACTAATATGTTTTGTAGATTGTCATATACGGCCCGCCAATTGCGGGTAAAACGACTTTGGCAAAGAGTATTTGTGAAGCTTACGGACTCGTTTACATTTCACCGGAAACCGTAGCACAAGACATGTTGGAAGACTTAGTAAGTAGTAAATACCATACAATGCTAATGACATTGTGTCGGGTAAAACATAATACCGAATATTGCACGAACACCATGTGGTGCGAACAGATGGCCTTAACTATGAGTGTTAGCGATTTGATAAGTAGGTAATAAATACTTCAAAACAGACGGGACTAAACGGTTTGACTCATTTGTCATTTCAATAATTTTGAAAGTTTGGTTTATGTAGATATAAATAATGTGGTAGCTACATTTTGTAGATGTAAAATATTACCATTGATGGTAATAACATTAGCATAGTATAGTAGTAAAATTAGTAGTGATAGAAGATTCTACAGGGAGTACCTAAATTCTTATGATTTATTTAGCTACAAAATCTATACAAGTAGGTACTACAATACTCTATAACGTTCTTTTGCCATACCGATAAGTGGGTCTATAGGTAGCTCTAATCAGAATTTAAATCAATCGTGATAGCTTATCTGTAACTTTCAATTCAACGCTCACTCGCTATGTGGGTATATAATGTAAATATGTATTCAAAAGATAATGCAGAATTGCATACTTATCAGTACTAAGGTACTTACTCACTTTTACGAACTATTCCACGTACCTATTATAAAATTTACTTCGCTAATGTAAAATTGGACAAAGCACGAGCATAAGATGGGGTTAGGTACCTACGTGACGATGTCAACAGTTCGACAGTCGCTCAGTAGGTTATTTCTCCGTCTACACTGAAAAAAATACAAGCGACAGTATAAGTGACACCAAACCCATTGTTCCTCTTGAAATTGGGTAAGTTAAAATAAATTAGTTTGCCGGACCCTACGAGCCCGCCTAATTATTATATGTTGCACTAAATATAAATGGAAAATTGATTGCAAGGATGGCCCGGTGGTTGAGGTCGCCAAGCTAAACCCACTGAGCGCGTCGTGTCACGGGGTCGATCCCCGCGTAGGAAACCCTTTGTGTGATCCACGAATGCTTGTCCTGTCCTGAGTATGGGTGTCTTTGTGCATGTGGCTTGAAATTTTGTGCAACTCCCGCGATACAAGGATTTAATTATTCAGTGCGGGAGTGGTTAAAAAAAAACATTATCTCTCTAAGTTTTGATTCTAATAAATGCTAGACATGGCGAGTACATCATTGGGAAGTTGGAGAAATTGCTGCCCTGGGTATTGTTTCCCCCGAAGAAGAGGACTTGGGTCTAGCGGACGATGATGACGAGTTTGGAGAAGAGGATTTACAAGAGGCAGCTAAGCAAACCCTGGCAATCCTACAGTCTGGCCGACTGCTTAATGACGAAGAAATTTTAGGGTGACTCTAGATTTAACTTTTTAGTAAAGGTTTTGTATACTTCTCACACAAGGGTCAGAACATAAGCCTGTAAAGAGTAAATACTTAGGTACCTACGTACCTACACGTAGGTAACCGTAGCCCACACAAAATAACCAAGCATTTGCCTGTAAAAAAACTGACTAGTTGTATTTTAGTTTCTAAGTCTATTTTGTTCTGTGAATTCATTGTGGGACTACGTATAGGTATTTGCGGCAGAAAATGCTGAGTCGTGACGCCTTGAACAGAGGATGGGTACTTGATGGGTATCCAACGTCACTTATACAATGCGCTGCACGTGAGTAAATATACCTACTCCCGCTAAAGTACCTATGGTATTGATGTCATAGCTGTTTACGTTAACTTTCTAATGGATGATAAATTTCGGTCTCCAGTGTTTGAAAAGGGTGAAGAACAGGATTCGGAAGCAGGAGAGGAAACTACTGAAGAACCGTTTGACGAAGACGTCGATTTATATAACAATGTTCTAAGAAAGATGTTGCCAGGTATTTTAAGATATCTATTTTCCAAAACCACTAGTTATCAACGAATTATTTGCATTGCATAAACAAAAAATGTTCTACTTTCGTTATAAGAAAGCCATGTACTAGACCATCATGAGTTTATCGTCGTATGTGTTCAATTGGTTGAAAATCTTTACTTTATTATTAAGTTTTTCAGTAATTAGTGGACCATTGTTGCAGATATTGTGGTTTATTTAGATGCTACTGACGATTTTATTTGTGAAAAAGCCATGCGTCAACCAGAAGGCGATGCTCGTTTAGATGAAGAGACAATACTTAAGCGCCTAAGTGAATTTCGAGCAGTCGATACTCGCGAATCTACTCCGCTGAACTTCTTTGATGAACTAGATATTCATCCATTAGTTGTAAATGTTAAAGATCATGGGGATTATTCAATGAAAATTGCGTATTCGGCTGTAGCCCTGCGCATGGGACGACCATGTCGCTATGGAAAACTTATGGGTTAGTAAAGTTACCAAAAATAATAGTATGGAACGCTCTCTAGACCTAAGTAAAAATTAAAGTAGTTGATAATAATCATATACGATCTATATAAATGTTATACCGCTTGCAGCTCTTATCGAAGCAGCCGAAAAGAAAGAAAAGGAGGAATTAGAAACCTTGAGAGCGCGCGAAGAAAAGATTTTAAAACAACTCGAGGCAAAGCTGAAAGAAGAACGCGAGGAGAAAATGGAATATTGGGTCATTATCATAACATTACAGTAAAGTACCTAATTGTTGATTTCGTCGTAATCAAACCTGTGTTTTTTATTTAGACGGAATTGTACGCTATAATGCGTGAGGAAGAGGAAGCGGCGTTGGCAGCTGCAGGCGAACCAATGCGAAATTATTTAGTCCATCACATCTTTCCAACTCTTACTCCAGCTCTACTCGAAGTTGCAAAGTTGCGGCCGGAGGATCCAATTGATTTCCTTGTGAGTATATTTAATTGCACACCCTGTGGGTCTTTGTTATTTTTATTAATCTTAGAAAATCCTTCATTTAAATGGAAATTCTGGCTAAAATTTCTGGCACTGTATTATCTTGACCTTAACCTCAGACAGGGTTGGCGTACAAAATGTGGTAAGTGCTAAGGATCAAAGAGTTGTAGGTTAATATTACGAATAATTACAAGTAAATTTGTACATCGTCAGGCTGAAAAAACTTTCAAGCTTAACCCTATTGGTAAAGAATTTGAAGAAAAGTACAATTTGTACATGCAAAGATTAAGCCTGACTAAAGAGGCTGCTATTGAAAAAGAAAAGCAAAAACATCTTAATTATGAAGTAGAAGAAAAACCAGTAATAGTTGAAAGTAAACCTAGTGAAGAGTCACATCATGGACTTGAACTTATGTACAATTTATAAATGTTGTCTTCAGATTTATTACTTTTTATTTAATTGTGATATTTGTGATACGTTTATTTAATAGGTGTGGTAGAGTTTTCAGGGTGACGCTAGTTTTATTTTGTGTACGACGGTTTTCGTACGTGCTTTTAGTTTGTGTGTTCTATATACCTGTTTTATTTAGTTGCCTAGATATTATACTTGTTCTAGGTTTGGCATTTCTTTAAATAAATAATTTTAATTATAATTATTAAAATCTTTGCTTTTTTTGTTTTCGTACCCAAAATCATAAATAAGAATTCAAGAAACCGTGTGAGACATTTTTACTTTTTTTTGGTTTGTGAATGAAATATGCTATTAATTGCGTTATCCAGAAAACTCCTGATTAAAAGGAAGCCAGGCTTTCTTTTGTAACTTTACAATAGACCTCTTGCCCACATAGCCATAGCCTATTTTATCGTACTACTAGATGAGCCAGCGAATGTTGTTTTGTCATATAAAAATAGGGATTGATCGTAAAGGGTTGACAATTTAGGGTTGTATGTATTTTTGTATGTTATATCATAAGAAAATAAAGATATTGACCAAAAAAGGGTTGGACCGCCCTTAACATTTAGGGGGATGGATGCTGTCCGATTCTCAGACCTACCGAATATTTCATGAGAATTGCTCGAGCCAGTTCGCAGGAGGTCAATTTCGTACATTGCAATTACAATGTTATAATTCTTCTTACAGCTTATTTCCTTGAAAAAGTACATGGTTCCATTACTATTTATCATTTTTACATTCACCATTTATCGGTAAAACTGAAAGAACATCTATTTATTATTTAATAAAACTTATGACGTTCCTTTTAATATACGTAGGTATTTACTTATTTTATTTGGTGCTCGTCAGGCGGAACACCTGTTTAAGCTGAATCCAACCGGTAAAATGCTTGAACCAGGATATAATTTACAAGCAGAGAAATTGATGGGAAAAATTAAAATACTAGACGATGCGTTGCAGGAGCTCGACTTACAAATCGAACCTCTTGTTACTCCAGAATGCGACATACAAGATGCTTTATCAACAAGCGTGAAGTGTAATCCAATGAGTAATTTTTAATCTCACAACGACTGCAATTTCTATTACAGTATTGTAAATAAATATCATTTTACACTTTTTTTTCTTTGTTAAAAGTTATTGTTTTCATTTTGTGGGAATATTTTTTTATTCTTTTATTTTAATGGTTAGTAACCGCTTGATATATGCTGTAATAAAATTGATTAAAGTTACAAGTTGTATAAATGCCATCTTAGGCACATCAGGTTTTTAGTTGGTTATTAGGTTTGAGTGTTACAGCGCGCGGTGGTTCTCGTTTCCGTGGGAATGCCAGAATAAAATGTAGCCTGGTCCCCCCTTAAAATTAGAATACCAAAAAGCGCTTTGCAAATATTTCATTATTTTAATAAATATAAATTATTTTAATAAATAAATATTTTAAAGCCAAATAGTCATAGTACATTCCAAAAAAAGTTTCATATATACTTTGACCCTCATTACCTCTTACAATCTGTGTATTAAATTTCATTACAATCGGTTCAGTTATTTGGAGTGAAAATGAGACATACAGACAGAGATACTTATAATATTAGTATGGACTAGCTGTTGCCCGCGACTTCGTCCTCGTGGGTAGAAGATATAAGTTATGATTTATACCTGCCCTGTTTTTTTCACATTTTCCATTGTATCTTCGCTCCTATTAGTTGCTGCGTGATGGTTTATAGCCTAAAGCCTTCCTCGATGAATGGTCTATTCAACAAAAAATATTTTTTCAATTTGGATCAGTAGTTCCTGAGATTAGCGCGTTCAAACAAACAAACAAACTCTTCAGCTTTATATATTAGTATAGATAGGTAAGTTAAGATTTGTAAGCACAAAGTGCAGGTTCGATCCTAACGGGCAAAGTACCAAAGTGACTTTTCAAACTGATACCTGAGTACTTTATTCATTCTAAGACACCGCTGACACGGTGACGAAAACCATCGCAAAGCTGGATATCAAATATTGGAATCATAAATCACAAACCCGCAGTGAGCTAGCGTGGCTGGCGATAAATACTCGAAACCTTTCCCTATACGGAAAGAGACCAACGCCTCAAATAAAAAAACAATATAATTCTTAATACTTACTTAGTTTCTGTGCTTTCATATTAAATTAATGCAACTTAAAGATATTCAGATTCTAACTATATATCTTACACTGGATTTTAACTTAATTCAGCATACTGTGAGTGAGGACTATAGATATTTAATTATATAATGGTCCACTTTGTTTATTAAACTTTCATGATAGTCATGCGTGTCAAACGTACAAATTACACGACTAATTCAGTTTACATTATCGAGATATCAAATTAGGGATCCGTGAGCTATGTTAAGCATCGTAATATAGCATTTACTACTCTGTTTAATTTATTCTTAAACTCGCAAAAACCATTTTTTGCATTATTGGCAAACAGCGAAATAGTTGCGAGATAGCGCAAATGACTGCGTGGAGAAGAATCTCTCTTCCCCTCGCAATACTAGGTATTACCCGGTGGTAGAGCCTCAGGTCTATTTAAAAATAGCTACTACAAAGATTTACAAACTGGTTACTATGAAAACTTAGATACTACTACAGAATCTCAGAATTTTATGGACTGGAAAAAAATAAGAAATAGAAAGAAAAAATCATTAATACATCTCTGCCTTTGTTAGTCATGGTAATTTACTAAAATGTGTGTTGTCATAAATCGGTATGTGGAAATATCACGCAAGGGCAGATCGATATTACCGATGCTATCAATGCCACGTGATTTTAGTCAGCTTAGTGCCGGTCTTGTGTGTACACAAATGAACATTCTACCGGAAAATGTAATAGGTCATGAAAGTGTATCCTGAAAATATTAAAAATGATTATTCACGTTCAAAAAAGAAAAGGGCGTCTTCAGATGTTAGTGGCATATCATTGCTGGCTACAAGCCTTCGTCATCAGACAACGGAATTCTTTAACAATTCAACTTTGCATGGTGTGCGATACATCGCTGAAAAAGACAGACCGTTTTGCGAAAAGTAAGTATGTTAGTAACATTAGTAAGTATATGTAATGTAGGGGCTTGTGATTCCTACCAGTTATCGTCTCTAATATTCAATTACAAAAAGCTTTGAGCGCTTGCCGCAGAAAATTGCCCTTCTTTCTGTTTTTGACAGTCACTTTTTATATTATTGAATAGATATCAGTTTAGGGGTGGTACAACTATTTTTGAGTGAAGCATAAGAAGGACTCTTACTTGGTGAATACTGGAATACAGATGATGGCACCTGCCATACCTAGAAGTGGAACATTATGTACCTACTTCACATGTGGTACGGTTGTAGTAAGAAAACCTCCCAATAATATATAATTTCGGCACGCCAAATGTTATTTGTGGTACCTTTTAAGTTAATTGCTATTGTCAAATTTCAGGTTTATGTGGTTTAGTTTTACAGCCGTCGGTGCTGTTACAACCTGTATCATAATTGTTAGCTTATGGGAGAAATTTCAAACGAATCCTACTATTACGGGTAAGATCCAGATGGTAATAATAATGTGGTTGCAGGGATTAGATTTACTTCGTCCTCTACAGTGGCAGCTCATTCTAACTGCCTTACTCAAGTTCTAAGCGAGACGTTGAAAATATAGTGAAATTTAAAAATATTCAGCTGATTAGATAGCTCTCCGGGCTTTCTGTAGGAATATGCTCTGAAACGACGATAAGCTTGGCTTAATCCGGTACAAGTCGCGTTGAGACCGATACACTTTGCTGTGATATCATGTTTAAGTGCACATGTGTCACCGTTACGAGAGCTCCGTAAAGTCTTTTACGAGTCAGTGTGAAAATAGATTAAAAGTATGGAAATACTCCGGACGGCAAGAAAGAATCGATAGCATAAAACACACGTGACTTTTTTTACAACAAGTAACCACAACTAAAACACATAATATGGATGTTATAGGTTTAGATACGGATTTTCACAATTGGGATGTACCTTTTCCGGCGGTAACAGTGTGCGATGCAAATCCAGTTGATGACGAGCTACTGGAAGCTTACATAGAAAGGTAATAACAAAAAACTAAATAATTTTAAATGAGGTCGTAGTAGGTTTCTCATTATCTAAAAGAAGGTATTGTATGTTATTAGTGTTTGGGGCTCCGATCCACCTGAAAAAGCTGGGGAAATGCTGCGATGGATGGCGACACTCAGTTATCGTTCAATAGCAGAACATGCTTCAACATATCTCTCGGATCCCTCTTTAGTTGGAAAGACAGAAGAGGATGCTCCTGCCCCGGTTAAGAATCCTAAAGAAGCAATTTTTCAAGTAAATCAATCGATAGACATGCAATCAATTGATAAAAGCTTAGATACTAAGTTTGTGACACACTTTTACTATCTTTTACCTGCCCAAGTAACCACAACCGAAATAGTCAGTCCTTCTGCTGTTGGATACATGCGCTGAGAAACTTTCAGCTTTTATATAATTACGAAGGTCTGGCTGTCGTGGGCTCTTGCTTTAAGACTATAGGTAATCTGGACTAAATTACTGACATAATTACTGGTAATCTGGAATAAATTATACTAACAACGTTTTAGATCGTCCGTCACTGTGAATCGTCGTTTTATGACTGTGAATGGAAGGGAGATTCAGAAGAATGCTGCGACGTTATGGTGCCAGTGTTCACGGAAATGGGATTCTGTTACGCGTTCAATTCGAAACATGCAGAAAAAACGTGGCCGTGGTAAATGGACATACTAAATATTTTCTATAAGTTTTCATAAATTGTTTATATTAATAGCTTTTACCCATTATTTCAGGCAAAGTCAAGCCCAAGCGGAACAATTTAATGAAGCTTTTATTCATGAAACCGACGCAAAATGGTCTTTTATGTTTAACTCGGAACGTAAAAACACAACTTTTGATGTAAGTCGTTAAACACCTAAGTTCTGTAGCTAGAGGTCCTACGTTTTTTGTCGCACGATTTTGTCCTAAATGTTCTTTTGTGTAGATTTACATTCATTCAACTGAAGAGATGGCAGGTCTTGAACAAAGCGCACAACATAATTGGGACCGTCGCGTGGAAAAGGTCTCGTTTTCTGTAAAGCACACTTACACGACTGAGGACGCCCGCCAGCTTTCTATTCGTCAACGACGTTGTGTGTTTGCCGACGAACTGCATTTAGAGACCTCCAACATTTATACTTATTCGGCTTGCATGAGACAGTGTCGTATGCAACGAAGTAGAGCATTTTGTAAATGTGTACCGCATTTCTATCCACCTCTTAGTAAGTATCTTTAGATTTTGCTACATTAAAACCTATGAGAAGTTGAAACTCGTATTTCGTAATAATTTATACAAGCTTTTTTAACTAGATTATTAAACTGAAAATATGTCTCCATAATCTTGAAAAAGTAAGACTCAGTTGTATGATCAAAAAGGCACAGCACGTCTTCTACAACTGTTGTAGTAAGTAAAGTAGGCTCCAATTGGTGTGATTGTGTGCATGTGATTAAAAAGTCCTCGTGACACATGGATTAAATTCCTAATTTCCTGCTAGATTCGATTAAAAAATACTTTTTCAATTAAACGATTTGACTGGTGGTTCTTTACAATATTGGATTTTCAACAGAGGGCTACAAGCAATGCACTCTCCCGGAACTAAGCTGTATAGCGCAATACGCAGCTGCTATAACGGACGTGACGCGATGCACCTGTGAACTTGGCTGCTCTCACACCGTGTACGAAGTTGAAAAACTTTCCGACGTCGAGTAAGTTTCTGGAATAGCAAGTAAAGTCCATAAACACGTTCGTACTAATATGTTTCGTATTATGGTATAGATAGGTACTCGCGTATTGCAAATCTTGGCACTTATTGCAATGTCTCGTGTAAAATATTTAAATAGAATGCAAGTAGGCCAGCGTCATAGACAACTTTGACGTAATAATTGACGCAGTTCCAGAAGGAACATACCTATTATCTACTGACTTGTTGATCTCACATAACAAATGGCATGTTTATTTTAAGCAACCTTAAGCATACATTATTTTCAGGGCAACACGTAATACCGAAAACACTCTTTTGGAGACAGAATTTGTTTCATGGCCAATGGTTCGCTACAAACGTGAGGTGCTTTTCGGTTGGGTCGATTTATTGGGTGAGTCACATGCCTCATGATAGGGACCTAATAATGGAAGGACTATCCTTACTTTATTAGGTTGAGACATAGTTCCAATTAAAATGTTGGTTTTCCTTATAACAACGAATGTAGTGCAGTACTTTTCTACTTGTTTCATGAAGTCATATTCTTTGTAAACCTTCTAAAGATCTTGTTTTTTTCTTCAGATGTAAAGAATTTATTTTCAGTGTCGTTCGGCGGCATCGCGGGTCTCTTCCTTGGCTTCTCTTTGCTGTCTGGCGTAGAGCTGATCTACTACTTCACGTTGCGGGCATGGTGTGCAGCCGCACGCGACGCGGACACCCTGCGTCAGGAACGTGCTGAAAGACTTGCTAGACCTAAGCCGCCTCATGATCTCAGCCTTGTGCCTTGGTAAGACATTCTATTTGGCGTTTTAAGCTGCCTTAATTAGAGTCAGTCTGAACGAAAAATGGTGAAATTTAAGCAGTAGAATTGTATAGAATATCTGCTCCTCTCTCGTAAAGACTTCTTTAATACACCGCTTAACACCCTTGTTTGGTTAGTTATTATAAAAAAACCTTGTTTGGTTTCAGCGGACTAACTTTTAGAAGTGAAAAAGAAAATGGTTCTTTTATAATTTTACATTAATTTCTTATGTCCTTTTTCTTCTTAGGTGGAAGCAACCGCCAGCACCGCGCAGTGCCCGCCCTTTGGCAGTACGCGCGAAAGACGTGCAACCACCGGAGTATTCGCCACCGCCAGCATATCCAACCTACTTACCTTAATTACAATAAATTCTATTTTACTCATTGAAACGACTACGGCTTAATCTAATAACCATGTTAAAAAGTGTTATCTGGAGTATGGGAAAGTAAAACGACAGAAGTATTTTGAAGTTAATATTTATTACAATATTTTGGTCACATCCATTCTAATGTCGCAATTAGTAAAATTTATATCGAACTACATTATCGTGACTAATTGGACACAAAAACAGTCAACAAGTTCCAAAAATTCGAGGAATATAAACATACGTACAGTAAAGTCTAAAAAACGATCACAATAATGCAGTTCAATAAATAACAAGTTTACAAAAAAATATAAACATTTCGAGAAAACTGTGTAAGAATAACAGTTTATATATACATTTTATTAAATTTATACAATTTGTTATCTAAGAACCAAAGGGACTAAATCATAATAAGCACCAAACGTCTAGGTTCTAAACAATTAGGAATGAATGTTCTGACTAATCAAACGTAAATTACTAATATTGCATAAATAAATTGAGTCAGTATTCATTTCACACACTTTATTATAATAAAAATGAATATAACATAATACTTGCGAGTCTTGCTTTTGTGAACACCAGATATTACATGCTGATTGTATTTTTATCGCATTAGTCGTAGAATGGATTTTACAGCGTTCGTGAACTTATGACTACTGTCTACTGTTTGATTACATAGTACATTTAATAATATTAAAAGACACAGATATTAATAAAGGCGTATTGAAAAGAGTTCATATACGTATACCTTTTTCACTACATTTCCAATTTCAACTACAGCTTTGGTATTATACCTTTTGAAACACATTTCGAAAAAGGAACTTTGACTATAGACTATTATTAAATATTAATTTCTAAAGAGTTGAGAGTCATATCAATCAGAGTGTAATTAAAATTGCTTGGAAACAGCTAGTTTTACACGTAACATGCGTTTACTGGGTTTATTTTCAGTACAGTTAAATACAGTTCTTATTAATAAATTGTCGTATGACTCTAATATGTTCCTCATCTTTACTGATAATCACGTCCTTGTCATGACTTGGGTTTGATAAATAAAAAGTTACAATTGTGGGTCACTGGATAGAAATTATTGGACGATAATAGCTTAACACAAAAAAATACGGTAAACTTATTTGGGATTGTATTACGTCTAATTTACGTATGTTTAAGTACCTCGTTGACGCCTTTTATATACATTTGACGTTATTGGATGTTTTATGCGCACTGATTGTTTGTAGGTCTAATTGCACAGTACATTTTAATCCAGTCGATAGTTAAAATATTCTACTTATTTCAATCACGCACAATTTATGTAATTTTAAGAACAACGTGTGTAGTGTTTATATTAAGTACTTTTCAAACAAAATGTAGACGATAAATATGAAACTGTTAAGTATAAAATTAAGTTAGACGTAACATTAAAGTAATTTAAGTAATGTCGTTAAATTAAGTAATTTTAAATATAAGGTCTTTTACATGTATCTTTGACGATTTGTGCACGTTTTATATCATTAAACGATAATAATACAATACAGCATCACACTGTTAATATTGTGTAATTTCGAGAACCTGCCCTTTACAAAAAAAGTATGATATAAACTGCAATTATATATAAATAGTACACTACAAAATAACATAAATAACTAATAACTGAGCACAACTAATAAGTACGGTATATGAAGTATAGATGAAATGCAAAATCACAATTTCTTTATCCTTAACTAATCGCGCATTCAGAATCATACGTAATTTCAATTCATAATTTTATCTATATTTACAGTAATAAAATAAGTAGGGTTTAACTTATATTACTAAATCTATGATTTCATTCTAAAACGGGACTACTATTTTCTAATAAATTGATTTCCATAAAATATTACAATGAATATTTAATAAATTATAATTGATTGAGGGACTCGCGACTGCGCTGATCGGTTAACGGGGTTAGGCCATGCTTGCAACGGTTATCAATTTTGTCTTGGCGACCGTTCTTTGAACGTTAGCCAATGATCTTCAGAATTCTTATGACAGTCGGTATGAGCCCCCAGCTAAATCCGAAAGTCAAATGACTGGACTGATCGATACAAATATTTGCTAGTAACTGGGTGGCGGAAATCAGATGCATTCGTTACGTGTAAAATACTGATTAATTATTAAACTCTATCTAGCTAGACAGCAGACTAAAGCGGAATCCAACAACATTGGGAAAAGGTTAGCCTGTTTCGTGCGCGGGTTTCCACTATGGGTGAATCATTCAAAATATATATTTTTCGTTTGTGACAATGAAACTAATCTAGAAAAATATGAGGTATTTTGCTCTATGAGGATACACATAATACATGACCACTTTAATGAACGATGATAGAATTCATGATATTGTGGGAAAGCAAAAATATTTTATTGTTAGCACGATCTTAACACTTTGTACCATTGCAGGTTGTATAAAAGCTGTTATTTCGATAACAACTACAATTTAATGCTTTTAGTTTAGAGTCTGTCAAGTAATATTTGGCACCCTTATTTATTGAATAGAACTAAATATAATATGATAAGCTCGTGCATATTGTTAATTTAAGAAAAACCCTCTTTAACACTGGGATATGAACTAGTGAAGTAACTTTCTTAAATAATATTAATGATGAGGTTGGGAGTCCATAGAGAAGCGTTTCGCTACTTATATCTCTATGGATGTTATCTCCGCAGATGAATGGGGCATGACATTTAGGCGGAACGTGAAATTATTCGAGTGTCCTTCTCTTACATTACACCCGCTAAATATTTCGGCTCACTTTCAAAGGCATAACCAGGATGGGAGAGAATATATTAGACAGCTGACGATCTAAATCGCTTGACAAGACACTTCCTATTTTGGTTTTGAACCTGCTCATTTGTATTTCATGTTGTTAGTATAGCTTTTCGAGGGCAGAACCGAGTAACTCTACATAGCCCTTAATTATAAACATTAGTTACTATAAATCGATATGTCTGAATGGGTTTTGTAGCTACCGATGTTTGGTTCTCGTTTTAGTTTCGATATCGTTCTTTACATTTGACAAATCAAGCAAATTAAATTGCCAGCATTGGAGACAATTAGTTAACTATAAGAATTAATACACTGCATAGTAATAGAATTCTAGAAACCTTACCTTAATATATGCTTACGAATGAATAATACACAATGTTAAAAGTCTTCTCTGTATGAGACAAGACTAGTAGTATAGCAATTACAGTATGATATAGAATGATTAATATTAATGTTTAATACGAATGTGTTCACAATACATCGATACAACTTGATATTTAAAAAGAAATCTGATTATTTTAAACATCGATATTTCAAAGAATAGTACATTTATCTTTATAGCTAAGTGCCTTAAAAGCGATCACTATTTGAATCTCCCGAAAGAGATTTTACTACTAAAATGACAAATAGTGGACAACTTACGCTAAAAACGACGATTATATTGAAAAATTATACTAAACATACTTTCCTTTGGATGGTAACTAATTTCTACTCTTGAAAATAACTATTAACTTAGACTTGACAGACTCCGATGAATTATGAAATGATTCGTCTATGAAAAATATATTTTACAACACAACCTAATTGCAAATGCTAAAGTTATAGTTCATCAACGTGAAATAATTGATTTAGAGATTTTTACTACAAACAATACCTGAGAAGTACTGTCATAAGGATTACAACTACTTTTAAAACAAAATAGTACGGAAATGCTACATGTTAAAGGATTCACTTCCGTGCAAATATATTGGCCCAAATCGCACGTTTCGGTAGCTATCTGTTTATAATATAGTATTTACTGAGAGAAAGGGCAAGAGAAAACAAACGGAGAAATGCGATATTAGAACCGAATTCATTCTCATTATGGTTTTTGGAGCGTAATAGTGCTCAGTCAGTCGAACCATGATGGAGAGTTGGGGTTCAATAAATATCGCAAATCTGCGATGTTTACATCGGTTTATACATATTAAACTGTTTTCGATTTCAGCTATCACAATATTTTGGGATATTACTGTGGCTTAAAACGAAAACGTGTTGAATGGGTCAATGTTTGCAAGCTTGTATATTTGGTGCAAATAACCGGGCATCCCTTTATCACAGCAAACGTCGAGAAGATCTTGATACTAGAGCATCAAGATATCACGATAAGTATTAAGGTTGAACTAAAATTGCACCCATACAAGATGTTTGGGACGATTTATATTGTTGGCTTTATAAATTGATATCACTGTTAGAAGATAAATTGCTTTTTTACATCAATATCTAAAACAATTGACCATCCAACACGTGCGAGTTTAGCTCAACCTACCTAAGACGTCACAGCCCGATACTGTACGGCAATAGTATATTTTACTAGATATGGTCTTAAAAATTAAGTAACAGCCAACTGAACGAATGTCAGGTAAGTTTATCCGGGAGGAAAATAAATATATGGAGGTCGTAAGAGAAGAAGAGGCGGGCGTCCCTTGTGACTGACCTGCGCGGGGCGCGTCAGCACGCGAGCGCGTCGTGCGGCCACAGCGGGCGCGCCGCCTCGCCCGCCGCCGCGCCCTTCTGGCCGCAGCGGCGCCGGACCACGCGCACCAGGCGGGTGAACTTCTCCGGGTCCGACAGGGTTGCCTATAAATATTTATATAAATTAATTAAGTCATTTTTTTAACACACTAAAATTTTGTAGATACTTAAAAATGTAGTAATAAACTTTTATATGATTTTTATCAGGACTCAGAAAAGCAAAATTCTCTGAAGTACTAGAATAGTTGGAATATTATCACAAAAAAGGCGAACTCTTAATATGGTAGGTAAAGTAATTATTTTTTCAGATTTTTACCTCTATAGCTATAGCCAGGATGAAGTGAATGGCGGGTATCAGCAGCAGGTAGATGCGGAACATGGTCTGTTCGGAGTCATTGGCAGCCATGGGCTGCACCTCCATGAACTCAGCAAGCCAATCCCAAGGGCACAGCAGGAGAATCACCACAAACACAGATTGAGTCACTAACGTTATCATAATATAATCTGAAAATACAATCATTTTGTTAGTATATGTAGGCTAAAAATTAATAATGATAAAAAATGAAAATTTTACTCACAATTGGCACAGAATGGTTGACGGAAGGGCCAGCCTTTTGCATACACACAGGCCATTATTAAATATTGGAATGATGTGACAATGAAGATGACTGTATTCTCCCAGCAAAGCACTTGTTCCACATTAGGTCCACCTTCGACTGGCTTAAACCTATGAAAAATAGATATTTTTAGTCTTACTCCAGTTTTAGTTATAATAAAACAATTTATTAAAAAGAAACTATGTTTGAGAAATTAAGTAACGGTATTCAATTTTGCCTAAAAGTTACTTCAAAAATTAAACTGTTTACATGTCGTAAGAGTACCGTTGCAAGATTAAATTTTGAAACATATCCATAAAAACTGAGTACAATGCTTACCAGGGTTGTGCATAGAGCAGATAAACGGAGGCAATCTGCATGAGCAAGACGAGAGCGACCTGCATGATGAGCGGCAGGATGCTGGAGAGGGCCACGAGCGACACGGGCGGCGACTGGCGCGTCAGCAGCGGGCCCGGCGCCGCGCGGCCCAGCGACAGCGCCAGCAGCGTCGTCAGCACCAGGTCGATGTACAGGAACTGGTTGTTGCCCAGGATCGAGTAGAACTGACGACCAGAAACACATGTAGCCCGGGGAACCAATCAAACTCTAAGCTCAGTTTCACTCATGGTGTCATTTTTTTTTTGATATAACCTGCCCTGTATTGAATTGACACAATCGAATACGCGGATTGTACGGATCACATGTGTGGAAGTGAAAGTCAGTCGTATGATGCATGGAAAAGTGACATGATTTACAAAGATTTAAGGGATTGTCATAATAAGGACTGTTAAGTCCTAAATTAAATTTAATAGATTCTCGAACCTTGAAAACTGTATATTATGTAATTTGATTTGGGGATATTTAATTATTAAGTATTTGGGGTTTTTGAAAATACTTACGTTGTATAGAATCAGGATGGAGAAAAACTGGATCAGCGAATAAAGAGCCATGTATTTAAAGATAGCGAAAGAGGTACTCAGTGCACAACGTCCTTCCAAAGCGAGAAGTTTTACGCAACGAATGTTCTGTTCTTGAGAAGTGAAGGGAGCCGCAACTGGAAAAAACGTAGGGTTATTTCTGCTGTCTATAGACCTATTTCTTTTTACTGGATGACTATTTCTGCATGCTTAGCGTATTTTTTGTAACGAGAAGGCAAGCTCTGTAGGTATTTTTTTTTATAAAGATAATGATTTTACAGACAAAACTGCTTTCATACCTGACGCGTCGGCCTCAGAAAGTGATATGCCAACATGAGCAGCTTTCAGCGCTCCGCAGTCATTAGCTCCATCACCACACATTCCCACGATTTGATCCTCGTTTTGCAATGCAGTTATCAATTGGGTCTTCTGATCAGGACCGAAACGACCAAAGACCATACCTGAATAAAAACATATTTAAAATATCTGAAGAATGACAGTTCATTGATTAAACCTAATAGTAAAATTGGTTATTTATACGTAAAGTTTGTCTGTTGACTTCGATATTACAAGGTACTTAGGTAAGCATTTATCAGCTTTATAAAACAAGTCGAAGCGAACTTACCACGACTGAGTACAGCGGGCATCAATTCAGGATAATGAGTACGGATCGCAGCCCAGGTTTTGCCCTCCAATGCCAATACATACGCTTCAATCGACAACTTAGGCGGACCACCTTCACCAACAACCTAAAAGGTGCAATACAATATTAAGTATATCAACATTTTAATTCAAAACAAAATATGTAAAATTTTATAAAGAAGCTTCCAACTGCTATATTTTATTTTATTAAAATTTGGCGTTTGAACTTACTTCCATTAACAAAGGCGGTCGGGAATCATTATTTTGCGACTGTCCAGTGGTGATAAGTACGAGTTTTTGATGTGGCTGCACCATGAAACATCCTCGGGCTACCGACATGGCTGTCATTATATTGTCCCCTGGATAAAAAATAAATAAATTTATAGAAATGCTTCATGCTGAAACTGGCTTTGTCACCAAAAAGGTTCATTTTGAAATTGAAAAATGAAACAACATTAATTGCTTTCGTTTTCAGTGGCATAACAACAGCAACTATTGTTTGGGAGAAGAGAAACAAGATAGAAAAAAATACTTTATTTTCTTATCAGCAAGAATGTGGCTAAAATATTCTCATTTTCTAAAGTCAAGAAGTATACGAACCCGTAACCATGATCAGTCTCATATTAGCCTCATGAAGTTCTTTAATCACTTGGGTCGTTTCTGGTTTCAGGCTATTTTGCATGACTAGAAAGCCTAGAAAAACCATGTCGCACTCGAGATTCTCTCGCTTGATCCTCTGAGCGTCGACCCACTTCATCTTGCGATCGAGTTTCTTATGAGCGAGACCGATCACGCGGAAGCCGTTGGATGTGTATTCATTGAGAATGGAACTGAAATTCTCAGGAAGAGTATCTGGATTGCACATTCCCGCAACCTATAAAATTTATTTACGATTATTTTGTTGTTATGAACGTTTTACGCAGAATATTTTATCGTATCAGTTTGTTGCGAACCAAACCTTACCTTTTCGGGGGCGCCTTTTACAAAGTAAACCATTTGTGGTTGTCCGAGCACTCTGGCGATTACACCCATCGATTGTTGCGCCGACGAGAAATGGAAACGCCGCAATAGACCGATCTTGAAGAAAAATAAAAGTGTTAGTTATAATAACAGAAAACTCTGTCAAACCTTTTTAAAAAGACTGGCCAGAATAATCTCATAACGCCATGGGCCATGGGCATTGCCGGCTTGACAAAGCGTAAATTATGATACTCACTTCATATGGAATCTCCATTGTGAAGGGATCATAATCATCCATATTCTGAAGGGTCTCGCTATGCGCAGTCACGGGCTTTACAATGGCAGGCGTCAGGTTATCATATCGGGTGTTTTCCGGTCCAGGTTCTTCAAGTACCTACCGAGATAACAAGCGGATTACGACGACTTCTAAAAGGAATTTCCTATATTAAAAATAGTTTGACACACTTAGCGTATTTCATAGAATCCAAGATACCTAGATTCTAGATATACATAACATGTTATCATATTGTTACTGTAAGATAAATGTGTGATTTCAATGTTAAGATAATGTTGCATCATTTTCGAGTACATAATGTATATGTTACTTATTTCTAAGAAAAAATTTAGTTTCCTTTTTTGTTCAAGATCTCAAAAGTGATCTCATAATGATTAGAACCTTATCATGTACGTTTACGACATCTGAAGTAAACAAAATTATAGTAACTCACCCATTGTGTGAATTCAAACATCTTCAAGTCCAGCGGGTCTCCTTTCAACTGTCCCTGAATGCTGGTGAGCGAGTGGCAGGAAGCGAGCGCTTGTACAAGTGGGCTGGTGACGGGCAGGCCGGCCACTTCGACCACGCACTGGCCGAACTTCTCGCCCGCGCGGACGGGGATCACAGCGTAGAAATCCAGCCCATCTTCGGTCAAGGTACCGGTCTAAAAAGTATACCATCATTTTATTTATTTTCCTAAGGCGTGGAATAAAACAGCGTATGGTATGATGATAAACAATCGTAAGAGATTAGTAGATGAACCATTTAGTTAGTGCCAGATGACCACCAAATATGGACAAAGTATGTACCTACGAATGATGTACTTACGTGACATAATCTGTCTTTATAATTGCTCAAACGTACCTTATCAAAGCACATAACTTGCAATTTTCCACATATAATGATCCGGGGT
Organism: Trichoplusia ni; assembly: GCF_003590095.1. NCBI lineage: Eukaryota > Metazoa > Arthropoda > Insecta > Lepidoptera > Noctuidae > Trichoplusia > Trichoplusia ni. The sequence continues at coordinate 12,090,374 of NC_039483.1, forward strand.
GGTGATACACAGAAGATTCTGTTTCTACGTAAGCGCTGTTGGCTGTATACGATACCAGCTGTCATGGCGGCGGGCAAAGCGGGCGGAACTACAATGGTAATGATATCCAGTGTGCGTAGAACTATTGTGCCCCAAAGACTCTGTAAAACATCAAAGTTTTATAGTACTCTTTATATAAAACTCATTAGTTTATTAAAAGTTTATTTTTTTCTGGTAAAACTTACCCCTCTTTCAACATAAAGCCAAATCGAATAACACATTCCAATCGCGGCAATGCAGAACATGAATACGACAAACTTGACGGCATCTTTGTAGAATTGAAAGCCAAACGGTTTGGGAAACAGAATGCTTTTGAGCAGCTCTCCTTTGGCTGTATAGAAACCGGTGCGTACAACTTTAGCTAGGACCTAAAAAAAAAACATTAATATGTAGGAATGTCTACCGAAGCCCCATTTTTATGCTTTTAGGTATACAACTATTCTATTATAATAACCTGATTATTGCCGTAAAATCGCGTCTGCAAAACATGAGTTCCGGCAAACAAAGTATGGCGTTTGTGGCCCTCAGTAGAATATATTTCCGCAGATGGACAAGGGGGGCCTTTCATCACTGGTACACTTTCGCCTGAAATAAATACACATGTTATACGAAGACATTACGTGATTTACAGACATTTAAGGCCAAGCGTCCACGTTGAGTAATGAATTTATGAGTATTGGTATTAAAAAGCAAACCCTTTGAAATGTCATTCTAATTCAAGTATTTATTAAACAAAATTGATCGCCGACCGACTTGGCCTTGCTCACGACCATTTTTATTGAAAGTGAGCCGTCCTGACGCTGACCTAATTTTAGGATGACCACTTGATTGCATAGTCGACGACGCTTTTAAAATAACTCGACGAACAAGATTATCAATGTATAAACTAGCTTACATAATTTATATTATGTATTATTTATTACTATTTTATTATATTCAAATTGCTACATGATATGTATGCTTCACGCATGGTTTGACAAGGCGAATATTATAATGAGCATTGTATCAGTAGACCTACAATTGAGTCATGAACAAATACAATTTAATTGACAATATTAGTTCAATAAACGTCTTTTTTATTTGCTCCTTTATTGAAGAATGTAGTACAGTTTACGGTTAAGTGTCGAGTTTTTATTGGTAATAAGAAGGTGTAGGAGAACTTTTAGATTATTAACATCTCAATTTATGGTTGATATTATGGTTCCATTGTAATTTTACGTTGAGTGTACCCTCAGAGTATACCCATCAATCAGCATACACAAGTCTTGTAGTCTTTGTAATCTACTGATGATAATAACCATTGATATGTAACAACTTAAAATACATAGTCTCGAACAATAGAAAAATTTAAAACTCTTTAATACGACGGTTTTTAATATTATACCAACACTTTCGAAGTTATTTAAGATGCGGGCAAGAAGGACTACTTTGACGTTTTGGGTAGAAGTGTCTGAGGCACTGAATGCCAATCAATGATAATCTGACTCTGACTCCGAATGATAATCTAGCATATATTTACCGGTAAGCATGCTCTCATCCACAATGCAGGTGCCGGTAAGGATCATGGCATCGCAGGGCATGACGCAGCCGTCAGGTGGCAGCACGAGCACGTCGCCCGGGACCAGTCTACTAGCGTTGACTACGCATACCTCGCGCGCCATGCGGGTAGGACGCAGTACCGTCACCGTAAACGTACTAGTCGAACCGGCCATCTTGTGCAGATTTACGCTCATCTGTTTAGATAGACATTCTTTTTTTAATTAATTGCGTCCAATTCATTGTAATATTAAAAATTGAGAGAATGTAATAAAATATAAGGAAATAAATCAGTAACATCTGTATATAAAGCTGTATTATTTATACTATCGATATAATAACCTGATGTTATCGAAAAGTAAATATTTAACTCAATTACATAATGACAATCAGCAAATAATTTAAGAGGAAGTTAGTTTTACTACCAAGGATAGATCTTTATCGTGAACACATTTAGGTAAAAAGTTACGTCTATTTTTACTAAGTATTAGACATTCAACATTTTCAGGTGCATTTGTTACTAGACCATTGAATTTTGCTACATGAGGACAAATGTTTATTGGTTGGTATAAATTTAAAACTGCAACACCTAAACGAAAAACCTACCTTTTTGGTCTGATATAGTGCCAGGATGCAAGAAGCAATGGACAGAAGAAAGACGCACGCCGCATACTGATAATATTCATCCAACGACCAGAGGATAATCGAGAACACTTGGAACAGATAAAACGGATTGAAGACTTCATTCACGAACAGGGTCCAGTAACTCTTGACTTCCACTTCCACAGAGTTAGGTCCATACAGCTTGATCCTAAAAAGGAATGTGTTTTACTACGAATTCTTCTTGTAATTTTGGTTCTACATGCGAATGTAATCAAATGAATTTATTATATGATTCCAAAGAGTCCTGTGGCCAAAAATCTTTATGATGAACTGAATGAATGACAGGTAACTAAATTACAAGCCCAACTCTTAAATGGTTTTCTAGACAACAGTAACAGAGTAGTGAGTTGATAACACAGATAATAATTATTTACATTATCGATCACAAGGAAATGTCCTTCAAACATATAATTTTATTTAATATACGAAACTTTCGAAGCTTTCTAGTAATTTATTATTTTTGTTAATGTGTTTTAATACATATTACATGTTTAATAGGTAGCTTACAGTTCGTTTTGTTGGCGTTTATTTATTCCAGACGTATTTTCCATCAGTATTTGGATAGTAAGTTTTTCATTGAGAGCCAGTACGTTGATGAAAGTCCCTTGGTCATTGAGCCAGATAAAGCGGTTATGTTTGTAAACGAAATAACGCAATTTGTTGTCTCGGTGGTTGGATAGATTCAGGTCGATGTCTTGCACGTCTTCTATCTTGTAAAGCCTTTCCGCATCGGTAACTATAAAGTTAACAATAGAATGAATACAAGTGACGTAATAAATAGCTATTCTATCTTTAAGCATTGTGATTTGCATTGTAGTAAGGTTTTTCGGGTCCAATACAATGTAATGAAATGGGATACCATCATCATTTAGAAATAATAGAGACCAACTCCGGTGCACCCTAATAACAAGTATTTTCGTTATACAAATAAGGTTGATTGTACGGCGTTTCGAAATACGATAACTTCAAACTACAAAACCTTCGATTAATGGATTCAATGCATATAAATTCTTGCTTACCACAGATCTGTTCGGCCAATTTCAAACTGCAGTTTACGTATTTGAATCTGTTGTAGGCTGGATAATAAGCCAACGCAAAGTATGGTATCCCGCATAGTAATATGCATATGGTGTGAAATAAAATGGCGCGGCATCTTGAATATTTGTAACCATAGATTTTGATGGTCTGTTCATCGCCACAGTCCTCAAGAACCTGCCACTGGGTTTCACCGATAACTTCATAGTCGTCTGAAATAAAAACACAAATTGCATTCTCAAAGCATATATCTAAACTAGTAGTGTCAACAATCAAAGTCAATGAACAAACAAAACGTTTTATAGCAGATCTGATTAATTGGCGAATGCCATTTTAAGAGACTAGCACAGTAACTATTGAATAACTCAAAGATCTGTATTCTAGGAGATTATGTTCCTGTAAGTCTCAGGGCTTTCTACTAAACACAGTGGTAATGTGTTTAATAGAAAACCTTAAAACTTTAGCATTAGCAGGAGAGTGGTACTTCCCCCAAAAGAGATGACCTAATTTGAATGCACCAGAAAAATTGCTTCAACACAAGCAGAATAGGAATAACAAAATCTGTTTTAAATTTAAAGTAATTTCATAAAAAGTTTATTTTTATACTACTATAATTTGAAAATGGTTCATACAAACAAGCTGATTGGCATTATTTATTTAATATTCCCACATAATAACAATGCAGTACTTAAATATTAGGTACATTTATATTTATTTGAAACATATTTTGTACCATTATTAGAACAATTATTGCAACAAAACAGCACAATTCTTAGCTTTTTAGCTGGCTGATAACTCTAAACTATGTTTACATATACCTTAAGTTAATTTAAACATTAAAAAAATATAAGTTTCACACAATATCAAGCAATTTCCTGACGGTATGAAAGAAAAGATGAATATAGTCTATGCCAGATACACTACAATTAATGATTAATTATTAGACTCCATGAAAAAGTTTCTAGATCAATAAAAATGAATTATTGTTAAATTAAAGAACTCTACTTATAACACTACTTATAAAATATTGTTAAAAGACGGCCAAGCATGGTATTCTTTGTCAGGATCAAAGTGATTGCTTAAGCAAGCCAAATTCAAAATTAAGACTATAATTAGTAATGCAAAAAACAGATTATATTGAAATATTACCATTTAAGAAAAAATTAATACTATTATGTAAATATTATGCATAAGGTCTAAGAAATTATCTAACCTGTCAGAAATATTCAGGACTAGGTTGCATGTACACTAATTACTATTTTATTAGTAATTAAAATTGTAGAAATTTAGTGTAGGCTAAGATTGAAATTAAATGGCTGTTATGATGTACACTTAATACTGAATTAAGTATTAATTTGGTTAAAATTGCAGCAAGAAAACTTAAATTATTTTTTATTGCTGGTTTAATTATTCTCTGATGTTGTAAGGGGTATATTTAGTTAGGTTAATTTTCAATTCTAACAAAAAATAAAAATGGTAGGAATTCAAATTGTAAGATATTATTATTTATAAAGATATTAGTTTATATAGCTTAATTGCACAAAATTATGAAATAATCATGTTACCGGTGACAACCTGATAGTACATACCTACATAGATTTGAGCAGGTGATATAAAAGTTGCAACTGCATAATTAATTATTTAATATAGCCTAATAATATATTAACAAACTTAATTCCTTTTTTACTAATTTACCTAGCTTTGAAATTTTATTGCATGACATGTCAGTGCTGATATTAACAACAGTTATTATTTAATGTTGTATTAATAGACTGGGATAAATACAATGTCATCATTTTGATTATTTTCAAAGAATTGTACAAGTGACAATGAATAATAACAAAATTTATATATGAGAACAACTGTAGATTTTCATTCTCAATAATCTTAACCCTTTTCGGATTCACAAAATTATATACTATGCGGAATTTTCGAAACCAAAAGAAAATCTGCTGATATGGAAAAATCATTGGGCACATTTTTTTTCTCAGGCTGTGATAAAATCATTCTTGTAGGTGTTATTTTGTAGTATTGTATCGGTGGTGAAATCAAAATTGATTTAAAATACCATATGCAGTATTTACATGGGGTTTTAATGAGTCACAAGATATTTAATCAAGTGGTCGACACTTACCATTAGAGACAGCAATTGCATTTATGTTCGGCATTCCCGCGGATAATATTTTTTTCTTCTAACACAAAAAAGTTAAGGCATATTACTCAGATGTTGTTTCGTTATTTTTAAGTAACCGGTGCTACCTCATTGCAAACTATTGTAGGTTTCTTTGAATGGTCGCACTACTCACATCACACCTTGTCGAATGAATTGATTCATAGACATGAATCTAAATGTCAAATGTTACTTTTTAAATCATTTCTGGGTTTAAATTTAAGTCAAGCAACATTATACATTGCTACTTCACAAAATCGACTATTGTGTTATTGATTTTCTAGGACTCTGTTGTAGTTATTAATTTATTACTAAATGGTAACAGAAAAAAGATGATAATTCCACCATAAATAAACTTTTTATTATTAATGATTATTTATATCACTTTATCCGAATAAAATAGTTCGTTTGTACAACAAGGCAAAAGTAACAGCTGATAAGATTCAGTCGGCATTGCATAGATGGCGCCATGTTTGCGGAAAAGGCGGATGTTATTGATTTGGTTGGCGCGAACGTGTTGATGTCGAAGTAATGTTGAATTTGTTACAATTTAAGATCGTTTGCTGATTTCAATTAAAAGATTCCAAATAAATTCGCGTAATCGAAACAGACGCACATTATAGCATTGAATAAATAAAAAAAAAAAACACAAAAATGTCGCACGGTGGAGTGTTTGCTAAAAAAAGTGAATATTTAGAAATTGGAGAATATAATTTTTCATGGCCCGGTGAAAATGGTACATTTCAAGATTTTGGCTCGGTAAATTACACTATGCCATCAGGTAAATAACGTGTTTATTTATTTTTTCCTTTATAGTCACGGTCGTCAACATGTTATAAAATATGTTAGTCTTTCTAAATAAATAATAAAATATATTACCTAAATATGTAGTATTAAGAGTTGAATCTAAATCGATGATGTTTTTGGTACGTAGGACCCTGGTACTGGCCGTGGTGTCCACTTTGGCGGTTCCCTCAACATCCTCTATTTCAGGCAAGTTATGGAAAATGATTTCTACTGACGTAATTAAACAGCAAGAATATGCATATATCTAATTAAAAAAGATAAAATAACCTAAATATTTTTTTTAGCTATCCAACATGCTTTTTGTGGCATCCTATTGTGCGCCAAGTACAAAAAAAGGACAATTGTGGATGCACACTATTTTGATATTTGGTAAGCAGTAATATCAATATAGCCCATCAAAAAAAAATATTTTTTATACAATAGTGCTCATTTTTGTTAATATTTTACTTGTGTTTAAAATCAAAAGTTTTTATTTCAAGAAGACTGTTTTCCAGGTACTTTCAAAATTTCCAATCCAGTCACTTGCATTACGTTTTTTAAAAACGTATTTCAGAGGCTTCTTACTAATTTAATACTGATTCGTGACGATTTTGTAAAAGCCTTCGAGCGTTCGACGCTTCGCGTTTTTATTTTGACAAAGTATATTTTACCCTAATCAAAAGCATTATAAAAAAAGCAACTTTGAAAACAAGCGTAAAAAAGGTTATTGTGACTCAACCTTCTAACTTAAACATACGCTGCCGCAGTCTTTTTGCCGTCGTACATGACTTCAACAATTGAAACAACGCAAGCAACGTCTGCCTGTTTTTATATCATATTTCATTGCTCATCTGAATTTATCTATCACTGAAATATTTGTTCAAATCTGACCAGTAGAGTCTGAGATTGTCGCTAAAAAATAAATAAACTCTTTAGCTTTATAATATAAAATAAAGTATGAATTATTTCATCGGTTTGCTATAATGACAGTAATACTTTAAATAACCACGCATGCTGCCTATATAATAAAATATTAAACGTTGAACTGATCTAATCAAAATAAAGGTCATTCGTAGGTACTTGAATAAACTGCCTACTTGCTGAGCGCTTTAACGTATTATATAATTTCTTTCAAGCTTTCATGTTGTATTCAATATGGGCATGGCACGTCATATGTTCACCCGACGCCTTCTCCTGGAACTTTGGCTTTGTGTTCCTAAACCTCGCGCAAGTCGTCTACTTGGTCTATGAGATGAGACCCGTCAAGTTTGACCCTGAACTCGAAGAAGTTTATCATACGTTGTTCGAACCATTTAAGGTACTGTACAAATTGAAACTCCGTTTAAAATATTTAAGAGATGAATATAGATAGATTTGGTCCCGATCAAGATAAGGCTAACATTTTTTTAAAGGTAGAGATTTAAATAACGGGTAACTATTAAATTTGTGTTAGCGCCCGCGCCGTGGCTTTTCTACATCTGCTGGAAACTCGTTACTTAAATGCAAAATGACTCTAGTGAACTTAAAACGGAAAGGTTAGACATCGAATACATACATGATAGCATCACTAAATCTACAATCAAAATTTGTAAATGTAGCTCTACAATAATGCAATACTTGTATATTATACACAATTGAGTCTTACATTCTGGTCTAGGTATCAAGATTGCAGTTCAAGAGGATGGTTTCCCCGGATTTTGCGCATGTGATGTCGCTACACGCGGGCGAGGCCTACGCCATGCAGAACCTTACTAAGACTGACCGTCTAGGGCTACTTCTTTCTGGAAAGGTAGGTTTTTAGATCAAGTTTTTCTAGTTTCTACTATATCCTGCATAAAATTTTAGTCTACTAGACTTTGTATTTTTTTGTTCCTTATGCACATTTGCGTGAGTATCGATATTTTTTTTCCAATAAACACCAGTTCCATTATATTTACGTTACTGTAAGTAGGTACGATAGAACTGTATAGAATGTCTTTTAATTAAACTCGTCCCTTGCGCTTTCGGTGATTGCAGAAGGGGAGCGCTTTGTTGGGTCTTATTACCCTAATTTTGTTCTTTGAACCTGAAAAATTGCCCACAAGAACCACAATCGTTACTCAGCAACTCCAAAAATACTAATCAAAAGTAGCTTTAATTAAAAAAATATTAAGTTTATCTTTTCCGTTTATCTTTGTACAAAAATACCGTAAATATTTTGTTGTATGTTAGTTAAAACAGAATGTTTAGAAGTCATATAGATTGGAAAAATATAAATATTTGCACAATTTACTCCGATTAAATTATACAGATAAGCACTAGTTTCTTATAGAAGTGTAGTGGCACTAGTAGCTTACTACTTATGAATATTAAAAGCTGCTAGTTCCACCTTAGAGCTCTGTAGCCACAAAATATGCAAATGCAAAGTTTGTATTCCATAGCTACTCATACAGTTGGAAAATTTAAAACAATTTTTCAGGCTGCATGTTGGAGGCAATGTATGAGATGAATACTTATGGCGTTCCCTAGTTCGCGTAACGACACGGACGTGCTTTTTACCCGATACCTTTAGATAATATTGAAGTACATCGATTTTCACTCTTTACTAAAGCATCAATATATCTTGGGGTGATGAAAAATATGTCTGCTAGACAAAATTGGCTAAACTATGGAAAAAATTATAATTTTTTACCTAAGTTCGTTAAAAAGGTGACTTAATCACTAGGGATTAAACATATTTAGACTACTATTATACTTAAAGATGAGACATATATGTATAATTATTCATTATCAAGGTTAAATCTATGTAGTCTTAAATTTTGATATTTCACCATCCCAAAATTTCATAGTTTCAACAACTCCAAAATAAAGGTACCGAAATCGGTTTTTAAAATGTTTCACATAGCGGCGAAAATCCACTTAAAAGTTTTGTAAATTAACTTTTAGAACCGCGGGTTTTGCATACAGGAACTTCGGATTATAAGTAATAGTAGCAGATATTTTTTACAATCTCTGATGTTGCTTTCGGTGAGTTACCGAAACTGACCCGTGAACGACACATAAGTATATAAAATAAGATTTTTTTTTTTATGTAGGTGAACGTAATGAGCGGACATCAGTTCTTGCATCCGATCCTGCCATGTGAATTCTTGGATTCCCCGGAATTCGAATCAAGTCGTGCTACCATCGACGAAAAGTTCAAGGTAAGATAATATTCTACAGAATATAGATTTACATCATAAATACATGTTAATAATATTGTTTCTTATCTAACTCTACATAAAGAACATAACGTTTCAAACCACGTGCCCCATTTTGTAGCTCTTACATAATTTACTCACCAACTAAAATGTAAAAAGAAAATTCTCGAGCAGTCATTGTGTTTAATGTTATCTAAAAGCACCTCTATTCGCATAATAAGGGCTTGGTGTAAAACGTCACCTTGTTAAGCAAGGCAATGGGGCTAACTAACTAAACACGGTTGGGTAGCGACCTGATGAGTTCATTATTCAAGGGAAGCGGAGTTCCTGACACCGTAGTGAACGCTCCAGAATCTACTAACCTATTTAAACAAATGTTACATCGGGTTTTGGTATAATGACTAAAGGTCGGGATAATATCACGCTGCTCTATAATTAACCCCATTTTTTTGAACTAAGAGGGCAGTACTTTGATCAAATGCTGGTTTTTTTTTCACGTAATTTGCAACTTGAGTTTGAAATATGTCGTTGGGCTATTTTTTAATTTAATTACGTAGCACCAATTCAACTAAAAAATATCAGTTTTTGCCAAAAATTAAAATACCATTTCAACCAACCAAAACAAAAATATAAGTCCATAAAACCAGAACCACGTTGCACTCATTTTATCAGCGTTCATTTTTTTTACGTTCCATCGTTACAAATCCCAATCAGAATGGGTAATAAAAGCAAGCCAACAGTCGTTACGCAGATACTAGACGCTTGAAGCTCAACGAGGCAGGTCATAAACAACTGCAAACTTAATCGCATAAATTGCGACGTGTTCACCTCGCTGGCCAACCCGATGCTCGCCAATTACTCTGTTCAAAGTGTCAGCCGTGATAACGCCTTTGTATATTTCAGGTAAAAGGTCGCCGATATACCTATATGTCAGGTTTTTAGGTAGCCTACAGGTAGTACTGAATACTAAACTTTAACATTTTATAGCTGATACCTACACTTACCGGATTCGTTTGGCCTAGAAAGCGATATCTAAGAGTTATACCTCTAAACACGATAAAAAAGTCGCAATATTTTAAAAGATTTCGTACTCCAAGCAAATAGAGTCGCTAAGATAAGACGCCATGTTATCACGCCTAAACCTTACATACAATGACACGAATCACTAAGTGATATCGCCTCGTGTGGCGCCTCGGAGCTGAGTCATAGGTACAACAAAGAAACGCTTATGGGTTCGGTTACCAACTCAACCCCTAGATCGCGGTACCATTAAGTAAAAAGCTTCAATCGTATTACAAACGGCTCTGCAAAATTGACGTGTGTTTGCACCCTTCACTGGGTCGGCTTACAAACATCAAGCATAATATATGTTTCGCTTTATTTTTACGTGTTACTTTTTAATGTTATATGTTTATTTTCCATATTCCTTTCGAGCCTGCACAATTTCTCGCTTTTGTTAATATTTCTTTACGTGAATAAAGGTTAACACCATCTGATAGTATTTCGCGATCGGTACTCACTCGTTGATCGTGCTTTGGCATTACCTACCCCATTCCGCTGACCTAATTGTTGCCTGATATGGCTGTATAACAGCCGAAGTGGCTATAAATGCAAGAAACTGGGTTAAATATCGATGAAGTCTAACAGTCTCGCAAAGACGTGCGGAACTTACCTAAATTGCTTCTTTACACATCAATCACATTGACTTATAGACATACACTTTAGATGTAGCAGTTGTATTTGTTGGCGTGAATTATAGAAATGGGAGTGAATCTGATTCCTACCAAAGTTTATTTCGACAATTTCTTCTGTTTTGGAGTCAGAGGAATAGTTGGATAAAGCGATTCAATTTATTCTTCCTTTACAGATTACTATTCTCTACATTATTTTTTCAAGTACGCTACGATAATTATATCTACAATATCAATCATTCACAATTCCTTTCTAAATTACCCATTTTAAAGAAATAGAATGTAAAGCGCGTGAAAATGTTCTGAAAAAAGAAAAACAAAAAGAAAACACCTGTACATTGCCATAATGGTAGAGCAGTTAAAACAATAATATTAATCGCGAGATTATTAAATATAGCTGTCATAATAGACATTTAATGTAAGTTTCCCGTTTCATGGTATCGTTCATCATACGAGCATAATAATACGTCACGTATTTAGTTGGCTACTTTATTAAAACAGGCGCACCGCACGCGCGCCGCCCTCGGCCGCCCACATAATGTGGCCGAGCACTCATCAACTTTAGTAATAGCGTTCTTTCTTTACACAGCCGCGATAACGACCAACACTATTTTGACGTAATCATATAGGTAAAGTAATGTCTTTCCTGTGTATTCAATTTTCTATAGGGTTCAAAAAGGTTCAGATTTTTATTGATTGGTCAATTGCCTAGTGTGGTCCAATTTTACACCAGCATATCTTTATAAGCCTGTAAATTCTTAGGTAAAGTTAAATGATATATAGTCTCAGCGGTAAATACTTACTGTGTCCAATCGGTATCAACGACATCTTGCTTTGATATGTAGATTTAGGTACTCGGGAGTCGGGAACCGCGATGTAGACGAATGTCAGTCCATCGCCTAGAACAAAAAAGTAATCATCTCAATCTCATTTGTATTATAATTTCAGAAGTTTTTGAGGAATTGCCCTTGTAAATGAAGGCTTTGTAAATAAAACATTTTTTTTTCACCCAGGTGTCAATTGTAGCAGCATCATCATGTCGCTACGTATACTGGCAGAGGAGCTCCCTCGAATATCTTTTTGTAAAGGAGCCGTATCTCGCGTGTGTGGTCACAACACTAATAGCGAGGGACATCACTACGAAGCTGTACGCGATGAATAATAAGATAGTGACCGAGAGGGGTTCGCACTTGGATATACGGCTGCCGAGTATATCGCATGCATTAGCTAGGAGTCCTAGGAAACTGCGCGCTGCCGCGAAACTGCCGCCGCCGACAACGGTCCAGCCTGTACCGCCTGAGAAACGACCGAGTAAGTCTCGCTCTACATTCTACATAAACAATATACGATTTCCGTGTTGACCAACAAATTTTGCAACTTGAATTCTAATTCTGTTTGCTCCCCACATTTATTCTACAGATATTTGTTGTTGCTTTTATTGTAGTCATATTATTTTCACTCTCAATACATTTCGTTTATCGAATGCAAGCAACAGTATTATCAAAATACTATGATCCGACAAATTTGACAAACCAGCAAAATCTGTATAAGTAGTCCCTCTCAACTCATTTGTAGCCCTAAACTGTAATTTAAGACACAATTTCCAAACACTTAATTTAAGTCAAAGGTCAACAAGCACATAAGAAAATCCTTGACACAAACCATTAATATGAAAATAACACAGGTTACTGGACACGCGAGGCCGATCCTATAGCAACTGTGAAACGGAATTGCACGCCGGTGTACGACGGTGGGGACGAAGAGCTGATGCCTTTGGCCGCTCATGAGGCGCCGGCGGCTTCGTCTGACGACCTGTCTGTAGCTGACAGCTGTCCTGACACGTCCTCCAAGTATCATAGCTGTGAGGCTGTCGAGACAGATGATGAACTCAGACATTAAGGAAGACTTAGAAATTTCCAGAAGCGATTTGTAACAGATTGGGAAGCTTTGATATGGGTATCTATTAGAAAATAACTTGAGCATAAGAGTGGTTTAATTTCATCGATTAAAAGTTCTCAAAGTTTGGGGTCAAGATATTATCTACAGATATCAGTACTTTGCGTTAAAAGTCCATACTTTTGTCAAGTTATTTGCTGATGGCTATATTTCTTTATGTTATTACTTAATACTTAGCATGTACATATAAATGTTTAATCAAATAATGGTTAAAGTATTGTCGAGACTGTAACATTTAATATGAAGAATGAAGGTGATAGAGGGTATATCGGGGACTATTGGTTCGTTGATAATCGAATGATATGTTTAGAAATTAAGTAATGTACTCGCATTGCTAAAAGTAATGCAAACTTGTAGTGTCAAAATTATTGTATGCCTTAAAATTTTGAATCAGTAACTGTTTCAATCAATGGTAATGTAATAAACTACTTATATCCCGTTTAGATGTTTTATTTAAAAATATAAATTAAACTTTGAGTTTATTTATTTATCAAAACACATAAAGTATCATTTAATAAAAAAACTCGCAATTCTGTGAAACAGTTTGCGATAATAGACATTTATATTATCTATGACAACATAAGTTTAAACCGCAGTTGTCATCATTAATTTGATTTATTTAAAACTTAATCAATTATTTATTAAAACCCTGAAAAATACAATAACTGAATTACTGAATTGGTTTTAACTTGTAGACTAAACAATACCATTTCTCGTCTTGCATTATAAGTAGAAACAGTGGAATTTGCATAGCAATTACCAACTTTTAGATTTATTTATTCACGCCAACGCGGTAAGTAAATGAAGAGTGTATTTCACGATTTCAATACGAGGATAAGACGGGTAATCGCAATAAAGCTGTGTTACGAGTGGACACCGACTCGACGCACGCCCCTCCCTGTGGCTATCAATCAATCAACTTACCAATCTAATTTTGCGATAGTAAGTACACACAATCTAATGGATAGCTGAAATATTAATTTTGTACATTATGTACTTTAGAGATTTTATATCAGTCGATAAACTAATAAAACACTGTACATAAAGAAAGTGTAGGCATGCTGTTATTAGTTATGGTGTAGCTTGTGAAGTTGTGAAATGTTCTTTAAAGTACGTAGTTGCAAGATTTGAATAGATGGTAGAAAAAAATCGTAATCGAAAAATAACAGTAACACTACGATATGTAATGAAAACATTGGATTTAATTAGATGATCGAGAAATTAAAAGAGTTTTCCTATTAAACTGATACCCGTTTAGATACAAGACTGCTTGTTCTGCGTAGTTGCTATCTTTGAAGTCACGCAATGGACGGTGATCAATTACGGAGGTACCTACCATTTTCCTATGTAAGTATTACATTATCTACTTATGTTAGTAAATATTAGAAACTCTACTACACACTAATTATTAAAATAAGTTTTAGTAAGATATCGTTGTTTCATGGAGGATAATGTTAACTTTAGTATATTGCATATATGTAATTATGTCAATTGGCTACTATTGTAGCGTATTATCCTATCTGGGAGTGTTCGATGACTTGCGTATTAATAAACAGACACAAAGATAAAGCACATAATCATTTTAAATAGCAGTGTTACGTTGCGCCTAACTCCACATAATGCATAAAACTTTAAATTATAAAGTTTATTTTTATCGATGACCAATTTGCGCATAACATTTTAAATAATAATTAAACATTAGTGCTTCATTCAAGAATCTGAGGATAAAGGATAATACACTTCCCATTATACTACCAGATGTCACCCAAACCAGAACAAATTGGTTGAATGTTCAAAATAGCGTACTGTATAAAACAAAAGTAGGATATCGGAATCAATATTGCAAGCTTTGCGCTCTACAGCCGGCTAACTAGTTTTGTAAAGTGTACTTGTATTGTCCAATGGAAGCTCGCTCAACGAGCTAAATAGGTCTTTAACTACAACACAAATATAAGTTCACTCTACCAATGACAATTGAGTTATATTCGATGAGAAGTACGAGGCAATTTTGTCTCTACCGCCAATGGCAAAGATTCACAATTAATACTTATTATAGACGACTATTATTCTCAATTTGCCGTGTCCGAATTTCTACCTCTAGAACACAAAACCATCTGCGGTTTTATTTTGTTATACCTACTCATTTTGAGAGAAAGTATATAAAACATGTAATAATTTTTTTAAATCACAATGTAACCGCAACAAAAAAAAAAGTTTAATGAGAAAGGTAAGATCAATATGAAGTGCAGCGGAAAATTGCTTATTGGCTTCTAATCCTCGGCCATCCGCGGAATTAAACATTGTGTTCTGTAGTCGTTTGGCTCTTAACCTGTGCGATGATGCCAGGAAAAGCAGCTGATACCGTCCCGGTATGCCAAACACTCTCAGCTGCAGACGCTGGTCTTGCAGCCAAATGAACATCATCTAACTAAACTGGAAGCGCGTTGGCGTTGCTTTTTGGCGGCTTCAACTAGCAAACCCCTCACTTATCAAGTACTTATTAACTTTAATTTGTCTCTGACATTTATGACTACATTTTAACGTCATTTATACACCAATTAGGTACTAACCTAGTTTTATAGAAAGCGTGCATCACAATTTTGCTAAAACCCATTCGTAACGAGAATATTAAAATTGATATCAATAATCAAATTTTGTACACATACGAGCATGTATGTTCCTATGAATAATTATTATTAATGCGTAAGCATGACTGCATTTTAAAATTTATGCTTTTAATTTCACTAATGCTGTGGATATGGCGGTGTTCTGCATATAATAATGCCTGTTCTCATTATTTTCTTTCACTGAACCGGATACACATCCACCCGGTGTTGATAATGTAATTTATTTTCAGTTAATAACACCAATATTTAGTTCGCACCCAATTTTCGATTCATTGAATTAACGTTAGCTTTGTAAGCTATTACCTAGAACCTTAATGAAAACACAATTCTAAAGTTTGCTTTGTTTGAAACAACTATAGACCTAATTAGCAAACGCACACCTAAGTCTGCTATTAATGTGTCTCATTTGTTAACTATGTTGTAATCTAAATTAGGCTCTGTTTAGCGAATATTCATGCGACGCGAGCCACCTATTATGTGGCGATTAAAATTAATTGCTAAACAATCAGGGTACACCGTTACACGGCTAAGTTATGGCATAATTACGAACTAAGAACGTGATTGATGAAATGCCCAGCAGACTGTTGAGTGCAATATAACATAGTTATTTGACTTACATATTTGTCGTTGAAATTGCTAAGAAATAGATGATAAGGCTGGATTTGAATTACATATTTATGAAAATACGTTTAGTATATTAAGTGTTCCTGTAACTAAATAAGCAAACCAACACGGTTTTACTTAAAGTTCAATACCTACTGAACCGTGTCCATCGCGAAAATTGGAAGCGGAAAACTTTTAAGCTTCGCTTGAATGTCTGAGCCGACGTATCTTTATAGAAGCTACGTTACCGTGTCAACTTTTGCAATTTCGTTATTGCCTTGCAGCGATTGTAATTGGAAAGAAACGTTTGGCAAGAGCTATACAAACTTACTGAGATCGCGATGTTTTCTACTCAACGTCTAGTCGCACGAAAAGTAGGTAACGCAAACTCGTTAAAGCTCTGTAAACGTAGGCTTACCTTCTAAAACGATTGATTTTATATCTACCTAAACTGTTGGTATCTTAGGCGGCCTACATCAAAAAGTTTAGAGCTATTATACGTAGGCAGTATAAGCTAAACCGTTTTGCTTCAAGGTGGTCCTTATTCTGAAAATGATAGAGATATTTTGATGCATGTCTAAGATATTTATAATGAGGAATTCGTTTTTGAATGTAAATAAAATGCCAACCAGCGGTTATTTCTCGTGCGGCCTTTCATGATTGATGAATGTGCGCCCGCCTGGGTGTGTTGCTAAGGGCCTCGGGCTAGTCGCTTACATAGATTTGAAGATCTCGGTAAACGGTATTACGTCACTCAAGTATTCACCGGTTTTAAATCGAATCGTAAATATCATAAATTTCAAGCCATCTGACTTGAAAATTAGGGCGAAAATATGAAGGAACCTTAAATTTGTGCTGTCTTAATGACCTCGCCGAGTCACGTTTCTACAGGCTGTTTGCGTAGTTTAACATAGGTGCTAATTATAAAAGGTGCTACAAAATAATTTGATAAACACTGAAAGTGGGCTCGCGTGACTTTAAGTATCATGTCATGTTATAAAACAGTTGTAATCCCAATTAAAGAGCGATTTGTATTGCTTATTATAAAAATATAATAGGTTACCACTTTGGGTTTTAAGTAACTTTTTATTTAAAAAACTAAATATTTAGGTATTTATATGATTTTAGTACATAAGTTTTATGGCCACAAATTGACCCACAAGACACTTATTTTGCTTAAGACTACTTTATAGCTTAAGAGAGGATCATATTTTAAGAAATCAATCGAACAGAACTTTACACTTACTCCAACGGGTTCGAAAAAACAACTTGTAATCAATATTTATGGGTTTGTTTTCGTATTTGTAATCTAATCAGCGTGTTTAAGGAACGAGGCGACTCTGGTGTTAAAAGAACCGGTATTCGTCAATCTTAGTTTATCTAAGTAAATGAACAGGTGACCTTACAGCACAAAGGTGACTCAACAAACGATAGTGTGATACGATCTGATCACCTGCAGGCCGGCGTGGTCAAGGCTGGGCTGGCCCGCACTCACGATGTTTCCTTATCCACCACCGCTACACCGCACTATTCTTGAGCATTACATGCGATTTACCTTCCCAACCGTTATCTGATGGCCTATGGCGTACCTAACAAAGGAGCTCTAAATACGGTGGAAGAAGGATCGATATGCTTGACCGTATGGTCCAATACAGAAATAGCACAAATTAAGCTCCTGCATTAAGCGAATGCACTGTTTGTCAATGTTTGACAATATAGATTATTTTAATAAAACTCCACTTAAGTAAAGACCTACGTAAGCTTGGTAAAGCAATAATAATTATGTTTCATTACACTGAAAAAGAGTTTTCCTTGAATTCATTACATTTCAGTCAGCGTCGCATTCGTCTGTTTTAGGACTACAAAATTTATTTTTATCGATGGCCTTGTACCGAGCACCAAAACAGATATTGGGTACGAACACAACTTTACGACTACGACAGTGAGTTACAGGTATTAAAAAAGGCTAAAACCGGTTAACCCTGAACCACACGTGTTTCAGTGAAATTTTAACATACTTCTGATATAAATGTGCCCTATTTGCCCCCACACGAATTTGTCATCACTGTAATGTGATATTGTTTTCGGAGCATAGAAAATTGGAGAGACTGCGTCGTCGCAGCAAGGCCCCGCATCTTGTCATCGTTGGAGTCCTGCCAGCCGCTAATCGTCGCGCAGTTATACATTCAATCATAAAAGTTGAATAAATCCATTCGTTTAATGAAATAAACAAACAATTTATATTTTTAGATAAATTACTAAAGATAGAAACGCATATTTACCTAATTGAAATCTTGTTTTATGTCGTAAATTCCTACCCAAACAAAATGTCGTAAATAACTATGCACGTAGGCGTCATGGAAGTCTAGATTATCGATCGGCACTAAATCACTTCCGTTCTCCAAACGAAATTTACAGTATGTTTCATAGTTAAATAGCCACAACAGTAATAGTTCCAATTATTAAAAACCATTAATTCATCAAAATGGAGCTCGTAACACCCCAGACTTGTACTTAAAACCTTAAAAGTCTTGTTTATTAATCTCTTGCAGTTACCACCTAGCGTTTTACTTCCTATGATTTATATTGGCATTTCTTGCTGAAAAAGCCTGGACCGTTGCCGGCACTCGACATGTCAATACTCGAAGTGTACTCCAGTTTCACAAAAGGTTATTTAGATAAAGAATTAGGACTAAGTATCACTAAACACATAACCAACACATTTGTTTAGAATCAAGTCATTAAATAGCATCAAACACCGATTTCGATGGTTGTATGGTCAAGAAATACATAAATGTTTATAAATTTACGTACGTGTTGTGACGGCCGGCAACAAATCACTAAACAATTGACAGGCTGCAGCTAGCGGACGAGTTCATGTCGTACAATAATTTTATTGATAATATCTAAGTAGGTAGTAGCGAGATGGGAGTAAGGGTTGAAGCGGGTGTCGCGCGGGGGCGCATGGCGCGTGCGTGCGGCGGCGCCGCGCCCGTCTCGCGGCGCGGAGAGCGAGCGGCCAGTCAGTCGTGCCGCGCGGCGCCGCGCTCCCTCGCCGCCGAGCGCCGTGAGCGCCTCATCACGCGCCCTGTACTACTATGCGACTCGCGTGCCGCGCTCTCTCGTGTTGTGGTGCTTTATGATGGTACGGCATGAGACTGCCAGATATGCGGACGTTCCGTGAAAGACGTGCTGCCGAAATCACCACCGCCACAAGTGGGCGGAGAGACGGGACGCGTCCTAGGCTGCTCAGGTGAGCGGCCCTTCGCATCTCACGCCGCCCGTTGCACGCTGGCTAAAGACGCTGTGATCTCGGGGTCGATAAGGTACCTTGCTGCCTAGTCTCGAATGAAAACTCATTGTAACATTACCGTAACCTTTGCTACGAAATTTCGTAGACAGATCTACGCAGGGTAATACGTAGATGTAGCGCCTTACGGTAACTATACATGCGGTTCCTAATTTAAATACACCAGAAACGTGTTATTAATTTTTACTAACTAAGTGATTTTTATTGTTTTTCTATCGTAAAAAGAGTCTTTTTCGTAGAGATTTATCCTACCTTTAGACTCGTGACATTTGCACTATAACACAATACTGAAATTCGAACGGACATAAATATATATCCTACTTTCTGGTTGGCTTGCTGCCTGCTACTTCAATAACAACTCTAAATCCAGAAAACGGGGAGTCAACAACAGCATCGCAATTTGTCCAGAGTATGAATCGTACTCACGTTGCGAGACATGTAATATGGGCAAACTTGGCAACGTCACTACTATTGTATACCTATCGATGTCATTGAATTTCCAATTCATGTAAATAAACAACTATCACCTAGTGACTCGAGTTCCAAACTCAGTAGATGAAATATACTATAACTCTTAAATAAATATCAGTCGAGCCACGACCTTTTCCTTCCATAATTCTTGCCCACTCAATATTGGATACTTTGCTGGTCACCGAAGCTTAATGTCGAGTACAAAAAATCGAGAAAACCAATAATTTTTTCATTCATTTTTATTTCGTGTTTCTAAATGACATAGAAGGTTGGAAGTCAATAAATTTGGTGGAAGGGCTCAGAATCGTGACTTGTAAGTCACGCAATATCGGGAATACAGCATATCTTGGAGTCAGAAAAGCTACAAACCGCCGTCATCAATCTTAAGGTTCGGAAAACGACAGCTCGTACACAATGTTATATTCATATTATGTTATAGGAATAAACAATAGTTGCCAATATTTATGTAGCGATACAATGTAATGTATAGAAATAGATATAATTTTATGTTAGGTTCTTTATGTAGGGATGCTACTATTCTTTATGATGTAATAATTGAGAAGTGTAATTTTTATTTATTACTTAGGTATCCAAAGTTTTTGTAATGGAATTAATGAAAGTAAGAATTACAACAAGTTAAATCTCTGTTTCCCTCTATTTTGATATATCTAATGATCGTATACTCATCAAAAATTGTATTCCAATAATATAATAAACGCTCAGTCCAAAAAAACAAGAGTTTAAAATGGAGTGGATATAACTGACAAAAATAAACGCAAATTATTTATGATAACGTTTTGAAATGGAGCTATTTTATAACAGTACAATAACACTATTTCGATTTTGATACGAGTTTTAACTCAATAATAACTAAAAATTTATCAAATTCTGCAATTGTACGAAATTAGTATTTATGAATTAATTAAGTCAACTTTATAGTATAATCAACATCAAGCATTATCGTCGATAGTTAATGTTGATGATTTACACCCCAGTGTGTCATCCCAGTGATAGGTGAATAAAAACTCTTTTAGAATAAATCAAAAAAAGATAAATATAGCAAAGGGTGTGATAGACCAAACCATACTACAATATGTTACCAGGCTTTCAAAACTGAAATGAATTTCCATGGCTACTACTTGACTTGCAAAAAAGACATAGCTCCAAAATAATAGGCTATTAATGTAGCAAAGTGCAATAAAATTGCATTTCTTGTTTCTCTATAGGTCGGCAGTTATTCTATGTAAGAAGATATTCGTGAATGTAGGCGGCGAGACGGTCGCGACAACTCGTCGCCAGGCCTGTGCCAGTGCCAGCCTGCACTCACACACACGACATGTATACAAATATCTCGCCTATAAATAACTAGGGAATAACTCTCACACATCAACCAATTGTTTATTTAGATTAGTGCGCTCCACTGGAAGGCATATTTACAGAAAAATATTTTACCACATATGTACGTAGACGAGATAGAAACAAGCACATATAAGAGCATCGAAACAGAAAAACGTGATGTCAGAACAATACAATACAATGTTTATTGGTTTATAAAATAAAACCTTGCAGAACTTGCCAAGAGTTGATAATAATCTTGTATTGAAACATATTTTTTGACACTTATCTCGATATTTCCGGAGTAAAATCTCACTCGATATTTCCGATAGCGGTCGGCTTCCATTAACGAATTAAAAACACTAATGCATATGTATGAGGCACACTTCATGATCACGTATTGTCACCATGTTGTACATTATATACTGGTGCGTTTATATGTGACGTGTTAATAGCTGCATTATATTTTACGATACCGCATGTTACTTAAACGTAAAAGCCATATTTGGTCGGTATCGTAACCTACATGCACGTTGAATAAGCCAATAAAATATGTTAGTACTGCGAACAAGGTGACGTACCACGGCTCGTGTTACCCGTAAGATTTTATGATAACTTACGTTTGAAACGCGAGAGGAAAGTTTGTATTAAGATCTATGTTCTCCTAAGAGTTTGTCCCGATAGAGCCATGATATGTAACAAGTCAACAAGTTTTCATACACCTACCTAAATCCATTCAGAATTACTTAAAGATAGCTTTTTATGTTTTGATGATATGTAACTGGTAAAAAAACAGAAAATCCGGTTTAAAGAACGCGTTTTAAATCATGGCATGATAGTGATGGATCAGTGAGCATAAGGAGGCGTGAGACTTTTTATCATTGAAACTGGAAACCAGTCTAATAAAGTACCATAATAAGAACAAGATGGTACAAACGAGAAAATCTTAATTACTACTTTTGAGTTATAAAATTAAAATTGTTATTGTACATAGCAAATTGCAAAAAATATAAGATTGGAAAAAAAATATCAACACCATATATGGTGTTGATATTTTTGTCTGGGTCTATTCGTAGCTTAGGATTAAAAACCTTCTTCTCATTTAGAAAAGGAGCGATCATTGATCGTTTGCTCAGTGCAGACAATATTATCAGCCAGTATGTAAAACTGTTCACTTTTATCCCAAACGAGATACAGAGAGAAATGAAGTGTAAAGTACCCACTACATAATATGGCTATCACAGTCATAACATTTGAATAAGTAGGAGGTGGCTTTGCTCCACATATTGCTTCAGTGAAGGCTCGCCTTTTTGAGTCCAGCATTTTCAATTTAACTTGATCTACAACGATCTACATTGATACGAAATGCTTGGACACATGGTACTTAAACATGGTGTCTTCAAAGCATATTTTTAAATCGATATAATAGTGACATAACATTTCACAAATAGAAATAATAGGTAATTTAACTAATAATAGGTAATTTAACTAATAATAGGTTATTAAACTAATAATAGTTTACCAAGTAATTACATAGTGTGGTCAGATATGGCGATTTCTAAGAAAATATTTTTATTTTACAATTTTAAGAACGTTGTTTTATTTTCGCACTGCTGAAAAAAGTGCAGCTGTCAACAAATTTAAAGGCAAACTGTACGTTGTTTTTCAAATGTCAGAATCATTACTCTTTTGATATGAATAAGGAACTTACTCAGTGTCCAACGAGTACGAGTAAATAAAAGCGATAGTAAAACAGTCAACAATATTCCTAGGAAATCTGTGTTTATATCTTAGAAGCCATGATACATTATGGTCGTTTTATGACGTTTTAGCCACACGTCTCTTGTAACAGGAGTCTCTTATAGAGCCTGTTCACATTTAAATGTAACTTCTATTATGAAACTAGCTGTTGCCCGCGACTTCGTCCCCGTGGGTAGAAGATATAAGTTATGATTTATACCTGCCCTGTTTTTTTTCACATTTTCCATTGTATCTTCGCTCCTATTAGTCGCAGCGTAATGATTTATAGACTAAAGCATTCCTCGATGAATGGTCTATTCAACACAAAAGAATTTTTCAATTTGGACCAGTAGTTCCTGAGATTAGCGCGTTCAAACAAACAAACTCTTCAGCTTTATATATTAGTATAGAAGTATAGATAGATATAGATTATACTAACCCAAAAAAAGAGAGCCGGTTTAATTTTTGGATTCATAAGGTGCTGACCGATTGACCACGGCGGCTGGTATCGAAAGACAAGCCACTTGCGTGGGGTTATAGTGCACAAACATGTGCGCAAACACAGGTGCACTCTATGTCCTCTTATCCTCATAATCTTCCGAAACTCTGAAGCTAAAACTCATACAACGTTCGAAATGTCGTTGCGTGCCTTGGGATTGAACTCGAAACCATTGTCTTGGATGTCCTGCGGTCTTATCACTAGGTTATTACAGCTTCGGTTGTTTTTTTGGTAAATCCCAGATGATATTTGATAACAATGATAAGGAGAGCCCAATGTTGCAAAATTTTTAATTATTATGGCTTTTCGGAAAAAAAAAACAATCCCACCCCTATCAGACCATAGGAGTACCAAAACATCATATCCTTGGTTGGCATACCTACGTGACAACAAAACTATCATGGTTTTCACACGTAATAGTTTTGCCCCCGGCCTGTATACTGTGTAGAGCACGAGTTGTGCAACTACAACTTTGATTCGATGGAAATTTTCTGTATTGTTGTCCAACTGAGTTGGAGAACTATTTCAATAACCTTCTGTAAGGCGTCCAGCTTTTAATTAACTCTCCTATTAAGCATAGTTGTTATAGAAATACCCTGAATGATAATATACAAGGACATACCGTGCGATCACTGTGTAAATGCGTCTGCAGTTTTGACGAGAAAAGAATATTTTGTAGGTACAGGCCTTCTGACAGATTACCGAATAAGTTAAACCTATTTTTAAGGTATTGTCCATTTTTTTGCGGTGTATACAAACACAGTAATTAATTTAGGATATATTGCGGAATTTCGACTTGTAACCCAAGTCTAGTAATACGATAGTTATTTATAGGTTCAGGCTGTCTCTAATTTAATAAGACTTAATTAGATTCAAATCCAGAAAATCAATCAAAACTTCAATCCAACGCCAAAAATGTTTAACGTACACACTTCCTAGCTGACCTAGTGACCCAGTTACATGGAACACGTCAAAATAATATTTTATTTTGAAAGGTTTGTCTCAACGCCACCCTTAAAGAGGTGATAAACTTACATATTTCATTTGATTTACTGGAACGATCTTCAGAAAGCACTTTTGCTTCCTACAGTGATTAATATCTTGAAAGGGTGTTTGAGGAGCTTCGTATACCTGGATATATAATTTAGACAAGTAAAAGAGCATATCATTGTATATCGGAATAGTTTATTTTTATCTATAAAGCAAAATAGTTAATAATTAAGCTTTTTTTGTTACAATATTTTGGCCAAAGAAAAGTAGTAAAAATTTCATTTTTTTAGTTACAGCTTGATTAAGTCGGTTGATAAATTGATTTCCAAACCGTAACCTAAATTGGGCCAAATCACTTGGAACGTAATGAAGCAAGTGAACCTCGTCGGTAAATGGTAGGTATGAGGGTAGCACTCCGCCTAATCCTTTGAGGATTATTCCGTGACGCTTAGATATGTAGTGGTCACGGTACGTCTGAGTGCTGTGAACACTGTACAGACTACTGTGTAATACATCAATAGTCAATACCTAATGATTGTGCAGGACAAAATAAATGTAAATGTATTTTTTAGTGATTCGAAAACTTGGGTTCCGTAATAGAATAAAAATGAAGCTTTAAGTGATGATTGCTATAGACATGAGGATATTACATTCGTTTTTATTCACAGCTTATTTCTCAATAATATTTGAATGTTGTGGGATTAGATGAGCGTCCTAGGTTGGCTTGCGTAGGCTTTTTGGTATGCACGATATTTTAGGGTAGATTCAGATAACGAACTGCAAGTTAAACCAAAGTAATATGGGTTTAATTTAAAATCCCCACTGTAAGGTTATGGTCATAAACATTCTTAATTTGGCTTACAAACTTACAAGTTTAAGAAAATAAGCTGAGCTGCATGAGCAAGTAATGGTAATTAAACACATATTACATGAAACTTTTTACAATTTCAATTACAAAACGAAACCAACCAAAATATTAAAAGGCAAAAATATGATTCGTAGGACGAGAAAGGAGACAAAAATAAACTAAAATGCCAGTTTACAAGGCAAGGGTTAACCAGACGCTGGAACACGAGGATTAGAGCTTTAAAAGAGGTTGGCCACGTCAAGAGCTCTTTGCACTGACGAGTGTTTCTTAAAAGTATGATGAGTGCCGACAGAGAATACAAGAATATTTAGCAGGCATTCACTGTGCTTGTGGTGTACAGACAGAATGTGCATACGTATGTACTGTGGACTTAATCCGATGCAATCTCATAGCTAGACGTTACTAGGGCTTCTAAAAGGAATTCTAGATATTTAATTTCAAAAAATACGTAAAAAACTTGATGAAAATGACGTCATCAATACCGTTACGTCAAAAAAGATAATATCTCGATAATTAGTCCTGTATAATTCTATAAAAGGCTATGGGTGTTTCGGGGTTAATACGATATAGAGATATCGTCTATGAGTAAGTCTCAAACTATTCATATATTATAAACATATATATGAGGGAAGCTTTACTTAAATGAATATGTATAAAATGACCCTTTTTACGAACTCATTTGTTGAGCAAACGTCTATTTGTGGGTCTGTATTGTAAGTTAACTGAGGGACATTCATAATCCTTCCGAGCGAGGTCACAAGCAAAACTTAAATTAAGGGATCTGGATAAATCCGAAACTAATCAAGCGTACTCGAAATTGGGCTGTAAATATATTCAAGTCGTGATTCTTTTGTCAGTATAATTTAAGGTAACTAGTAAAGTTAATGCTTTACTATAGCTTTATTTAGTTTATTTAATTTAAAACCGCACATTCGTCCTAAATTGTTAGATTTTCGTAAAATTCTTTAAGCCATCAGGAAAATAAAAATATTTTGTCCTGTTTTACTCATAGGCAAATTATGGAAAAGTTTTAATCTTTCAGGATTGAGGTAACTTTAACAATGGGGCGTAAATAATCGAATATATGAACAGAATGTCTTGTCACCTATCAACCTATCAGTTGAGTGGTGTAGGAGTAATTTTCTGCCTTCTATATATGGATGTATGAAATTCTTTTCAAGTTATATTCCCGCGCGGAAATAATGGGATAGATATATGTAGTTGTATCGTGAACTAGCTGTTGCCCGCGACTTCTTCCGCGTGGTTAGAAGATATAAGTTATGATTCATACCTGTCCTGTTTTTTCTACATTTCCATTATCTTCGCTCCTATTAGCCGCAGCGTGATGGTATATAGCCTTTAAACCAGTAGTTCCTCAGATTAGCGCGTTCAAATAAACAAACAAACTTTTCAGATTTATATATAAGTATAGATAACTTGGAGTAAGTACCTATATAATAATGTAAAAATGTCTGTACGAGTAGCATCATAGGCGTAGGGAAACCTCTTGGACTATTTTGCCAGTTCCCCTCTATAGGAAAGTAATTAATTGTTATTAATTTCCCAAAAGCGCCTCTTAAGCCTTCCCTTTCTTTTCTTTTATTGATGTTCTCAAGATCACCTGGTCTTCTAATTTGTAAGTGCAATTCTGATCTACGAAATGTATATGTACGGTATGGTATAGGCATGATATTGCAAAATAAAATGCAGGTATCCTCACTACCTACATCTCATATCTCCTCTATCCCGATTAAATATTTTATATGATTCTTTTATGTCGCATTCCGAATGGACGTCTACCGAGTTTACGATCCTGCATATACTTATTCCCCAAGCATGTAGAGAAAGTCACCCGAGACATGCTATCGCAACTATTATTCTTTATTATTATATAAAATATTTCAGTCTCGTCTTAACTTTGAAAGACTTGAAATCTTTGGGAGTTTTTATTAAAAAGTATTTTGATCCTATCTTACGAGTATTTGTATAATTTTACGCGCCAAAATTGTTTATGAACTCTTAATGTTTAGAAAACCATTGAATCATTCAACAATTAAAAAAAATAACGACTACATGAAACCAGTTTTCGATTTTTAAAAGAATATCCCGAGAATTGAAAAATGGTTTCATAAAATCCAGTTTATTTTTTGCGAGAGAAATGTGGCCAGTGTATCTTGCAGTGATATAAGGTTTTGGACGATATTAATAAAATTCCTTTAGTAATTCAGAACATAAAATTGAATAAGAAACTTGCATACATAAACCTTAAACACGTTACAAACCTTCGTGAGGCAGACTGAGACTAAGATTAATTGTCTCTTTGTTTCAAAAAACCTCACGTTGACCCAAAAATAAAC
Organism: Trichoplusia ni; assembly: GCF_003590095.1. Lineage (NCBI taxonomy): Eukaryota > Metazoa > Arthropoda > Insecta > Lepidoptera > Noctuidae > Trichoplusia > Trichoplusia ni. The sequence goes on from NC_039483.1 coordinate 12,118,229, forward strand.
CACGGCTGCTTGAAACAATAGACCAAATGAACAGTTCATCAAATGAATCGTATTAATGCATCGGTCGGGTCGTAAGTAATGCAATTTAATGCAAATGTGTTGATGTGGCGATAACAAGGCCCGCGTGTGCAGCAGGCGGGCGGATTCCTCGCCGCCGCGATACGACGCCGCCACGCAGCCGCGCCGCTGCCAAGTCGCAGCCGGACCGCAGCCGACCCGAACCGCCTTGCCGCCGCCTGCCCGATGACTTAATGTGTGCGGAAATGTCGCGGATTACACGCCTACCGACCGCTGCATACAATCCTATGTTCCGTCACAAAATAAGCTAGTTCTATTGTTTTGCTTGTAGCCATATTTCATTGGAGAATGCAAAATGTTTTGCATTTTAGGTTTAAGTTATGACGGACTTTAGGACTCTACAGGGTGTATTCGATACAAGGAGACATTCTTGTGTTGTTAATGGGTTCGAAACTTCTTACATTCTTTTCGAGTTGATACTGAATCTGTCCTAGTCGCGTTGCATTTGTGGTATACCCTTTGCTGCCTTATTGTCTGCACAATGGTCTCCACTGTGTGGTTATTTTGGCCCACAGCTCAGACGACATAAGGCAGACGTGGCTAGCTCATTCTATTTAAGTGACCCATTTAGTTAAGTGGTTTTAAGTGCAACGTTTGTGTTTTGGAAAATAAGGTAGTGTAACGAAGTCTATTATTCCATGTCTGGACTATGTTTAGCATAGCAAGTGTTTCGAAATACTGTGGTTAGGAAGGAAGTGGAAGTGGTTAGGAAATGGATAGTCAAGTATGTGTTAAAAGCTAATAGATTTATTTTATTTTTATTATATAAGCATAGAAGCTAAGACGAGAGATTGTCTGGTTGATATTATACTATTTAAAACTTCTAATGTAACAAAAATCTCTTATAAATCTAAACTTACGAAGGCAAGAATTTTATGAAATAAAACTTCTGCAAAAAAACCGGGCTGAAGTTTAGAGATGAGGAAAAACTAATATGTGTAGGAGCGTGCTATGCGTAGCAAGTTGCTACGCGGCGGCTACGTGAGGCTACGCCATATAAACACGGTCACTTTATTCTAGTTTTGTCCCGAAGATTTTGCAAAATTAGTTTAAAGTCGCGTACAAGTATTCCTGCAAAACAGGTCAATGGGCCAAATCCGTGCAATATAGATTTTTAGCAAAGTGGCGTAATTTTAGTTCCTCGCCGCTTTAATTAGTTAGAGTAGTTTTGTTTCTTATTTCAACTAGCGAATTCGTAACCGTTAAACTTGAGTCTTTAGCTAATTAAACACTTCCTATTTACTTTGGTGATGGAATTGCCCTCTACTTCCACATGTTTTTTTTTTGTATTTGCGTAGTTAAAAGAAGTTTCACATTCTTTTTTTTTCAAACTCTCGCTTATACTTTTACCACAGTATTTTCCATTTTCATAGTATTAGACTTAACCCTAACCTTGAGTAGTTCATAACAGTAAGGTACTTGATTTTAAGAATGTCTATTATTTTTGATGACCATGTCCATTTTTTTGTCACAGGTAGGGTGTGGTGTACCGTGAAGTTGGCAGCAGGGTGTGGTGATGGAGGTGGTAATACTGAGAGCGAGAGCCCAACTGAATCGTCTCGTGTCGTCCGGAGAAAGGCGCGCGGGCGGCGGGGAGCGCTCGGGCCGGGCGGGGGGCGGGGCGGCGGCGGCGCGGGGGGGCGCGGGCCGCGAGCGCGCCGCCAGCATGGCGCCGGCACCGGCCGCGCCCGCGCCGGCGTCCGCCGCGCCCTGGCTCAACGCCACGCTCGTCTACAACGCCACCAGGCTAAACGCCACTTTCGACACCGACTTCGACCTGCTCAACTCGAACTCGACAGATGAACACCACCACTGGTTCTGTGCAAAGTGGACCAACGCCCAACAAGATCTCTTTCAGGTAACTAGTTATTCCATTGATCAAATATGTAGCAAGAATAACTGCCTACCGTTTGCAGCCACCACTGTGTTTTGATCCCGTGTGGAATGTCGTCTACTCAGATGTTTGTACAGAGATAATTCTGCAAATGCTTTTTCTTCAACACGTGGCTTAACAGTCGCTTCAAATTACAGAGAAGATTTAGAACCATTTTTTTGTAAGCTTCTTGAACAGTAAGTTAGTTTTGGTCAAGCTAGCCTTCGAAGCGTGCTAAAATATAAAAAAAACGTACATGATAAAATCATTTTTTTTTCCTAGGCGGCAAACTTATGTTTTGCGATCGCGTTCCTAGCACCAAAGAGTTTCAAGCAGAGTATACTAGTGTTGCGGGCGCTGGCCGCGGCCGGCGCCGTGCTGATGGGACTGTGGGCCGGCGCTGAGGTGTGCGCGCCCGACGTGCTCGCCTGGAGCCTGGCACTGGTGCTCGTCAACTCTATACACACTGTGTTTTTAATAATAAGGTAAGGTGTAAGATAGGAGCCAAAAAGTTCTAATTGAAAGTCAGTCTTATTATAAACATTGTTTAGCTGTGAAGGTAATCCGGAGCGTGTGAATATCTTGAAATTTAGTTTTGCAAACTTCATGTTATTGTTTTTGGCCTACACAGTTAAATGTAGAGATAGAACTCTCTATATATCTGACTATATAGTCATATATGCATTTGCATTGGCTTAAAGCTCAAGGTACGACTAAGACTTAAAGACATTCGGACATAGAATGTGCTTAACAGCTTTCTGATAACAGCCTTATCAGTTTTGTCCAAGGTAACATTTCAGTCATTTCGGAACGCTTCAAAGTACTTTCATCTGCAAATAGATTTATAAGCTTCAAGAAGCGAGCGAGCTTTCAATAAGAACTGAATCATTCAACGCACATAAAGGGACTTCTTGCTCTGTTCCCCAGTATAACGGTAGTTACAAATGTATTTCAAGATTTGTTATAAAGATCCGGCACATCCTGCTGTTTCATGTTCATGCTCCGAGAAACTTGGCGACAAGGTTTGTTGAGCGCTCTTGGTTCCAAAAATCATATTATTCGAACATGTTTTGTACGTCGCCAAGAAAATTAATGCTCTATTATTATTTTGTTTGGTACAGGAATAGCAATACGTTTGTGATAGCGTTATTTGCTAAGATGTTGGAAGTTAATCTGTCTGGACTTAATTATCTATCTATGTATATGCGGAACATCATTTACACTGAGCGTTATCAATATCATGCTCTGATCGTCTAATTGCCATGAAACGCGAATTATGTCTGTAGTATTTATACCAGTATATCTTACAGTATTAATCATTGAATACAACGTGAAATTGCAATAATATACTGAAGTTTTCATTCAGACTATCTAGAATAGTCTGTTACTTAACGTCACAATCGTTCCTATTTTTCAACGGATTTTCCATGGCAGGTTCCTCCCGCCAGCGTTATCACTCGAGCTGACGGATCTATACCTGAAACTGTTCAAGCCTCTGAAAGTGAACAAGAAGCACTTCACAGAACTGACGCGTGAAGCCAGGATAGTGCGGCTCGACCCGGGGGAGGCGTACGCCGTGGAAGAAGTCACGCCCGCCGACGAGAGACTCTCAATACTTTTAAAGGGAAAGTATGTTCAACAAATACTGTGTTCCGTTCCATTTCGAGTTAATTTTCTTTAGTGTAGGTGTACTACATTCCCTTATATAAGTATTTTAATGGAAGTGCTACTCAATTCTGTATCGATGCCTTTGTAGTCCCGACACGAGAACTTCCCGAAGACATAATCAATAAAGTGTTAAGGGACACCGAGGCTATCTAATTAATTAAACCTCTATCTAGGGACGCGTCATCTATTACGGTATAAATTAAATACTAAATGGATGTTCCCAAAAATCTCATAAAGAAAAATATCGAGGGTATAGGGCTACAAAATAAACAATTCAAAGACGAGCGTCGACCCTCGCAATGTAAAATAAGATACCTACACATGTTCCTTTTGTTTTACTCGTAAAGAAATATTTTTCTTTGTTTTATCATCGCCGGCATTGTATGAACGGGTGTGCTTCAGCATAAAAGAAGCATCGTTAAATATTCCCTGTCTAATTGAACACAACCATTTAACTGTAAAATGTTTCGTTTGATATAAAGTTAAAAGGAATATTAAGTCAATACAAGTTTTTGGAAACTTTCAGGGCAAATGCTATAATTGAATTCGGAACCTAATGTGGGTTTCACAATGATAAATTTAGAGAAAAAGTTTTGGTCTATCACATAATTTATATTATGAAAACTGCATACCTATAGACGTTTTTAAGTTTTAAGTGTTGGTAATTTGTTTTAGTATGCATGCATTGTATAAGTAATTTACGTTTACAAGTAACTAACAAGTAATAAAGGGGTTAGTTTTAAGTCATGAAAGCAAGTAAAATAGCTTCGCAATCATGCAAAAAATACTTTTGAACATTTTCAGAGAACGATAATACAAATTTTCTCTAAGGTTTTATGAAATGGTAGAGTAAAATATTGAATAAAAGTTTTATTCAATCATGAACCCGTACATTTGGGGTCAAATATTACGCAGACCTTAATCGTTGTTCGTATAGCTTCAAGCATTGCGTGCGTAGCAACACTGAATAGAAAAATTAACAAGGTTGTATTTACAGAATATATGTATCGTAATATCATTACGGCCCAAAAACTATGGGTAATATAAGTGAAATTGATGTCAATGGCTCAATTAAGTCTGGAAACCATTTTGAATATTTAGTCTGGTGTGTCTTTTAAAACGTTTTCGATGTTAGGTGCTCTGTTTCAGTCACTTTCTATAGGTGTATAGACTTGTTAAAAGCTTTGCACTTGCCTGGGCTCGGCACGGGGGTAATGTACGGCAGCCCATAAGCTAATGATTCTAATTCCCTTGTAAGCCATTTTTATAGCGGCTCTATAATAAATTTGAGTACTCAAGGTAGGACTTTCGCATTTTCATATATTTTACCATGTAAAATGCGCATGTATTATGTTTATCATGTATTGCGTTACCGCAGCTAATTTATAACTAAAGAACTGGCGTATAAAAAGTTTTCAGGTTTAATAATTATACCGAATTGTATATATGAGCTAGGGGTTAGGCAGTTATAAGTCATGTCAAATTAGAGTATAATATATTAGTCTGATTTGATTTCGCTTCTATTGATAAGCCCAAAGAGGGTTTGACGTAAGTTATGCGTATTTGTGACACTGACATATGAGTTTTTTAATAGGATGCGAGTAAGCTGTGACGAGACACATCTTCACTTCATACAGCCTTACCAGTTCGTTGACTCGCCGGAGTGGGAGGCCAATCGTGAACAATCCGATGATGTCTTCCAGGTACGTAAATTATAACTACTTTATGTCAACTTTGTAATATTATACAAAACTAATGGTTTAAAGCTTCACGACGATCTAAAGAAAATTTCCTTCTTATTTTCAGCGTCATTAACATATTGCTACGAACTATAGCATTCAAAGAAATAATGCTTTATTATCTGAAATACGTAATATAAGATGATAAATATCGTCCTTTCTCATGATTATGTACAGATTGCCGATTTCCATGAAATATTATTTCTATCGAATGACAAAATAACTCACGCGCGCCGTAATTCTATCCATGAAAGATGAGAGCCAATATCGTTAACATCTTTTCTCGTATCACTTCGGACGAGTACTCATTGTAATTCTACGCACAATTACATTAAATAATTCAGGGGCGGCACGGAATAAAGCATTATCTTAATGACTGGGTATTTATTAAATTGGATCCATAATGCTTGATAAAACTAGGATTAACATTTCTAAACATGTTGCTACATAAAATCTATCAATTTTATAGTGACATAAACATGCGAATTTGTACCTTTTTTCTTCTCGTTGCGAATGAAGGTTTTATAGTAACATGCATACTTTTTGGTTTTGTTAAGTTTCCATATATTTTCTTAGTAATATTTTATCTTGTGTGCTGTTCATGCGGACATTCAATTATGAATTTCCCAGTAGACAGAAGACTGACATTTTGTAGTATGTTCTCTTGTTCATGAAGTTTCTACGAATAATTTATACAGACTTCTTTAAAAAAAATAACATATTTATTGTTTACATTAATTGTCTTGTAATTTCAATTGATTGACTTTTTATTGTATCGTAGATGTAAAACCCGGTGCCCGTAGCCCACTGACGGGAATTTACACATACGTACTGCAAGCATTCTCTTTAGCAAGTTGTATTATACACATGACATTAAAAAGACATTGGAGACGGGCTTTAAACCTTCGACCTTTAACTTCGCAGTCCAACGATCAACTGTATTTAATATTTGTACTATAGGTTGTGCAACTAGACGGTTCCCTTTTATAACTGTTATTCATTTGTTTTGTTAGATAAACCGTACTGTTTATAAATGTAAGTGTATAACAAAGTTATTGCTAAGGTCTGTTCTGTGTTTCGGTTTGTGTAAGGGTGGGTGAGGTGCGGACAGGTGCACAATAATGAACGACTCATTTACCCCACATCTTCTCCTCACGGGGGAAGAATATTTAACCGAAAATACTCCTATAGGGAATAGAAAACAACGCTTAATTATGTTTATGTGTAACCATTTAAATAAATAGACGGACGGTTTGTGTTATTTATGCGTACAATACAATTTTTCACCGTAACGATATCTTCCTTCTTTAGTGATAATAATAAATATTATAAACGACTATATTACGACGAAAAAACACGTTATAAAGAAGCGTTGCATCGGTGATGTGTTTATTGTAACATAACATGCAACTCTGAGACATTTTTTTTTAGTTTATATATAATGAAAGTAAATATTTATTATGAAATTAAATTAACATTTAAAGTAAGATACCAAAAAACATAATTCAAAATGTAAAATTTAATGCAAACATTAAATCAAAACCACATTTCGTTAGTAAATAACATTGTAAGCGTAAACCAAGATTATTTACATTTCCGCGATCTCTCATTTTAGCTTTACTATAATATGGTTTGCATTCGCTACTACGTTACATTACACAGCTGCATATAAGGAATGGAGACAACAGCGGATCATCCGGAAAAGCGACTCACTTTATTGGAAAACTCGAGGCTACTTTATTTGAATCTATACGAGTGCTGGGCAAAAGATCTTTATCTACGACTTCTTTCGAGACACGTTCTCTCCGACTTTATAGAACTGATATGCATGAATACCAAGTTTTTTGTTTGGTTATTTTTTGTATATGTACTATTTAAATTTTGAATTTATAATAGCCAGAAAACGATATTAGATTTTTTAAATTTAAAACTTTTAAATGTATGTTTTTTCGGAACAATAAAATTTAACCTATAATCTATTTATAAACAATTAAAAGGTAATATTTTCGTTTATTTCGGTAATATTTACTAGGTAAACGTAATATTTACGTTTACCTAGTAAGCTATAGTTGTTGAAACGAATGGATTCATTAAAAAAGCTAATGAAAATAAAAAGTAAAATTTTAGACATTGAAATTCATTTCTACTTTACCAAACACAGAACTATATTTTCTAGATGCCAAAGAATTTCACAAAGCTAAAATAATTCTCAACCCATATCTGAAAATTCATACGAAATTTATTATCCAGTGGAACAACGGACAACATGAAATATATAAGATTGACAAAATTATTTATCTCGAACAAGGACAACAACAGCAAAATGCCTTAATTTTAATATTATAAATCAGATAAGGTTGATTTCTCAACCAACAATATAGAAAATTGGGAAACCTTTATCACGAGTACGGCTTTGAACATAAAAATCCATCCGCATTAGGCAATGACTGATGAAATCGCGTAGAAATGAAGTAGAGTTAAAAAAGTTAGTCACCTTAACTTTGTTGAAGGATAATAAATTGTAATCTTTTTTGGGTTTTTTGTTGTCTTTTAAATGTTTTAGGTAAATTTTGACAGTCCCTATTTTCCTCAGGTGAGCGTGATCGCGGAAGAAGTGTGCACGTGCGTTTGCTGGCCGCGCATGCGCCTGGAGCGCGTGTTGCGTCACCGCCCCGCACTCAAGGTCGTGCTCGACTGCCTTATAGGTCAGTCTCCTTTAATGTTTTTGTTGCGACTAATTCTTACGAAACTTTAATCATATTTCTTTATTAGGTGTTTCGCAAAATAAACAGGATGGAAGATTCAGAGTTCATTTTAAATCTATTGTAACGTCTTTTAAAGCTGGTGAAAAACAATTTCTTAACTGTGCGAATGCCTACAGCATAGCCAAAATACCCCAGTTTTAAAGTTCAACTGCTGAAGATAAAAAGCTAAATGAATCGAATACATTTTCTTTAAAACCTTAGTTTTTTGTGAGATCTTCGAAGTCACGATTCCGTGCTTGGTCCTACGAGACGTACAAACTTGTTTATATGTTTCCCCGAACTTCGTTGCAAATGCGAGGCAGGCACGACACTGGCTGAAATAGCTTTCTATTATATCCTTAGTATAAAGGAATTCTCCACCGTGGCCGGACTATTGTTTATATAAACCGAATTAGGGTGTGAATGAAAAGCTATTTGCCCACAAATACACTATTTGTGTTTCTTTGAAATTAATATAAAGTATTAATGAAGAAAACATTTTATTAAACAACATTGCAAGAGGAAAAAACCGTGCATATACAATAGTAGATAGGTTTATACATAGAACAAAAGAAAAGTGCATTATGACGGAACTTTCCCAATGCATATGTTCTATGAAGCTTTTACGAAATTATAGATTCGGGTTTCAGAAATAGCCCGATCAAAGTCAATCCTATAAGTAGATTTTCTTACGCACGAGAACATAATAAATGTGTCATAACATTGGTAGTATAATGGTTATTGCTTATTTGAGAGTCGTTGGATATAGATTTAACACACATAACTGTCCTGTATACACTTAAACAATTTGAGATTTATGATAGAGACATTGCATCCTGCGCGTGTCTCAAATGCTTTTAGATTTATGAGGCGGAAAATAGCAGTAAAACCAAAACTTTCGATTAAAACAGAACATCCTGTCTCAAAATTAAATTAAGCTATTCTTCGAACATTTTATGAGATATCTTCATTACAATTGACGTCAAAGGAAAGATAATTTTCGGTATAATTCCAGGCAAAGATATAACGCATAAGCTGTATTCAGTGAGTGAGGGTCTGGGCGCTGGCGTGGCGGATCATGAGGGTCAGCCATCACACCTGACGCGCTCCGCCAGCGTCGACGCCGTACACGAAGGCACGCGCGGCAGGCTACGTAGCAGTGCGTGGCGCGCAAGAAGCACTAACACTAAAGGTATATAACTGTGACATGGATTAAGACTGCCAATCGATATAGTTGAAGGGACAAGCATTGTTAACATATGTTTCTTCTAGGAACATCATACTGGCAACCAATGGTAGCCCGTCAGTTCCTACGGCAATCACCGTTCGGGCGAGTAGCGCAGCCTCCGCGACTGCTGACACAGGCGTCGTCGGCCAGCCTGCAGCCGGCAGCAGCGGCGCGGCGGCGCAGTCCCCCGCGGCGGAGCACGTCGTTCCGACGCGGGCGCGAGGTGAAGTTCGCGGAGATGACGGTCGCGCCGGAGCCGGCGGTGTGACGCGGGCCGCGGCTCCAGCCCGAGCTGGTGCCGCTCGTCTCGCCACAGACCTTCTCCCCCACTCACACGTCGCCCTCTATCAAGTCCCCCTGACCGCAGGCTGAGCGAACGTTCGCGCCTCATACCACTGATTTCTAAGTAACCTTCGTCGTACTCTGTGCCTGCATTCAAGTACTGTTACAAAACACGTGAGAGATATAAACTAAGTGGAATGCGGCACACTACGATTTCCCGTTATAAGTTTCGTTCACAAAAAGAGCTTCCTGTTATATAATACTTAATAAGTATTTATTTTGTTATTTGTATAACGTTTTCTCGTTCGCTCGAAATAACATTAGCACAGTGAAACTATGAACAATGAATAAGTGAAATAGTGTAAGTTGAATATGACAAATTATTAGGAGTGATGGTGTTACATTGTATTTATCGTGTGAGAAAGTAGACTAGCGTCGATGTACCGGCAGTGTACATTGTTACAAAGTACGCCGCTACTACCAACGCTCAAATACACAAGAGAACACTAAGTTAACGTGCAAAAGTTTTATAAGACCATAACGACGCAAAATGAGCGATTATTGTTCCAAACTGAAACACTGATAGAATAATGGAATTGTAATAATACCTAATTTTTAGCAATTAACAATTCAAATGTGGAATTCTAAAAGTATTTTAATGTTAAAGTAATTAATTGTTTATTAGTGTTAAGATGTGTTAAATTCGTGATAAAATATTAAAGTTACTGCGCGAATTTATATTAAATATTATCAATATGATTGTATACATTCATCAATAATGTGCTATTTCATCATTCATCTTCTGTGACGAAGGAATTCAAGCTTAAACGTAAGTCGCCAAGATTATTTCGTTGAAGAAAATGTCAATACATTAATAAGTGCCTGTTGTGTAGTGAAGTACAATCAGCAAAGTTCCAGTGATACCATCTACAGCACCGCATTATAATATTCGTAGCGTGACGTCAACACTGCTTAATATAATCGTACTTATTCACAAATAACTGATGGTGAGTGCTGGTCTTTCTGCTGTGTGTACATGCGCAATGTATTATGTTTAAATATATATATACTGGACAATGACCAGATCAGTTTACAGCTTTTAAACGACAACTCATACACGATGCACGAATACTAAATAGATTTATCTGTTACTTTTAATCTCAAGATCTAAATATTCTACGCTTTGTCAGTTTAGCACCCTATCGTAGGTAACAAAGCTAGGTACTTGCTGTTTGTTAACATTTATTTATTTAACACGGGTATGCGCGTGAAAGATCCTATTGAAAACTACAACGAAATTAGGTCTTTTGTGTAACGTCGGAATATTAGAAAGCTTTTGTCGATGTCGATAGAGAAACTTTGGAACATTATATTTTCAGTATTAGATGAAAATGTTATACCTACTCATTAACATTCAGTTACCTTAGTTCTGGGAATAAAGCTGGTTCTTTTCTGTACTGACGCAAATACAGATTGTTATTTTGTTGATATTGCTATATTTTCTTCGACATCGACTGAGGCAGATACCGTGATAGGATTAAAGGAAGAATTATTAGCATTCTCTCAAATTGATGTGGTCAAAATGTAGATGTAGATAACTGTGTATTTTTTGGTTATAAGTGTAGAAGCAATTGTTACTCTTTTGTTTCAAATTTGAGTAATTTTATAAATTACTTTTTAGACAACATCCATGCTGAAATGTCTACTTATTTTTCGTCATGATTAATTTGGATATTATAAAACAGATTTATAAAAAAAATAACCTTAAGACCCTAATGTTCAAAATGCACATTTGGAATATCTCACAAACAAAATATTCGAGTTCATGTAACGCTAAGAGCTGAGCTTTTAGTCAATGTATCTACTCATATTGTGTAAGCATTAAAACAATGCATTATCGTTAACTTTACATTAAGTGACATAACACATCTCAATAGAGAAGGATTCAAACATCACACGCAAGACCTACCAATGACAAATGCAAGAACTTTTACAAATATCGTTATAAAAACTTTACTATGATCGCCAGACCTTCAAGAATTGAAAACACCGGGCAATCAAATGCCGTGTGATGTCTGAATTAATACATAGATAATAATCACGTCGATGTTTAGTTGATGTTGTTACTTCATTATACGTGTACGGTGTCAGACTAGAAACATGTAGTTCGCACTCACTGTACTAAGACCAAGGTCCCAAATCCGTTATTTACAATTGCGGATGAATTGCCGAAAATTGGATTCAAATGACGCTACTCGTAGTCTCCTAAGTACTTTTCCCATACAATGATTGGAAATCTATCAATACCAAGAATTGAATTGTGTCCAATTTAATGCAATTTCCATTAATTCATTGTCAATTAGAAATAGCGGATTTGTGTCCCCGTCGACGATAATGCGTAACTTTAAGAGACCGTACAACGAGGATAGGTCACCCATCACTATTGTATAGGTAATCTTACCGTGTATAGTGTGATACCATTATATGTCATAACTCGATAGACTACGGTAACAAGAGAGAACTTCTAACTATAAAAGTATGTACGTGTATAAATTTTCTGATAATGATATTGCAGAGTATTTTTACGTTTTGTAACTAAATTATATATAAAACTGACAAATAAGAACAGTGTCAAGTTGATATCTAATTTTGTTAGGAACTTACTGAAGCACGACATGTACCTGTTACTTGTGTTATTGGGACAAGATTTTATTATTTTTGTGGAGTACATATTGGTAAATAAGATAGTAGTGTAACGCCAGAGTTAAATATTGTTGTGCAATAATTAAACTGCGTCTTCCATCGCCATTCTTCCGCCAACGGTCTTGTGCTGAGCCAGCATGCATGATCCTTATATTTTCATCTATGAACATTTTTCTTTCACTCCATACTTCCTGATTGTACGGTGTCTCTCGAATACATATCGTTCTTCGTCTTGTCTCGTCTCGTTAGTAATTTATCTAATGGCGTAGCGTGTTCTCGGTGGGCTAATTTTTTTAACGCAGTAGGTTAATACGATCAGACTTCGACTTCAATAATGAACTAGTTAATCACACATTTACATCGTCAACGTGATCATAACCGTAAAACGCTTTCTATACGACTTAACTAGTAGCAAAAGACAGCTAGGGAATGCTGTTATATTGCACCTATAAATTTGTTATTGCATGAGGATACAATTTCAGGAATAGAATATATCCCCTCAGGTATACTCAACACTGGTGACAATATCGCAACATTCTCTTAGTTTCTTTGCAATCTACAAAAATGTTGGCCTTGCTCTTATGGTGTAATAAAATAACATTATAAAAGGCTAGTGAAATTTTGATAACTAAATAACAACTAGATTGAAATTATAAATTGATAAGGTATAAATCATTATGACATTAATTATTAACTAACATACGCTGCGTATATCATGTCGCTTTTTGAAAATGTGTACGTTGTGTATTTTATGTTACTAATGACGATTGAGTGCCACATGCATTTAAGACGACTTCGGAACAACCGACTAACTCATCGCAGGAATTGAATTGAACAAACTTTACAGTCTCGATAGTGTCAACTGACAACTTCCACTATTTTCCAGATAATATCGATACTTTAGAATTGGTTCTGACAGCTTATAACGTCTTCCATGATTTAAAGATTCTTCCCGATATTCTGTAATACTGTCTTAAGTAACTTCCAGTCAATATCAAGTCTGTACTTTGGTAACTGTATTTAGCAGCTTAATAATATATGCAAGGCCCTGAAATATAAAGTAATGTAATCGCTTGACTGTATTTATTTGTTAGTGTCACTAGTGTGATATAATATAACTTATTGTCGAAGCTATTTGTACAAAAACGGGAGCAACTTCTTACTTATTTAATGCTTTTCGTGTAACTATTTATATTGTTCCTCAGTTATTTCACAGGCAACGTCTGTAGCTAATAGGTGAATTAATAATAAATGTGTACAAACAAAATGTCAATATCCGAGTAAGTAATATATTTACGTTCTTCATCGTAAGAATTATAAATTGAATATTAAAGTTTATATAGGCACTCATGTACAAAGTTACAATAAATCTTCCAGGGGCGTTTCTCTATCTATGTCTAGATTATTGAAGATATAATATCAAATGCAAACGAGTCATTATATCTCCATAGTCTAAGAAGACGAAATACCCAGATCTTCCAGAATCACGTCTTTTTAAAACACATTTATTTTAAGTACATTTAAATATAACAATGTATATTATTCAGAGTAAATAGATACAATGTAGGCAGTTATGATGTGATAATATCAGCATATTCATAGACTTGTGAAAGGCGCGAGTTGATGGATGCACAGACATTGTTTTAGAAAATTAGTTCCATTCTACTATGCAGCGAAAAGAAGCAATAGATGATAGTTATAACTTTAAAGCTATTTTATTGATGTGTGTTGTTACATAGTACGTATATTATATCTGCTGTGAACTAAAACAATGATCGGTAGCAGACACTTGGCAGAGCGCCTCTGTGATACACGTTAGCTATTTAGAATAGGAGTCGTCGGTTTAAATATCATGTACTCGCAATCTGATGTTATTCTCAATATGGGTTGCCTCCTGCGTCTCGTCATACATGACATTACAGTTATTGATTATATTATTGTATTTATTCACTTTATTAACATGTTTATTATGTCTTTAATAAAACAATTGCTTATTACATCGTTTTATTTTACTAACTCACTCACCTATGTTATGACTGTCTGAAAAGACCATGAGCATTAAAGACTTTTAGTTTTGTTCATAAGTCATCTTTACCGAAAACGTGTTGTTTAAGTTCACATTAATATTTTATATAAAATATATACACTGTGAGTTACTCAGACACACCCGCGAAATAACGAGTTTTTACTCCGATTAAATGCTATAATTATTTACCGAGCGTCGAAATCTAATCTATTATACTGGCGCGCTGTATAGCGTGCGACTCACTACTTGTTTACATTGCTACAAAAGCGAAAAGGATGGGGATATCATTATACTAAAACCAGTTACATGCACCAGTATTCACTGAACAGCGTCCGCAACTCAACAAGTTATATCTTATTATTCTGTTATGGGTTAAGTTAATACACGAACGTTGACCCTTACACCCTTACGTCACAGTGACAGCATATTCGACTTAAACGTATAATATTGTTTAAAATGGTAATCAATGCCGTGGCCCACTGATAATGAGGTGATAACATTCAGTAGTGTTTGCGAAGGCGAGGCGCGGCGCGGCGACCGCGACATGAATCTTAACAATTAGTAAAAATATATTTAATTTACTCATAATGTCGTACTTAATGAGAAAATGTGTTGTGAACTTGAAGAATGTGAACCGGTGGAGCTCTGTGTGTGTGGTAATGAGAAATGTGAGTAATATTTAATGAAATTCCATATTATTTTCAATGTTTACGAACGTGCCTGTGGTAATTTAATAATAATACAATTTAAGTATACGAAAAACTAAATTAACACTCGCATATTTCTCCTTATTTCCAATAGCTATTTACTAGTGCAGAAGTACAATGTTAAAGGTTAGCTTGGAATTTATAATTAATTAATTTAAAACATATGTAATAGATGTCAGTGTTACAAGCCCCTAATCGCCGTGATTGAAATAATCAGTGACACCTTAAATCAAAACGTTATTTTTTCATAGCAATAAGATAACAGAATTATAAAATAAGCAAATCTTATCAAGTAATTACCGAATTACTAAGATGTTCTGCTAAATGATAAGAAACAATCTGAAGTTAAAACATTGTTCACTTTGTCGATTATACACGCCCACTTATTTATTGGTTTCGGATCATTTTCAAAGCATTAACAGAATAACATCTTGCCAAAATTTGTGCATTTTTCTGTAACAGATTGGGCAATTTTGGAATATCTGTAAAATACGACGATTTATATATTTTTCACATGCAGAAAAACCGCTTAGTAACTATTCACAATGATTGTAATCACCTCTAAAACTCATAATGTTTATGACATTTTTGATTATCCACAAGTCTTTATCTCTTCTATTCTCTTACAACGTGATAGATAAATATTAAGTAGAATTGACTAATTAAATAAGACTTTAACATCCGTCGCTGGCCCGCTCGATGGATGATTTAGGCCCCCAGTGATCAGATATTTAAAAATAGATAAACAATCTTATAAAAGCGAAACTAAATATTAGTGTGGCTTTTAACATAAACGCATAAAACAAATAAACAATTTATTTATTTCTAAGTTTTAAATTCGTTTCTAGCCGCGTTTTTAATAGCTGTATTTTTAGACAAACAGTCAAACTTCTGTGTAAAAACTCGAGAAAATAAATGTTAGTTACTAAGCAAATGGAATACAGGGGCCTACGATTGTAATACAAGACTGTTGCAATTTCGGAAGTGAGATGCCACCGCCATCATCGTATAGCTGAAACAATCTTCTTTACAGTGTGTAGGCCCCTGATGGAAACGTAGCCTTATGGCCCGTTATTATAGTCGTAACTAATTCATATTTGTCTACTTTTCAGGAGAGGCAGCGATCTCAATCTGCTTGTATACTGAAACGTGAAATAACCAACGCTACTATAAGCCATAGAACATTCCACACAAGCTCAATATTAAACAAAAGCGTTGCTTTCAAACTATCTGACATTGGTGAGGGTATTCGAGAAGTAGTTATAAAAGAATGGTAAGACTTTTTCATTAAGTACTCAATATAGTGTTTACATTAAAAAATAATAACAAAGCAATAATCAATCCATTATTAAATTTTAAGAAGAAATACTTCTTACGAAACATGACTTGACTCTTGTCTTAGTAACATTTTTGTACAACTCCCAAACCTGCGTAATTCTGGCGTTAGAAAAAAAAATGTTATAAAATATAGGTCAACAAAATATCTTACGAAAACACACAAAACCGAACGGTTTGTCGGAAAGGAAATCCATGCCCAATAATTGCATTTTTAGCTTTTATCATTGTGCTGAAGTGCAGTTTTGATTTAAAATTATCCTTATCGTTCTACTTGTAGCGAGGCGCGTCGAGTGCGAGGATGTTGAATTTCAATTTAAAATATTATTTTAACGCAAGTATATAGGTATACGTACAGTACGTATAGTTACGAGTAACATGCAGAATTAGTACTCAGACCAATAAACTTGCTTTTATAGAGACTTGAATGTCCCGAAGCGATACGTCTTGGTAGTTAAGATGTTTTAGGTTTTCTTCTTAGTGTTATTTTCGTACTTTTTATTGTTAAGTCGACGACGATTGTCATAATAGCAGTCATTGAATTTAATAGCTACAGAATATATACGTACCCACAAAATAATTACTTAACGTAACCTTCTCATATAATTATGACTTATGACGGCTTGCTATAGGTACGTGATGAAATAGTTGTTTATGCAAAACAAAGATTTTCTGTTTACAAAGATAAGTTTATTTACCAAATGTTATTCATATTCATGTTCGAATATATAAATAGATATATATTTATATACATCGGTATCGACAGTATTCCTTTCTTATGAAAGAGTTTATTTTCATTAATATGTTGTCTGAACTAGATCCACTTATGTCGTGCATAATGAATAATATTATGAATTTAAATGTATTTTCTAACTCAATGCATAGGTATATTATTTTACCCTTAAATACTAGAAAAGCTATCAATTTGGAACTCTTCAAATTGCAATCTAAAACTAAGGCTAATGAATATTCCGGTATTTCAGGTTTGTGAAAGTAGGTGACAAAGTGCAGCAATTTGACAATATATGTGAGGTTCAGAGTGATAAGGCTGCGGTTACAATAACCAGTCGGTACGACGGAGTGGTGAAGCGACTCTACCATGAGGTCGACCAAACGGCTTTAGTTGGACAACCTCTTGTAGACATCGAAGTTGAAGATGGAGAGGATGAAGGTGTGTATTCATAAGCAGTAGTAGTAGTAGGATTGCCAACTTTTCTTAAAGTTCCTACTTTAAGCAGCGTGACAGCGCACAACATGAGCGGCGTAGAGGAGATCAGAGGAAAGTATCACTTTTTAACAAATGCCCACTACACGAGATGGGTAGGCCCCATCATTTGACGCTAACTGACGGATCAATATGAGAAATATGTCGTCAGCAATAAAAAGCACGTCCGTCCTCTACTGGCCTTACTGAAGACTGGTGGTACATATCGAACTTAGGTGACGTGCGTTTCACTATGTTAGTGACGACTCTATACTATGATACAACTTATCCTTTCAAATTGTCGTCAAAGTAAGTTTTAATTTTAAGTAAGCCATTTTTCAGGCACTTTTGAAACGATGTGGTAGTGCCTTTACATGCATGGTTATACAATGTTTTTTTCCTATGAAGAAGAACCGGCAAGAAAGTCTACGAATAACGCAATCTACTTCATTTAAAGTGGATGTCGCGTTAAGAGACACAAGTAAACAATAATATTAGTCCATATGTAACCGTCTCACTTTTCAGGGTCATCTTCTTCTTCGGATGAAGAACAAGCGCAGGTTAGCACAAAACAAGCAGCGGACGAGAAAGCCCAAAAAGTAAAAGTATTGACAACTCCATCAGTTAGGAGAATTGCAGCACAATTCAATGTAAGTGTTCAATATTCAATCTTTATCATTTCATCTGCCTATTGCCGTGCTCTGCCTTTTTCAAAGAACGCCAACCATCTGGGCAGCCCGTATCCATCCGCTGTCAGTATAGGCAATATTTCGCTGATAGCGAAATATTCAACACTTATGAATACTTACAGTGAGTACTAGTCCCAGTGTTGCTCATGATTTATTTCTCTTTAACACCTAAGCATTGATTTATCCAAAAGACGAGAATGATATATGTAAACAAAAACTAGAGCTGCGTTTCAGAAACTTGCTTTTGCCCGAAATACTTGTCTATAATAATTTTCTGTCAATTTAATCAATATTAATTGCTTTACAGGTAGACTTAAGTACTGTTAAACCTACTGGCAAAAACGGCAGGATTCTCAAAGAAGACATGCTCGCGCATTTGAACATCGACTCTGATGCTTCCAACATCGTACCTGATGCAACAACCGTTAAAGCTGTTGAAATTCCAGTCACTAAGGCACAAGCTAAAGTTGAAGTATTATTGGAAGACAGGGTAGTTCCAGTGAGCGGGTTTACGAAAGCAATGGTGAAATCTATGACCGAAGCCATGGTAAGAAGGGATTTTTATGTATTCCGTTCTGCTGAGATATAGTTTTCTTGTGGTTCGAAAGGGGTCATAACATCAACGCATTAGTGGATAATACAAATACTTGTTTTATGCGCGAATCTAAGTCGGCTGGTATCGTGCTACCTGGTGTGGCACAGGAGTAATGCTGCATAGGTTTGGAACTAAAATATAACATGTTTAAACGAATTTGCATTAATAGTTATTCTATTTTTATTTCAGAAAATACCTCACTTTGGATATAGCGAAGAATACGACGTGACAAAATTAGTTGAAGCTCGTGATTTATTGAAGACAATAGCACTAGAGAGAGGTGTCAAGTTCTCATACATGCCCATCATTATCAAAGCCACTTCTTTGGGCTTGACTCAACTACCAATTCTTAATAGCAGCCTTGACAGCAATTGTGAACACATTATTTACAAAGCAAATCACAACATCGGTGTTGCCATGGATACGCCTAATGGATTAGTCGTTCCTGTTATCAAGGTATTACTAAATTACATCATTTAACAATATAAAATATGATAGATATAATTTAGTAACATTTTTTAATTCTGCTTTGTCTGTTTCAGAACGTGCAAAATAAAACGATACTAGAAATAGCGAGTGAACTTAACAGTCTCCAAGAAAAGGGAACAAAGGGACAACTGGGGCTCGCTGAAATATCTGGTGGAACATTCACCTTGTCAAACATAGGCATTGTGAGTATAATAACACTTAATGTCATCATTGAATTTTTGTGGTGGTTTATGACGGCCAGAGATAATGATGAAGTCACCTACTTGTAAATAAATTTAAATCACCCATTCATTAATTAAGCCCAAAAAAAAATTCCGACATACATATAATGATAACCTGGCCAAATTTTAAGTTCCAAAATTCAAGTCTACCATCGAGCGCCGACTGAAAAGCTTGTACTTTTAAAATACGAATATAAATAACAATTATCAAAATGTGTACATTTAATCGATCTTACACTTTTCAGATTGGTGGAACCTATACTAAACCTGTGATATTACCACCACAAGTCGCAATTGGTGCCCTTGGTAAAATACAGGTAAATAACATTATTTAGTAATTATGTTTATAGTTAAAAAAACATATGAAAAAAGTGGAAGACTAACAGTTTTCCACTTCTTCTTCTTCTCTTCTTCCAGTCTGCGATTTACGAGGTTACTCACCACATTCAAATTATTAACCAAATAATAAGATCCTAATGAAACTAATCTGAAGACTGATGCTACACTTGTTGTTTATCATTTTTAGTAATTAGTTTCTACATCTGTGGTGAACAAAGAAATTTAATGAACTCTATTCACACTTCCCGGTGTGTTAATACGCAGTAATAATACCTACAGCTTTACTTGGTAAGCGAATAGTAACCAGTCTAAAAGATACTATTACTTTACCTACCCCTATTCTCCATATTTGCAGGTACTACCAAGATTCGATTCCGAAAGCAACATTAGGAAAGCCCACATACTAACCATAAGCTTCTCCGCCGACCACAGAGTGATAGATGGCGTTACTATGGCTCGCTTCTCTAATTACTTGAAAAACTACCTCGAAAACCCAACCACGCTGTTATTAGATTTATAGAGCTACTTTTAAGTATCTATTTTTTGTTACTCGGTCAAGGTATATTTTGAAACTAGAGAACTATGTCACATACAGTAGTAATTCTTTGTACGTAAACATAAAAATATGGAATACTTTGAAATAGGTCTTTAGTTTTAGTAATATACCTACCATGACAAATATTTTTAAAATAAAATAAAAAAATATTATTTCGTTATCATAGTTTTATTCATTCGTAACACGTTTCACCAAAAGGTTAAAAACTAACTAAATATTTACTAAATGCCAATATACGATTTCATTACAAATGTGATTTCGATTAAATATACTCACAGCCACAGCCAAATAGTCAAGTTTGGAATCTGTGCAGTTAATGACGCATGCGCATAGGGCGAAAGTTGTGGCAAAATAAAAATACTAAAACGCATGCATAGGTAAATAGGTGTCCACCGATCGCTGTCTTCCGCGAAGCAGCGATACGTAAGCCACGTTCACCTAGACTTGATCCAGCGGTTATCTTTTAAATAAATTTATTTCATAAATCTGGTGAAGGTTGTTGTTGACGTTATAGACAAAAATCGTTTTAGTCCGCAAATATGTCACATAAATTGCTGCAGCTTTTAATATTAATCTGCGCCTGATGGTTCCCATAATATGTCTTAAACGCCTGCCCCCCATATTTTAGAATGTCATAGATGATTCTGCAAGATGAATGGCTCAGTGTTTTAGCAAAAAATAAAATGATTTTCCAGATAATTATATAATTCTGAGACTGACTCTTTCAAATACAGTAAATTAATTTTTAACCGACAAGCAACCGATATATTTATTATTCATATCAACGTTCAACCAACATTTCCAAGGCACATTAAGACGTCGAAACTCCAATAAAAACGTCCTCGTTGGTACAGCGTCAAATAACAATTATAACTATACAATTGTCAAAAAAGGCTGAGTGTCACTGTCTTATTAATCAACATTTGCAGTGCTGACATAAAAATTTCATGCTTGTCGAATATAGCTTAACTTCGTGACAACGTATGTCATCGGCGCAAGACTTCAAAGCGTGTTACTTTGAAATAAGCTATAGTCCACTCTGGGATAGAGTGAGGCGTATACTCTCGGTGAAATCTTGCAAATATCTCAGTAAATATAAGGGCTTCAATACTATTAATAGGCGCCCATTTTAGGGCCAAAAACGCCATATCAACATCACAAAATTTCTTATCTACAAACAAACAAATATTTGTAATTTCATGTCAACTTAGTTTTACAGGATCGGAATTGCCAAACAATCCATTGTACGAAACTATAAAAGATACATTGTAATGATTGAATTAACACTAATTACACCTCCCATATTAAGTACAATGAGTGCCGCAATCAAATTATACCTTTTGGTTTATCATATTTATCATTAATTTGATAAGATCGCTGCACATTGATAATTGTGAAAACAACAAATAAGTCTACAAAAAGCTTAGTTACTAAGTGAAAAATACTTTACTATATGGATGCAGAAACATACGTACCAGCTATTCGAATGAAATAAACCTTTCGTGGGGAAGAAATCTGTATGTCATCATGATTTAGCGCTAGGAGGGAACGTTGCTTTTCTCCCCAGTTGCGGTCCAACTCTCGCATTAAACTTAAACGCGCAGGTTTAGTCAATAAGCCGTTTAACTCGGTGAACTGACCAGCGCTGATCACATGCGTTATACGCGATATAGCCTGGAATAATCACTAGGTCAATAAATAGGGAAACCGAAAATTCTGTTCCGATTACGAATATACAACTGTGTGAAGTGTAAACAGCAGAGTTGATCCCTCCAGCAAGCAAGCAAGCAACCATTCAGACAGACACTTACGAAACTAGAGCCACTAGAGTAGTGAAGGAGAATAATTTACCTGCTTCGTTCCAAACTTAAATTCCTTTTCTTCAAAAGACGGATCCCATATATTCCTTAACACGCTGAAGTCAATCTTAATCATTAACCATGTCAAAGGATTTTGAATTAAAATTAATTTAGGGACTCGCCTCTTCTGATTTTTTGGCTTTTCGTCTTTTCTCCGGAATGTAAATGATTTTTGAAAGCCTTTTAGGAAACTTAGAGAATTTTTAGAACGCTGTAATAAATTGTCGCCCCTGTCATTTCTCCGAGGATCAAATTGCCGAAAATCGATTTTGCTGTTAGAGTTAAAACACGTTAAGCCTTGGGATTGTGTGGTAGAAGCTTCATTTGATGTACAACGTACTACTCTGAAGAAGTTACAAAAGTTGGCTTGCTTCAACGAAAATTGACGTGTTACAACGGGACATATATACCTCGGCAGTAATTTAATTGTTGAAGCCATCTGAAAATAAACATGTTTGTAGAGACATACACGACGATCAGGTACCAGTCAAGCGTTATTTGAAACCAAGCATTGGCTACTCACCATACATCCATGGCAAAATTTCAGAGTAACCAATTATTGTATTCCTGATAGCAAGTAAGTTTTTCCATTTTTATTATTTACTTAATTACTGTAAATTTTAGGAAATGTGTATATTGAGTCTAAAAGGAATGCATATTGACATCAAGTATTCCGATTTTTTTTACATAAATTTAATGGTTGTCAACAGGTGTCAAAATTTGATAAAACCGAAGTAGGTTTTTTTGTCCCAGTACAACCTTAAACATTAGAAAATCTCCACTCCTATTCCCGCTATAGGATTTAATTTTTGTATGATTGGAAAACTGACAAGATATCAACCGAATTGTATTTGAACTTCAAGAAAATGTGCTAGCAAATACTTTCATTCTTAACTCTTTCCGCACTAAGTAATTTAATTCTTGTGGGGTTTTCACAAATTTTTAAGCTTGTTCTGTCTGAATGTTTTCGGACTAGCCCTCCACACGTGCTGCACACAATTTCAATACCTATAAAAGACGTGGCAAAAGAGCTCGGGAATATGCTCTGGTTGCAATAAGTAAACAGTAAAGAGATAATATGGTCATAGTGCGCATTTACTTATGCTTAATGTGTTTTCCCATAATAACTGCGTGTTTCTATTCTAAGAAAGCTTGAGCAAGTAAACGTTGTTCCTGTTGCCTGTGTTAGTTGTAGTCTACCAAGTTGTAACTTCCCGTTCCCCCGCCGCAATATTTTAAATAGAAGTATCCATTAGACTTCAGATTAGTTGTTAAAGTAATTTTGCATGTGCGACTTAGGTATTCAGCTCATACAAATGAAATTACTTGATTGATTAAAAATATTGATCTGATAATTTGGGTAATCAAGAGAACAACTTAATTGTGATAATGGTCATTGTGGAACATTAATTTTATTGTTTTTTACTGAAAATAATATAACTGCGTCACTAACCAACGGTATGGTTCCTATTCTTACACATTATCATTCAAGTGCTGTGTTATCGATGTTCTAAGATTATAAAACTCCGGCGAATTCGAGGATTTTGTCAGTTTTAGTTCTTTCCCGCCGGTAAGTAGTACATAAATATGTATTATTATTTTAAATGTGTTTACATTGGACTTTGTTAATTGTAATTTTTTTAATACATACCCCTATAGTATTTTACAGTTATTAACGTTAGCTAAACCTTTATTCGTGACCGTATACTGTAATTAAACTTTATGCCATAAGAAATCGTGAGAGTGTATTGCAAAGATACATTGACGTTATAATATTTCAGATGAAAATATAATTTTATTCAGAAAAACTATATCAAAGTGTTAGTTAAGGGAAAAATATGAGGATAATAATTTATATTAAAATAAATCATTCATTTTTTATTGTTACAGAGATGTGGTCGGTGTTAGCAGGCGTGTTAGCCGTAGCGTCACTGGGTGCAGCTTGCACCCCCAGTGTGACGACAGTCAGTGGGACCCACGCCCCAGCCACCGTGTGCTCGGGGGCTCTCATCTTCGCTGATGATTTCGAGAGTTTCGATCTTGAGAAATGGCAGCATGAGAACACTCTTGCCGGTGGCGGTGTAAGATTCATTGCAATTACTTTAATAATGACATCCGGTGTATAAAGGCACATTTATATAAAGCGATAAATATCGCAGGAAATTAAGAAACGTGCATGATATCTCGTCTCGTCTAAATACACATAAAAACACAAATAGTATTGCTGAGAAAGCACTGACATAGACATTCTGAGGATTCAGAGTTTTCAGGAATTATAACTACAACTCCAGAAACGTGGTAGCATGTCAAGCCAATTTCCAGTACAGAACTGGCGAGCAGCAACGTGTCTAATTTTACTAAATCCATTGATCGCTTTACAGAACTGGGAGTTCCAATACTACAGCAACAACCGATCAAACTCGTTCACTCACAGTGGACGCCTGTTCATCCGTCCCTCGCTGACTTCTGACCAGTTTGGGGAGGCCTTCCTGTCTCATGGCACATTGAACGTTGAAGGAGGCGCACCCGCGGATAGGTAATTAAGCTATTTTATTATTGATAATAAGTTTTCACATTGAAAATGACACTAGTATGACTATCGCTTTAAAAATAGAATAAACTCATGATACTTTTTAGTTGGCATAGGCATGAAAGAAAATTGGTCGAGATGGATAAAAGATAAGATACAGACACGCTATTATCTAAAAAATAAAGTAGCTTGATCAAACTCAATGATTTAATTTATAAGGTGATCTTTGTGTTGGCTTGCATTATCTAATCAATACTATATATCTGAACACATATAGAATGAGGAGAAAGCCAAATGTTTGAATGCATGCCTATTTTAACAGCTTCTATCGCCACCCCTTAAAGTAACTTATTTTAATGTACGGGATAACCTCGTTCGAATAGACCTAGTCCAAAACCAGAGGCCTTGTTGAGAAAAGCAATAATTACAGTTATAAAGGTGCCCACACACGCTGCTTTGTGGCATCTCTTGCCAACTCTGTTAACTGCATTATGGGTGGTAAGCCCTCAGTCTATGGGTTCAAAGATGTGGTTTTGTTTCAATATGGCTATAACACGCGGTGTTTACTTTACAGATGTACAAACCCAAGATGGTGGGGATGCGAACGTACTGGCAGTCCTTCGAATATTTTGAACCCTATCAAGAGTGCACGTATCCGTACTGTAAATTCGTTCAGCTTCCGCTATGGTCGCGTTGAAGTTCGCGCAAAAATGCCTGCTGGAGACTGGCTTTGGCCCGGTAATCATTTTCTAAAATATTATAACACTAACAAGTGCCGGCTTGAGCACATCCATTCCTGCGGGAGGATTTGATGTGCCCATCCCGAATACAGGCCTAAATACATGCATAATTTTAATATCAACCCAACTTCTACCACTAGTCTATTTTAAATGTAGGTGTATGATTTTGGTATTCATTCTTAACCTTTTTTTGACAGCTATCTGGTTGATGCCTGCTTACAACACATATGGTACTTGGCCCGCGTCTGGTGAGATCGACTTAGTCGAGTCTCGAGGCAACCGCGCCATGACACAACACGGCGTTCACATTGGCACACAAGTAAGTTGTTATCCTTTACTTTATATCCTACTTATTACTTTACTCCCGAGATATTAAAAGGATAAAGCAATTACTTATTTTTTTTCTAATTTCAGGAAGCCGGTTCCACTCTTCATTACGGTCCTTACCCCGAATTGAACGGCTGGGAACGTGCCCACTGGCTGAGAAGAAACACGGCTGGATACAACAGCAACTTCCATCGTTACCAACTCGAATGGACTCCAAGTATGATTTTTATTTACAACATTAGGTTACATACCAATATATTAAGTTAACTACCATTGATCTTGTCTTCTAACTCACAAGAAGTTTAAAGAATGGATGATTAGGGGAGGCCGTTACCCAGAAGTGTAACAGCATTATTATCTGAAAATTGACCCATTGAAGACTTAATATCCAAATATCAAATAATCTTCACAGATTACTTGCGATTCAGCATTGATGATGTCGAACTTGGACGAGCGACACCTGGCAATGGTGGTTTCTGGGAATACGGCGGCTTCAACACCAACTCCAGGATCGAAAACCCCTGGAGATACGGCAGCAAGATGGCACCGTTTGACGAAAAGGTGAGATTTGTCCCTATCCTTTTGATGCATCCTCCATTGATAAAACTGATCTACACTCATAAAGCGAGTTACACATTTCCGTTTATGTATTTATAATTACTGAAAATAGAAATTAATTAATACCTTTTTGTGCAAAATTTCAGTTTTACCTCATTATCAACTTGGCGGTAGGAGGAACTAACGGATTTTTCCCCGATAATGTCGCCAACCCCACACCCAAACCTTGGTGGAATGGCTCTCCTTCGGTAAGCATGTTTTAAGAAACCTTAGTAATAACTCATTTTATTCAACCAACCAAATTTTGAGACAGAGGTGTGTATCGCTAAATCTTTTAAAACCGTTTAGTAACAGTTTTAAATGAGAAAAGCCGGCAACTGATGTGAGCGCATGTTTTTTTCACAAAGGCAAAGTCTTGTTCCAAAAGGCCCATGTTACTTTTTTTCTAACAGAACTTTGACATCATTCAATCATTTTGATCACCAGTGATCACGACTGATGGATGACACCTGATATAAAAACTTTCAGTCGATGTTCCTTATTGCAATATTTTTGTTTTTCAGGCCGCAACTGACTTCTGGAATGGCCGCTGGGGATGGTTGCCCACTTGGAACCTAAACTCCAATGACGGTCAGGATGCATCCCTACAAGTTGATTACGTACGCATTTGGGCTTTGTAATCAGTAAAAGAATACATCATTTATAAGAGTAATAAACCATTTAAAATCTTTTCAAAGTTTTGTTATTTGTGGTCCCCAAATGGTATTTTTTTAAATGTTTTAGCACTTTGTTTTTGGTATTTATTTTAAATAGATATAGGAAATATTTCGGTATTGGATCATGTTTGCGAAGTGTTTTAAGAAAGTCTTTAATAAAATGCGGAATAAATTACATAACAAACTTTATAGTAGTAGGTATTACAAACATGGAATGATACAACAGTAAAGCTTATATAGAGACCATCAGTCCATATGATAGAACCGAGGGCTCAGGTACTGAGCGGGCTTGTTGCTTGACAGCGGCGTCGAAGTCGACATTATGTACTGCGGTAAGCGTCGCTTATCCGTAAAGGGGCTCACTCTTGAATAATACCGTCGTTCTATTACCTACAATATAAAATATAAGAGATACAAAGAACTATAAAATAGATAAATACAGATCAGCGATATGTTTGATTAGTTACAACTTAAACACATGATAAATATTCAAGATAGATGCTGACAATGAGTATAGCTACGCACCTTATCAAAAAATCTTGTTAACTTAACGGAGTTACTTGTACCTGGGGCTAGTGATCTGTAAAATAATAGTAATTTTAAATAATAAAAGCACGTTCATAAAGAAATCGACATTAAATAAGTTTAATGATTAATACCTCGCCTGATGGCAATTCACAAATATTTCGTCAGCACCACACTGCTCTGCAATACTGCTAGCTAACCTTCTGTACTGGTTCTTTCTTTGTTTTTCTTCAGCTAAATCAAACTTTGTCCCAATCACTAATATAGGAATCTGAAAACAGGTTGAGAAACTTGTCAAGTACCGCGTAATTACGTGTAGGTCAAATAAATTGAAGGACAGTAAGTACCTTGAATATTTAAGTAATTTATCTAGCTATTCTCATTTTCTCAATGTTTTAGCCCGTTTAAAAGTTGACCTATTAAGTTAAAGTGTACAAGTTTGTATATATGGAAGTTTGTGCCTTTTTCTCGCAAAACCACTGAATGGATTAAGACGAAACTAAGTACATGGATGGTTCATAACCAGGATTAACACATAGGATATTAGCCTTTCTCCATATGCCCGTGGGACCATTTTGGATTTTTAGCAGGCGGTCCCGCGGGCAAATGCTAGCATGTACATAATTAATTATCTTACCTGAGTAGATCCAAGAAACTGTTCAGGATCTACGTCTACGTGTTGTGTGGGATTTGAACTGTCTTGATTCAGTATTTCTGACAGCCATTTCTGTAAATTAACTTGGCTTTTCCTATTCGTTAAATCATGAACTAATATAATACCTGAAACATTTAATTGTGTGATGTGATTGATTGCGTTGGTTAAGGAACGTTTAGTAGGTATACAGATAAATGAAAGCGAGCAAAAGATTCTGTAGGACTGTCTGTCGAACGTCATTCACTAAGAACTGCAACAATAGCATTAGTGTTAAAATGCATAGAGCAAACACAGAAAATGCTAGAAAAAAAATCATTCTGAGTTAATCCTCCCAAGAGTGAAAGACGGATTAGCCGAATGTTTGTCTGTCCTGATATTTCTACTTACCAGCCGGCGGACCACTAATTTTGCGACACCACTTGAACGAAACGGAAATATTATTTTCCTCATACGAAATTAATCAAAAGTACTAATTTTACTTGAGGGGTTCCAATTCTACTTAATACATTGGCCGATGAATGAATGGAAATTGGATTGAATTGGCACTTTTTGTGTTATTTTTGTGTTAAAGCATTTTGGAAATTCAGTACGGGGCAGAACACTTACGGTCAATAATTGATATGAACATAAAATTATTATGTTAGTAAAATGCTTAAGATTCATTGAACGGCCATTGTAAATAGCGGACTCGGGCCCAGACGTTGTTAATCATTCTAATATTAATACCAGAACTGCGACATTATTAAAAAAAAATGTCTGTAAACCAACCATGAGTAGGCTGATAGAACACGTTCCTTGTATTACGGTGTCCGTTAGACCCTCCAACGTCCCAAAACTCCACAAAAAACGTGTTTTGTGCTTGTGTCCCCTCCTTGTACCTGTGCAATTTTACCTCGACCGAACATCCTACTGTCCATCCTGGCGATAATAGCGGCTTATTGTGTGCAATCAAATACGTCAATGAGGTTTTGCCCACGCCTAAAACAAAATCATTCGTAAATTATGCATAAACTAAAAGCCGCCGTTGATATGGTATTCTTGTTTCTGTTTGATATTAAGAGATAACTTAAACGTGGAACCGTGGTGTAAGATAGGCCGAGCTAACACAAATTGGGTAAATGGGAAAATTTATGTATGATAGCAATAATAAGAAATATCCAGTTATCCGTTTACCTAAATTATGCAGCACATTCTCGAAAAACTACGATTGTTTAACAAAATGTTGTTACCGTATTTTTTTTTTAATTTGGTTTCTTGAATTTTTATATGTCCAACCCATACACAAAAAGCAAGAAAACAAGAAAAAGAACAGCCAAGAAATATAATTAAATATTGAATTGATTGAATATTGAATCATGATATAATTTTTATATTTTATCATTATTTTTTTTTCAATATTTAATTTACTATAATTGCAGTTGATTTCAATAAACATGATAAGTATATTAATTTTATCCCTTATGTCCTATCTTATGTCTTTGCATGGTGTGATTAATTGTGTGTGCCTATAAAGTATAAAAAAACATAAACACTTGGTTTTTACCGCCAAAATAACCTATAAAATGTTATGTTGGCTAGCCTTCAAAAGTGTCATGGCTACAGTCATGTTGGCAAATGTTAAGTTGTTCAGTAAAATAAGTGTATTGTGTTCGATTTTAATAGTGTAATTAATTCAAAACGTGTGTGAATATAGATTAGCACTTCATTTACCAGAATCACCAAGAACGACGACTTTGACTTTCTCAATAGCAGCCATTCACAAGGTATTAATTCGGTTCGTAATATATTATGTTCTATTATTTTGACATTCACCTTTATTACCAACTTTCCAAAACAAAACTGGAGTGCCGTTCCAGACTCTCGTTGCCAGCCTAACGTAAAAAATCGACTACATTTCTTTATTTAAACATGAAATCTTAAATTTCAGTGTATTATCAGTATTTTATCAAATTCTTATTTATATGCCTCATATTCTCAATATATCACTTAATTTACGGAATTCCTCGCTGTAATAACTTCTCAGTTTTGTTATTTAGTAACGAAAATACAAAGTGACATTAATCGGTCAGACATCGGAATGCTCGATGCCCATCATTGTTCATGTTCTTGCTCGCTTCAAGTTGCTTCTTTTACGAAGACTAAAATCAATACATAATAAAATAACCACGTCCGCCATTGTACAAGTATCGTGTTTTTAACATGTTGTATCTAGCTTTATAGTAAAATGCAACGAACAAAGATTACATACATCGACTCTCTTACACCCATAAAATAAAACAATGGACTTATACTACAGAATATTTATTGCGCTCCTTCTTATTAAATCAGTGCATCTTTACTGTGGACCATACAATGGACAAATATGTAAAAAATATTCTACTGGATACGTTTGGTACAACTACACGGGAGGCTTTGACAATGAAAAAATTACAACCGGACTCTGGAAAGAAATGATATCAAATCTCAAAGAGCCCTGTCGAAGTAGGGCTGAAAAATTGTTATGTGCTTATGCATTCCCCAAATGCATAGATAGAGATGGTGTGGGTTATTTTGCATTACCGATCTGTTATGAAGACTGTATGGCTGTTAAAATGCAGTTCTGTTACAATGATTGGATAGTTGTTGAAGAACAAAAACGACGAGGAGTTTTCTTCGAGAACAGAGGTCATTTCCGATTTCCGGAATGTGAAAAACTTCCAAGGTTTTCAGGAAAAGGTTTGCAAGTGACATGCAATAATGTTGGTATTACTAATATGGATTACAGCCAGGTAACCACAAACTGTTATAGAGACAATGGCCGATATTATCAGGGCACTATGAATGTTACTGAGTCAGGGCTAGCCTGCCAAGCATGGGAGTCACAATCACCTCATCAACACACAAGACCTCCTTTAGTTTTTCCTGAAGTTCAAAATTCTACCAACTATTGTAGGAATGCAGGCGGAGAAGAGACAAAACCATGGTGTTACACTATGGATCCGAATGTGCGATGGGAACACTGTGATATTCCATCTTGTGCCAATTCTAGTGATGAATTTGACAATAGCAATGGACCAAATATTATAATGGAGAATTACTTTACGCCAACATTTGTATTGTTACTCTCAATTGGTGGCCTTGGATGTGTCTTGGGAATGGCTTTAATAACCCTTCTGTGTCATTATTTTGTTAAGAATCATTACTCAAAATGCCATGTGTCTAGCCGCCGAAACTTGCCTAACATGGACATAGATCTAGACAAACTTCCTAGTAATTTAGCTTACCACACAACTGGAGCCCAACTCAATCCTAAGTTGGAAAAGCTGGAGTTTCCCAGGAACAACATTATATATATCAGAGATCTGGGACAAGGTGCTTTTGGAAGAGTGTTTCAAGCTAAGGCCCCAGGACTTGTTCCTGAGGAAGAGTTTACTCTTGTTGCTGTTAAAATGCTCAAAGATGAAGCTTCTCATGATTTAAAATTAGATTTTGAAAGAGAAGCATGTTTATTAGCTGATTTTGACCATCCCAATATTGTGAAATTACTTGGTGTGTGTGCTATTGGACGACCCATGTGTTTATTATTTGAATTTATGGGAAAAGGTGACTTGAATGAATATTTGCGTGCCTGTAGCACAGCCACAAACTTTCCACCTTCTGTTGAAAACCGAGAAGATCTGAAACTGCTTGTAACACCACTTCATCACTTGGATCTCTTACATGTTGCAAGACAAATAGCCTCTGGTATGGTTTATTTATCAGATAGAAAATTTGTTCATCGGGACTTAGCTACTAGAAATTGTCTTATCAATGATGATATGGTGGTAAAAATAGCTGATTTTGGTTTGTCTCATAAAATATACTTACAAGATTACTATAAAGGTGATGAACATGATGCAATCCCAGTGAGATGGATGCCCCTAGAAAGCATACTTTATAATAAGTATACTTTGGAATCAGATGTTTGGGCTTATGGTGTTTGCCTTTGGGAAATATTCTCCTTTGCTCTACAACCATATTTTGGGATGACCCATGAAGAAGTTGTAAGATTCCTTAAGGATGGAAATGTTTTGGCCTGTCCTGATAACACACCCCGGTGTGTTTATGATTTGATGAAACAATGCTGGAATCACAGCCCTAGTGATCGCCCCAACTTTAGAATCATATATCAAACACTGGACAGCATTCAAATGATATTGGAAAGAAGTCATCCAGAATAATATAAGTGTCTATTTGATTGATTAGAGAGTAGGAATAACATTTTGTATAATAATTTTAGTACCATCTTGTTGTATTTCTTTTATATTATTTATTACAACAACCTAGTATAATTTGATTGGGATTGTTTTTTATCAAATTTTAATTGATACCTAATTATTTAAAACCAATGTTGATGAATTGAGTTCAACTAGGAACATCACTGCTTTCTGGCACTTGATTTAACTCCTAATTGCTTCTAAAACTGGTTGGTTTTAATTATGCTCAAGAAGACATTGGTGATAAATAATTGTGAATCCGCCTCAAAAAAGTTACTATACAAAAACCAATGTTTGTTAAATCACTGTTGAAACAGGTTGTGTTTTCCCTTAAAATTAATTATTGATATGTTACCTATTTTAATGATAATTTAATTTGAGGCAAGCTATTGAATTTATTTGTCAATTTTTAAAGTAATCAATTATTTTAAGCAATAAGGTTCATATAAGTGGCATGCTATGTTTATGTATGATTTCATTTTTTACATTAAATCCAAGACTGATTTTGGTTAGTACTCAAGGATCCTAATTTATTCTAGTGAACCTTTAGTTGTCTTGTACTTGTAATTATCCAGTATGAATGATGAAAATGTGGGTTGCTACTAATTATATAGTATTTAAGATGTGCTTAATACAGGCGTTGTTTGTCCTTATACTTGCTACTTTTTTGTAAACAGCAATTATAATTTGTTGTTGACATTCAAAATGTTTGCTTTGTCTACAAGACTCAATACTTTTGTAACTAAAAGGGCATCTCTGCTACATATTGCAGCTTTGTTTTTTATTTCCATTTAAAAACAATCCTTCAATTCATATTACAAAAAGTTGTCATTAGAGGAATAAAGTGTTATTACGAAATTGGATTTGTATTATATCTAATTTTGAAATGAAGTAGGATAGTTTAAGCAACAAAATTGGACTGAATGTCTCCCTAGTGATCGATAACAATATGTGTTTAAAGTGATATGTCCAAAGTAAACAAATTGTACATACTGCCAAACAATTTAAAGTTCTATATATACATACAAAAGAGTGAATTGTAATATTTTTCGTAACGCTGACGGTAAATATATAGGCATTTTTAGAATATTTTTATTTATGTACCTATTAATTTACAGTTTTACAATATAATGTAATTTTATTTTGTCAATAAAAATAATTGTAAGTGAATTTAATTGAATAAATTTGTTTTTATGAATGGAATAATTTGATTTATTGCTTACCCTAGTAATTCTAAATGAGTATAAACAAAACACCCACATCCACAGTATAGGTGAAATATTCATTAAAATTTATAGCAGAGCTCATCGCAAATCTGTCGTAATAAATGAATACACGCGCTCTCTCGGAAAACGTGCATAAATTAGCATACAGAATTACAGACTAATTGCTTGAGTTTCGCAACTTGAGAGAAAACACAAATTGTCAACACAGATGATCGATCAAAGTAACTCTTTATTCTATTTCGGCAACCTCAACCGTAATAATGTAACATATTTAAGTACTTATTGCAGAGATGACTGAGGAACGGTTGGTGACTGAAGTTCCCAGCAGCTTGAAGCAGCTGGCAAGACTTGTCGTTAGAGGCTTCTATACGATAGAAGATGCTCTCATAGTCGACATGCTTGTAAGAAATCCATGTAAGTACTTACCTATTTTCTTTTTTTTTAAAGAGCTTGAGTAACATTTGAATCTAGAGATAAACCGATACCAAATTCTATGGTTTGCAAGTTACCTTTTTTCTAACCAAAATTCGAATCAGTTTTTTGCATTGTCTGAAGATTTTTAGTAAAGAGGCAAACCACACTCTTATCAATAAATCTTAATTTTGCAGGTATGAAAGAAGATGATATTTGCGAACTCCTCAAGTTCGAGAGGAAAATGTTAAGAGCTCGAATAGCTACATTGAAAAACGATAAATTCATTCAAGTGAGATTGAAAATGGAAACGGGTAAATATTAATTAATAATAAAAATTACATATGAATGGTAGCACATATTATCCAATATTAAAAATTCGCTGCTACCTACAATATAAAAGGGATTATGTCCTTAACAATAAAATAAACTCTCAATTGATTAACATTACAATGTTGCATTTTCAGGACCAGACGGTAAAGCACAGAAAGTGAACTATTATTTTATAAATTACAAAACTTTCGTTAACGTAGTTAAGTACAAGTTGGATCTCATGCGCAAAAGAATGGAAACAGAGGAACGTGACGCTACCAGTCGCGCTAGCTTCAAATGCCCGTCGTGCGGCAAAACATTCACTGATCTTGAAGTAAGTTACTAGGTACCGTATCGTGATACGTACCTGTGTATGTTGATTCACCATTTCTCTATAGCTTTGGCAATACTAACTGGAAAATCCCTTTTAAATTGTTGGCAAACTATTTGAAAATCATTAGCCTATGTTTAAAGATACAAGGATTAAAAAACGACAACAGCTACCAACCGGGGTTTGCCTGTGTTATTGTGTCGCGGGGTGTCTCACAGACTTGTCCTACGTCCTAATTAATTGCTTGTGTCGATTTAGCCTTATTACGGTTCCTAGATGTATAGAAGTTTTTTTTTTCTCTATGTGATATTCTTTTTGCAGGCCGCTATTTCTCATGTACTTACTTACCAATTTCAGGCAGACCAGTTATATGACATGATGACAAACGAGTTCCGTTGTACATTTTGTAGTCAAATCGTAGAAGAAGATCAGTCGGCTCTTCCAAAAAAGGATTCAAGATTATTATTGGCCAAGTTCAACGAACAGTTAGAAACACTGTATATTTTATTACGAGAAGTGGAAGGCATCAAGCTTTCACCAGAAATTTTGGAACCGGAACCAGTGGATATTAATACTATCAGAGGGTAAGTTCATATCCTCTTTGTTTTTTGTCTTTCCTCTCAATTTACTGTAATATTTACACTAAAAAAAAATTAATAAGAAGAAGTTTTCGTACTGAAAAAAATCCATTTCAAATTCCATCCACCTAATATTCTCCCCTAAATTAATAATTGTATGGTTTATTTCAGGTTGAACAACAAACAGATGGCCCAACGGCCACCAGGAGAGCAGTGGTCGGGCGAAGCCACGCGCAACCAGGGCATGCTGGTGGAGGAGACCCGCGTCGACGTCACCATCGGGGAGGCCGACAACGCGAACGACACCAGCGCGCTGCGCAAGGAGCGGCCCGTATGGATGGTCGAGAGTACCATCGTTACTAATGACCAGGTAAACATGGATTAAGTAACTAAACAAAGTAATGAGTTTACGCTTTATGTTGGGTATTCACAAAGAACACCCAGACACATTCTTGTATCCAACTTTGTTTTTTTTTTACGCGGTATTCTTAAGCCAATATGAATATGCAATACAAATACAACTTGAAAGAAAATGACATTTGACTGCAGCATTATGCTATAAGCTGGCAGCAGTATACAATTGCTAGATTGCCGTCTCGCTTCTGCCATCTGATTTTTTTTAAGCGCTCATAATACAGAAAATGTAGTATGTCGGCATTTATAACACTACATAAAAAATATATACGCATGTTATAGATTTTGTTTCCTGTTATTCTTATCCAAATCAAAGGTCTTTTGTCGTTCTATATTTAGAAGCGGTCGCAATTAATTGTCATCCCCTTATAAACAACGCAGATATTATTTGAAGATCAAAATACTCCTTTGTAAACTATCTGACTTATAGAATGTGACCTAAATTTGTATATCTACTGATATCATTTTATAAATGCGCATATAACATGTGATTCACTTATAAGTGATATCGGTTACGTTTTATGTTATTATTCACTGTATCAAGAGCCCGTTTTGATTAGATTAATGGGATATTCTCACGAATAACAATGACCCATACTTTAAACGGGATATGCATTTATTTACAGAGTGATAGTGTACATTCCACTGACGCTGCGTTGGAGAAAGCAGCTAGCAATGCCAGTAATGTGAAGACGACAGGAAAAGAGAAGAATGATGACATCATGTCCGTCTTGCTTGCTCATGAAAAACAAAACTCAGGTAAACTTAGAAAGACCCACTTATCCAGACCTCGAGGTCCCGTGGACCGCTGGACGCAAAATTCAATCTTCTAGCCAGAACATAAGATATTTCCCTATAAATTATGCGAATACTAGTAAACAGCCTTATGTGAAGGCGATACTGCAAACAACTGGAATGAATTGATTAATCATAAGAACTATTTCTATTCCAAAAACAAATGAAACAATGACAAATGAATTAACTACTTTATCTTATTATTTTTTAGTATGATACTATTTCTATTTTATTTCCAGGAAATTCGGCTATGATGAACGCCGTGAAAGGAATCGAACCGGATAGTTCAGATTCAAGTGACAACGAGTCGAAAGACCCGTACAAACTCAAGGACGAGCTTGCTGCTGTTGGTAAGTAAAGGATTACTCAGAACTGACTTCAAACAGCCAAAATGCTATATACATGCTAAATTATAGTTCGTATCTAAAAGTTGTTTTGCTTTACACCTTTGTGCTAGTCAAGCTAGTTGTACCCTAATATGACAGAAATCACGAAAGCATCATAATACCCAATAATTTAAATTTTGCAGAAGCAAACGATACGATCTATTTTCGATATTTCCTATTCCTTTTTTTAATTTTTCGATGATGTAGTTATCAATTTTTGACACATTTTAATAAAAAAAATTGTCATCCTTTTTCTAGCTGAAATGGAAAGCGAGGATTCTGACATTGATGACAACGCACCCACCGTACTCGTCAACGGCAAAGAGGTGCCAATCACGAGCATCGACGATGACGTCATCGCACAGATGACGCCCACGGAAAAAGAAACTTACATCCAAGTATACCAAGAGTATTACAGCCACATGTACGATTAGATAAGCATTACAAATCAGCTATCAGACGTAAATAAATGTCTTGTCTAAATCTCGAATAAGTTTCTTGTTACATCCTGCTTAGTGTTACAATAAGTAAGAGTAGTGAGGATGTAAGTGGGACTTGTCGCAACATTAATCAGTCAATTCGTAGATCAAAATTAGAATGTTTAAATCTAGTTAGTCGAAATATGGCGTAGTAGACCCATGATGAAACGACAGAAAAGAGCACAGCTCTAATTTAATCTTTAAGGAAATCATGGTATTTCTGCATGGGTAAAAAGTACCTACCAATTACTAAAAAGTCAATTCAACAATGTACATATATAATACATATTATTGCTATAGATAGTACTGAGTGAACCACATTCAAAGTATATATTATATTATCAGTTTCCTTTAATAAACACCATTGGGTTTTTACATTCTCACACAAATGTCAAGTTTTATCGTTTCTCAGTAATGGTAGATGTTTGTCTCACTTTCATGTTCATATAGTTGTACATTTACATACTGCTTAAAAAATGTATAGTTATTATGGAAGTGTAAACCTCAAGTGCGACCATTACTTGGCGTGTCGGAAGGACCTTGGCGTATTGCCGTCTCTTTCTCTCCCACTGTTCATCCATTCTTTAACCTCGTCTAAACGAATTTGGGGCTGTTTTCAGATGCGTGAAGGTATAGTGGTCGTATTATAAGGTATGAAAAATAAGGGCCTTAAAGACAATAGTAAAACTATATTTTCAAAAAATAAATTACTAACAGAATTAAATTATACATTATACCTAAGTACTCAACTATATATTTTACAAAAATATAATAAAAATTAGAAACATGAAACTAAAATAATTTAATTAATTTTAATAATGTAGTTAAATGTTATAATACTGCTTGATGTTAAATATAAAAGTACCTAAGTTATTCGTTCATACATTATCTAATATAGGCACTTCAATTAGGCATCATTGCAACATCTAAAATTAACGCAAACAACAAGAAACAGAATATACATTTTTCTATTTAAAAATTGAACTATAATGACTATAGGACATTAATTAAGATGTTTGCCCCATTTTTCCCAGTACTCTTCAGTTTGCATTTCCATGATTCTCGATAAGCTGCGATCACATGCAAACATTTCTTCTTCACCCGTAAATATGGCAGCATTAGCATCCTCCTGATATAAGACAATGTGTCATCAATCACTTTAAAATATTAGCGTTAAAACTAAACACAAAACACGATGCCGATTAGCGGTGTCAATTTAAGTTTCATAACATATTTTACCACGTAAACGACAATGATCAAAGAACAATAAAAACGTTTTTTAAGTTATTAACTTACAGAGTCCTTTGTAATTTTCAAGTCATCCATGAGCGCTCTATCGGCATCAACATACTCTGTTTTCTGATCTAATTTAAACAAATCTTTCGGGTCGCAATCTGCTGCGATAACAACCTATAAGAGACAGTGTCATAGTTATTTAATAATGTATTTTAAACAAATAAATTCAAGTCTATTCACTTAGTGCTATATGGTTACTCACCCTCACTCTGTTATCATACAATGTATCTATAAGTGTGATAAACCTCCTTAGTTGTGATCTATGCGTATGTACTGATAACTGTGGAAGGTTTCTTATAAAAACGGTGTGAAATGTCTTGGATATCACAAGATAATCGCTAGCTCCAAGAGGCTGAAAAGAACATCATGATAATGAAAAAATTATTACTAAAGATTTTTTCTTTGTTGCTTTGATTGTAGTTGCGAAACACGGATGTACTTTTTGTCAACTCCAAGGCTACTCGATTTACAAATCGATCAATAACAATCGTTTTCACCAGCTGTAAAACAAACTTTCGACAGTTTACTCAGTTAAATATCCACATGCTTCAACTTTTAAGAGTGCGATTATATAGGTATACCAATAGACTTACCCTATCACATAATTCCTCAAAGGTAGAATCCAGAATTCTTCCACACGATTTGGCGAACTTGACATTCCTACCCATTATATTGATAACTCGAGGTCGCACCGTATCATTTTCTTTCGATACAAGGAATTTAAACAAGTTGTCTACTGCATTATTGTCGGGAGTCAGTTCATTGTTTCTGTAATAAATAATATATTTTACTACTGACATTGTTCAATGATGTTAGTAAATAATAAAATTTATTATTCAGATGACGTCAATTCAGTATTTATGGCGAATGTCACTTAAAAAATTCTAATCAGAAAGTTTGTTACCAATGAGTCAGAATCCTTAATCAATTATTAATGTACCTAGACGATATGTATTGCCACTATTTTCTTACTGTTATTACTTTAGGAACAGATTAAGATTAGATATCAAATCAAAAGAATGATTGTTACATAAGGTACCTGCTAATTCGAGAAATATAGACTACGTTTAATACAGCGAAATAGAATGCTGTCCAACTCAAACGGGCAGCCAAGATGAATCATATGCAGTTTAGATTGATACTTACAGAAAGTATTTACTATACTTATTGCCTGTACCACGTAATCTATAGTCAACACCTGAATCTAATTGAATTATATCACAATGAGATTTTAGTACAGGTATAAATGGCAAGAAGTTTGATCTCTGCAGTCCATTTTTGTACAAGTCATCAGGTTTTCTATTACTAGTTGCTATTACAACACAACCATTGTCAAATAATTGTGTGAAAAGACGTTTCAATATCATAGCATCCCCAATATCTGTTACCTATAAATAAAATAAATATGTTCAACTAATCCGTGAAGTGAGTCCTTACATGAAATATTACAATCTCATGTTATACATGTT
This sequence comes from Trichoplusia ni, assembly GCF_003590095.1. Lineage (NCBI taxonomy): Eukaryota > Metazoa > Arthropoda > Insecta > Lepidoptera > Noctuidae > Trichoplusia > Trichoplusia ni. Next base: position 12,158,547 of record NC_039483.1, read on the forward strand.
TATAAAATTATAAAATAGTTACATTCACAAAAATTATATTTTTTATTCATTTAACTTCAAGTCACAATTTAAAAATATTTTTCTACAAACTAAAATCATAATTAGGTAGGTAAAGTATTTAGTTATTGTCTAAAATGTAATATTTCTATTATTATTCCTATTATGTAATTGATGTTATAATCTTCATTGTGTGGTTTTTTGATTGAATGCACAATAATATAGATATAATTATTAATTATATTCTATTGGTTCATATGTCATGTAAGATCTGATTGTATCTAGCACATAGATAGCAAAATTATTGCAAACCACAAATACTTTAACAGGTAAATTCAAATACATCTGATTTCAAGAGAAGACAATTTGTATTTTATTTCACTTACTTGAAATTCATCAAAACAAATAAGCCATGACTCCTGGGTTATATCTGCTGCCACTGGAGGGATTGGATCAAATGGCTTTGAACCTTCATCACGGAATGAACTTGCTCCTTTTCCAGATTTAATTTTCAATTCATGAATCCTAGCATGAATGTTCAACATGAAGGAATTGAAATGAACCCTCAACTTCTCTTTAATCTGGAAAAAAACACATAATAAAACATAATGAACTTGTAAAATATGAAGTATTATTGCCATCAACATCTTATATTTTGAAGTATATTTTTTAATATGGAGTAAAAGCAATGGTTAAGTTACCGGCACAGTTTCATAAAATAAATCCATTAACATGGTCTTCCCTCCTCCAACACTGCCATATATATAAAGTCCATTGGGAGCAACAATCTTCTGAGGCTCAGGTTTCTTAAAGAAGCTAAAAAGTGATCCTGCACTAGGACTATGTAATACAGGTCTTTCATAAGCAACCACTTCATTATACACTCGCTGCAGGTTTTCAACAACAGTTTCCTGATATGTATCTTTAGTTAAAACTCCACTTGATACCCTCTGTGAGTATATTGACCAAGGACCGTCACCAGGGGTCTGATCGTGAGCTTGTGAAGAAAATAACTTCATGCATTGATAACATCTCTTCCAGTGATACTTTACAAGAGAGGAAACATGGAAACATGTATTCTGTGCGAACATTGTGTTCATTGTCAACTGACTGATTCACTCACGGAAAATATTTGCATTATATAACTTTCAACCATAATAACCTTGACTACTGTAAACAATTTTACAGCTTTTCATAATAATGTGCAATCATAAAACACTTTACACATAGAAACATTCATTTTCAATTACTTCGTTGTAAGTTGTTGAATAGTTTACTTCTACAAAATAAATCGTTCATCAATTAAACACTAATAGCATATCGGTAACTTCTGTTGCAATGACTAATTTTGGCGAAATATTATCATAGTATTTAGGTTATTTCAAAGACAGATAAAGCAAAATCTATAACTTCATAAAATTAAAACTGCTATGCGATATCAAGACATGGAACGCTTTGGCATTTGGCAATGTCAGATGACAAGTTGACAATGTCAATGTCAAAATAGTTAAACAACGTTCGGATACTGCTTAACTAGACGGAAATAAATGTAACAAATGATGAAAAACGATCAACGACCCAACACAATTTGTAAAAACTGCATAAGCAGACATATTATGTTGACTGTATTACATTCAAAACTTGTAAACTTAGCAAGTATGTTATGTTTGCTTCATCCGCTTGTCTGGTGTTTAAAATAAGTAAAAAAATATTAATTTGGAGGAAGTATTTTAACTTTAGCAACTCCTCACTAGCCAGCCATTTACTTCACGAAAAAGCTAGGAGTTCCCAAAAAGAGTGATCTCTTGGGGCATGCAGTTTCCCTTGAGTCGCTACTCACAAACAAGTTGTCACATGGTGAAGATCTTTGCTTCTAGGTAGGATCTTTGGAAACATTACAACAACAAGATTTGAGAAGGCATATTATGTGCCCTTTGTTCTTGCCTTTTGCCCTATTTTTACAAAAAGTATAGGCGCATACCAGTTTTTACGAAACTATACTTTAACGGCTACACACTTATAAATCGGAAATTATTGAAGGGTTTTCTAGACTTGGCTTTAGTGGCCTCCTCTTCTCTCTAATCAGCAGTACCTACCTGCGTGGCCACCTTTCGATTAACAGTCTAACACTCTTATCTAATCTTACCCATAAATCTGTCTAGTATTTTGGTGTCACGCAAAACCACACCCCTTGTTTTACTTACCGCCACTCACGAGGGCTTGCTAGCTGGTTGGGGAATTTGACGATTTTCACTGTACAACCTTGACAACCATAAAACTATGATATTACCTCGCTTCTTGGATTATGTATATAATTTGTAACTTTATTGAAATGTTAGCTTATTTGTATAAATTCTTGTAGGTACAACGATTTAGGGATTCAGGAACGCAAGAAGTTGTGGGAGTGAGGCTGCATAGTTTGAAAACGCTGTAAGAAACGGGCCAAGTTCAATGAGGACTTCGTTTTTTCGCGCTTCAGTTACGTATAAACTATAGTTAAAGACTTCATTCGTCATTTTTTCCTTATGGATTTTCCTACTTGCTCTACAAAAGGTTGTTATTTTTTAGTAGAATTAGAGAATATGAGAATACCTTTGCGAATGAAATGTTTTTGAATACGCAAAGCAAAAAAATAGTGTTTCACAGCTCTAAAGGATCATTGAATTCCAACTGTGCCAAAATATCAACGCGGCCTGAGAAAAAAATTATCTACGGACACACGGACGGCTGATATTCAGCAACGGTGAATATTAATCTAGGAAAGTATTTAGTTTAAATGAGATATTTGGATCTTAATTAAAAACAGCCTTATCGTTTTAATAAAGTAAGCTATAAGTAATGCAACAGCAAATTAAGATAAGCATTGTAAGTTAAATTATTTTTAATGTTCATACCGAAGTAGCTAGTATTTTTATCTCATTATTTAATTTCTTGTAATATACAGATAGATAGATCTTTATAAAATGATACAACAATTTTAGGTTGAAAACAAATTGCCAAAAAGCAAATTTGGAATATACCTGAAACACAAGAATACATTAAAATTTAAGTTAAAAGTCACAAACGCTAACCGTTTCTGCAATATAATGTCCCTTCGCACGTCATCAGACCCATACTTACCTGGAGTAGTAGGCAGCATATAGCATGTTCATGTCAGCTTCTAGGCCAGACGCAAGGCAATAGCTAAAGCGTAAGATCGGAGCTCATCGAAGTGAATACTTTGTGATAGATGTAGACATATGACATGTAACATTCACATATTTTGTTTTGCTAGCTAGGTACTAACATACGTACGTAAGTAGGTATATAAAACAGTGATAAGCTCGTAATAGCAGTGTGGCAAAATATTCGTGGCAATATACCTACCTATGTAAATGTAGGTCTCAATAATTTACTGTATCCTCAGCTTACAAACACTTGAAACAAGTGAGAATGAGAGCTGATTTAAAAAACTCTCTCATAACAATAAATAACAAGAATATCTTGAGAAAGCAGGATGTGGTCAAATTGAAATCGACGTCCTGACTGAATTGATGCAAAGTAAGTGCTTATTGCAATCAACGGTCACACATTATCGTGACATCCTCTTTTTCTTGAACGGTATGTAACAGGGGTGCCACTGGCAGAATGATGTATACTCAATAAAATTGTAATTTAAAAAGCAATTTTTATTTACTTTTTACTGAACTTCCATTTGCCAGCTAAAAAGTAATAAATCACTCTGACATTTTAAATTTATAAATGTAGCTCACTTTCGTTATGTGCGTCCCATACGTCATTGTTAAATGAAACGATGATTATCAAAAGCCCGTTAAGAGATGAGCTGACGTGCGTATTATATTATTGAATGAATAATCAGTTCCTAGAATCGATCTAGATTCTAGGAACTGATTATTCATTGTTGGCTTATTTTCAGCCAGATGGATCAATGAGCAACTTAGTGAGTCTCTCTAATCTGAAAGCTGGGCCCCGATTCTGCTATTAACATTAATTTACAATGACCGATGTAAAATTGGCTATTGGATTAAATTTTAAATTATTTCAATTTTCTTAAGCATTTTACAACACAATTATTGAAAATTCATTGTATTGACCGCGAGTGTTCCGACTCGTATTATTTATAATTACGGTCTTGAGAAAAAATATGAGAATAATACGAATAGTGCAAATTTAATCCAATTTAAATTAATTCATCAGCCATTGTAATCTAGTTACATGTTTAGATGCTTTTCAATGCAAGAGTTTTTCCATGCCCCACCAGTTGGCTTGTGGCTACTGAGATCAAGTAAGAACGGTGCTGTAGTTATCCTAAGAGGTTTATTGTATTTAACTACTCCACTAGCTACTTATCTTGTTAGCAAGAAGTATCTCCAAATCGCTTCTTAAGGGAAAACATTAACAGTTATGGTTTAGGGTTTGCACCCAGACAGCGTAATACCCTTTGAAGTATCAAAGATACTTATTTTACTGTACGCTTAGATATAAATAAACGCAGACGTCAACAAAGGTAGGGATACTAAATCAAAACTAAAACAGCCCTGAATGAAACGGCAGCGCATACGCAGTCTCCGCCCGCTTAATTTACGTGCTGTTCCTTTTTTTCTGTCTGAGTCTCCTGTCTCCTGGAAATCCGTCGCGAGTCATGCTGCAAGTTATTTTCATACGCTGTATACCTACTTGCGCTGGTAAATTGCGAATAAGGACATTTGTTTGCTTATTGCCATGTCTGCATTATGAAGGTTCTTACTGGTTTCGCCGATTGAATTCGTTTTACTTAAGGAATATCATTTTTTTTCGTTTAAATCACAAATTGACAAAATATCTATCAGTGGGAATGTACACTTATAAAATAATTTTAAATAAACTAAGGTCAATTTTTAAATCAATCATTTTTTCTAAGCAAAGTAGACATCAGGAGTGCAACACTATCTGGGTACCTAATATTACGAGATGTGCACATCTTGCTTACGTCACAAGTGGTTTCAAGGATATATTGGCGCACCAAAACGTCTATGTCAAGTGCCTAATTTGTCGTGTACATTTACGTACTTTTATTACAATATCACTCGTTTTGTTTGGGTTCAGCGAACAGCCGAGATAATAATTATCATTTTTGTCAAAATAGTTTAATATAAATAAGCGTTTCAGGTGGAACTATTGTGGTCAATGTCAAGGTTACCTTCGGCGAACTGACCTACGGAACCTAAATTGCTCTTGAACTCGCTCACACACTGGCCTCAATTGTGCCCCATCTAATGCACCGGTTAACAACCTCTAGTGTCAAGGTGCCTGGAGTTGTTTGCATAGTGAAAGGAAGTCTCAAAACTATCAAATCTACTAACGTTAACCCCAGTCCCCAGTGAGGGACTATATCACAAGGACAATTTTATACGTTTTAAAAAGTAACAAACTTTACAGTCAGTTATTTGGTCAGTCGGTTTTTTATTGGAAAGTAAACAATGATAAACAAGATACTATAATTCTTGTATTCGGGGAACTTTCTGTGACGCCTTATAGTCTACTTAGTAAACAACAATAAAACATCTATAGAACAAAAAATACTTAACATTATTACAAATGAACGTAAATAACACTTCTAAATGGTTTACAATGTAGAGTAAGGGTTAACAGCTTTCGTTTAACCCAGGAACTACACCGTACATATGAATAATGTTCATCAAAGCAAAACTGTCATTTAAATTATAATGTTACATACCTAGTTAAGAAACTTAGATACAATCTCTTATAAAAGAAAACCAATTTGCATGATATCATAGACATGACCTAGTACAAGGCACGGATGCGGCCCAAATCCGCGGTTCGCTAGCAGGCGTATCTATTGTACCAAATAAGCAATCAACGTCAAAAACGTGTCTTGTCGTACGCTGCGTTCACGATGAATAATAAGTTAAACCCTATAGCACTCGCAGAGTATTTCGCGCACATCCCTATTCCTGTCAACCCTACCAATTACCGATTTGTTGCAAAAGCGCGAGGGTGGTCGACATATGCGGGCTCAGCTGCGTATAACTTTACACAGAATTTTGCACATTATGCTGTATGGGTATGCGTACCTCTATTTAAGTCTGCGGATGTGCTTTCCATACTTAAGATATCCGCTATCTTTGTATATTGAGTTAGAATTAATCAACTTGCGCTCTACGTCGAATTCAACAATATGGCTAAAATCGTGTTTCTAATACGAAAACGTTGCCCACACATATTTACATATTGAGAACGTGATTCAGTACAACGGTTTTAAATAACGTGTTGGCTTAGAAATATGTACTGCCTATTCCGGGATAAATCATACTTGTTTAAAATTCTAGAGCAGAAAATTAAAACGATGGGCGTGTAAGTGTATCGCTAATGTTCTTAGCTAATCTTTTAGCGTAACTATAAAACCTTTATTTTCACATTTTTACACAAATGAGATTTTAAGTAGGTAATTCTAAATAATCACCGGTTTAGGTACAAAACAAAACCATGCAGCGTGGAATGTAGAGTTTAATATTTCACCACAGTTTTCTACACAATAGCAGTAAGTAGAAAATATATTGAACATTTTGGAAAGAGCCGATTTCGTATACCAAAAATTTTAAAAAAAAGTGGATAGTTGGCGCATTTAAGAATAGAACATAGAATTAATAAAATTTGGCACAATATTACAAATTTTAGAATTTCCTAATTATTAATTATATGTCGATAAATTCTCGCTCTAAGTTACCTGCACCTATCTGTCGTAACAGAATCGGTAGAGCGACTTTACTGAAGATTATTTCCAGCATTGATTCAGAATTTTCTAATGAGTTTCTAGACTGAAGTTAGATACCAAAAATAAGTCAGGCCTTAATACAGGGTTCATTAAAATCCGTACAAAGAAAAACTCCTCGAAAAACGGGGTTTTTGCAACTTTTGTAAAACAAAATTGTGTTACGAAAGCTGTTTACGTCCATAATACAAGAGCCAAAAGATTATTTCTTCTCTTTTTAACAAGAGGTATCGACAAAAATAATAACTTAATGGACCAAAAGGCATGTGGATCATGATAATAGTCTGGTTTTTTTGTTGCACTAGAACAAACCAAGTTAAACCGCCTGAACAGTCAACATTATAAGAGTAATATATTATACAAAGTCTAGTACTGATCATTCCATACAAAAGCACTTAAGTCATCTTGACTCACGAGCAATTAAGGTGACTGCGAGCAGCCAAAACAATCGATCGCTGCAAATGGCCGTCTCGGCGACACGCACTGGTCAGACGCGCGCGAGACACTCCCGAGTCTCTCCCTACAGACAGACGCACTGCAAATATATGCTTTATATTGCAGATATAAGACTAATTTTTTCAGTGATACCATGTAGTGATAAACGATAAGTAACTTTTAGGTCACGTTATGATTAAATTGAATGAACCCACACATGACACACAAAAGTACAACTGTATTAAAATCAAAGTTGCTATAAGACTGTAGATTTGTAGACCCACAAATACTTTTGTTGGTCCTTTTTAGGGAGCAAAATTTGTCATATTTGCAGAATCCTCTGGCGCAGTTCAATTGCGGCAGTTTAGTTATGGTCTTCGAAATTTGTGTTTTTAAATCTTATGATTTTCACTCTAGGTTAATGAAAAATATGATACATTTTAGTTTTTTTTCGCATCCTATTCTTAGCTTTAAATAGGTGCGGCGTGCGCTCGCACTCAGCTGAGTTGCTGAGCAGCAGATTTGTTGCCAACCGCGCTCTCAATTAGGACCCCGTTCTTAACATTTATGAAGATCTTTCATTACTTTATCTCTTAATATTTATGATAAGGAATTCCTTGGTTACTATAAGGAAAAATTAATGATAAACGGGTAATAATGCAGAAACTGTAAGAATATAAGTGTGTATTAAAATTATAACTCGTAACAGTGTCGCGTCCTTGCTTTTCTTGATAAGGAATGATTATTTATAAAAATGACAAGCACATTGTACATTAAATTAATGGATATTTGACTATGTTACGTTTTGGGAACGTTATACTAATTTTGACAATATATCTTAATAATGTTCGTAGATGCAGTGATGCGATAACTGATTTATCGATTGTTGTAATCGGTTTGGCAGGATGTTGTCTGTGGGTCAAGGGGAAATCAATTACCCATAAGAGCGAAAGTTTTGGTACCGACTACCATATCTTAATACATAGTTTTGTAGATGTATCAGGTCCTCTTTCCACACCACCTGAGAGGTAAGAACCGTAGGTGCGTTTTTTTTATAGAGGTGTCCCCAATAGGCATAGTCCTCTTTTGTCTTTGAAGAATAACTGGTAGCCTTAAGTATCATCCGGAATAAATTGGAGTACAATTTGGGCTAACAGATCGGGAACCCTGAACTCCCAAAATCGCCGTAACGTACGTTGTCGAGATTAGGTAATGTGTCAGGAATTGTGTCATTCAGTTAAACGGAGGCGGTGCGTTTGCACGTCGATTATATGAGTCGAGGGCAGTGTTCCTCGGGCAGCGCGAATGACAGACAGAGAGACGTCGAACGCCTACTCAAGTACTCACCTACTCTACGTCAAATCCGCGATTGGCAATTGCGATCAGCTTAAGGGCAGATGTGATATCGCCGAATAATAATCTAAACAATAAGAAAATATATATTTTTATCGTCAGCCGGACTTATTTTTTTGACAAATGCAAGTTTTCTTTAAATTATTTAGCTTCTCGGGTTTGCATTTATTGTAATACATTGTAATTGGCCTTTAAATTATGCCTGCTTCTTTGATTAACAATGGATCATTTAATTCTGGCATAATTAGGAAGCGGCATGTAAGTTTATATCAGCCGTTTTCATAATGAAATGTACCTACAAGTAATAGATGCCATTCTACAAATACCTTTATTCAAATATTTCCGTATTTTTACTTTTATCTGTCACTTGCCCGTCCACTTTTGTTTTATTTGTTAGTGTTATAAATTGGGTGTAGAGTTTTGTGGTGGCGGCCACGCACTTTAACCCAATAGATAATATTAACATATAAAACGCAGTCTTTCCATCTCCAAATCACACTCTCACACCACATACATCTTTAAAAGTAGCATAAGTAAGTATAACTATCAATAAAGCACTAAAGGTTGCATCTTGTCTGTCACTTCTGAATGCACAACCAAGAAGACCAGTGATGGCTTTATCAGCTTGAATGTGCTATAAATAACTTAGGAACATACCTATTACTTTGAGTCGACACATAATAAATAATCTTGGAAATAACAGCTGTTCAGAAGAACCAAGTTTTAACACCAATTGAAAACACAATGTCACACATTATTATTATTAAACAGTAGCATTAATTATACGACCAGATGGTTTATAAATAATTTGTCCAAGTGAGAGTGTATGTACTAACAGACGAGGGTTATTATTGGAGTCAGAAGCTTGAAACTAAAATTAACAACATACAGATACAAAATCCTAATCTACATCATGCTCAGTTCCAGCCTAAAATATTAAATACCGTGCGAAATCTTTGGTGTTTGCTCCTAGAATAGAAAATTCTGTTTTTGATTAATTGCGTATGCCACTCATTATTATTTAGTGCATTTCGGCGACATGACCTTTACCATCATATACACCAATGCTTAAATGAAACTGTCTGTAGCCATCAATTAAATTTTAGTTATAATGTTTCAATTAATCATAAGCTATACGCAAGAAGCACTGGAGTTAACGTTATCGTCAGCGGTCGAAGCCCCTCGCTCACGTTACCAGATTACATACTAGCCTGAACTTTGATAGCCCCATTTCGCATTACAACAATTTCTCCCTTACAACGTCTGTTAATTTCTACATTTATTTACTTTTGAAAATAGAAAAACTTCATCCTATTTATATCACACCCAAAATAAAATTGAACCTACTGAATTTTTAATTTTACTCACGATAGCGAATAAAGCTTCGAGTTTGCTTACATTAGAGTACTTAAATAATGTACCCAAAATGTTCAATAGGCGCTTACATTGACCGTTGCAAATTTTATTATTCAAAAGTTGTCGGAGACCATCGCGATAGCAATCTCAACTTGTCGTACTCTATAGACAATGGAGCAGAATATATCTACGCGTTGAAGTTGAAGCAATCATTGGCTAATTAAAATTTGCTGTGCGTGACGCGACCACGAAGTGCCTTACTCACTTATAGGCTGCACACGTGCCTGTCAATGAACTTCGCAGACCATGCCGATAGCTGTCCACGAGTTCAGCCGCCAAAATTCTGCACTTGAGAACTGAGCTCCACTATCTTTTGTAAAACGTCTCTACAATTATTTTTGCACAGCTACCGACCTTTTATCTGGTTTACAAATACACACAATTTATATCACATACGCGGCTTATTAGTTTTCTCAAATTATAAAGCTTTCTATAATTTATTCTAAGAATGTAACTAAAACCTGCAAATGGGCTGTAGTTTCTATCTAGACTAGGGGCATCGAACTTAGTTCTAGGTATGTCGATATTGTATTATAATTATTAACTGATCACTAAATAACTATTAGGTATTATTGGATAGGAACTTAATTTTTCGTTAGATACTAACGTGCAAAGATGAGGACATTGTCGGTTCTTGCGAGGAAGTCGTCCTGCTCCGTATGAGTGACGAAGGTCCTGGTGGGGACTGGTGAGTCGGCCTGCACGCCCGGCGGCGGCTTCCGACGCTCGAACCGCTCCATCATGTCTGCTGGCACCTGAGGCAGCTCCCGCCCCGTCGTATTGGGGGCCTGCGTGAAGCCGAGCTTGGCCAGCAAGCTCTCGCGTATCACTCTCAAGCTGTGTTCTCGCGCGTTCTCGTAGGAGCGGCAAGAGGCGCACGCGATCTGAGCGGCGGGAGGGTCTTGAGGACAAGCGAGCTCGGCAGCGACGGCCGCTAGCCACGCGGCCAGAAGCAGCAGGCTCGCGGGCCTGGCCCGCGGCCCGCGCGACGCGCCCAGCGGACGCGTGGTGCGGCAGAGCGGGGAGGCGGCGGCGTAGCGCGATGAGCGATGTGCGGCCGCGGGCGGCGCGTGCTACACTGCACACGACTCACATTCGACACTAGTATGTCGCACGCCTCGCCACGCGGCGTTGCCTGGGGCGCTGCAACCGCCCCGCGCCGCCGCCGCACGCCTTACGCCCCGCGGGATGGCCTGCTCGCTGCTGACTGCTGCTGACTCACGTTGCAAGCGGCGCCAGGGCTGCGCTGGACTCTCACCTCAGCTTCCTGATAATGCAGTGCAACCAACAAGCGCCGCCCGCCCAACTAGTTATAAGTTTTTCATAAGTTGCACTCTGATAACTGAGACTAGTGATAATTTAAGTACTTCAAAATTTTCATTTAATGTCCGTAAAGTTAAACCACTTTACATTAGTGGTATTTGATAATGTCGAAAGTTTAGAGGAGTTTGACTAGTATGAAATATTATACTTAGGAGGCAACAAATCAGCTGGTAAAGCAATAAATTGGGGGTAAAATAAAATATACTGTTAGAAATATTTACAGCAAATTTTCCAGTTTATTTTAACAAGGAACATATGGACTAATCTGTTGTGTTGAATAGAATAAATATTTTGACAGCTTACTCGTGAAGTAGAAAAATTGTAAATACATATCATGTAATCGGTAACTGCTGAAGCTGAGTCTGAGAGAGTCTGGAATGTGTCTAGTTTAGGTTAAAGACGTATGTAGGTTAGGTTTAACAGAATAGCTCAAAATACTCCGAAGTGTTCTGACTTAAATAGAAATATCTTTAATAGCACATTTTCTCTTCTAAGTCTGATAGAATTTTCGGGTTAGTTAGACGAAGCTTGACCTAGATGTAGCACTCGAAATGTCTCTACCATAAACCGCTTGACCTAAATGAGTATCGTGTTGAGATTTTAACTTCCTTAAGAGGTTGTGATTCGAACTCTGCTGTAAGCAACAGTTAGAAACACAGTGGTATTTGTTACTCCTCAATATAAGTAAATTAGCTATAGAAAAGTATTAATTCTTTGTGAAATTTAACTCTTATGGAATATGATCTGGCTGTTCTGTTTTTGTAATCCTGTAGCGCAATGGCTCTCTATAATATGTCGTCAAAACAAATAATAGAGCAAGAATATATTACATTTTCTTTAATCTGTATGAAGTATAATTCAATTCAACCTAATCACTTTTTCACTTAGGTCCTACAGGATGTTTTTAAACAGTTAGTAGTCAGGTAGAGTCGATGGGTCGCAAATTCGATTATTGCTCAGGAAACTTATTTATGTAATTAGTTATATATATATGTATAAAAAAACTGTAAACTAAGTACATATATGTATTACAAAAATCCTTTACATGTGGCGAAAGGAATCTGAATATTTAAAAGGAAGACATCGTTCTGTTACTACCGTAACCTATTCGATACATGAGAATCTCCCATTTAAAATAATGCCCTAAACTAATCATGTTTTTGCTTAACTATAATTATTACACTGAGGCATATTGTGCCAACACATAATATCGATATTCTCCATCGTCTTTTAAGAACTCTACTAAACTAAACGTTATATTTTTAAAAAGATGCTAAGAAATAGGGCGTGAAAGAGATAAGTTTTTTTCTCCTGCGGATTTACCGTTAAATTATGAAATTCTTCAAGCCGTTTGAGAGTAAAAAGGTAACAAACTTTCGAGCTTATGTACTGGTAATTTATGTTGTACTACTGTACATCTCTACCTACTACATGTAAAAGGAGAGAGAACAAACGTAACCGAAAAAATACGTGTGAACAGCTAAAATGATTTGCTGATTGGTTTGTAAGGGATCGTCAACTAGCTCTTCAGCTTTTAAACACTTTTAGCGAGGAGGCAATCTGTTTTATTATAATTAGTAGATGTTGAGAAATTCTGCAAACCTTTGTATACTTATAAGTACTGCCTGCTGTAGGGATTCAATCCTCGCAATGAAAAATACCCTTTCATACGCATAAGCTTAGCTTTGATGAGTTTGTCTTTGTTAGTTAGTAAAGTTTCGACACAAACATTTTAACAAAATATACCCGCGCAATGGTGTCATTACACGTGTTCGGTTCATGTTATTGTTTTAATTCATCGGAAAATCCATCAGAAAAATGTAAATAAACAGTAAAAAGGTGTAAAAAAAAATAATATTAATATAATAAAAGTTTTACTACAAAGAAAATGCTCTAACGGAGTATAGATAATTCTATTAGTACTACGCGCAATGGTGTCGATGTTGAAAAATCCCGCGAGATCGGGAACTATGTGAGTAAAACCAAAAATCTGCCGGAAGTCACTGTTCCACGCGAACGAAGTCGCGGGCAAAAGCTAGTAATATTATAAATGCGAAAGTAACTCTGTCTGTCTGTCTTTCTGTCTGTCTGTCTGTCTTTTCTTCACGCCTAAACTACTGAACCGATTTGTGTGAAATTTGGTACAGACATAGTTTGAAACTTGAGAAAGGACATAGGATAGTTTTTATTACAAAAAATAAAAATAAAAAATAAAATTTATTACGGACATACTATATAATAGTGCCATTGTTTTTTATACTTATAAGTACTGCCTGCTGTAGGGATTCAATCCTCGCAATGAAAAATACCCTTTCATACGCATAAGCTTAGCTTTGATGAGTTTGTCTTTGTTAGTTAGTAAAGTTTCGACACAAACATTTTAACAAAATATACCTAATTAATAATCGGTTCAAACTTTGGATAGCTCACCCATACAAGCGCAGGAAAAACGACGCCTGTACCTACCTGTTTTTCCTGCGGTTTTATCATAGCTTATAGGTATCGAGGGCTGGAGTTCAAAGATACAAATCACTGCTACGCCTATGGAATTAAGGAAATTATTTACGAAAAAGTCAAAAACTACCGAAGTCGCTTGCTAAGTAGGTATTCGCCTCTATTCGTACCCCTACAGCTTTATGGAAGTACTAGCTGCCAGCTGGACATGCGACTTCATCCGCGTGGAATTTAACAAAAGAAGTAAATGAGTTTATATTTGTTGTTTGGTTTTAGTATTTATATAATCACTAGCTTTTGCCCGCGACTTCGTTCGCGTGGAACAGTGACTTCCGGCAGATTTTTGGTTTTACTCACATAGTTCCCGATCTCGCGGGATTTTTCAACATCGACACCATTGCGCGTAGTACTAATAGAATTATCTATACTCCGTTAGAGCATTTTCTTTGTAGTAAAACTTTTATTATATTAATATTATTTTTTTTACACCTTTTTACTGTTTATTTACATTTTTCTGATGGATTTTCCGATGAATTAAAACAATAACATGAACCGAACACGTGTAATGACACCATTGCGCGATTAACGCCATCTATCTACGGAGCATAGGAACAGCTCGACATTTGACCAATAGATGGCACTATTATATAGTATGTCCGTAATAAATTTTATTTTTTATTTTTATTTTTTGTAATAAAAACTATCCTATGTCCTTTCTCAAGTTTCAAACTATGTCTGTACCAAATTTCACACAAATCGGTTCAGTAGTTTAGGCGTGAAGAAAAGACAGACAGACTGACAGAAAGACAGACAGACAGAGTTACTTTCGCATTTATAATATTAGTTTGGATTCATCAGCAGTATTTCTGTATTAGGTAGTTTTATTGAACATTTTGCGCACGGTAGGTACCTACTCGACAGGTTGGTACTAGGTACTTGGACATTGCAACATTTCAGTGGGAAATAAAAGAAGCCCAAGTTACTCCTTATTACAATATTTATTATAAGTATAGATTAGCTATCTGCTAATAAAAGCCCGGTCAAAATCGGTCCAACCCTGTAGGTAGGGATTAGCCGCAACAAACAGACAGACAAAAATTGTAAAAAATATTATTTCGGTTATTTCAATATTTCCAGCGGATACTCCAACTTTATTAATATGTATTCGAGTAGTATCAGATTTAGTTTAAAGTTGTAGAAAAAAATATATTGGGTCCCACGCGACTCATCGAGATAGGTAGCAGTCCTTAAAAGGAACATGGGCAAAAATAGGTCACTGCCAATCAAGCTAACCTAATTCATAGATGACCCTACATAAATCATGCGAAGATAGTCCTAGAAATACGAGTCATTTCAAGGACCCCAAAATATTTTATAGTGTACGTCACTATTTGTCAATCTTAAGTCAATGTCAGTGTCACAGGAATAAAATAGTCTACGGAGCCGGCTGTATGGTATAATATTAAAAAATGGTATAATTTATAAATCTTCATCTTTTACTTTTGTCTGCAAAGATAGGAGACAGCTATTAATATATTTAAGCACTTAATATGTCAGCAGCATTTAAAGGTGAGGTCATGAACGTATTCCTGGGTTACTGCGTTAAACTAACAATGATTTTTCTTAATACTTATTTGAGAGCCAAATTAACTGAAAAATTAAAACAAGAAATCATTTGAACATCATAAAATTCAGCTTATTTACAACCCCATTAGTAGGCAGTCATTTTATTTTTCACTTTTTTTTATGATCATTCTCATTCTTTAATAAGACTGGTCCATAATATATGATAAAAAATAAGTCTATTAAGTCTGTCATTAGTGTCACTGTCAGAATGACCATCTGCTGGCGTCTATGTAAGACATAACCTTAAAAACAAGCTTTAAAAATAAATAAATAAACAAATATAAGTTTCAAAAATGATATCGGACAAATGTCGTATATGTTTAAAGATTCGCAAAAACTTGCGTTCAATATATGAAAAAAAAGATGATACTACTTATGCTTACATGATGACTTCTATTGCTAATGTGAAGGTGTTTATTTGATAATAATATTTTTATGACTATATGACAGCTATTGCAGATATCACTAAAATACAACACCGGGTTATACATAAACTTCATTATTGTTATTCTTGCAGATACGACCTGAAGACGAGATAAATGATAAATTATGTTATTCATGTTGTAAAAAGCTCACTGAAGCTTATGATTTTAAAGTTTTAATAGAAGAGTAAGTATATTTACAATAATAGAGAGTGACTATGACTATAAATTAACCATTTTAAATTACAAATGAATTGGATTTTAATTGCTAGCTCTGCGGAGCAATACTACAAACTGGAAAAAAAAATCACAGCAAGACTAATGCTTCTCTCCATTTTTACAGTGCTGAAATTACTCTACAAGAAGCTTCAAACTTAAAAAGAATTAGTTTTAGGGACATAAATGACATTAAAATTAAGATTGAAATAGAATTGGATAGTAAACCTTTACCTCCTGTGCAACAACTACCTGCAGAATTATTTAAAGATGGCTCCCAAAGTATAGCTTACAACAACACTGTTATAAAGAAAATTGAACCTGTGCATACTGATAAAACATCACTTTCAGTCAATGAATTTCTTAATTCAATTAAAACTGAATCTGACAATGATCATGACTATGTAAGTAATGATAATAATAAGTCTTTATTTATACAAAGAGTAAATTTATATTAAGACCCTTGCTATGAACCACAAACTAAGCCTACATTTTTTTCAGTTTGGTTGATGTAATTTCAAGTTACAGCCCTACATCACAAAAATATGATATATTAGTACAGTAGTTATTTCGTAGGCTTAAAATAAAACTAGATAACACAGATTGGATGGACTTGCATCTGATAATAATTTGCATGTGTGTTTGCTTGCTTTGCGAGTGAATCAGTTTTTAACATAAGAAACATAATTTTTAGTACAACTGCCATAAATTTACTATAACTCTCTCATTTAATTATACGACAATATTCATAACTTTTATAACTTTGCTTATGAAAGTATATAAGTTATATTTTTTTATCATTATAAAGGTAATAAGGTCAATATAACCTCCTTATGAGTTAATTTGTTTTGTAAAATCTTTTAATTAAAGAAGTATATATCAATTTTACTTCTTTAATTCATGCTAACAACTTACATTTTATACTTTAATTTTAGCATGATTATGACATAGGTGTTGATGAATATGGCCAAGACTCGGGGAGTGACTACAGTTTGGAAAATGATTTAAAATCTCGTAAATTAAAAAAAAAGAAAGCCAGAATAGGCATAACAAAAAACAAAAGTAAGTATTCAAAGATATATTTTATGGTATACCTTCTTACCTGCCGCTACCGCGTGTCTAGACCTTTCTAAGTATACATAAGACATTCATTTAATTCATTTTCGAAAACGGTTTAATTTTACAGCTAAATGCAATGTACTAATATGTGCTTTATTTAAGACTAGCTGTTGCCCGCGACTTCGTCCCCGTGGGTAGAACATATAAATTATGATTTATACCTGCCCTGTTTTTTTCACATTTTCCATAGTATCTTCGCTCCTATTAGTCGCAGCGTGATAGTTTATAGCCTAAAGCCTTCCTCAATGAATGGTCTATTCTACACAAAATAATTTTTCAATTTGGACCAGTAGTTGAGATTAGCGCGTTCAAACAAACAAACAAATAAACTCTTCAGCTTTATATATTAGTATAGATATAGATTTTGTTTATAACCTTTATGAAAAGACTATATAAAATGTTCTCAAACAATTTGTTTTAGAAAACAAAACTACTGGAAAACCTAAAAGTAATAGTAAAAATTGGACAAAATATCCTAGCATGAAACCAATCAAGCCCAAGTTTATAGATGACCTCAGGTTAGCTCGTACAGAAGCTACCCAAAGATTGTCTCGGAAGCCAAGGAAAAAGGCATGTACAAAACTAAATGTTTGTCCGTATTGTGGCAAACTATCTAAGTCCATAAACTCACACATTTTACTACACACAGGTAAGTAATATTATGCCTAAGCGGAGGCTCGATGCCGACGAACATATCTTACAACCTTAATCCGCGCTTGAACCAAGTAATCGTATAGTCAGCAAACTACGAGCGATTGATATGTGTGTCAATCCTTCATCTCATATTGTTCATTGTATTTCCACAAATATTCAATTTTTCCTTTGCTACAGACAAAACGAATAATGCCGTTTATTTTCACTTTCTCAAACGGGATCACAGTGAGATAAGAATCAGATCAGCAGCTCACAATCGGCTATACGCTTGTTTTGGAAGTGACCTTAATACCAAACAGAATTTATTCCCTCTTTAATTTGGTATAAATACTGGAGCGCAAATCGTACATAAATAATGCCTTTATTTTTCAGCTGAAAGAAAATTTAAATGTGATAAGTGTGACAAAGCATTCTTTTCGGCTCCTACTTTAACTGAGCATAAGAAAAAGCATAATCCGAACAGAACTTTTAAATGTGATCAATGTATTGCAGCTTTCAATTGTAAAGGTAGTTTGAAAAGGTAGGTACTACCTATACAAATACAATATTCTAGCAAACAATAATTCTATCTACTGTTTTGTAAAGTAAATAAACATAACGGTTTATTAATTTTACCCTAATTTTTTTTAGTCACATGGCAGTTCATCGTGATGAGAAAAAACACGTCTGTGATATATGTAGCAAAGCTTTTAAGAGGGTATGTTTAAATTTTTCCTTTTTTTGCATGTAATTTTTCTGAATTAATGTGACCAATTTTGTTTTTAATTTTAGAAAGCTATACTGACACGGCATATGATGATTCATAATTTTGGAAACAAACCTATTCAATGTGAATTATGTCCTATGACATTTATAACAAAGTATAATCTGCGCCATCACTTGCGAGTCCATACTGGCGAGCGACCCTTCAAATGCGAGGTATATCTTTTTCTTATGTTACTTATTTATTTGTTTCTAAAACATAGGCCACTTTATATTTCTTTCTCGAACCCCGCTCGAAATAACAAACACTCGCTTACAGAATTTCTATCCAGCTTTAAATAGTAGGATAGGTAAATCTACATATAGACTATACTTACTTTACTAATCATCATCATCAAATCAAAAACTTTTTACTTCAAATTGGCCTTTTACACTCTTTTGATATATTTCCTTAATCACTACATGATCCTATAGGGGTTTCAAGATTTTTAATGAAATACCAAGTTGTTGCACATACTCCAAAGATTGCTATTAAAAATTATCAATTTCAGATCTGCTCACAACCATACAGTTATAAACACGACTTCAACCGGCACTGCTTCAAAAAGCATGGCGTATTCTTGAAACGAAGATCTGTATACGTAATGAACGAGGAGGTTTTACAACAAGAGAAGGCCATTATGAGAGATTTAGTGCTTAGAGCTCACGGCGTTATAAAAGGCGGTGTAGTAGAAAATCCTTTCGAAGGACCCCAAGCGGCATTAGCCTTTGAACAGGCGATGAAAGCCATAGAATCTAATAAAATCCCTATCACCTACTAGTGTTATAAATAAGTATAGTTACCGGCACGGATCTTGAGCGCTGACCTTCACCTGCGCAGAAGTGATTTTTTTAAATTCGTTATTTGCTGCAGTTGCATGCGCCGCAAGACGACGAGTACGGACAATTTATTGGCGTTTTATTTTACGTTGCACAAAGCGATCCCCACTCTTCCGCCGAGCGCTGAAGATCGGTGCCGGTAACTATACTTAGACTTACTTTTTTATTTTAAACTCTCAGGAAAAAAAATCCTAGCTCTATAATCAGAATGGTTGAGTTTCGAAGTCCAAAAGATTATTTTAAGAAGAAAAAAAAGATTATGTAAGCAGAGACTTTGTAAGTAGCCTGATTGTATTACTGGTCACTGGTAAATACTTATGCTTTAATTATAAATTAAGGAGAATAAAGGCCTGATCACGACCGCCACATAAGATCCCGTTAAATTATTTGTAATTTTTTCTTACAAAGAATGTCAAACATTTCATTTTACCTGTCAGATAGCAGCTAATCAGTGATTGTGAAACAGGCGCTAATATTCTTAATGAACGACTGAAATTATTTTCTTAATTTGGCAGACACTTAAATAACTTTAATTTGTTGTGTTTTAAGTTGATTTGTTATTTAAATGAGCTGATAAATGATTGTAATTACATAAATTAAATATTACTACAAATTACTATTTTGTTATTCCTACCTACAACCTTGTCAACTAATCTTATTTTTAAGTTTGCACCCAAATAATAAAAACCAAGCGTCGTAGCTATAAGTAAGGCTCTGCTATTTGTCCGCCTGCCACCAGGCTGTATCTCATGATACGTTAATGATGCATTTGATTTAATGATTATGTATATGTGCCGCTATAACAACAATTAAAAATGTTCTTGTTTCTTTAAAACTACTATTAGTACGGAAAACTAAGGGCTCCCGAACACGGGCCACTGGCCACAGCAACAAAACGCCGCTACATAATATATTTCCTGTAGTTTGTATAGAAGAGCGAGCCTTGTATTGTAGCGTGCGGCGACCACTAGCTTCAATCTTATGCGGCGAGTCCCTATAAACTACAGTAAATATGCCTGTAGCGGCGCCGCGGCGTATTGTAGTTGTGGCCGGTGGCCCGTGTGCGACGACCCTAAGTTTCACAAGTCCACAGCGAATTAAAGTAGTATTTTTCTTTCAAAAGACACAGAATTCGAATCCTACCCCAGCAGAAGTCTAAGGCGTGATTGATCGAGATTTGAGATCGATTATTATTAAACTACATATCGTATAAAAACACATATACTCCATGTGTATCTACTACTACTTAAAAGGAGGTAAATAACCTAATGTATATTTTTTCAAACACACACTTAATAAATAGACGAATTCAATAACAGTTATTCAATGGTATAATGGATTTTTAACATACTCCAACGGCTTCGAAGTATGCTACAGTTAATTTATAAAAAAAAAATCCCATTTTCTCACCCGAAAAGCTAAAAACAGTAAGTACGCGAGCGTGAAGCAAGTGAAATTAGACCATTCATTTATTAGACCTACGACGAAATGTCAAAGCCTATTCAATAAGCTGATATATCAAGAATCTATTGTTACACCTACATATCAACTAGAAAAGTGTAACCCAATATCATCTGTCTATGATCATTTATAAATAACACAACACGGGATTCTACGCTACCTAATGGACCCTTTTATCCACCTATCAATCAAATCCTCCTATATAAGGGAGGAAAATTTTCCAAGGGTATTTATTAGTCTTGTGGTGCCTGTAGTAAGCGGACTAGTCATGGTAAGAACTCTTTGAATATTTTGTAATAAAATATATAGGTATTAATAGAGATTTAATTAATATTTGTTGTATTTTTTTAAGATTACTCGACCGCTCGTTTTCGTAATAGTATGTTTTGGACTTTTCATTTTAATTCAATCATTAGTCCCTAAAGTGATGGCCTTAAAACAATCTAACGTTGACGAGTATATGCTAGAAGACCAAAGAACTCGCAAAAGAAAGAATTACGTCGTGCGATTAGCCAGGGACGGTGAAATACTAGACAATGCAGGCAGTCTAGGCAATGACTATGGCACAGATTTTATAAAACCGGATCCTTCGAACCCGGAAGAACTATCGGCATTCATAGTGGACTATGCCAATATGATACGCAATGATGTCATTTTATTGGACAACTCCGTGGAAACAAGGACTCGAAAAAGGGGTAACATTAAAGTTAAGAAGTTTAACGTAAGTAAAACATATTTATTAGCTGATTCTAGGGCTCATTGTGTGAAACTGTGTTGATCTATACATAGAAATAAAATCGTAGAGAAGTGAAACCTATACATTGATATTTTTTAAAGAATGCTGCGTGCATAAACCATTCCCATACCATACGACACGTTTTTCTGTGTGTTTGTGTGCGATTAACTCGGCAACGGCTGAATGCTAATCTGAGTTTGATCTGTTACTGTAGTAGGGAATTTGTTTAAAAAAATCTGCCTAAATCGTTTTTCAACGCGAACGAAGCCGCTGGCAAAGCTAGTTCAAAATAATAGTGTTCTGGCCTCCGCATACTGCCACAAAACACTTGTACAACTGTCTTCCAACTGAAACAATTAATAGGAATGACGTTTTACCTATTTTATTCTACATTTTATAGAGTCCAAGTATAGGGTAGGTATGCACAACATGGGAATCTACTACAAATTATCTAATTTATATCCTTGTAATATTACTTATTAATCTTAAAAAAATGTTTTCAGCAAGCTATACCGGACCCTCCTTGTAGCTGCCAATACAACGTAAGACTCTTGCCTATATTATATTATTGTTACCGTTATTTTTATACAATTTTTAAAGTAAATGTTCAAATTTACATTTCAGAAAACTACAAAAGATTTGGGTGAGGACGTATATCCGCGTTACGTTGAGACCAGAAATTGCAACGGTTCGCAAAAAACCTGTCTACCGCCGTACATTTGCAAGGAAAACTTATACGAAGTAAGAAAAATAATTTTACTTAACATTATTTTCAAGGCCTGAATTGATTTAAATACTATATTTTTATTTTTATAGCTAATAGTAATAAGAAGACGAGAATGGTCAAAGCAAGAATCTTTGGAACTACCTCACGAATTGAAATTGAAATGGGTTGCTGAAAAACGTCCAGTGAGCGTCGGATGCGTGTGCACCCGAGACTACATTTTTGAAAATTAAAATTAATAATCATGCTGCAAGAAAAATGCCTAAAAATGTATTTGAGAACGCAAAACGAATTTATATTTTTAATATCAGTAAGAGGGGTGACTAAAGCCACAATGTAAAAACAATAAAACGTACACCCTGTATATTATGTTTTATTCCATTTCTACATTTCTAACAATTTGTGCCCGTCTTGTTGCTATACAATATACCTGAATTAAACTGAAATTCATAAAATAAGGAGGTAATAACAAAAAAAGCTTCACAGTAGATACACATTTTTTGAACTATAACTACGATTGCGACTCGTAATGCCTGGAAAAAACGTATTTTCTGCTTTAACACGAAGGCTATTATGTCCGTAAGTGGAAGTATTTTTTCAACTTATGGACGGTAGCCAATGATTAAAAATATCGGGTATTCAAGCTAAGAAACTGGTATTTTTATTTAAAAAGAAAGTCTAATAAAATATGTCGATGTTTGTTTTAAAGCAAACCATTTTTATATCAGAAATCTCGTTTATTAAGTATTAACAAATCCTATGTTAATGAAAATATTTACAAGTATTGTAGTAACACAATCATAGTTTTCATTTTCAACAGTTATATTTAAATGTCTTAACATAAATCTAGCTTTTATACAATTCAACATGACTCTCGACAATAATCACAAAAAATTAAGTTACCAACATCTAAAATAAAATCGGAAACATCGTAGTCGCTCTGAACTAAGACAAACAAATTAAAACAATAGGTGTAAAAATTAAAACATTATTACCTACCTATAAAAAATTCAGTAACTATCAACTTGATATCTGAAGTTGTGCACTAACTTGCTTGTTCAGACATAATAGGTTGCACTTGATAAGTCGTGTTCAGAATGTTCAAAATGTTTACTGCCGCTTGCACATTTCTCTATTTGTAATACCTTTACGAAAATTGTTTTTCATACTCGGATCAGGACAAGGATAGTACAGTCTCATGAGCGGCTGGTGTGGGGACTTCTCCCAACTGCGGCATAATATGCGATATCGCAACTCTCGTCTCATTGACCATGCCCATCTCTCGTCGTAACACGTCCTCGGTAACAGTGTGAATTGACTTGAACTTAAGATTGATGCCATGAACCTTAGACACATGGTTATTAAGGTTCACTTTGTAACTAAATGCCACATTACATACCTGAAATTAAATACAATTCTTAGTAAACCATATTCAAGACCTCTGTGTAAAAAAATAAATTATTATAATGAATTCTAAAAAGTCATAGGTTCAGGCAGGTGGGTTGGTTGAATATGATAGGTCCAACAGATCAGCGATAATGATGTGTAATTAGCAAAAACGCTAAGTACCAAAAAAACCTATGCGTTATTTTTCACCACAAAACATTTATATGACCTATGTTAATTACTCAAAAGATATGAGAAGGGTTTTAGGGTCTAAAATCTAGTTTGGTATCATTTTCAAGCTTAAACTGCTGGTCTGGCGTTCAAACTATTAGTAGGGCCTACTGACCTCGCAAGTATAGGGTCTATCGCCTGTGTGGATAAGCAAATGGTTCTGCAGATGGTGGCTTTGCGTGAATTTTTTATAGCAGAAGTCACAGTTGAACCTTTTGTCACCAGTATGGATCGCCATATGGCGGCGCAGTCCTGCCATCTGCAACGTGACAAGAGATCTGGTAAAGGCTATGACGCACCTGGCATGTGTACGGCCGCTCCCCGGTGTGCATTCTCTCGTGGTTTTGCAACTGATGTTTCGCGTTGAACGACATTGTGCAAGTGTTACATTTGAATGGTTTGTAACCCGAATGTATACGCAGGTGCCGATTCAGATCACAACGCTGAAATACATCAATTGCACTTATTGTCCTTCAGCACATATTGGGGTTTTTTTTAATTTCATTACATATTTTATTATGATCTAGTAACAGAGACAAAAAAAATATAATTATACTTACAGCAATAAATCTCTTTGTACACAAATTACAGGAAAATGGTCTGTCTCCTTTATGAATTAAATTATGTCTGAAAAAACAAAACTTGTTATTACTCTAAATGTCCACAATTACATTATATCATTACACTCCTCATTAAAAGTAAAAACTATTGCTTACCTAACCAAAGATTTCTGACTATAGAAGCCAGCACCACATATTTCACAAATATGGTCTTTGACCCCTGTGTGTTGCTTTGCATGTACTAGTAAATTACTCTTTTGAGCAAAGGACCTTGGACATTGTGAACAAGTGTATCTCTTTTTCTCTGTAAGAAGGAAGATAATGAATTATGATAAATAAAATAAATAAATAAATGCAGACAACATCACATACATTGTTCTGAACCCAAAGTAAGTTGCTAAAGCACTTGTGTTATGGAATTCAGATACAACGAGGGTACCACAAACACCCAGACCCGAGACAATGTAGAAATGTGAATTTTTACATTTTTACACATTTTTACATCCCGACCGAGGATCGAACCCGGGACCTCAGAGCTAGCGACACCTTGAAACCGGTGCGTACGCCACTCGACCACGGAGGTCGTCAAATTATTATGATGTAGCTGAAGTCTGAATAGAACTTAAACAACAGTATTGATGTGACATAAATTACAGTCTTAAAACAGATCCATACAGTTATAAAGAAATATCTACCTTGGTGAGTGGCTATATGATTGCCCAATGTGTAAGTAAGAATGCCACACACAGGGCACACAAGTTTCTCTCTCTGTTTACTGACAGCAGTCCGCACCATTCTCACAGGCTTGTCCCTACGTAAACCTTTACTACCATCAGATGATCCAGGCACTTTGCTTTTGTATCCAGTATGAACCTTTAATACAGTTGCATCTTTTGGCCGCTTTAAAAGTATAGGTGAACCTCTAGAACCATTTTTCATTATAGGGTCTGAAATTTAGGAATCATAAGCAAATTATTTATAGACAAGAGATACATAATGTGTTACTGGTACTTTCTGTTATACCTACAGCAAGTAATTGTAGTAGATCTTGTTTTGTTTTCATCCCTTGACCTGCCTGTATCATCATCATCATAACTATCCTTAGATTTCTTTACCAATTTCACTGTTCTTACAACAGTTTTTCCTTTAAACACTTTTATATCAGACAGTTTTGGTTTTTTGAATTTAGTCTTGGGTTTTTCAACTGGTGGAATATAGTCATCATCATCATCGTCTTGATATACATCATCATCTTGAAATACATTGTCGTCTAGGTATTCAATCTACAAACAGATATAAATTAAAAAAGCTTTTTAATTTTCATTTAAAATAATTTGAACACACTTATAAAAACTTGAAAATATTGTGGATTTGGAATAGAACATATTTAATTTGTGCTTCCATAAGAGTTTTCTAATTTGTCAACAGCTTGGTTAACTAGAAAATAATGAATAAAAAGCCTAGACGGTTTAAGTAATCCAGAAGTTCAGGCTTAAATCTTGTGTTTTTAAAACACACTACTCAAATGCTTTGCATTTTTTTAAGTACTTACATCTGGATCTTGTTTGGCATTAATACTAGTCTTAGTAGTTTTCCATGTAAGCTGAACATCATCACTACTATTATCAAATTTAATCTCTTCTGCATTTGGATCTACTTTTCTTATGACTGTGTTGGCAATGACAATATCTTTTCCGTCCATGGTCTCAACTGGCTTGCTTCCCTCTGGTACCTCTATTTCCATTTCCCATTTTGGTTCAGACTTTATTGTCAGAGGTCCAATTTCACTTTTGATGTCAGTGAAAGAGTCAAATGCGATTTTCTTGGTTGGGACACTCTCTCTTTCCTTGGCCAAAATTTTTCTTAGCTTTTTATCTGACCTGTAATTTATAATTTTATAAAAGATTATTATGATATTATAAATAACCAAAATTCAAGTTTGATGAAAAGCAGAACTAGGTGTGTACCAAAAAGTTAAAAATTAATTTATATTATATACACTAACATAACAATCTACTATATTAGTATTGATTCAAATGGTTCTGTTACCTTTCAGCCACTGTTTTAAGTAGGTATGCCTTTTCCAAAGTAAGGCAGCATTTAAGGCAAATCTTTTCTGGCAAGCCATCATTTGATGACACCTGCAAACAAATATATGTTTACATGGGTCTTAGCTCTTAACAACACATTCAAGTTGAAGACTATGATATAAATGTAATCAATAACCACATTAAAAGCTTTCGGATAGACATCATAGTAACATTTATTTCGCTACACAATTAGAATTTATCACCAATTCTTGAATCAAACGTTACAGGACAATCTCCCGCGCTTATCGGTTTTCACTAGTCCCGGCACTAAATATAGTTAGTAAAAGAGTAAATACCGAAATCGACTGACAGACTACAAGACTAGGATCAGTTTGTAAACAAAATAGTAGCTTATGAAACTTACCTTTACGTCGGCAATCGCTGTAAGCATTTCAGCATAATTACCAGACAATTTATATCTGAAAAGGGGACATAATGGTTTGTTGTTTGTCAAGCATATTCGACATGATTTCATGTCGATAGTATCAATTGGGTCTAGCATTATCCAAAACTAAAGTGATGGCAGTAATCCGTTTTCGTATCGAAGAGCGCACTTCACTTTTCATAAAAATACACTTTAGGGATTTCTTCGTACGATTCCACAGCAGTCTCTTCACCACCTCACTACGCCTCCATAGACAATGAACAGCAGATAGTGCGTCGTAATTTGTTAATTTTCGAAGCGTTTTGTTGCCATGCTACGTGTAATTTGATTTTGGAATTCTCATAAAACCTTCTTGTTCGTATAATGAATTAAAAACAAACTACTCTAAAGATATTTTATATGAAAGAACAAGTAGAAAATAAATGATCAATACTTAGACAGCTCAAAAAGCAGCTGAGACAGAAAGATATAACAGACAGTCGTACAAAATAAAATTCTTCAAGTTTTATTTATTTTATGGATAAAATTGCGCTCAGCCCAGTCTGTACAGTTACGTTTATTGCCTAGGTATTTTACTATTGTAATGATAATTGCCGTGAAAGTTCTCGCGATAAGATTACAATGCCAGATGATGATCTGGTACAGCATTCATCATCTTAGCCCAGCTATTGCATGGATCCGTTAATAAATAATCTTGTATACGTCGGCTCTCGGTAATGATATAAAATATTACTTTCAGCTTTCTCTTGATGATGGCTAAGCTTATTTTTGCAGCTTTGATCGATTGGTCTATTTCATTTAAAAGTGTTGAACACAATTTAATCGTTAATTTGTGTGCCTAGTGGTATATACTTAAATAAATCCAGGTCTTCTTGCTTAATAAGTAAGTAAGTTAACGATTCATTTAGAATAGAATTCCACATTTATTTTCAATGAAGAAATGGGTTTTCGATACTATTTAGTTTTTGTGATTTTAATAAATCAATGTATTAAAAAATACGTACTTAGTTTGGGGAATAAGTAGTGTTTATTTCTTGAAGTCACTTATAAAACCTAATTTATAAACGACGATAGTTTTTTTAAGCCCAAGGACAATCTTCAAACTTTTTTAAATTGCAGGATAAACTTGTCAGTCAAAGACAGTCAAAGTAGGTATATGTCAAATCAAATGTGTGGTGTTGGTGTGTGAGAAAACAGGACTGAATTACAGCTTATTTTATGATCTATGTCTAATTCATATAGGAATTACTGAAAGTATTTATGTCCCTACACGTTGCTGTAATATAAGAATACCCATTACTTTCACACACTGTTGCGTAAAAAATGTTATAATGGCTACCTCCTACGAAAATTGGTTGAGTCGCAGGAAAGGTAAATATTTGTAATTTTTTTGGGTATTAATTGAAATAGTATGCCTGTATTTATCATATAATATTAGTATTTTGTTAATGGAGATGTAAACTATATTTCACGCTCTAAATTCAATTATTTCGTAACACGTCTAAAATGTACATTACAGGTAAACAGAGTGATTTATTCAAATTGGACACTAAGAATAAAACACCTGAAGAAAACATAAAAGAAATACTGCAGGGACTCTATTCGAAGAGAACATTACACAATGACACCTCACCCACCAACAAGACTAATCCTATGGAATTCAAGATAGGTCTGAGAGGCATGCAGAAAAATGGCTCTGATAGCCGTAAACTGTCCTACTTAAATGCCTTAGTCACCTTATTATGTAAAGAAGATAGAAGTAATTTAGGCTTTACACCTGATGAACTAATGACATGGTGAGAACATAGTCCTGTAACTTGACATAACGTCACAAAGCTGATGATATAAATCAGTTTCGTGAGATATTATTAAAAATAATATAATTATAATTTTCAGTATTCGTGTGAGTCTAGTAGATGAATCTATGGTAATTAGAGCAGCAGCCTTAAGAGTATTACGCTACTTGATTAAGACAGAAAGTGATGTAGCAACATTTAATAATTTGAAATTACCATATTTAGTTATAAGGTAAGTGTTATTCTTTCATATTAACTGAATATGATGAATCAGTAAAATTTAAAGCTGAATCCTAAAAAACAAAAAATTGCATTCATATTTTCCATAGTAATCTTTGTGAATATATTGTTGACTTTTAAAAATAAGTCATGTATTATAACCATATCATTAAATCATTAGACAGATAATTTTAATAACATTATCCACTATATTGTCATAATGTACTTTTTTCGTGTGAAAATACTGTAAGACTTTCATACTGATATAAGTAAGCAAATTAAAAAGTTTTTGAATTATAGCTTTTACTTATTAATATGTAGAAAAAGCAAGCTACACTCAATAATGTTGTATTTTGTTGGTTCCAAAAATATGCAACATATTTTTCTTGCGTTTTGATAGAAATATAGTAGTGCAAATATACTTGTATGTTAATGTACAATTGATGAAAAAAAGGGAAATATTTTTTTAAATACTTTCCGTCATGTTTAAGAAATAGTTTTATTTAAACAGCTACCTTGGGTTTGAACGTTCAGCTATGAGCATATGAAATCTGTTGCTATCTGCTAAGCCTGCATAAAAGGCATTAGAGCCTATTTAATATTTAAATTATACCCATATTCCATAAGTTGTAAGTTTTAGGGAAAAGCAATATTGCCACGTTTTTATTTTACATTTTTACTGCTGTTCAGTTGCTTCTTATAAATTCTTGATATATCCCAGATCAATGGATTTAATGCTCCGGAACGAAGAGGAGCGTGCACAAGCGTTACGCGTGGTCCGGCGCGTGGTGGCGGTGGTGGGCGCGGCGCAGGGCGCGCGGCTGCAGCGCGGCGCCTTCGTGGAGCACGGCCTGCTGCGCTGCCTGGCCGCCGTGGCGCGCGCCGCCAGCGCCGGCGACGGCACGGGCGACCGCCTGGCCAGGCCGGCCATCGCCACGCTGGCCGAGATATGTGAGTCTTACCATGTGTCTTACAAATTATCTGCAATAACTGTAGATGAAAATATTTTACAGCACATTTTTTTTCTTTCTCTCTCGCTCTTCAAACACCATATCATGTGTTACTACATTCCGTCTAATAGTTAACAATTGGCCTGCACGGATAGCCGAGTGGTGAGGGTCACCAAACCAAACCCGCTGTGCGCATCGTGTCGCGGGTTCGATCCCCGCGTAGGACAAGCATTTGTGTGATCCACGAATGCTTGTTCTGAGCCTGGGTGTTATTGTCTATGTGAGTTCTATGTTAGTGTATCACCCCGCGACACAAGGAATTAAAGGGACTTAAAAAATTTTTCAAGGCGTATTGAACCCCGACATGTTCATATCATGTGGCGGTGTGAACGCAGTGACTCGACAGCTAGCAGAATGTGCTACCCCCCGCATGGCTGAAGCGCTGTGCGGCGTGTTGCTGCACGCGCTGAACGATCCTGTCTCACGAAGATCTGCACGCATCGATCTGATGTGTCTTAGTTCACCATACTGTGATTTTCACTTCCGTCCAGCCGGTACTGAGACTAGCAGGTGCGTTAAATCAATACTATAATTTCCACAGTTAATTTAAATATATAATATAATATTATTATTAAAAATAAATAACTTAATTCGTGTTTTTCTTTTATCGAACATGATTAGAGATGAACGTGAGATGAGATTCACATGTAGTCGGCTGGCGCTGCTGTGTGTGCTGCGCAGTTGGCCTGGCTTGCTTCACTTCTGTCACCCTTGTAGCACGGGCGGGCTGCGGGCGTTAGTTGCCGCTCTATATCTTCCGCGATTAGAGGTTCGAGTGAGTAAACAAAACAGTCATAAGTTTTGTAAGATGAGAAGTAATCGACATTTTTGATCTTATTACTGTAATTGTATAATTTACTTCTAGAAAGCAATTTTGGATCTATTGTACGAGCTAGTCGGATTACCGCAACCAGAATGGACAGATGAGATTTCTGTAGCTTTGGATGCAGTTGATCCATCTGATTTTCAAGTAAGTTCTATTTCAGTAACTTTTATCGGTTTTGGGTATAACATAAGTGACATGTAAATATTATGTGGTGTTCTTTTAGGATTCTTGGCGACTAAACGAAGGTTTTGTTGCCGCCGAAGGCACTGCCATATTACCTCATCTCGGTGCTACGGGCCCAGATATAATTGAAATTCATCTCGCGCTCTTACTTCAGTGTTTCTTAGAGGTATGTCATGAGGATTTTCAAATTATAAACTCATCTACTTATACGGTACTATTAAATTATTTCTTTATATTTTCAGGCTGGATTGTTGGACGGGTTAGCTGAAGTGATTGTTACAAGTGATACATTTATATCGGTCCGAGCGACTGTATTATTGGGTCAACTATTGCATTTAATACACCTATATCTACCTCCTCAAATATGTAGTATAACGCCGGCGCTACCGACGCTCATGTCTCAGGCTTCGGCCGGCAAGCCGCAGGCGCTAGCCGCGGTGGCCGCCTTACGAAGACTGCACTCCATGCTCGAAGCTAGGCCGGCGAGTAGCAGCTTGTTCCTAGACCATATTATACAGTATTGCAGTGGTGCATTTAGAGAAAAAGTAGAAGATAACACAAAGAGTCGAAAAGAAAAAGACAACGCCAGTATGGTTAAACCTAAACATGACGTTTCGTTTCATAAAGAAAATAGTATTGAATTTTTGAATGATTCTGATAATGAAAACGAATTAAAACAAAGGCACAGTGTTGGCTCGCGAGCCGATGTTCCTAACAGAAACGTGGGTGCTTTAGTGAAAAGTAAAAGTGTCAGTTCACGGACTAGTGCTGCCGTCAGTAGAGTTACTAAATCTGCGAAATTCTTCAACTTATTTGAACGTGATAGCGACAACTTGATCCGTTGTACATTGGTAATGCAAAATAAAGACGGTAACACGTGGAATTGGGATATTATTAGGACTATATTGAAGGTACATAACCACATTCGAAAGTAAAACCTTTGCTAAAAGTTCTAAGTATCCTAATAATGATTACTTTTTTTTTCAGGAAAACGACACTCCTTTATTAAACCTAAACGATAGCGGTCATAAAGCTTGGGTCACTCGTATAATTAATTATTTGAAGCCGTCTTCCAATAAATATTCCCATACTGATTTGTCAAGTACTTGCCACGGCCACTCCGCAACGCGCGCCGGCTGCCAACTTATTAGACATCTATTGAGACATAATGATGTAAGAATTAGTTTTACGATGATTTTTTTCCTTACTAACATATTATCGTAATTTATTTATTATGTTTTGGTATTTCCTCAGCTTGACTGCCAAAGACTCCTGGAAGATCTGTTCTCAGACGTGAGTCGCCAAATAGAGGCTATTGAGACAGGTTTAAAGGCTCACGAGTGCCTGTTCAGTCCACAGCACATGTGCAACACTATGTGTCAGATGTACTTCCTCTTTATTGGACAACTTTGTCATTCACACAGCGGCTTGAGGCTATTCAAACAGACTGGACTATATGAAAAGTAAGTAATTTTAAAGTACAATAAAAAATGATATAATGATATATTGTATTAAACTAATGTAATTTATTTTTCCAGTCTTTTAGAACTATCAACAAAAACTCATCACAGTTGTTATGTGAAGTTAGTAATATCTAGTCTTGATTATACTTTGGACTCATATCCGAGGGATATTCTGGCAAAAACATTAACATGCAACATTCAAGCTTCAAGATTATACACGACACAATTTCTAAACGTTCTGTTGCGTGCGTCGACGAAATCGCGTGAATTAGTGCGGAGAAAGGCAAAATTGAAAAAGAATTTGGATCATATGAAGTCGACGCATAAAGATAACCCTGAAGTGAACACGGGTGTTGATATGGACACTTGGATACTGCAGATGTTGATTGGTCAAGTCAAAGATGAATCGAAGGCCGTGATAAAAATTGCCCTAACGATATTGGAAGAAGCTTATCACGTTCCTGTAAGTTATACTCCTTATTTTTTGTCTAACACTACAAGGTTTCTGAATATAAGTGAATCAATAAGTTTTTTTTTTCTGTAGTCGTACGTCGAAAAATTGGTAACGATGAAGGAGTTGCTCTGTCAAAACTGTCATCTGGACAAGGCCGCGGATCCTTCGTCTCTTGATTTTGGAGCGGTCAGCGATCGTGGATATTTGCTGTGGTTAAGTCTCGAAGTTTCCGTCGCTGTTCAATCGGTTGATGCGAAATCCATTGCATTTCTCAAGAAACATCTCGATTTTTGGACGAAATCTTATAATTATCGGTAACTATTATCATAAAAGTATTTAAATTTATTACTAGCTGTTGCCCGCAAGTCCACTTTACTGCATAGTTTTCTCAAAATCGTAAAATCCGGTAGATTTTGCGTGTTAAACAAACATGCAAACCTTCTTACAAACATTCGCATTTATAATATGAATCCCCATAACCTATTCTACACTTAAAATAGTAAATAATAATCATAGCTTAAAACCGCTCTGTGAATATATTTCATTTTTTTAAATAAAAAATATTTAAGCCAAATCTTAAAGTTTCTTTCGAATGTCGCCCTCATTACCTCCTTTTTTTCCAGTTAAAAAGTAGCCATGTCCTTTCTCAGGCTCTAGACTATCTGTGTACTAAATTTAATTAAATCGTGTAGCTGTTAGGCTTGAAAGTGAGACAGGCAGACAGACAGCAATACTTTCTTTAAAAACTATGGTCGCCTGTCTAGTACTATGAATCTTGACTCGGTTTGTGAGCAGGATCGTTAACAGTAGCTCCTAGTTTGGTCAGTAGTAGCCCTCACGTAGTGTCAGTGGTCGCTTAGAGTCGTCGGCGTTGCAGGTACGTGCGGCTGGTGGAGGCGGGCGTGCACGAGGCGCTGGCGGTGAGCTCCGCGGGCGGCGCGCGCGGCCTGCCCCGCGCCCGGCGCGCCGCGCGCCCGCCGCCGCACGTGCACGCCGCGCTGGCGCCGCGCGCGCCGCCCGCCGCCCGCGCGCGCGCGCTGCTGGCCGCCGTGCTGCCCGAACACTACAAGGTACCTAGCACAAAGCACTGCCACAAATACTATTACAAAATTAAAACAAACTACGATATCAGATTTTATAAAAAATATAAAAAGAGTCTTCGGTTCCTGAATATTACCAAAAGCATGTTTTCTTTATAAAGATGAATTTAGCGATTAGTTCGAAAAAAAATGTTTTACAAATTAAAAAACACAGTTATAGCTAGTTTAGTTATGAGACTCCACAATTAATTAATTCTGTACAATTTTACACATAAAATAATATAAAAAAATCTTTCTCAGATTCTGCAACGTAAAAAGTGCGCTACGGAACAAGAAATAGCCGATATAAAGGCCTCTTTGTGGGCTGTCGGCAATACCGCAGTCACTTCTCAAGGACTTCAACAACTTATGAGTTTAAGTAACGGCTATTTAGAGGACTCTGTCCTTGTTCACATCGTCAGATTAGCCAAATACAACCCCGTGTATTCCGTGCGAGCGACAGCCTTTTATGTTCTTGGTCTTATCGGAAGTACATACGACGGTGCTAACCTACTATCTGATCTTGGTAAGGATAATCGCATAATACATTTTTGTGTAGTGTTCCTGTCAGATCGATTACTCATAAAACTTCGTTTTTACAGGTTGGCTGTGCGTACGACACACACGATATGACCAGTTCCCAATCATCCCCGATGAAACTTCAGGCTGTAACTTTGAACAGGGTTCAAATGTGCATTACTATGTAACCTCTCCGGAATGCCGTTACAATGCTTATGATGCAGAGCTAAGCGAACATTCAGACCATACCGACCAAAGCGTAGCAGAAAGCTTACATTCGGAAACAACGAAACAGTTTGGAAAGACTGGGTCAATATCGGCCGACACATCCGAAATTAAAGACCAGGATGTTACGGACAATAAGGTTTACGCTGACGGGCGACCGGACAAGAGAAAGTCGCATACGCTACCATCGCAAGGTGTCTCTAGTTCCCACGACCGGCCTACATTGTCTGAATCGAGAACTGTGGACATACTGCGGGACTGCTCAAGCTACGAGCGCCATGGACCACATCGAATGGAAAATAGATTAGTTATAGGCAGAATGAACTCACTAGAGCACGCACACGAGGGCAGAGTGAGGAACACTAGTGAATCCAGCACCAGTGGAGTCAGTAGTTGTGATTCATTTCTAGGGAAATACGCTATTCCGTAAGTATCCCTACAAAAACATCTCCAAACGATGTAAACAACAATATTTTTCTAATGACATTCAATTTCACAGGGATAGAGTTTTAACTCTCAGTCCTATACCAAGTTCGTCTAGTTTGTATGGTATGAAGAGCAGTAATAGTTCACATCGGCCGAAAATACCAGAACTGCAGCGACGGACTTCCACCTCAAGTAAGTTACCTGTTTGAGTAAAAACACTTACAAATAGTCTGATTCACTTTACTTAAAATACCGAAAAGTATATATTATTCATGATAACAAGACTTGCTGAATTGATTAAAACGTTTTGGTTTAACAGGTTTCGCTGGTCATGAAGTAGCCAGTTCACCTCCGTCCCAAATGGATATGACAGGATATGCTACTTTGAAGTCACTAAATCGAAGGTATTGTAACATTTTATATTATCAGGAATTTCAGTATATTTGTTGATTAATTTAAATAAGCATCTATTTATTAACATTTAATTATTACAGGCCTCATTTGTCGGAAAGCGCGGCTACAGGCTCTACCGAAATGGACGACCTTAGTTGGTTACTTTCGGACACCAATCGACGTACGAAGCCGTTCTCTTCACTGAGAGACAGAGCTAAAACAACTAAAGAAAGAATGACAAAGCTCAGGTATTGTTTTTGTAATACTATCACTCTCTACTTACTCTAATGACTATACTCTAAAACTTGTAATGAAGAATGAGATTTTGAATGTATTGTAAATTCATGCAAGTTCTATTGTGCCATGTGTCACTGGTTAATACTCTCCTGCCATTTGTAGTTTTTTAGGGTAACATTGATATAGCTTCTGTGAATAATGTCTATTATCACCACCATTGCATCACCATGTATGACCCTATGGAAAATAACTTCTAATAATGATTGTTGCATTGTCCCGTTTAGCCTGTTGGAGTACGATTGGAAGCCCCTTCCCTTGGGCGAGAGCTCTCGCTCGTCCCCACCCGCAGTGGGTGTGGGCGCGGGCCCGGCGGGCGCCAGACGCCGCACTCCGAGCGCTACGCTGCCGCAGCCGCCGCCTAACTCCTCCGCGCATTCACCCGCGTACATCGGCATCTGCCTTCCCAGGGACCTCATGGAACTCTTTCCTCGGTACCTAACATCTTTTTCTTCCTCAATGCTATTCCTATCCTTGAAAACCATCATGATTACTTGTGTTACTTTACAAAACAGGTTGTATGAAAAGGCACAAATATGTGAATTGGTCATATAAGTGTAAAAACTAACAAAGTTGTTCTTTCAGAGATGAAGAGAAATATGATGAAGATACTGACAAAAGTGAACATACGAAACGTGGTCGCCTTCCATCTTTCCTCGTAGATACTAGTAGTGCAAGCACAGAAAACAAATCTCGAGCTACACCTGATAGCCAAAAGCTAACATCCCAAAAAGGTATAATCAATTAACAAAATAAATGATTAGTCTGGATTTGTAGGGATGAATTTATCTTTATTTTTTATTATTTTTAGCTGGTTCAAACATTATTGCAGTGCAACTACATAAGGCTAGTTCTAATTCGGATAAAACTGACACAACAGTGGCCTCTAATGCCGATACATCTACAGCAAGTGTAGAACCGAATGACACAAATACGAGAACACCTAAAGACAAACCTAAGAGGCTAGTCACAACTGTAAATGAAGATGAAAATGTTACTAACACTTTATCTAAGAAAACTGCTGAAGGAAGCGTTAAAACAGTCAATAATGAAAATAAAAGTGAAAATGTCGCTGCAAATAATGAAGACTCACAGGGTACAAGTCAAGTGCAGGATGGATTAGACCCTAATCGGTCGATTGCCGCCGACGGTGAAAGTGTGGCTCAAAGTATAGGTGCTGTGGTTACTGAAGTATCCAGTTCCTCTAGCAGAAAGTGGAGACATGCAACTGCGGATTGTTTGGCTTGCGTTCGAACCCGGCCGCCTTCTTCACATGAATTACGCGAAGCGTTCTTTGCTGGTAAGATCCTTGCGCCTACGTCTTATATTGCTTTCGACAGTTAGCTCCTAACATAAAGGATAGAAAACACTCTAAGTTTACGCTTATTTTCTTAATTATTTAGATATGGATGCTTCTGGCTCCATCACCAAAGACACCCGCAGTCCGGTAAACGAAAAGGCTGATCGTGGCCCGCAAGCGGAGTTGTTACATCAAGTACATTTCATGTCCAACCCCATACACTTAAGACAGGTATGTTATATGGAAAACTATTATTTTTTGTTGTGACCAAAAATGTTTTTGATATAGTTTTTTTTTAGTTTTATAGCAATAACAAATATTTTTTTCTACTCTTCCAGGCTCGGTCTGTTCTTCTGTCGATGAAGCAGCGGCATCTAGAGGTATTCCGGAGTCCCTGTGTTTACTCTGACGTATGCGCATTACTGGCAAGAGACACGTACATGTTATGTGCCAGACGGTTTGTACAGGAACTTTTTCTTGATACAAATTTCGACTGCTTTGCCACTGAACCGGCTGCTGTGCTGAAACGTCACGGCGTGACAACACCTTCAGATAGAATATCTACTGATGTACACCAATAGTATTTAAGATCATAACGAACATGTAAGGTCGTAAAATATTGTTTAAACTGTCAAAATCGGTTTTAATTACAATTATTTTAAACCCTGATATTGATTAAAATTGAATGTGACTTGCATTAAAAAAACGCTATTAAAGTTGCACGATGTACGCTAG
This sequence comes from Trichoplusia ni, assembly GCF_003590095.1. Classification (NCBI taxonomy): domain Eukaryota; kingdom Metazoa; phylum Arthropoda; class Insecta; order Lepidoptera; family Noctuidae; genus Trichoplusia; species Trichoplusia ni. The sequence continues at coordinate 12,196,410 of NC_039483.1, forward strand.
GATTTTATCAACCCAGTATGTCGTCGAATCCCATCCAATTAGCATGGAACAAAAGTCTTAATACAATTTGAACAAAGTAATATTGCGTCCCTTCAGTATTAGATAGTCTTATACTACCTACACTGCGTTAAATATAGCAAGATAGGCGACCTTACATAATCGATCGTGATTTCTAGTAACATAAAATTTACTTTTACGTTGTTTTGGTTTTGGTAATTTATTAGGTGTTAATTTAATTATTCCTGATGCTATTGCTTACTGTTAGTCTATTTTCAAGCACTTGTATGGATTTGAATATTATAGCACTTTGTTTAGATATAATGTAATGTATAGAGACGACCTAGGTGTAACATTAACGATCGACTCACGATTTAACATATACAGAGCAGTCTTCAATTAGTATAAGTTGTTACAGTTTTACATGTAAAATATTACTAATTTATAATATTTTATAAAGTAGGATATCCGATTGTAAGGGATATATAATTATATGCTCGTAAAGTGTGCGATAAATTTATTCATATGCAAAGTTTTTATTTTGCTGGTTTGTTGTTTAACTTGCGATAAACTGCCCTAAGTTATAATAGAGTAATGGCAAGAGACCTTATCATGCATGATTAAGCTTATATACTTGCTCTAAAGCTGCCACTCAATCCGCTAATGCCAAAATCAATAAATACCTATTTATGTTTACTTATCTTTTTTAAGTATAAATTTACGTCCCCGAGTGACCGCCTTCTCGTGACCCTGTTATGTTCAATGACCGTAACGTCAAAATTAGCCAAGACAGTATTGGATAGTAATCTGCACATTAAAAATAACCAAATTACTATTTTTATAATTATTAAAAAATTCAAAAACATTATGTCGTGACATCGATTTATGTTACTTATAGAAACGTTTTTGATTTTGTTGTATAATTTGAATAGAAACTCAAGAATGGCGCGATTGCCTATAGTTACTCTCCTAGAAAAATAGTTATTATAATTAGTTTATAAAGTCTCACATAATGACAATAGTTACTGATCTTACGGACTGAATATGCACCATTCCCACTGACTTCAATAGCTTAGCTGTACCTCTTCATATATCCCACCTAAAACGATACACAATGTTCCCTAGTTTCAAGCATAATTAGTTATAAATACCTATTACAACCCTGTGTTCATTATTTAACTAAAGTCTTATGTTTGCATTTAATAGTAGTTGTTCCCTTTTGTTCGTTGTTGTTATTTATAAAAACTAAATCAGAATAGCAATCTAGTTTTACATAACATGATATTATAAGTATTAAAAGAGCACACTAGATGTCCCATATTACTATTTGTTATAGGAATCTTTTGTTAATAATAGTGGGAAATATGTAATTTATATAAGGTATATTACTAGTGAAAAGCAATAAATAATGAAAGAAAGCTGTCACTTATATACTGCCGTATTTATGAGAAACATTCTTGTATTCTCCTTCCAAGTTTATTCAATTATGCGTCCTCGAATTTCTGCATTTATAATACTGTACCATAATTTATGAATTCAAACTAATATCAACTACAACAAGCACTCAGAGGTACTAAAAGTAAGTAGCTACTCAAATAATATTTACGAACACATATGTTTTGGTTACAATAGGGTAACCAAAAGGTGCGTGTTTAGTGTTTCCATTCTATTTATTCCTATGAACGTAAAAACTGTCTATCTGTCTCTCACTATTCCGGCTTGGTTAAATAATTTGTATATATTTGAGTCCGATATTTTTGTAAACGTGGTAAAAATGAAAATGGCGACTCATTTATTATATAACTTATTAACTTTTATATGCAGATCTGCATATTTATTCCAGACAAGGAAATTACTTTCATTATTTTTTAGTTTTATCTTCCTTTAGTACTTCTGAGTATTGTACATTATGTATTATGATACTTTCCTGTTGAATACTAGTCCTAAGAGTTGATTCTAATTGTATAATAATGCCTACATTATTAATAATATACAAAGAGTTATTAAATAATATCTTTCAACGTGCGTTCCGGTATAAAGTTTTTTTTTACTAAATACAAATTAATTTATACGTGATTGCACATTATAAACCTATTCATAAAATATAGAAAAAACAAAATCGTGCCATTGTGCTGGTTCCTTGCAGTTATATTTACATGTTACATTACTACTAAGTATCGACTTTCGATTATGCCACTTCATTACAATAAAATATATTATTTTAATAACGTATTTATGTTTTTATTACCTCTATACCTCTACTCATCATTGGGCACTGAGACATGAAAAACATTGTCATTCTATGCTTAATAAAATTACAACTGGCGACCGGCGCACATTTATTTATTTATTTAATTATCACACTAATCTACCATTACAGGTTACTTAACCTAATGCGGTAGCTAGGACTAAACAAAGGTCTAAGCAGCATTTGCAGCGAGTGAAGCTCAAACGCTTTTTAGTGACATTCGAAAATAGATTAAGCTATCGTATAGCAAAGGGAATAAAGCCCATAAGCATCGGGGTCGGAGTAAAGAGAATTCTCGAGTATCTGGATTGTGTTTCGCTACAAATATAAAAGCCCTAATTCTCGACTCCGCAAAATTAATAACCTATAGTGTTTCTTTTATAACATGTAGAAATTGTAAACTTTAATAGTAAAATAATTAATATTCCTCATTTTGTTTTAATATTCTCCACAACTATACTCAAAGATGAGTAAATGCAATGCCTTTGTTGATATAATGTCAAAATGCATAAAAAAAGCGGCAGTCAAACAAATGTCAAACGCAGTCTGACTGACACTGACACAACTGACAGGAGAGACAACAAGACAACAAAGTATCAAAATAAAATAATATTATTGTTTAAAATTTATTAAGTACCTACTTATAAAATAATTAGTGACCTACCATAACAGGTAATCATAATATCATAAAGTCTACGTCTTATAAGTCTTGGTCTACGTGTTATCGGTTGAAACATTGTAAACCTGCAGTTTTCGTTGGTTATCATAACCTGAAGTGAGTCTGTCTCGAGTTCTAGTAGTATAAAATTGAAGAATATTGAAATAATCAAAAATGTCCGATGATAAAAAAATCGATGAGTCTGCTATTAAGGGATGGACGAAGGAAGAAAAATTTGATTTAATGGTAGCTCTAAAAACCTGTGGATCACACGAAACCAATAAATTAATTGAATATGTAACAACAAGATCGTTAGAAGAAATCGAAGCAGCTGTCTTTTATTATAAACAATTAGCACTTAGGCATCCATTGTTTGAATCCAAATGTAAGGTAGAAAAGACTAGACAAAGTCGTAAACCACGTATGCCTCTGACAGGCTGGGCCAAGCTGCTTACAGACTCTTTAAAATTCAATGAACTCCGAACAGAAACATCAACTGCTGTGAGATTGATTGCAGATTTAGAAACACTGCCCCCGCCTTTGTGCACGGGTGGTGTAGATTTTCGACAAGTATATCACCAAGTAGCCAATGCTTTAGAAGGAAAACAATTGACTACAGATTTGGTAACTGGTGCAGTGCTTCACAGAACCATAACTGAGACAGCTTTAGCTAGTAAAGCATTTATTAAAAATACTGCTTACAAGTATGTACTAAATGAAATTGATTTGTCTGATAAAGCAATTAACATGTTTCCTAGACCTACTGAGGATCAAGAGCTTTCTGTAGTCCGCCATTTAGCGGCCCAAAGGAGTTACAACCCATTGAGGGTGGCTGAAGAGTACCTTCGTCCTACATGCCAAGTGGCATGGACTTCTGCACAGATTAAAGCTGACTGAGGTTTGCTCCGGACTCTCAAGTCCCAAGCTGATGTCAGCTCAGATGAGAGTGACGATTATTAAATAATTGAAAAACAACAGACCATTCAAACAGTTTTATAAACCAGATGAAAGATTTTGACTAGTGTTTATGTGTTTACAATTATATGTATAGTGACAAGTTAAAACATAATTTTATGCACATTCAAACAGCATTTACCTGTGAAATTACATAAGCAAGTAGGCAATTATTGCCAGTATAATATTGGCTTATTAAATAAATGTTAAAATATAGATTTCTCTTATATTGACAGTGAATAAAGGAAGAAAAGAAGATGAAAAAGGCTGGAAAATTTTTACATTTGCTTGTTAGATATTTGAGGAAAATGCAATATTTTCATTTACATGTACACCATTAGTGTTAGTACTGAATCAACTGTTGCATTATTTGTGCTAACATACATAAACTATTGAACTTCAGTGACTAATTAACTTTATAATTACTACGATTTAAGCAACTCTTCTCTCTGTTTACTATAAATGTTAAAAATGTTTCAAATATTGTTAAATATTACTATTATGTACTGTTTCATATGCATAAGACATTACATTCAGAAATATGTGTTAATTTTAAATGCATGTGATGTTTAGTTTTGTAGCTCTTGTAATTGTTTGATAATGTTATGTGGCATAGGATCAATTAACCCTTTAGAGCATTGTAGCCAATGTAGCCATTATAAGCATTACAGCATCGCGTCGGTACATTTGCCTAATCCAAACTAATATTATAAATGCGAAAGTAACTCTGTCTGTCTGTCTGTCTTTCTGTCTGTCTGTCTGTCTTTTCTTCACGCCTAAACTACTGAACCGATTTGTGTGAAATTTGGTACAGACATAGTTTGAAACTTGAGAAAGGACATAGGATAGTTTTTATTACAAAAAATAAAAATAAAAAATAAAATTTATTACGGGCATACTATATAATAGTGCCATCTATTGGTCAAATGTCGAGCTGTTCCTATGCTCCGTAGATAGATGGCGTTAATCGCGCAATGGTGTCATTACACGTGTTCGGTTCATGTTATTGTTTTAATTCATCGGAAAATCCATCAGAAAAATGTAAATAAACAGTAAAAAGGTGTAAAAAAAAAATATTAATATAATAAAAGTTTTACTACAAAGAAAATGCTCTAACGGAGTATAGATAATTCTATTAGTACTACGCGCAATGGTGTCGATCGTTACACGAGTTCGGTTCATGTTGTTTTAATTCATCGGAAAAAAGTAAATAAATAGTAAAAAGGTATGAAAAAAATAATAAAATAACATATAAAAAATATAATACTACTTTTAGTACAAAGAAAATGCCCGAACGGAGTATAGATAAATAATCCGAGTTGTTACTATGGTCGATAGATGGCGTTGGGATCGAAATAGATCGCGCTATGGTTTCGTTACACGCATTTGGTTGGACATAGGATAGTTTTTATCCCAAAAATCCTGCGGGAGCGGGAACTTCTCAAAAATCCCGCGAGATCGGGAACTATGTGAGTAAAACCAAAAATCTGCCGGAAGTCACTGTTCCACGCGAACGAAGTCGCGGGCAAAAGCTAGTTATATAATAATGTGACAAAAACCGGAAATTGTATTTTATTTATTACATAGCGGTTAGATACATTTTGAGTTGGATAAATATCAATTGACGAAATGTTGATAGGTCGCTGGCATTTAACTTCTTATGAAACATTGTGGAAAATGGGATTGGATAGTTTTCCAGTAGTCACAAAAACTTCATACATTTCCCAAATAGTGCTACCTACCAATTGAAGAAAGAGATGAGGCCGGAAGGCGGCAGGTATTATAAAATAGTAGGTAAAACGATTCAAGTGTACCTACCAATGATAAATAATTAAGATATGGAGAAGGAGAAAAAACTCGTCGTTTAATAATAAATCACGTATTACACAAGAAATAAATTAGTTATTATTTATTTAAAGTTAGACATAATTATAATTAGGTAGTTGTTCCTATATATTCGGTTCCATTATGAAGAATTCAACCATTCTATGAACCTACTGAATAACTTCAGCGCTACTTTAACGATTCTGTCCCAAAAACCAGGTTCTTCTTCTTCGTTTTGACTTGACGCTGATGGGTATTCATCGTCGAAGTTTTCTAACTGCCGTTTTTCTCGCTGATATTCTTGAACGCTGTCAAGAGTATCTATAAAGTAAAAAATATATATCAGCATTTTCTCACATCCTATAAGTAGCTATAATATTGTTGATACATAGCTTCAATTAAAATGGAGTGGACACCTTATTGTATATTACACCTATTTTACCACGAGCTAAATCAAAAAGCAACCGATAGCGCGACAGTCTAGGTAACTGGGTTATTGTGTTCAACAAAACCTTAAACCTTTTAAGGCTTAAAACGTAACTTTATTTGAAAGTAAAGCTTACCTACCTGTAATTAAGGCTCTAGACAGACGGACTGCATTTCAACTGCAATCCAACTGCAAATTTGCAGTTCAAATGCAGTTTGAATGCGGGTGACACGACTGCAATAGAACTGCAAACCAACCATTACTATTCAAACTGCATCCGAACTGCAAACTTGCAGTTGAAATGCGGTCCGTCTGTTTAGACCCTTAAACACATTTAAGTTTTCGATTGCTTGGTAATTAAAACAGAAACCTAATTGAAGAAAGATAAACGTAAATATTTGAAAACGCTAATACGTACGTATGTAGGTACGTACTTAGCTATATACCTACTGAAGCATATTGAAAAAAAAACCTAAACGCCAAATAAATAAATAAATAATAATAACTTACATGACAAGCTCGAGGAGTCTAATGGTATCTGAAAAATAAAAAATACCTTATAAGTAAACCACATCGTTATATTCTTTGGTACCTACTTACAAATTCAGCTAGGTACAGGCTATCAAAGTAGCTAAGGGGTTAAATATGTCCTAAATATTTTTAGAAATTTACAAAAATAACTTACTTGAAATGCCGAAATACATGAATAAAGTATAGTTAGTAAAGCAACAGACAAAAGTATCGTCCTCATGTCTCCGTTTTCAATCACCACATTGATCCGCCATGAATGTGAATTTGCGTTTTATAGGAGGGCGGGGCTTTGCCTGATTGTGGCGGAAAATGATCTTGCAGTTTGATTAGATACTCACAACAAGTATTTAGAGCTATTTTTTATTTTTCCTCGTGTACGTATGTAGTTATATCATTCTCAGCGAAAACTTCGGCTAAGGCTGCATATGCCATCGAGGGTTTGGCGTGGAAAGTGCTGAACTTGTATCGATAACAAATCTCCATTCCCGTCCCGCTTTTGTTAAAGATGCCTGATCGCTTGCATATGCATTGCACGGCTAGCTGTATACCACAAACTACTACCACATCTTGCTTGATTCACCCATTGACTAGAATTTACTCTCATAAATAATGTTCTTGAGTGTTTTTCTTTAATATAAAAAAAAGAATTCCCGCATTAGGGATATTAATCCTTGTTTCGCGGGGTGTTTCAAGAAAGATGTACAAAGACACCCAGACTCAGGGCAAGTATTCGCAGATCACACAAATGCTTGCTTTGAACGGGATTCAATTCAATTCAAAATCTTTATTATTCTCATATATATTACATAAGTAAATTAAATGCCCCGCAAAACCGTTTACACGGATTGAACCCGCGAAACATCGCGCTCAGTGGGTATGGCGTGGTGACCTAAACCACTAGGCTATTTGTGTAGTTTTCTACACTGGGTGCTATTTAATATAAAACAAAAATAATGAATACTACCCAGAGTTGAATGATCATAGATCACACAAATATACATAAAAAATGCGGGCATCGAACCCGCACACATTCTAGAGAATTTGTTATTGAAGTAAAGTCAAATACATAAATATTACTTAAAGCTACAGAGTAGTAAGAGTTGCACTTTTAAACTTCAAGAAAAATTATAAATAATTAGGAAGGCACCTTTGGTGATATCTGTACCCACATTCAAGATTGTAGTACTTCGTGTATGTTTTCATTACCTGAAACGACCTTGTCGATTCAGATGCATGTTCCGCATCAAAGCTCTCGTACAATAGAACACTGGACACTGTATCATAGGCGTGGACTCGACGGGAAGTGAAGAGTCATCGTCACGTAATAAGTTCTGTAGGCAGGTGGGTAAATACCCATAATTAATTGGACACACGTACTGTACTTCGGTATAAATACTATTTGCTCGGTACGGAGGTACTTGTTTGAGTTTGCAGCGTTTTCATCTCAGGTTTAAATACAGTCAGTGTCCAAGGTGACCTTTCTATCTACTGGTACTGTTTCAGTGTTCATTGGGTCTTGGATATTTTCGCAACTAAGTATTTCCTCAAAGAACGGCTCCTGAGTTACTTTGAAGTATACCTACCTTCATCTATGAACTTAAAACATATTCATTAATGTGATGGCAGGAAGAGTTTTGCTGTCGGCAGATATTGTTGCGTGTCTGTTGGTATACTTGCATAAGCTGATGATCTGGTTCAATTTTTATTCTTTATCAAAACTTTTTACTTTCAATGTATGAATATGTGTAAATAATATAAAAATAGTCTTACTGTTTTCAGTTTGTTTAATAGACATCTAAACATCATGGGACATCTGACAAAGTAAAACATGAGGATCTTACAATAAGGTAACAGACAGACCAATAATAACAAACTAAGGTACTTGCAACATATTTATTATTACTCATATTATTCTGTGAACAATTCATTAAATCTAAAATTACAAAAGTGTACAAAAAATGTTTGTTGGGTTAATAACTATTGAATAATATCTATAGACGTCCAAGCATCACTTTTAAGATGAGGTCATATTATTCTAAGAAACTCAATTGACACCTAAAATGTTGAGGTTCTCTGCACAAGCAACCTTAAAATAATTAAAAATACGTAGCAATACTAAACTTCAAATGTGGATCACTTTTTTAATTATGACTAAATTAAAGCTAATGTTGGTCATTTCTTGGTGCCTCCGAATCCAGAGAATCCCATGATCTGAGCTAGTTCTGACTGAGCTGGGGTGTCTTCTGGTTCCTCAGACTCCATCAACTTACGCTTCTTATCCCGACGCCTTTCACGGCGCTGTTCTTTAACCCTGGCCTCCTCTTCTGCTGCCTCCCTTAGCCTAGTGTCCAACTCGTACTCACGCTTCTTTTCTTCCAGTTTACGTTTGTTCATTGCAAAACGAGCTTTAACCTGAAAGAAGATGATTTCATATTTCAATACAATATGTTCAAATCAATATGCTGGTAAACATATTATTTATGTTTAAATGGCTAAAAGAAGTAGGGATGAAAAAGGGGAGTTAATCAACTCTCTTAGCTATACAAAAAGAGTCTGAGATGGTAAACATAGAGATAGAGATCATAAAGCTTAAAATTCAGACTCAATGTTGGACTAAGCAAATTTTTTGCAAACATACTTTGCACTACATTTACCAATGTTATTAGTTAATTTTCAAATGACACCAATCATTACAAAATCATATCTAAATGAGATGTCATTAACTAATAAAGACACGGAACCAGACATTTACTAATAAAGTCTCTATGATTTCTTTTTGATATCTCCAGCTGCAGTTCTGCCGACAATTTTTTTTAAAGAACCAATTAACATATTATGTCTTTTTGTATGTTCTGTGTACATAAATAATTAAGTTTTTCTCATATTTATAAAAAAGTAAAATGTTTACCATGTTTCCTGCTCACCTGATCTAATGAACTCCTTTCAATCTTCATGGACATGCCAAGATTCCTTTGATGTTTCTTTCCATTGATATGGTCCAGAAAGTTTATGGAGTCTTTGACAACACAATCACAAACATCGCAATAGTAACCTCCAGACTGGGAAGTTGGAGTGTTCTTTGTGATCACGACACTTTTGCCAAGCTTTGAGTCGAGATCGACTTTGTAGTCGCGTTGTTTGAGTAGCTCCCTCTTAACTGGCGGAACTGGAATATAACATAATTTCTTAAAATGTGCAATAATTGAGTGCTGCTAGACAACAGTATGGAAAATTGATAGTCTTTGTTATAACAATAAAGAAAACCATTATTTCTAAGTAGAAAAGAGAAATTTCAAACTTCATTTCTTAATGTAATTTAGAGCTTATATATAATAAATTAAGAGAAACTAAAATGAACGTAACATGTATTATGTATTACCTTTCTTTTTGGCTCGTTCCTCTTCTTCTATTTCGGCTTTCAACCGCTCGGCAGCTATTCTTTCGAATTCGTCTTTGTCCCATTTTCGACGATGATCATCTGGTCGCATACTCATGATGCTGATATTTTGTTAATCTTGGTATTGAAAGCCCAAGAGAACAGTCTTGTTTATTCTATGCTATTGGTTAATTGTTTTTATTGCTATTCAGAAAGAAAAGAAACAACATTGGTCGAAGAATAACACCGATAACACGAGAAGTTATAGACAGACGATTGAAGCACCTTCCTTTGCTGTTGACAATATAACGTTTGACATTTGACAGCACACTGACTTTGAATGTAATGTCAACAAAATTATTGTCAATGACTGTCTTTTTAGTTGTCTATAGATTTTATCGGCTTAGATACACAGGGTTTACGAACATAATTTAATTTTGTTGAATTGAACTTGAATATTACATTTAAAATGAGATACCTATAAGTTCTTTTAGTTTCTGTATACAACTAAAACTTTTACCCTAAAGTTAATAGAGGCACGGTGTTTTAATAAGAATTCACTTTGTTATAGGAAATTGCTGCAGATGGCGCCATGTGTCGCTGGCCGCAGTTTAATTTTCAAATTAGCTGGGGATATGATTTCACTCGGGTACTTTATTTGTGAATTTTGTAAACTGACATTTTTAATTGGAATGATTTCAATACATTTGGCGGTAAGCCTCTTTTCTAACAAAAATGATTGCTAAGATCTAAATAAAACACACTTAAACTTATATCCTGACATTATAAAACTATTACTGAAAATGTGGATTAATAAACTAGATACTTTGTAACTATGTAAATTATGTTTAACTGAATAGTAATATATCACATTACTCGATCATTGAAATGAAACTACTTTTACGGATTTTATCGCGGTTTTAATTTTAGATTTTAGTTCCCGACGTTTCGAAACCTTTGCAGGTATCATGGTCACGGGCAGTCTGCCCGTGACCATGATACCTGCAAAGGTTAAAACGCGATAAAATCCGTAAAAGTAGTTTCATTTCAATGTCTAACATTCGCGTAAACCTAAGAAACCACTACATTACTCGATCGCTGTGTCTAGTCTATTACAAAAGCAAGTTATTATTTCATTTCACGAAACCTAACGATAAATTAATGTTCCACTTATAATCCGGTTCAGCTTCTATCTACTTACTTAATATCAGAAAATTCATTTCTTTTGGGCATTTAGTGAAAGAATATCAACCCTTAGTCTTTCTGAAGTGTGATATTGAGTGTAATTTATACGAGGGATGCAGGAACCCTGGCTGGGGAACGGTTGATGAGGTGAAGTGATGTCGTTATGGAGGGAACGGGAAAAATTGATGGAGGTAATGACGCTCAACGCTGAGTGCAAAAAAGAGTTGATAAGGGACGGACAGCTGTAATACGGAGGACAGGACTTTATATCATGTCTAAATACAATGAAATCGATTGACATCAATTCATAACAATTATACATTCAAAAGGTCAAGTAGGTTATAATTACCCAAGGGTAAATAATATGCGTAGGAACGGATTGAAGTTATTTTATTCGAAACCTGTTTCGGTGTGAATAGCAGGTTTCATTTAAAAATTGTAACTATCCTTAATGAAGCAGCTTAATCAGTAAGAAAAATAGAGACATAGAGAATTGAACTCCGCGTTGTCATAGAGATATCTACTAAACGAAGATTTGAGCCTGGTAAAATAATATTTCTTACGTGATTTTGGTCCTTATAAATAAGTAAGAGAATCACTTGAAGATGATTCTAAGACTACTGAAGTGACCATTGCAAGAATGGAACCAAAGAGGTAAAAATTATTTGTAGGTGCAGGACTCAGGATCATAGGCGGTGGCCTATGATCATCACCTATCCTACAAACCCCCAGGTAAATTTATGACTGATAACGCCGCGTAGGTGTGCTTTAATTTTGTTCGTGTTTGTGTTTCTTGTCTTTAAATAGTGGCTTTAACATAAGCTCTATAGCGTAGGACGTGACATAAATTTGGTAGCAATATGAATTATCCAACAGCAATATTAAGATCTGTCAAGATTACTCACTACATCAATCTCTTCAGGTAATTATAGCAGCACCTGCAATGGCCTTCCACCACCAAAAGGTGGCTAAAGTGAGAGCAAAAAGCAAGAGAAGTATTTTTTTCCATAAGAACTTTAGAAATCAGAATCTTAAATAAGAATCAATGGTTTCGATATGGCATTAACAATGTAGAGTACTGAAAAAACATATCAGAAATAATCAGGTCGTCCTCTGTCCGTTTGCTCTCTTAGACAGGCATGGGTTAATGCGACACGATTTAGGACAAGAAGCCTGACGAAGTGACGTCATGAAGAGAACGAGCGTGGAGGCCCGACCGTGACACATGGCATGACTATAACATTATTATGACGAGAAATTTCTTCATTTTGCCCTTTTTGCCGGCGAGATAGCAGTTATCTATCATGTCTCTTGTTTTTTGTCGTAACTCTTCGTTGTTCTATTTACTTTACTCTGATGTTGTGTGGATCGATATGCCGCAACTTCCCAAGTGCCTATGCACCTACTCGAGTTATATTTGATTTTAGTGTTATAGTATCTGTTCTACTAGAAGGTTCTATTCAGCTTTAACATATATGGATTTTTTGCAGACGGTGTCGATGTAAATTGCATCGGTCTCGTGAGAGGAACAATTTCAGGAAAAACAGACATGAAGGGCGGAGCGTGCTCGGATCCGACGCACGTCGAGTATGTGATAAATTGACTTTACCAAACAAATTGGCACAATTTTCTTTACACGTCATCACCTTAACAGTCATTAAGCTAACGTTAAATCGTTGGTTCTTAACGTAAAAGCTACTCTTTCTGCGGATAAAGAGGAAGCCATTATGAAGATGAGTTCGTGAGAAGACACCGAGATCTAGTGTTGAGTTTAATGTGTGAAAGATACTCTTGTTATACCTACGTACATAGATCTGTGTCAATCGTAAGAGTGTCGTTACAGTTCATGACCAGTAATGAGAGTCGTTTCCTGTAACGATTTAATGTAATTTAACTGACGAGGTTTAATAATAGCATGGTCACACACTTGCCTACTTGATGAGCAGTAATAATGCTCTTCGAATAACAGGCAGTAAAAAATGTATAGTTCAAAAGATAAAATAAAGTACCTTTACAAATACAAGTTATAATGAATGAAATCATTCGATTTCACAGAATTCCAGAACAATATTGAAGCGGTAGTAATGTTCGGTGAATTGTGTAATGTAAAACATGTCACTGGGGATTCGCGCGATGTCTAGGTGTTGCGGGCGACTATGAACAAGAGCGCACGCCCCCGGCTGTTTCTGCTCCGATAAATCATCTCTATCTTACCTCCCACCGTATAATGAAGTTCGATTGTTTCCTTGAATATTATTAACTACATTAATGTACTATTTATACCCGTATGAGTAAGTATTTTTGGAGAGACAACAAACTGTGTTTTGGGAATTCTATATTTTTTCCAGAGTTTTCGAAGTGTGATACTTTTTTTACGTTGAAGAAAACGAAAATAAACATCGTGGTTCCGAGTGACTTTAATTTGAATGCAACAATTATCGCAAATTTTAATCACTAATCTCAGAAGGTTCATGGCCCGGATTGCAATTTACATACGTCGTGAGTAGCGAGCGTTTCAGTATTTGTGCAGTTTTACTTCTTAAAACGTAACACCAAAATCATTTCTGAATCTCCAACGGACTTTTATAAAACAATTCCTCTGTATATTAAAAGAAATTTCCCGCTGTCGAGTCATTGCTCACTATCACATTCCGATATAACATATTGAAAACAATTTGACATGGAATTTTATCGACAGCTCCCTATCCCCACTTCGTTTGGGAGAACACTCATAAAACTATCCGTAATCATATAGCATCAGATGAAGGTGTCAAATAAAGTGGGTCATTTATTATTAGAAATATTGATTTTAAAGGTATTTCAGACATGACTGGATTGCTTTGTGTGGGCAGGCTTCAAATACTCTACCTGATTGAGTAGCATCGGAGCCTTTTAATAAATCAAATGAAGGGTTTTACCATGCGAATACGGTGTTCGAATTTAAGTGTTAAAGTGAGATTAATGAAGAGACTGATGGCTGAGTAATAAGTATATGACCAGTTTATTAGCAAAACAGATGTTGGCAAAGAGCCAAGGAAGCGCCTGCCGTGCTGCCAGTGATTTGCGATGGGTTTCGGGATATTGTCGTTTTCTTTGTGCTTGTGTATTACACATTCAAATTTCACAGCCGTTGAGGTCCTTATACACACGAACAGATACAATATAAACTCGACGTGGAATCAACTTGTAGATATTGGAATGTAAGTAAATAAATAAAAAGTCTTCAATTATTTACATCGAACAGGTGGTATCGTACGTTATATTGGCTAAGAAAAATAACAATTCACATCAACCGCTCGAGGAAGGATGCTTGGAATTTCATCTGAAAAAACCCAAGGAGATCAGGCGGGTACGGTTAAATATTTATCACGCACGGAGCACTGTTGAGGTAACACGCATTGAAATAAATCTACTCTACGTATTTACTCTTCTAAATATCTGGGCAATATTTTCAGATACCAAAACGCGAAATTCTCGGTGGTACGTGAGTGTTATGAATGATATAAGCTCGCACTTACTGACACTGATCATGCGTATGTTATTATGATACATATTTCAAATTAAAATGTGTGCCTCTTAAAAGCCCTTTCGATTTCTGTTTAAGAGATATTGTAAACAACTTAAATTTAGTCACTGTAAAGAAAATTAGTCCACTGTTACCTGTAACACCTAGTTTATACTTTTCTATTAGGTTATCTCACCATAACTTCGGTACAATTTCGTTCTCTACCTAAAGCCATTATAATAAAATTTGAACGTTCTATTAAGGTATATATTGATCATGAAAATGAAATCCAATAAGTATAAAATGGAACAGACAAGGGTGGTAATAAAAAATAAATGAAAATGTTCTAAAAAAACGTGAATTTTCGTGTCATTCCCGGGTGAGCCCGTTTTAAAATTGCGGACCAATTTGTATTTAGGGACAGTAAAATTAATGTGTGTAGAGAAGGAATGATGGGTTATGGAACGACGTATTGTCAACCTTTATATTGTCATGTTGCATATATATTTAGGTAGAAATTTAACAGAAAACCATTTATTTGATACTCGATTACGTTTGCTATGTAGCTAGTTTAATGTGGAATTTCAGTTTCTTATATCGCAATACTGCAAGCGGGCCAGAGATCTTGAGACCACGTATCGCATGAAACCGTTGGGTGGACATAAACCTATTTGAGTGCACTCATGCGGTGATGTATTGCTCGAATTGTTACCTGCAACCGTTACAGTTCTCATACATTTTGTGTTCTACGTTTACTTATTTTTACAACGAAAATTAAAGTAGTACTGAAGCGTAAAAGTTAAAAGTTATCGGGGACCGGTCGCTGCTTATGACGTCATAGCACACTGACATTAAAAAAATAGTTCTGCCACAAGAACTACATCACCATTAGAAATATAAAACATGGTCTAATTAGTGACATATTTTCTTTTTCGTGGAGGCGGTATTAACGACGCCATTTTTCGTATATCAAACGTAAGAATTTTTACTTTTTTTGGGGGTTCTAAAAAAAGGGACGTTTATTCAGGTAGCCTTAGATTTTTAGTGCGATACATAGTACACACAGTTTTATGACAATTCTAAAGTAAGAAAAATTTAACCTAAACAGAAACTTGATAGAGGATCAATAAAAGAAATGTTATTTATCATTTTTGTTTCCTTTACCTTTAAGTCACGTTAGATAGTATTAAAATTGGTTTGCGGTAGTCGTATATTTACGTATTCCGTATTATTTAGGTTACCCACTTTGTAAGTACGTGCAGCATACGACAAACAAAACAGACGGTGACACCAGAGACATTATTCAGCTTATTTCTCAGCGCTCGACCATATTCCGTGCATTTCATATTTGAATGCATTGTTTGTGTAAAATGATTTAGATGTAGGACCCAGATTCAGAATGCAAAACCCTTTGGAAATTTACAACGATTTAAAATTTAATATGTCTGAATTTTAAGTACGTAAGTGGTTAGAATTATTATGAAGCCACTTAGTTCGTTAAGAAAATACCTTTTCAGTGTCATAAGAACAACTACAACTTTATGTATCATATCGTGTATCGATAACGGAAGCTCTAAGTACGATTTTCTAAATGTCTACTTCAACGATTTTCCAATAGATTATTCTAAACATTTAAAAAAGACTTCTCTCCAACTTCTGATTCCAACCTCATCTGAAATCTTCCGTTGTCTAATAAAGCTCGGTAGAATGTCTGAGTAGGTAGCAATTTAACTTCTTTGTCCAAATAATACAGCTCCAGACTACGAACGTCAAAAATATATTTTTATAGTTAAGAACCGTCGCGCGTCGACTTCTCGTGAAGATATTTTAGCGACTTGTAAGACAATGTTGCTCTGTAGAAAATAGAAGCTTAAATATGTAACTATAAGATTCTTATTACACGACTTACTACAAAAAGGATCGTATTGCTTTCAAGGCCAATGTATGTGTGATTTTTTTATTTCATCATAACTTCTGAATTCCGAAAAAGATTTTGATGTCAAGAGTCTCTTTAGAATCTCTCTCTCTTTAGAGTCTCCTAACCTTGTGTGTACACAGTGATAGTGACTGTTTAGTAGAAGTGATAGCTTTGTGGTATGACCCGATTGAGTGTCAAATCAGAGGTCTGATCGAATCCCTTCATGCATCAGTGTCTTTTCAAATTCATGTGCGAATCATAACATCGTCGTGAAGGAAAAGTAGACTCGATATTTCAAGGATGTGTACCGCCCGATAGGCTTCTGACATTGCTGAACCCAGTCAGGGGCGGCTTAAAAACTCTGAAACCAGATTTTTTTTAACCATATGACTATTTATTTTACGATAAAATTAAAATGTATCAAGGGACATATCCGCTACTTAAAGTTCTCATTTATGATCTTGTATATATGATATCTTATGTAAGTATATAATATGACTATTTGATCCCTGTGTGACTTTACCTTGGCCTAAAGAGAGCTGGTACGGCCCTTGCTTAGCCTTCAAAGTGTAGGTGGGTACCAACATCCAAGCCATGAGGAAAAAGTACTTATTTCCCTTTTATGGCCAGTCTGGCCTTTCCAGTTTCAAATAAACAAATAGAAAGTTGGAACGAATTGAAAAATATTTATTAAATTGTATACTGGTACTGGCATTAATGAGTTGGTCCTTTGTAATATCAGAAATGTCACAAAGGACCAACTCAGTGCCATCTCACAGGACAGATAGTCAGGTATTCAATAAAACTGCCTAGTCATTTTCACTTTTATACAAAATGCCAATACCACTTACTTTCACAGAATTCCTGTTATTTACAACTGGTAATATTAAAATTGCGATTTTTCGCCTCTATATATACTTAATTTAAAAAGATTTGTTCTGTTAAAATATTCTCGTTCGTCATATTATTATTTGTTTTAATTATTTTGTGTAAAGCTCTCGATCTAAAGAAGTAAGATTTCGTTCCTAAACAAATATGGGAGTACGTTATTTCCCCTTAAATAAATAATGTAGGTAACCAGTTTAACCTGTTACACGAGCGTTTTGATGTTCTCTCATTTGGAAATAAAGAGCGGATTTCTGTT
Organism: Trichoplusia ni; assembly: GCF_003590095.1. NCBI lineage: Eukaryota > Metazoa > Arthropoda > Insecta > Lepidoptera > Noctuidae > Trichoplusia > Trichoplusia ni. The sequence continues at coordinate 12,214,177 of NC_039483.1, forward strand.
TTTGAAAGTAACGTGGATGGGTAGATATATATAATTTCACTTTTATTACAAGTTCTTAGACTAATGTAATAAGCTAGTGAATCTTGATCGCTCTGAACGTGGTACAATTTTATTACGTAACTAGCTGTTGCCCGTGACTTCGTCCACGTGGTTAGAAGATATAAGTTAGGAATATTTTAACGAAAGCCCTCGAAGATTAATATTTTCCCCCGTTTTTGCCACATTTCCATTGTATCATCGCTCCTATTAGTTGCAGCCTGATGTTATATAGCATAAAACCTTCATCGATTAATGGTCTTTTGAACACAAAAAGATTTTTTCAATTTGAACCAGAATTTCCTGAGATTAGCGCGTTCAAACAAAAGATCAAACTCTTCAGCTAGTATAGATATAGATTAGCTATTTAAAAATTTATAACCTGGAATATACATAGTACATAAAAACGTGTACATACAACAGCACTAATAAAACATGTATAACGAGATAGCCTACGATAGAGATAGTTTTTTCGTAGCTCGTCAATGTTATAGCGACTAGATAGCGCAAGGGAAATAAAGCACAAAAAGTCATCAGCCATGAGCACTAACGAATGTGATACTATTAACACAATGTGCCACAGAACGTGACGTGTCTAAGGAATATAGCGGTAATACGAATTATCTATTTCTCAGTGAAAATAGTATCATGACGTTGATAAATGAACAACATCCATTTCTTAGAGTGCTGGCACTTTTAATAGGATGTTTCCATAAATAACTGTAAGGCAGGTAAGTAGTTTATGTCATGTAAAAAATGTTTTGTAAATAATAAGTGCGTATACAAATACGTCCAAAGAGTGATACCCTAGTTATTAATGATGGTGTTATATTATCTTATATTGTAATTTTTCATTCGATGTAAGTTGGTGTCGGCTTCACTTTGACTTTTTTTCTTAATTTGTATGACGCGCATAATACAGGTTACGGTTAGTAAAATTGTTTTGTACCCTGATTTAAATTATTTGTAGTTTAAGAAAATGCCATGGCTGCTGTGAAATAGAACTAAGACTGAAATAGAACTTAAGAATGTATACCATTGTCGAAATAAAACATACTGGTATGCTTATAAAATATTTGAGCATTTGAGGCATTTTTCAGACTTGTATATAATTAAATTGAATTAAATTAGAGATAATTTTGTAATAATATTTAGAGACTACTAAAGTATATCATTTGGTCATTTCACTAGATTTTCTGCTCTCGAACGCGACATCCCGCTAAACATCATTTTAGCCAATCTATTAAAAAGTCACACTTTACGATTTGACATTGTGTGTAATTAAGTTCACATTAAAAAGAAAAAGTTTGAAAAAATCGAAGTTTGAAATTATGTTTTCTGAATATCACATAGAAGACGACGGAACAAGTCTTAATTACCGTAAGAATTATGAAATGCTACTTTGTGTCTGTCGTAACAATGCTACTTTAATTGTAAATTATGAATTTACATCACAAAACATTAATACAACAAGTGAGAATCAGACAGAATGTAGCGACATAGTGTTTACATTGAGTAGAAAGAAATGTACAACAACTTATTATTCTCCCAGCTTTATTTAATTTTCAATAGGCAGTTTACAACCTATAAACTTTATTTATAGGGACCTTATTGGTAAATGAAAAATAAAATAGAGTTATTATCATTGTACACTACCCGGATCCGCCATAAAATGTAAGAGTTAAAACAAATGGGTAATTGTGGCGCTTTAAGCGATGAGTTAACGACCTGACATTGTAAAGTACTTTAAAAACGTGTAAATAAGCCATGTGCGAGTTTTTAAGTGAAGTTTTAAAGTTATTGTTGGCCTGTTATTCATCTCTGACGAAAGTGGAGACATATTCGGTACGAGTTTACGTCATATATGTTTGTTCTTGATATCGTATCCTCCTAAATAAATGTACCGACTTCTAAGCGGTTTTGTGTGATAAAATTGATAGTATCTCTATTTGGTATCATTTTAAAAGAATCTGTAGATCTTCTTTGGAAAATAATCAGTCGCTTGTTGATATTTTACAGAACTTCGTGTTTTTAGTTAATATAGCAGCGTTAGTATAATTGTTAGTTAGGAGTTACTCGTGGGGAATTTGAAACCAGTTAATTCATGATCTCGGTATAATGTAAATTAATTATAACTTAGTAAAGTAAATAATTATTTAGGTTAATAAAATTATAAATGGCATTAATTAAATGAAGGTTTATTGTTTATTATAATAAGCAACGAAACGAAATGTAAACAAAAGAACTTCGGTTGTGTTGCCTTACGGTTAGTGATTAGAATCACATTTACGTCTGTATATTATTGTAGATATACTGCTCAAAGACAAAAGCTTGGCTCCCTAAAGTGGCTATTTTCTATACTTTATGTTTGATAGATAGACAAAAAGAACATCCATAATAGATGTGGTCTAGTTTTTGTTTAGTGTCGTTTCCCGGGGCTGAGTACCTAAACGATAAAGACGGACACATATCACTGAGGCCCCATTGTTTGTCCATCTGTCCGTCTCTTCATCTGTCTGCTACTAGGCTGTATTTCACAGATAAAAGTATAAGTCACAGGAGACGGTAAAGGCTGTGCGAAACTGGGTCCTGTCCAATCTAAAAGTTCAAAATCTTCAAAAAATTTTACATTACAACTAAATTTTAATAAGCGACTTTTGATTTTGATTTTCTGCTGCTGCGACAACCATAAATATTAAAAAGAAAGATGAAGGTTAAGCAACGTTGATAGGGTCATAAAATTATTGCCGGGTGACAAACAGATTCCGAGTTAGAGAGATTCCACGAGTCCGACGTTACGTAACCGGTTTTTTACAATACGGCTTTTGAGATAATTTCTGTACAACATCTGAACTACAAGAGTGTCCACGCTGTCGAATAATTAATTAGGGAACACGCCGCAGTCGGCCACTAGTTATCTCTAAGCAACACGTTCCTGTTTGTTCCGAGTTACCGCCGGGACACCCTCACCTTGAATATTTCACTCAACAAGTAGGAGCCGTAACGATTCCCAACGTGTTCGGCTCCCGTTCGAAATTAATCAGTACGTGGTTTAATTTCACCTTCTTTAATATTTGAACAGTGTTTGTAGAAGCGAATCGATCCTTGGATTTTGTTTGATTAAGACCAGACTTGCATACCGATTTGGTTTTATTACTGCGGTATCTTACGTTTACTTTGATTAAGTCAACGTTTTTACCAAAGCGTAGGCAAATGGAATTTCCAATAGGAGCAATACGTTACAGCTTATTTATTGAACCATCAGCTTCGTATTTTATGTGCAACCTGCAAATTCCATTAGGGGATACCGCGTAACGCCCGGAATATAACGGTTTAAAAATATTTTCCGCAGATGAATTTTAAACTTTCTATTTGTTTTTAATAGTCCAATCTGTTTCGTGTCAGTATTGAGTAATAAGTGGGCGTTGAAGTTTTATTAATTTTGGTTTATTTGAACTGAAAATAAATGGTTTAATGTTAAATTACGGTTTAATTATGAAACCACTAACAATGTTTATTCTCATGATCATATTATAATCATTAAATTAATATCTGTACACTATTGGCTAAATAGCTTCTGATTTCCAATTTTCAAGAGATTAAAACAAACATTTACATTTTAAAGCAAAAAACAATTTGAATTTAAAATTAAGCCTTTGTGATGTAATCTATAACATGCATATTAGGTTTATAAAGGCTCATCGATACCTGTATTTATTTACGGTAGCTATAATATCTCAATATGCCAAACAACAAGCAAAATGTAAAAATCTGCATAATCCACTTTAGCAAAACTAATTTGTAATTGTGAAAACTTTTGTTTTACAATTCTTAAACAAAATTTCAAACAGCACAAGAGACTGGTTAATTCCCTCGTGATTCCAGTTAATTCTGGTGGTTTGTGAGAGGTGTGAGCTGGAGTTATTGTTTGTCCATCGCCGCAAGTGCGGAGGCGTGCGGCGCGGCGCTCGCTGGCGGCCTCCGAGCCAAGCTCTGCACACCAAATAGGATTACGGTTTGTCCACGGCGAGCTTTCATTGTTCCGCTACGTCGTCCACGGCTTAAGTCTCGCTCAACAATCTGTACCTACTTATAGTGTACGTGCGTTGTGCACCAATTACAGATTTATATATTTATTACTATTGCAGGAAATCCGTTTTGTACATAAGTTGTTATGTGAAAAGTTACGCCAGTGACGTCAGATTGTTCTAATTTCATCGATAGAACAACACAACGTTTATGCTGATAAAGGTTAGATTGATTTATGCTAATTGAATTAGTTATAAAGTGTTTAGTTTCAGTATGAAATAATTAGCTTTAATGGAAGCGATAATAGACCCAACCTTATATTGGTGTATTTCAATAGTGAGGAACAAAACACGACTTGTATGTTAAAACTGCTGTTAGAATGTAAGTACCTACATATTTTCGCCATGGAAATATTTATAAGGTAGCACTTGCGTTGGGAGCGTTCCGGGCATATTTTGGCGGCTTCCCGTAACAAGATTTAATTGAATTTTTCCACGACGTTATTTTGTTTTATTGCAGATTTATCTTGTGCGCGTAGATGCTTTTATTATTCCGTAGCCTCAAAGCTGTAATATCGCAGCGATAACTTCTGGCAAAACGTTTAATTCCCAAATTGTTTAAAATATAAATGTAGTAGCGAACGAGAATAAAATATTGTTTTACGATGTGTTTTGTTTTACTCGGAATAGGTACTGTCAACTCCGCGATTGTTTGCTATATATTGTGCTGTGTTCCAGTCTGAATGGTTTGTTGAATATCTAGTAATAAATCGTGAATAGTTTGAACATTTTGTTCTGTTAGTATGTGGCGGCGGTGCTGTACAACATGCGGGGCGGTAGGGGTTGGCAGGGCGCAGGGGGAGTGGTGGAGTGCTGAGGGACGCCGTCTATATATTGCGAGCTTTCTGTTATGGACCATTACCGGCGCATTACTGCGCTTACATGAAAATTACCTACGATACAATTCCAACAAAAGGAACGTGAAAACGCCTGCTAATACATGTTGTCTTCGGATACATGTATTTGTATTCGGAATGAGAAAATTCACCCCGGAGACACCGTATTATGTACGAGTTTTATTTTACTGTACAATGCCATCGCCCTGTTTTTATATAGCTGTTTATATCTTTTACGAATGACATTCTTTTTCTTTTTAGTATCATCTTTCTTCACTACTTGGTAATGGCGAGACCTTTGTCAATGTTGATTAAACTGAACATAGCAGTTATTTCTCTCCAACTCTTTCACTGTAAAATAAAGTAGGTACGTTGTCCGCTTAACGTACACTACGTTGATAGATTCAAGAGCTTGTTCAACTCGCTGAAGTTTTATTCGTCATCATTTTGAGAGAAATGGAAAACAACGCAATCACAACTTTGTGACAGAGCTAAGAAAAGTTCGGGAAGCAAATTGACTACATTGTGTTACTGGCGCAACGAATTCATGTCGCTACGGAATGAAAATATGGGATCGAGTTGGCGCAGGGGCAACAGATTCCGCCCCCCACTATAATAAATAATAGCCCGTAACTTTCCCATATTAGCAGCTTATAAGGAAAGACTTTTAGTCTTTTCTAACGTATTATTTGGCAGACATAAACGATGCTCAAAATAACATTTATTTCTCTATTAGCGATCCTAAACAGTTTTGCTCGCCAAAGATATTTCTACACTTGTAGGGATGTATGTGTATCCACCAAAGAAAGCATACATTTATCCAGTACGTACAAAAAATATTTGGACGCATAAAATAAAGTCAACTGTACCTAAAAATATTTCATGACTTTAAAAAAGTATTTTTTCGTTACACATGAGCCGTCGCTGCGGCAGATTAAAATTTGCATTGGTTCATTAGACGGCCCAAAAAATACGGCTTCATTTTAAAATTTATAGTTTCAAACTGTGCCTTGGAGCCACATAAAATCAGGATCATTAAGACTTACATACGTATGTACATACTGTAAATAAATGTAAATCATGATTTAAATACGTTCGCTGAAAAATAATTAAGTTTAACAACAAGAAAGATTTCGAGTAATTAATTAACTTTAACGACGAAAAGAAACAATTCCAATCGCCATCTTATCACTAACTTCTCTTGAGTTATGGGCGCTTGAGAGTTATAGTCGATTTATAAATTGCCAAGATTTTCCGGATGCAGTATTGACTGAATCCTAATGTAAACGAACCACTACTGGGTTCTATAAATCGGATTTGTCTGCTGGTACTTTTCGATCGGAGCGTATTGCGCCTCAGAGTTCGCAGTAAATAGGATTTATACGTTTGAAAGTGCACGCACTACATTTTCCCGTGAACATGTGATTAATATATTTGCTGAATTAGGAGAATTTAGTGCGTGGATACTATTGGATGTAGACCTGTGGAGCACTGTTCTAGGAAAATGGTAATCTATCTCCTTCATAAGAACAGTCCTCTCACTTTCCTGGCCTTATGATAATAATTTAATGACTTATTTCATTAGCTACTATTGTTTTTAAAGAATAAAATATCATCAATTCTAAAATTAACGGCTCTTGCGATGATAAGTTTTGATTCACACGACTTTTAAGTGCGTGTGTGTGTGTGAAAAAACAAAACTATATGAAAACAAACCAAATTTAATTTAACATAGCTTTATTCAAGTTCTCAGTTTAGGTCTTAGGTTATTACTGCCCAGTGTACCTCATCCATCCTTTTAATTGTGACATTTTCTCACCATATTAAGATAGATTTTCAATGAAAGTGATTTATTATTGCCCTTAGGCCCATTCTGAGAAGGGAAAAGTCATAGAAAGAAAATGATTTATATGTTTGATAGATTGACAGCGATTTGAGTTGATCCTTTCGAATTTTCCGTCGTCAGCAGGACATTAGTTGGTCAGTTAGAGGTTATATAGGTATAGTCCTGTAAATATGAACCAAACCGAATGAATAAAGGTCACCTTGATGATCCCTGAGCACGATTCCCGCAGATGATCTACATGTTTTTTGACGCTCTGTAAACTGTACCCATATAATTTGTATAGCTATTCAATTAATATATAATTTTAGATTAACATAGTTTTTAAATGCAATTATTAGTTAAAATTTATATAAATAAGATGTGACATTTGATCGACGAATATAGATCGACAAAAAATCAAGGTTACTGAAATTTGATGTTCACGGATAGACTTTGTAATTTTTTGTAACCTCGTCTCTTGGGAAATTTAATCCGTACTGAAACTTGGATTTAATTAGTATATATCATCAATCAACTGAACGACCATGACCAGTGGTCGTTTATATTGAAACGCGAAGTTTGTCACCTTAACATTTCTCCTATTATTAGTTCAACCAGCCATTGTAATAGAAAAATCAGTTTCAGGCAACTAAATTTTTTACGACGCTTTTTCTTAATTATTCGGATACATAGCAGCAACCGGAATAAATTGTCTGTGAAAATTTGAAGTTGGTTCTATCACAGTTCTGGGGATACAGACTAGTGGCAGACGGACGAGGGTTCCGTTTCTATCCCTTAGGTTCGGACCCTATATTAAAACGTGGTATTCTTACATCCCTCACACTGCAAAACCCTGATTATAAAATCAGCGTGAATTCGTCCAATGTTTTGTTTGCCTAAAGTTTGTCTGACTTGAGATGTGAATGGATCGGTTGTGTAATTGCAAGTATAAAATATCAATTTGGCGGCTTCTCGTCACCTGCGACCCCCGAATTAAGTACGAGGCGGCTGTTAATATGCAAATGAGGATGTCGTCTTACAAGTCATCAGAGTGAGTGCGTTTTGTGACAAAATTTAACAGGTTCATATTTCTATGCAAAACATCCACCTGACTGAGCAAGGAACATGAACACGGTTGCTGGTGAAAACTGAAGCTTTTGTGTTTTTACGTCGCTTTTATGACTGTGAAGCGCTCTTAAAGTACAACGTTGTCAAAATAAGATCTACTCCAAAGTTTTATGGAAATCTGGTTTAAGGAGAGTGTCTTTGAAACAAAGAAAATTCTTGCCCTTTTAATTTATGTAGGTACAAAATGTCTTATATAAATAGGCGAATGATGTTTTAGTGAAAATAATGCTATATGTCATAGATTAGAAGAGTATGTATGCGACGCGGCGACGGATGAAGAATAGAGTATAAATAAACAAACGGTTGTTACGTCATGCAGGACTTAATAAAATGGTTTATAATATAACAGACTCAAGAATCTCCTTAACTTTTTTACTTAACTAAATAATATAAAAATAATAATCAAGTGCGAGTCGAAATCGCGACTCCGAGGGTTCCGGAGATATGGGCGGAAGAAAATCAAATCAGTTAAGTGACAAATTTTCAGAGTGGGAGCAAACGAACCATGCACCAAATTCATGTAAATACGTATGTAAATAGCTATCACGTTTCGTAAGATACAGCCTGATAACGGATGGATATGCATTCGGATAGACTGCAGATCCACTTTTTACCCTTCAGGCACACCCTTAAAACTACGCAGCACAAATCCAATTACGTAGTTAATTTCAAATACATGAAGTTGAAAGCCCAAGTATTGCTCGGCTTATCTCCTAAGCACATAGTTTTAACTAACACAATGAGAGCTCGGAAGCGGTATTACTAATGTTCACTGGAACGCATACCATGCATTTTGGAAGATCCGTTCGCCAATACAAGTCGAATGAATCGATTTTAGCTCCCCGGGAACCAATGTACTGGAGTAATTGGCACAGAAATGCTTATGCAATAAGTCTTTATGGTATTTCATTTGCAATTATTAGCGAAGATTTGCTGTATTGAATATAACTTCGAACTGAGAAAGTAACTTACTAATTGGTAGAACATTATAATTGCAAAAAGAAAAAAAATGCGGTTATATTTCAGAATTTCAAACTCACAAATTCATATTTATTTTGACTTATAGTATATACATATTTTTATAATTGCGTGTTACTTGTTATTATTATTACTAGCCAAGAATTTCTCACCGCTGGGCTAAGTTTACCCCACTTCTCTTCCGCTAGTCTCTCTTATGAGTGACCAGGCATTCTACCACCTCAGTCTGGACGAGACGGACCCAGACCTGGGTCTGGGTCCGCCTCGTTAATTCGGTGGTAACTTTTACCCATTGTTGGCATACCACAAACAAGCCCAGTACAATTCCACTTCAACGTAGCAGGTTTCAAACGTTACTAGTTCTATATGAAGAACTTTTATATAAAAGATTCCTTTTAATCAAATGCAGGAGAGAGTTTCTACATTCAGAAACCAAATATAATTAACTAAGGAGTCTCAGGTCCCGTGATATTAGTTCTGCTACGATTAGACAATGAACTTTGTACGTTGGATGTGCTAGTGCTACAGCAAATGTTTGTAGAGTGACGAGCTCGGTTCTCTACGTTATGCGGGGATATCTTTTAGTCAGTTTATGCGTAGTTACATTTATACCTGCAAGGTGTAGAACATCACTTAAAACACTGGTGTTGTCATATTAAAGGCATAACATTTGGCATATAAAAGTTAGCGTTTTTAAAGTACTTTTATAGGTTTACTAGAAATGAAAACTTTTAGATTTTGATTGGTCTTTTTTTTTGTAGTAAACAGGACTTTTATACCAATGTGCATTTTAATTATTTATAAACAGGTAATAGTTTAATACCAAGTATTGTAAGTCCAAACTCAATACTGATTTAGATATATGTACAAGTTAGTCAATACGTTACAATACAATAGCAAATACTTCGGTCCGCGATACCGAATACCAGAACAGTAAAATTATTTCCCTTTGTATGTAACAAATATGTGGATGAATATGTTATCTCATTATTTTGTATTTTTGCTAATGATATGAAGTTTCAGCGCAATGTGTTCCGTATTATAAAATAAACATTTCCATTTCCATAACAAAAAACTTGAGGGATTACAACCGTATAAATAACACAGCGTGAAAATAACAATATCGCTTGGAACTCTTGGTAATTTTTCACTCGAGTGTCAAATGCTCGTAAAAGATATTGGAAACAATTTGAGCGATATCTTGCCCCCGCGGACCTATTCGAAAAAGGACGTATTTTGTGAGAAATATGAATAGCTATCACTTATTCGAACCTTATACTTAATGTACTTCAAAGACTCAATAACTTTGTCATTGAAACTGACAATATATTTCGGCTGTATTGTGTTAAAAAGTCCAACAAATCCCTCGACAAAATTATGAGTTGGTAAAAATTATAAAATGTTGGGCTTTTGGGATACACGAGTTTAAATTTTTTCATTCAAGACATTTACTTTTCTCTCCATCCTAAAAAAACAAGTGAACGTACCTACTATCCGCTCGGTATCATCAACAGTAGCTGTAGGGTAAAACGCCTTGTTTATTTACGTGATTGTTGCGTTCATTCCAACTTCCTCGAACCCACTTTATTTTTGTTGACCTTATTTTATATTTAATCTCAAAATTTGCCATTTGAATCCAAGAAAGGTATAACTACTCTGAACTGGTGAAATTGCATTACTAAAGTGAGAACGGTGCAGATCCTGGAATTTAGTTTTTTCCCTATGTAATTATTTTACAACATGTGTAATAGTTACGTTTCTAAATATTCTGTTTCTAGGATTAATGTGAACATAAATAGAAAATAAAAGTTGCACTTAGTTGAAGTCAAAGCAGTTGAGTAAATGAACTTCACTAGCGCGATTTATTATCCTCGTTACGTTTCCTTCCATTTCTTTTTGGGCACGGACTCTCTATTAGAGATGTCAATGATGGCTGGTGTTTAGCGCGGGCAGCGGCCGGCGGCAGGCGCGTGCGGCTGGCGGCCGGCCTGCCCTCATTAATTCTCTCTCGGCCAGCACACAATTCGGCCCGCGCTGTCGGCTGTATGAGAATGACAGCAGTCGTTAGTTATCCTCCAGTTTGTTATGTTATTGTGACTACACTGTCTATTAACTGTTGATAGTATAATTTACGGATTATGGTCGTACCTCCTGTTACACGTCGGATTATAACAAGGTTAGCCCGAGGCTGGCTCGTAACAAATGTTGCTGGCGTAATAAAACTAAACATAAACTAAGTACAAACTGGGTGTTCACGGACACGTTAAAGCTTAACGATGCTATCAGCCAGAAGTGTTATTTGAACCGTACTCGGAGATGTAGTAGAGTGCAACGTTGTGTCGTACTGACTCCGCGAGTTACTCTCACATGAAGCGCGGCGGCGCGGCGCGCGGCGCGGGCTCTCGGGATGGGAGACAACAACGCATCAACTTGTACAGGTGTGGTGTGTCGCGCCACACATGCTCTACTAACTTTAAGCTATGTGAAGTGCTCGATCTGAGCGAATTACTATTTGCAAATGTACTGTAAAAATCATTGCATTACTAATCATTATAAGCCTAACAAGTAGATTTTCGATTTGCTGTCACAATATGATATAATTTTATTGCACAAAAATAAAACAGTGATACAGAAAAATATACGAGTGGCTATGCACGAATTTCCCTTTTATTTCCGGTTTGCTCAGTTATAATTTTTTTTTTAAATGTAGATTTTTACGCTGGATTCGGTCCATATTTTATGAGGACAGATATAAGAAGGCAATGTTTGAACAACAGTAAATAATAGGTAATGTAAACTGAAGTTTTTATTGGTTAACCTACAATATTAAGTAATAATGCAATAGGGAAGTGAAAAGCAAGTGTTGTTTAAAATGCGACTAAAAAAACTATTTACATCGTCGTAAAATGTAAAGTGAATGTAACAGTTAGAACAACTTTAATTAAAACAAGTATTATTATTTCATCGGTTACGGTTGCGTCGTGTTTGTAAGTATAACAGTGTCCTTAGGATTTCAAAGTGGACAAGCAATTACAAAGGTTTGGCCCAGGGTCCGCTCCGAGCTTGTCCGAGATGTATCTAAGTAAATAATTAACGAGCACCGCTTGATTTAGGACACGGCCCGACTAACAGGGACCCATTTTATGTTTATAGTGACAAATATGGACCTTCAGGCTTAATATTACGTATTACACAGTCCGTGCCTGCGACTCACACTGGCTGCTGAGGGTCGGAAACAATTTCGTCATTAACTATTCATCCTATACCTAAGTAGGTGACTACACTTAAGTGGTAAACAAGGTATGTTCGCTTCTCTTACAATATTTATTTTGAGAGCAATTTCCCTAATAACTTTGGAGCGCTTACAAAGGAAATTGGCGATCCGCCTTGAGGACACTTTGAACCTTCCAGGAATGTTATCTCAGCCCACGGGAACCGTTGCTTTAGTGCTTGAATTTTAAACTTACAATAACAAGAGGAAATGTTAACCGCGTCTTATTACTGCCAGTGTAATGACGATGTGCTCTAATTTCTGTGGGCCACACAATTATAATACAAATGTTCTACAAAGGATGTTGTAATCAGATACAGTGATAACACCAGTCCCTATCAGTGGTCTGTATAGTAAAATCGGGATAGATGCCGTACTTTTTGGAAGGACTCCATTAATCTTAGTAAATAAAGTAAAATGCTTTATTTATAAAAGTGACCTGTACTTTGAGATTTCATCAAACAATTCATGAAAGGTTAAAAAAAGGTGTTGAATGTTTTTAGAAAATTAGCGACCTCAGCGGACCTCTAAATTTCGTGAAATCTATTTCACGTGTGGGATAGTGCCCTTACCGGATGAATTAGGAGGAATTTCTCTTCTCACGTTATCACGCAGTTTTCGTTAACTTGGTTGTAGTTTAAAAGTCTTTCAAGTAATTAATAATTATAATTGAAGCAACTATAACTATGGGGCATATGTCCCGGTTTTAGCCTATTCAACCACAGTAGCTCTTATAAGTCTCACTCAACTTAAATTTTGTCTAAATAAATTAATTATACCATAGATATCAAACACATATGTATGTTTGTACACGAATATAAATTAATACAGTTTTCTTTTTGTATTTTTGCAAATATGCAGATATCAGATTGAATTCATATCTATATTATATATTATACGTAAATAATATACGACTTTATTAAATTACATTTCTACATACACATAGATTGAGTTTAAACAAATTGGGACACGGTGAATTAAATATTTGCTAAAACGCGTAAACATTCAAAATACGAAAACACAAAACAAATTTGTATAATGAGATAACTTTGCGCCAAAGTCACTTTGAATTTGGAATAATTCGTCAATTTACGTCTTATCAGAAGAAGGTACGATTTTATCAAGTGAGTGATGAATTCGATTCGTCTCGGGGTGAATTACAGTCAAATGTAATTCCTTTTAGAAATTGTAAGGGAATACAGATCTTCGTCACAATAGAGTAGATCTTGAGTAATGTGTAATCAGCGTAGTAAAATCTAAAGCGGGTCTGTTCAAACAACGCCATCCTTTTGTTCTCGTAATAAACTGTCAGGGTACAAAAGAAATTCACCGACATCGGATGTCACCCTGTTGAAATTTAGAGCTTTTCTCACACGCTAACGGCCATGTTCCATCCACTCAAAGGCGGTTTATGAAAAGATCCCGCCACCCTACTTGTATCACTGCACGAATGTCGCACACGGATCCATTGTGGTTAGACAATGAGATATATAAAGAGTTAAAACTAATAAACGTGTCCATTCGCTCCTACAATAGGGGTCGAAGAGTTTCCCGATGAAATACACTGGTGACTTTTGTTTCGCAACCCACTGCACTATTTTTAGTGTCATAGTAACGATCGTAAGCGGAAAATGTACGTAAATGTGCTTTTGTTCCCTTTTCATGTTACTTTAGTAATGGAAAAGGGTTGGGTATATTAGCTTTCCAGTGCGGGAAACCTCAATTGCGATTGGTTGGTTTATTGGTTAGTATTTGTCGGCGCCGACGTTCTTATACATGACGCTACATTTTCTGATTGCGAAAACTTAGATGGCATTTATGGAATGTTATTAGCAGTATCGTAATCGTATTATGAAGTAATATTGTTTACCTTTATATGTTTGGTGTTCTTCGTTCGTAACTCAGTTTTACATAGCTATTTTGGGCCGCGTTAGAAGAATGATATAAGTATATTTGTCAAGTCATTTGATTAATTTGTTATTGACCACGTAGATTTACGTTTCAAATCTGTATTACCAAATAAGTCTGATCTTATAAGTCTTAAAGTTTGTTCATAATTAAACTTAAAGGAATTTTCTTAAAAAGTAATTTAAACAGAAACATTAAAAAATGCACGAAAGTAAGGAACAAGAGCCGCAGACGATAGTTTATAATAACCCTTCTCCAGCTGTGTCCGTATAATTCCTTTCTTAATATTAATGCTGGAACAAGGATAAAACAAGAGGAAAAGAAATAAACGCGTCTGTATTTCAGAGCTATAATTGTTTTTAAAGCCGTAAATTTTGTTCTTGTTGGCAGATTTTATAAAATTTTGACTGTAAACATGGTTCGAAATTATTTTGCCCGAATACATAGCGGCTCTTCATTTGAAAAGGATGGGGTCCAATCTTGGTATGTAGTGGTAAGTACAGCAGTAAGTCTCCTCGGGCAGTATAAGACGTAGTTAAAGAGTTATAAAACAAATAGGTTCCTTTACGTGTTGTGAGTAACAGAGGAGCTACTCCGCGTTTAAGGCAAGTTGTAATAGCTAACTAAATGGAAACGGGTTAGTGTGTTAGTCGTAAAACATGTGATCTCGCACACTCATTTACGTAGCGGTCTCAGTATATGGCTGTTGCTTAGAATACGATTACGCTGTGTAATTTTATCCTTAAGAAGGCTGAAGTTTTTTTATAGCTGACTTTTCCTTAGATGAAAGCGTATCATTATCTCTGTAGGGTAGAGTCGGCGGTCGCTTCTGAGAACTTCGTGGAGCTTAGCTGACATGACATTTGGGTTAATTTTAAATTCTTGGAATAACGGATGAAGCACTTGTCCACGCCATCTTTACGTGTAACTGATTTATGAAAAAGTTTCTTGTTAAGCTTAAGTGACATCTATTTTAAATATCGTGTTTCTGGTAATTTTGTCGAATGTGGATATTTAATAAGAAAAAGGAAATTTTCCCTGTATATTATTTCCGTAACGAGTATATTTATATTGAATTAGAGTGAGATTCGATTTCATTGCATTATGATATCAATAAAAATAAGGATTTTATAGTCAACTTTGTTTCATCAATATGACACAGGACTAATAAACAATCGGAACGAAATACTGCAGATTAAGAGATCAGATCATTTTCTTTTTGTATGTTTAGAACTAATGATTACTCGGTATCAATATTCCATATGAAACGAACTTTTAGGATTACTTTCCTAAATTCGTTCCGATTGTAATCTAATTTCCTTGCATAAGCTCCACGGTTGTGCAGCGACATTTCGGAAATTGATAAAGGTATTGTTACCGTAATGAATATACAGTTCGACCGCTGGAGCGCCCATCACAGCACTAATCCCATTGTCTCTGGTCACAAGGATCTTGTGTGCGTAGTTGTAATTACATTAACACACACAACATTGACCTCGGAAATTATTTGTATTATCGATTAATTGAAGTTCAAGCCTATCTAACCTTCGAAAATACTTTAAAATTTCAGATTAGAAATAGAATTGTGAGAAGTTTAATGCATCTATAAAATATGAAATCAACTGTCAAAGTTTGAATCAGGTTTTTGTGATTGGTTTTTATTTGTCCGTCTCCTTGCCACCTACTAGAAAGGCCGTTCGTCACATGAGGTTACGCATGTCACTGAAACTGAGGACAAACTCATAGAGTTCGTTCATCGATGCGCGTTGAGGGTCAGGTCATTGGGTAGGTATTGTAGACTTCAATCATGCACTTATAGGGCTTACTCGATTATCAAATTTATAACAGATATAAAAAAAAAACTTGCTAAATTGAGTTTTAAAAAGCGATGTGGTATTTCTATCAATGATTTAAACAAAATGCATAAACCTTTACATACATATTACATGCGTTAATTAAGCTACCACTTGTAACTATTTATTGTTTTCAGCAAAAGCATTAGTCAATAAAGATATATTAATTTGCAAGCGTGAATATTAAACAAGATTTATGTGCAGTTAAGAGATTAATTAGTTATAATTGGCTTGATGCAAAATTAAATGAGGTAAAAACATAATAATTGCTACGAATTTCGGTAATAACAATAACTTTGACTTTAAATTAAACCTCTATTTTCATATTAATTGGTTCAGCTTCAAAGAATTTAGGAAAGTCAAAAAATATATTTTAAAAATTTCGTACTATTTTCAATTTTAATTACTTGTAGAATTTTTTACATTTTCAATTGAATTGAACTTTTCGTCCAACATAAATGAGTCGAGTTTCTTTTAAAATTGATGTTAAGATACGATTCTTAGAAGTGGCAAAATACTCTTATTGCATTCCTGTCACGGTTAAATTCATAATATTGAGATTCGACCTCCATGGTCATATTATGATGCCATGGTTACATTTAAAAGCACCTTACAAAATTATATCAAACTAAAACATAACTTATACATACAAGACAGTCTTATAAAACTTACAATTTATTCATTGTAAATAGGTATGATCGTCCTTATCTTTGGTTACAATCATAAAATTACCTCTGTCATTCATAAATCCCCGTGAGGTTTTCCCGCGCTGCTTGTCAGTTCATCCTAAGTGTCACAACATCCTTCGAGAGACACGAATAAAAATATGAATGACAAGTAGATGTGCAGAAGAATTTTCACAAAAGAGCAAAGAGGTTACGACTTATTGTACCTACCTTAAAAAACTGATCCCTACGCTCCGTATATTTGTAAGTTTGAAATTGGAATTAGGTTGAATCGGTAAAAAAAAGACTACTAGTGCTGGGCTTTTATTAAATACGTGAGGAAGAATACAATGGAAATCGATACTTCGGACATCCGACTCAAAAGAAAAAAATCCATCCTTTAGGCTACGGTTCAATGTTGCACTGTTCTAGTTGTTAAATAAACTCGTCGATATCATCATGCAAATAACACAACATTAAGAAATAGGTATCAAAATTTGATTACTGCACAAACTATGATATAAATACAGATTTATATTGGCCGGAAAACGTACTTTATCAGATATAACGGGCACATAAACGATTTGATGAAAATGTCTTCACTGATTCCACTTTATGTCCATATTTACATCGATATTTTTTAAATGGGTTCGGGTATAAAGTGTTCCATCAAAGATGTCAAATGAGCCTTTTATATGATTTTTCGGTGGAAAATTCAAAGCTATTGAGTAAAATAAAATTGGAGAGCAGGTGTTCCCGGCGGGGGGTCGGCAGTGAATAATGAGCGGTCGCGGCGTCGACTGCTACCGCGGGGGACTGCCTGTTTAAATACTTTATGCCAAAACATATTACTTAATATTTGATATCCCATTGGTGGCAAGGTTTGCTGAGACCTTGATCCTCGTAGAAGACAAATATTTGTGTAGTTTATGAATACCCATATCTGTTTATTAGTGTGTTTGTACTACGAGTATAAAATAAAGATGGACTTAAACAGAACCCTTTGATATTTCGATTGAGAGATAACATTGTTGTGTGAGTATATCATGATATACATAAAACTTTGAAACGAAGTCCTTACTTAAATGTACCGGCGTAAGGTAACTACACGATATTTTATATTTGCGGGCACAATATTTTAATCCGTTTTGGTAGCCTTATATTCAAATATACCTTTTATAATACCTAGCCAAGCTTAGTGGGATAGGATAAAGGCTTGTTTGTTATAATAACGAAATATGAACATTATAAGTAAGTTAAATATTTTATATTTTCGAGGTAAGATCCCGTACTTTACATAGAATTTATGTATAGAGTGACATGAAATATTTTGTAAAGTTCTTGGTTTTTGAAGATACGTAAAAGCGTTTATACTTTTCAGGATTAATTGGTGACGAAAGCGAATAAGGTAGCAAAAAAGTGGTGGTATGTATTTGGTCATAATATATGTTAATGAAAAGAGTATAGTATGTACTTACATATTATGTGCTGATGTACATAGATGTATAAGGTCTTTAAATGTCGTAAAAGGAAACGTTTCGCAACACAAAATGTTTTAGCGATTGCTTCACCTATAACCTTGGTTTAATTCAATTACTCTTGCCCTTAATTAAGTTACGAAGATTATACAGATCACAGTTACAATTAAATTACAATATTACAAACATCGGCTTAAATAGATTGGCATATCTAATGAGCTAAATTATTATAGCTCAGGAGATTACATTCATGTCATTACCTATAATGTATGAATGTTGCAGTCTTGAACCTAACCTAGCCATTCAGTAGATTAAGCGTGAAAGTAGAACAAACATCCATACATACAAATTTTCGCGTTTATAATATTAGGCGGAAGTTCTGTCAAAACTGTGTTAAGGTTAAACAATACAAATGATACAGTACGCGGGATTGTGGAAATCGATATTAAAGGTAGACAGTATGCGAAAAAATTGGTTCAGGATTATATACTGGAACAATAACGTCATGAACAGCTCTTCCAACCTAAAGGTCGGGAACATATGTTCGGGACGTGTAACTGTAGGTAGATATTTATGTCGTCAATTTGTGAACATTTGTAACTTTGTCAGATTTTTCGTGATGTGAAAAACGTCAAAGCGAATGATAGACGACTATCGTTCCGCAATTTGGTATGGAAATACGTGCGAAATACCTGCAACAATATTTATGGGGACGTTTTGCTAGTGTGCTCGATTGACAGTCGCCTAGAGAGCGGCTTGTTTATGGCGGAGCCCACGATTTATAACCACTTGGTTTGCGCTTGTAATAAACCAGATAACTCAATTTATGGTACTAAAATGGCTCGTGTGTCGTCTTCCATGATGCTGTAGTTATATCAACTAGAGTTACGACGATCACCTCGGGTGCGGTTAATAGCTTCTGTCCTCTGAGAACTCGTACAATGGCGCGCAATCACTGCCTGATATAAGTTATTAGTCTCGATATTATTACTCGCAGCATTCCGAGCTTAGGTTAATCTAAATACTAAGTATATTTCAGCGACGCGCGCCTAATCTAGATCAAGCTATTGTAATTATCGACATAATGTCCGCTTTAAACCAGAAAACAAATTTACGTTAGGTCACAGAGTGTTGCGCATCTGTTTGTTTGTTTAATAAATGTTAATTAAAATAAAATTAACGTTTTCGCATTCGAAAAACTTAATTTCAATAAAATGTCAAATATTAAGATTATTGAGGACGTATTTTTATGCCCGTTTCTTGGTAACTGCGGTGGCGCTACCAAAAATAATTGAGCCAAGCCAAACATTTAATTTTCACAAATCAGATGTACGTTTCTCTTTGTACAGATGCTTCGTAATTTCGTATTAATATTTAAAATTTAATCATGAAAATATTACACCACAAAGATTCAGCAAATTTTGAATCATTCGATTGCGCGATGTAATTGTAGCGGAAAGATAAACACGACAATGTATGTGTGTGCCATTAAAACGTGTTTGTTTTGTTTCAGTCGTGTAACGCATCCCCTCTTAATTGAAATTATAAGTATGTAATATGCGCGATGCCACTTTGGGACCTTCAACAGTAAATTAATGGTAATTAAGTGTTGTGTAAGGAGTTACGTCTATAAACAATAGGTTGACATTATCATTATTTATTATTTCTCTGCCAACTCGAAGAAATGATTTGTTTCTAGGATGTATGATTATTATACGTTTTACCTCAGAGCATCCATCAAATACAGCCGGCGTTGGCCGTTGTACCTTCAGAATTATAAGTAAATTATCCAGTTGGAACATAACAATAGAGTGTGACGTAGAAATATCACCGGCCAGTGGGCGAGCCCTCCCGTCTCCGCGGAGGTCGATAACAAATTGGAAACTGGATAAACGAGCTAATAGTAAATAACATATATCTCGGCCAATTTCGTTATTGACAGTCGCTTGCTGTGAAATCGGGCTGCACGCTTGGACTGCTAATCTCATTTGTGTTTTGAAGAGCTGTTTGATAGCGAAAATGATTTGAATGTAATGTAAAAACGAAGATGAATGTTATGTGTTTCATAATGCGGTATGTAATAGTTATGGTGCAACAAAGGTAAGTAAAATTGATATTCAAGTTATGGCTATGATTTGATAACTTTTTAATTAAAAAATACTTGACGAAATATTGAATAACACTGAAATCTACATCAAAAATGACAAATAATACTCTGTAAATTCATTTAAGCCTCGTATAATATTTGTAACTAGTACATACGTAAGTTAGTTATAAGTAATTAATACACAAAGTTATGAGTCGCTTCGTCGTTACTGCTAGTTCGAAACTAAGAACTTGAGTGAGTTTAGGTCTCTTGGGTCTTATTCCTCGGTAGTTAGGTTTCGAAAGTGCTCGATAATACATAGTTCATAGAGCTACGATTTCTAGTTAGTGTGCACGTGGATCTAAGGCTTCCCTTATAATGCCTGTATTGTGAACTCGCGATGCAAAGGTCTTCACTTCGATAATAGTTTATGAGCAGTACAGACCTATAAGGTTGATCAAGTTCTATTGCATTTTCAAGATGTGTTTTGGCAATTAATTTTGGTAAGATGATTTGGAGTTTCACGCTCAGAGGTGTAATTTATTGGCATTCCAAGTGGCAATAGTTTAAAAATTGCGAAGGTTTCACAAATATTCCCATAAACATGCAAAATGATACCCCGACTCAGAACAAGCAATGTGCTTCAAATCTCAGGACAAGCAAATGATTGTCATACGCGGGGATCGAACCTGCGGCACGTCACGTACATTGGTTTTGGCGTGGTGACCTCAACCACTCGGCTATCTGTGCTGTTATAAGATTCCTTAATGCAAATAAATTGGAATATGAATGCAAAAAAAAAATGAACAGCTTTCTGTTTATTACATCAAAGGCACAAATCAAAACACCAAACACTTAATCCGCAATAAATGTCTAAATAAATACAAAGCTTAACTCCGTTTAAATGGTGTAATTGAAGCAAGTTCATGTGTATACACGTTGAAACTGAGCGGATGTAAGTAGCCTGCACTGAGAACGTTCACCACAATTAGTTGCTCTGTCTGCGTCGGCCCCGCAACTGTATAAAAGCGATTACACTAACTGTAAGATGGAAAGGCTTGATGTGCCGAGACACGAACTTCCTGAAATTTACTTAATACGAATGTTTGAGAAATATTTTACAGTGAATTTGTAGTTGTTTAAAGATTTGTCGGAGGTTTGATTAGGTACTAGTTTTATAGTTGAATTCACAAACGTCACGTCGATGATTGGCATTTTTAGTTGTCCTTTTTTCAATGAGTACCACTCTACAATGATAAAATATCGTCTGTGAATACGTGTGAAAATAGTGGTAAACCATTCAGTAAGTTATTTCAAATTTGTATCTAATCTATTCTTTTTTTTTTGTAATTCGGATTTTATTCGCTTCATACGGGCAAGTCGTGTTGTGTTTGCTGTTTGTATGCACTACGTAAAAGTATGTGTATATGTACTTTCTTAATTATTCTAAGACATTAACAATCAAGGAAAAGACAGAGCTAGCGTGAACGATCAAAGTGCAGTAGGGCGTTTCCAATATGGCATTATACTATTATTTACAAAATATGGGCAAAGTTTATCTTGAAATAGACGAGAGTAGTTAACAATGACTTAATCTATCTCACTACTTAGTAGTATAATAACTTGAAGACTTCGTGTAATAAATTATATTTAACATCCAAATAAGACATTGCGTCAAAGCCTGGCCTTTTGAACTTCTAAAAGTATGATTCAGGACCACAATGTCAAAAGTTAGAAATTGACGTATATTTCTGTTGAACTTTGGGATATTTACATCTAGAGAAATAGAACAAAGAAAGTCATTGAAAGTATTTTTGTTTGAGAACTTCAAACGTCTAAATTGTGTAGCGCTACGCCGCGTAGACCTTGTAGAGGCTGACAATATTAAATATTTATCTTTACTACTGAACTATTAAGACTAATTTATAACAAACTTTTGTAGTTAGTATGGAAGAAGTAATTTTAAAGAACTATTCGAAACGAAATTAAAAAGTTAATATTCTAGTTTTTATAAAAGAGCCATAGAGTTTAAAATACTGGTATTCTAGTAATCTTTGTTGCTTGTTTGGACCTTCTTACTCGCCATAATATTAGTCTTATTAGGTGAAAAATAGGTATGCCGACACTCGACAGTAGCGCCTAGGGTAATATAAATAATGATGAATTTGAGGACTAGCTTCTGCATAATTTATTAGGACTGCAACAAACAAATTCAATTTTGAAATATCTGAACTCTTTCCTAAATAAATAAATATGGAATTTTAACATTAAAATAACCTGAAAACCTTGTTTTAATAGATCAACATAACATTATATTGAAACCCTAAATAATTTTAATAATAACAAAACAATTTATCCACATTGAAAGACAAGTAAATAAAATCCTTCAAAAGCTTAAACAAAATAAAAGTCGTGTTAAACAAGTAACAAAGCCTATAGTTTATAAAGGAAAGCCGGTGAGACATAAAAGGAATAGCAGGTAACGATAGGACAGTGAGAGGAGTCGGTTAGGCGACGTTACGCCCCATTATACCATCGGCTTCGTGCAGACTCAGGAAGTTATTACGAGTAATGTAGTGCCGCCAGTACGCGCTTCTTGTCACGAGGACAAAAGAACTCGCGACTAGATAGTTTCATAGCACTGAAATAATAATAAAGCATTTCGGTTTGTTATTTGTGAGTAGCTTAATTAGGGCTGTGTTAGTCTGGAATATAATTTTGTGGTTACAGTTGTTTTGTCTTTGTGAGGCCATTTTGAATTCTTTTTTGTAGAAACTAATGAAATGGAACATGATGCCATAATCTATACTAATGTATAAAGCTGAAAAGTTTGTTTGTTTGTTTGAATGCGCTAATGTCAGAAGCTACTCGTTTAAATTGAAAAATTCTTTTTGTGTTGAATAGACCATTCATCGAGGAAGGTTTTAGGCTATATATCATCACGCTGCAACTAATAGGACTAAATATACTAATAGGCAACTAATAGGAGGAAATGTGAAAAAAAACAGGGCAGGTATAAATCATAACTTATATCTTCTAACCAAACAGCTAGTCTGTTATAAAGCAAGAAGTCTAAGATTTTATCGAGAAACATTAGCTAACATTGATAACGTATATTTATTTTAACATCTTTAGTTTCACAATATCTTACTTCTCTCTTACACTCAATATGGATATTTTAAGATAATATTCTTCCGTATACTAGCTATAAAAATACCGAAAATTTACACAAAAAAATCATCTGGCTTTCAGTTTAATTCGATAGAATATAGTTATCATCCCTACAGTTTCCGTTACTAGCCATAAACTTTGGTATTATGTGTGGCAAATGCGATATCTCTTAACTCAATATTTACGGGTTCGGGATATTTGTTTTAAGACTTGATAAGCGCATAGTCCTTGTGCATATACAAACAGTTTGTGAATATTTTCCAAAGTATTGGTTTTATTGTGATAAGAAGTAAGAGTGACATTTAGAAAACGCTACTGCAAACCTTAAGGCAGGCCCCGTAAAAATAGATTGAAACAATCTTTACCGAAATTCCTAAAATGCATGAAGATTGTTTTATTAATTGTCGATAAGTGATACTTGAATAACAGTGATCCAGTATATATTAGTAGTAGTATATACCAGTATTTATGTGTAGGTACACAAGAATCATTTATAAAACCGTTATTGCGATATATTCTTTTGATAAACCTTAAAGGTATAATCTTACGCCGAATGCTAAACGTACGACTGTACCTTTACTGTCCTTTGCTCAGTATTATTCCTGAGCGTTTTTTCTTTTTACTCCACGAGGAGAACATAGAATACATTAACTCTTATTTTTCCGTTTGTTTTTAAAATTGAACTGAGGGAAATAGGTCACGTTGTGCTTAGTAAGCGATAGTCTAGGAGCCTGCATACATCAGTGTGCGTGGTTCGACAGCGGTAACTCCTAACGCTGTGACAGCACACACCGGGAGTATTGTGAAACCTGGAGTATTGCTTATTCTTATGAAGACAGTTCTTTACCATTGTTATGTGTTTTGAGTGTTTAACACCTCTTGTTTGATATCAACGTACCTACACATTAATTACAGATATCAAACACAAATCACGCGCACTCAATTAAGTCAATCACGTTGATATTGTAGCGTGGTGTTATAGCTATGCCAGTATCGCGCAGTGAATGCTTAACCAAATACCAAGGGAGGTCACAGCACTCTCATCAAGCGTAAGAATAACATTACATGTATGAAATATATTCATCGAGATTGGGCGCCTGTGAAATGATCGTAAATTTCGATGTATAATGAGCTTCATAAATCTCGTGCGCGGAATCGACACGCTTGTATCTGCGTATCTACCTGTTTCAGACATTTTTTTCGTTCACACATTCCTGTTTACATGTCGTTCTGCCTCGCAGCGCATATCAATTCCGCGAGGCAGCCGTACGCCAAGTTTGACTACACCAAACATCGGCGTTTGCATTGCATCTAGCATTTTTTAACTACTTCTGATGAATGCACTATGATAGTGCACTGATCAATACAAGACCTTGGTGAAGCTACACTATATCTGACAAATTTATATAGTTTAGTAAGTTCTGTTAATCAGTATAAAAAGTTGTAAAAATTGCCTATTTATGTATGCAAAGAAATGAATATAAAAAAAAACCTCGAAATATTTTTAATTAGTTAATACACTAAGTAACCGGCGTTAAGCTACAGAGTGATACAGGCAAAATAAAATTGAAATACGAATAATATTTTAATAATTATGAAAACTAAAAGATTTAGAAATAAACAAACCTACAACCAAAAAACAAGAGGTGAACACAAAATGTTGAAATTGCAGAGTTATTTTGTGTGCACAGTGTCAAATCGCTCTTTATTTACTGGCTAACTTTTCAATCTAGACCGTTTAACCAGTGGACGAGAACGCTTAATTTTGCGAGCAAAAATTTCTGCCTCGATTTTATATGGACACAGAAAATGGACCATTGCGTATCACGTAACTCAATAGAGATTCGACACAAAAAGGTACTTAAGCTTTACATGAAGCGTCACGTAGTAAGTCGATCTATTCGCGGGATTGCTACGTACTTCCTTGTAGGATCTTTTGGCGGAGCTATCAAAAGCGAAAGTGGCTCGGGTTAAATCTGCCGTGATGTGTTCGGGCCGCGCTCCGACTTTGAATAAATCAGAAGGCGGAGGTCGCAAGGTAAGTGCCGGCCGTCGATGGCCCGTCGCGGGTAATACTGCATTTATATGAGTTCGTTACGCTGCTGGGCAAAATTCAGTGCCGTTTTATCGGACCCTGCACCGCTTGCTGATATAAGTAGTTTGCGTTTAGATTATTTTCATCGACCTTAACTACCGTTTACGCCTTCATCTAGAATGTGCATAGGAAAATCAATAACTTAAATCGTTTGCATTTCAGTTGGCCAAATAAGCTAAAACAGGAGTGATCGACGAGAATCATAATTATGTTACGCATGAAGGTCGAATTAAAAGTTAAGTAACATTGTTATAAAAATGACGATTGTCCTGAGTACTTGTATGGCGTAATATCCGTATTTTTTATAAAAAGGCCCGAATAATATATGTGTGGAGGCAGTTGAGTACCCGTAATTATGGAAGTCATCAGACCTCATGTCACACGACCTCTCATTAGACCTCGATTAGCTTGATGGCTTTCCCTCGTTTAAATTATGATAAATGCCAGACGTTAATATCTTTACTTCAAGACAATTGCGATTATTTCTGGCTCTTGAATTAAAAAGTAATAAGAAGATACTACTGATTTAGTAAATAAGCTTTATGACCTGAAAATAATTTGCTCAATAATACTTAATAATTTGCACACAATGACATACATACATACATAGACATCATGACTATTAGATGGATACTATACGTAAGTTTAAATATTTCGGATTTAATCCTGTAATATTATTACTTGAAGTTTATAACACATTTTTGAAAACGGTTTCGACGGTATGTTCTCTCAAAACAACATTAAATGGGATGGGTCTTCATTGATATTTCTGTAGCCGTACCTAATAACTAGTTTTATACTTTCACAATTTCATATTGTTAGTATGTTTAGGACAACAAAAAACCTTTTTGACAGCGTATTTCATGTCGGACAATTCGGCCAGTTATTACGTTTATTACTAGTTGGCATACATCATATTAGGTTTCATAGAAAAGGGCCATTCTTTCATGTGTGGGTGTACATATATACCTACATACGTCCTTAACGGTCAGTAAGAAAAGACGATGAGCAGTCGCAGATTTACGAACTCCCAAAAATATTAAAAAAGCATGTGTCATTTTTTTGAAGTATTCCGGTGTTAAAGCTGATTTGTACCCAGATCGTATCGTAAGTTATTCTATTTGATTTTATTCAGGAACCTTATAAATTTGTTAATGTTTATGGACTTCTGTTGCTGACCGTACTATGAGGGCTGCACGACCTTTGTTCTGCTCGGAATCAATTTTCTGATTAAATCTTCAGTTTATCACATTACTTGACGGCCGTAGTTCAAAGTGTAACGTCATATGAAACGCTTTAACTCTTATCGTCATCCTCTTATATCCCATGGATGCTATATAGCTCGATTAAAACATTGTCGTTTGCAAAATTATGTAAATTAGGAGTAAGTCCACATAACATGGTGCCGTATGGGGATATATATTAAATCTTCGTAATTGAAATATCGTAAACTGAACATATTTTAATAAATACCAATCCAGATCCAGAAAGAGCCTCCGACAAAAAAGCAAGAATCCAAATCGGTTCACCCGTTTAAGAGTGACGGTGCCACAGGTACAAATACAGACGCAGAAAGTCAAATTTAAAACACTCACTCTTTTTGTGCTGGCTTAAAAATGGAAAAACCAGCTTCAACGTTATCTACAAACCGTGTATAGGATGTATACACTGCAGAACTAAAGATGGCTTTTACCTCATAACAATAGTTGAGGTGGAAATATTTACTTCCATAAAGTGCGCTGTTTGCAGAGTTGAACTGGCGGCATCTGCCTTTCCGAACGACGTTCTGTCAGAGGCTTTTTGTATTGCAACTGGTTTTTGACTATTTTTGCCAAACTTCGGCTTGGCAAAGCGATTGTTCCTCCAAATGAAATGCTTGTGTTCAGCAAAAGACTACTACCTCAATGAATTTTGTGTAAGCTTTTCTTTGGCCTCCCATTTCTTGACTTTCCATTATATTCTTGAAACACGTTAGGCGGTACATACATCTACATAGTGATTCAAGTAATAAAATATTATCTGGCTCCGAAAGAGGTATATGTTCTACTGCTGGTACGCTACGGTGACATTACAAAATCGTAAAATAAAAACGACAGCATCTATATTACAGCGTGCGATGAGATTTCGAATGGCTGCCATGAAATAAAAGCGCCGATGTAGCGTGACAGTCACCTGCGTCACAGTGATATATCACGTTATTATATACCGCGTCACGCTGCATGAGATCTCATTATAAGTTAACATTTCTTAAATTTATTTTGTTATGATCTCGCTCTAAGTTTTGTTAAGGAATTTTCCTTTTCTTTGTTTCTGCGCACTGAAATTTTCAATTTACATACTTATGAAAGGTTTCATAACAAAAATCCGAGTACAAAACCGGTCGCCTCGGAAAATCCCTTTTGTTGCCGCGGCGGAACGGTACCATTTTCCTTAAGTAAAAAATGAAGTTTCTGGTTACTTATTCACGAGCTAACTCTTTATTATTGATGCAATTATGCAATGCTTCGCCACATAATGTCATTATGGATTGTTAGGTACACATTTTGGATGAACGAAATGTACACAAAAATATTTTTAAATAACTGTGCAAACACTAAGTTCGTTGCGAGCAATCACTATGCGAATAGTGTTTCTGAATGTAGTTTCACTGAGGTCTGTTTTCCACGAAATTTGTGTTTTCTGACGATCACCTTCACATGACAGATTGCAGCCGAAATATTTTGTTTTACAGAGACGTATAAAAATCTCATTTTTGAAATAATTGCTTAATGGAATTGTGTAATTGATACTGCATTAGAAAGCAAGCATGTCGCCAGTTTAGCTTTTTGATATAAAATCTGATTTATTTCTACGCCTGTACTGTACCACTGTGCTTTTATTGTTGCAACATCAGCAAAAAAGCCATTTGATCAGACAGTATTTACGTCGAAAATATATAGAAAACATATGTTCTGCTTTGAATTGGTATAAGAGGTTAATATACAAACACCCTTCAAATAGAAAGAAATAACCTACATACCCTAGCCAGTCTTTCTGCGCCATGTTTCGGTTCTAATTGGATAGATCACTAAGCTAGCCCTGATATCCCTTTACTCTGAGACCATTTGGTGCCATCTACGATGTTGTAATATTCGTATTATATAAAAGTTATCAAGTAACATAATCAGGGTTTCTCATAACTTCTTTTGGTCAACTTTTGGTACCTATTTGATTTTTTCGGGATCAAGGGTCTAGTAGGGTTGGTTGAATCACAACGGATTAGCTAGACTGTGTGATATTATGTTGGTCAAAGTTCTAAAGGTCAATGTAACTTTTTGTTATTGGACCTACATATAATTTTCAGCTCTGATGGCTTCTTGAAAGTCGCATTAGGCCCGTTGTTCAGAGTTCGTGTAACAAAACCAATGACTGATTCATACAGGAAGTGTGTACTGTAAATATGAAATTATATTCCTGATGGAGTTATTTTTGGGTGTTCTTTTATAGTAGATGGTCAGTAGTAGATTGTACTGCAGGTTAACAAATCATAAGAACAATTTCCTCTCTAGTTTCGAATTCGGATCCAGTAGTGACTAATTGGGCGCAGTTGAAGCAATTCGGCGAGGCCACGACCTAGCTCAAATCCCCGTGGCTTCGATCTCGGCAAATTCGTAAAGTTGGTGTGTTCACTCATTATTCTCGGCTCAGTCGTCCCTACGGGTTCAGGAATACGGTAACTTTTCCCTAACTCGTTGTCTCGTTATGTTAATCTCCGGCGGGAGGGCGCTCATTATAATTGCGCATTGACCGCAACGTTCCAGTAACCTTAGCAATGTTAACTGCTTCAGGTAACTTTTATTCAAGATATTATTTATAGTTCGTGACGTACCTAATTAGTGGAATATCGTCTAGCTCTTGTTAGCCCTGATACCAAGTGTGTGTGAAAAGATTATGGGGCCGCGTGGGTACTTTTGCTCATGATTAGAACAAATTTCTGTATTGTTTGAATAAAGTAAAGTCTTCGTTGTGACTCAGTTGTTCAATGAATGGATTAACAAACTCGTTTATAAGTTTCCCTAATTACAAAACATAACTAAAGCGCTGAATTAAAATCTTAAGAGAAATCGTATAATCTGTTCAAAAGATTTAACAGAGTATTTTAATTAATTTGTATTTTTCCTATAAAAAAATAAACCTAACGAACACATGGTCCAGTGTAGATGATCGATCATTTGCCTTCTAATCAGTGATTAAGTAAAATTTAATGCGTTTAAGTCTAGTCTTCGTAGAAAACAAAGTAAGTAAACCATTAATAAAGCTTTCAAATAAATAGATGAAACTGTCAACGGAATATTCAATGGACGTTTGTAGAAACTCAAACAGTCGAGATCGCTTTAAGCTCTAAGAGGTTCCACTATTTAAGTAGACTTTAGAGGAATCTACTTAAGTATTTGATATGCTATTTCTTTTGTGACTCTGTCGGTCATCTAGAACGAAAAAAGAAGAATGATAAGTCTTGGATTCTGTAATAGGTAGATGAAGTGTTATAATATTGTTCATAGAAAACGCAGTATGGAAATGACATTGCATTTGACCTGTCATCTTTACACATTTCTTATTGACGCTAACAGTTGTCTAAATGTCTAGAGGGGCTAATATCAAATTAACGGCTACAAATATCAAATTAACCCAATATGTGACGTCTAAGCTACGCTTACCTACATCAGGAACAACATATTGCTGAACTAAGATTATTTTTCACGATTACATGAAAACAAAAGCGGCTATTTGTTGACACAGCAGAGAATGTTGTAAACAAGATACTTTTTATTCAGTTGGAGAACAAAATGTCTGATAGTCTTTATTGATTTAAGCATACGCGTGGGTGGACCTGTTTGTGGCTGACTAAATAATAATACAAAAGAAAACTGATGAAAGAAATTCGACAGCGGGTACATACGGCCAGTTAAGCTTCAGGAAGCTATTATTGTTACAACTAACTTAGAAATAGAATGTTTACATAACGTAGACGATACCAAGAATTTCACACGTGAATGTTATTTTCGTGATTGTTCTAAAGCGAGATTTTTTTAAACAATCACAATGTTTAGTAAACATATTTCTTGAATATAAAAATGAAATTTACGAGGAATGTTATATTCAGTCTTCTTAAAATTTTCAGTGTTATTGTATGAAATGTTTTTAGTCCATAAAAGTGGTATTCGAAATTAATTTTAAGGGGCACTGACGAAAGATGTCCGTAAGATTAAAGTAATATTAAAACCGTAATCTCTAATATTAATTTAAAACCGCAGTTTTCTTTGAACACTTTATATTGTTAATGTATTCCGGAGCGCGGAGGTGCGGACAGGTCTCGACTATGTTTGACTGTGGCGATTTATTTAACGAGTAGCTTTATTTGTTTGCGACGCTGTCGGCCGACGCGGGCGGCGTGCCCTTCTAATGCTACCCCATTAACTTCGTTCCCACTTTAAATTAAACAAATTTCAACTCTATCACTCACCACTTAAGAGCTACGGGGGAGACTAGTCGATATCTTGGGCTGCGTCGTCTTTGCTTAATTAATGACTTAATAGTGGCTTCGTCATGTGTGCACGCCGACTGATGTATATTGTTAATTCAAGTTTCTGCCACATCAGCTCAGTCCAAACACGACGATGGATAATTAGTTACCGTCACTAATTTGCTGAATAAACTTGATTCGTATAATAGGAATGGGTCCAATTGAATTGTTAACTTTATTTTATTAGTTCTGAAAGTACCATTGAGGAAAACAAAGACCGTCTATTCGTCTGCTTTTAATGTTTAACTTTACGAATTTTAATAAGTACAACATTATGAAAACAAATAAGAAAGTAATTAAGGAGAAAGTTAACAAAATATTATCTCATCTCAGTAATAAATACGAGTTTTGAGCAATTATGTTAATCTGGAAGTACGACTTGTTTATGTTTAGGACGACGGCGTCTTAAGAATATCCTGCCCGGACACAATTTGCTTCCATAATTTACTTTGCAACCTTCCTATTACTTCCTTTTATTTTTACTTGCATTTGTTTGATACAAAATACATTATGTATTCAAATTCCATTATTCAAAATTGGTAAACAATAAATTAGCGGATATACTGATCCTACGCCCTTAATGTTTAGCGAGAATAGAAGACGCACGAACGTATGGAATTGACAGGTCGAAGTCATGTGATCAATCGGAACCAAGTGACTTTTCCATAGATATGAGAATTTTCTCTTGACGTCAACAATTATAAAATTTTCAAATGGCCAGAGTGTACTGCTCTCCATTAAACGCAGGAGAAACTATACTGGGGTTCAGGTTTAATCAGTAAGAGTCTGACACTAGTCGCTTTCATACCAGTTACATATGTGTTTGTGTGGGCCTAGTTTCTCTCTAGCCTTATCTATCTTCTAAGAAAGAACATAATAACATAACTACTGTATACTTATTTACCAAATACAATAATGTACCGTTGTTTAAGAAGCGTCTTACGTACCTAAATATTATAACCAACACAGACGTGTGTTGTTGGAATATCCAATTAATATTTAATTATAACGCCTACAGTTTCTTTTGATATCACATACTATGTATCACGTTGATGAGCACTGATTTTCGAAAACATATACGAGCTAACGATACGATTGTTCTTTATGTAATTAAGTTAAGAATCTTAATATTGTTGTAGTAATTTATTTGAATTATATTTTTATTTCCATGTTTTGATTAACTATATGAAATTCTTCAACTGAAGTAAAATTTAATCAGTGTCGAAACATTTTCATAGACAGTTGGATATAATAATATTTTTAGATTGACTAAAATAATTACATGTCGTTGTATAATAATATGTTCATATATTGACATGTCTGGTCGTTATTATGTTTTTAAATTATTATACATATCTCTCTTCATCCTTTTTAGTTTTTATCTTATAATACTATTATTAAACTTTTTCCAAACAAGAAAAGTCAATATTAAAACGATATTTTCGAAAACTCACGTAATACGTAGAACGTTTGTGAAACATTCTTCAAAATCGTTTAACGAAGTACAAATTGACGCGGTTGAGAGCGCCGCTGCCAAAACTCTTCAAATCTAATAACTTAGAGAGCCTTCCCGGTAGTGAAACCGCGACGGATTACACGAGACAAGTACCACTTGTTGGATGCATTATAAAACGGATTAAAGGTTACGAAAGTAAACAATGTATAATACCTTTAATCTTCGAACAAGCGTTGCTAGGCGACTTTTTGTTTGTGCCTTTTGAACTAGCACTTCATATTTCGCCTTTTTAGACATTGGTCTATTTTTCAACGACAGACTTAGTTTATTCGTGTAAAATTTTCGTGAGATGAATTAGTTATTATAAAAATAGCTGTTAATTTTCGCACATTTTTGGGACCGTCCAGCTAGTTCCAGACTCAAAAGAGTCCTTAATAAGAAACTTACTAACTTTGAGCATAAAGGGTGTAAAATTAATATTTTTAATCTTGTGTTTGGTAATGAATAATGTCCTAGATAAGAAACCACTCATAACTGAGCCTGATCTTATTATATTTTGTTTCTGCATGTGATGTAAAAAATATCTCTGTAAAATAAAACGGTCATTTTGTATTTGCTATGTAGATAAGTATTTTAGGAATAGTAAATAAAGCATGATGCCTAGTAAGTAAATATCGCTTTGGTACACGTTCAGTATTTACACACTAAGAATTGCAAGTACGTACAATGCCCGCATAGTACAAATATTTAGGTATAGATATACATATGTTTGATTCCGGTTGTTTGTGCACGTGATTGTACGAGAGCATCAGAGACGGAATCGATGAGGTATTTAAAAATGCCATAAAATTAAATTTTAATAGTTATTGAAGGATCTTCTTTAAATTTTAATTTACTTAATGTTGTTCTACGATCTGTGATTCTGTCCGTGAACCATAATGTGTAAGTAAAATATAATTGTAAATCTAGAAGAAAACATGATGAAAATCATTTTATTTACTGCAACTCAATAGTGAGCGCAATATTTTTTAACAGCACGAAAACAAAGTGAATATTTCTGTAAGAATTTTTTCCTCAAAAGTAAATAATTTTCAGGACACGTCTCTGGGATTCTCTCAACTGGTTTATTGTTTATAACTTATTTATTTCATACAGTAGTTCGGTTATAAGAAATTCCCCAGTCACCTGAGGTTGAGTGATGACACCGTAACCTGTGCGGATAGATGATCTATCATCGGCTGAGTATTCCGAGGCCCGTCGAGGGAAACCTACACATGAATATTTCCACAATACCGCAAGCCGTGTGACAGCTATTTCATCAACGCAGACCGATCTCATAAAATACAAGAATGACGTTACTATTTCCAACAAAGTACAGACTATTTATATAAATACAGTTTCTTACATTCCTAATTGACAATTATCCCCGCTAATGTATCATACGCATAATAAACAGGCCCTACTTGAGTACAGCAGAGTAGTCGGAAGTAGTCTTATTAGGGAATGCCCATAACGTCGCGGTACTTACGACTCTAGTTTTCCTACTTCTTGGCTGGTTGATTTCGCTTTCCACGAACCATTTATCTTTGGCTCTGCGGTCCATTATGTTAACGACCGTGCAAATAGTTCCGGAAGGAATAACCCAACTAAAAGGAAAATAACTAACACATTTCAGAATGCTATTTATAATTTTTAAATTGATTTATGTGAAAAAGTTGGTACATATTCTTTGCAGCTAAATTCTCCAACATAAATCTGATTAGATGTTTTTTTTCGATCAAAGTTTGCATGCGGGTTTGTATTTCGAATAGAGGGTGTGTTTCTAATGTCAAAGTGTGCTAATGAATTCAATGGAGAGTAGTTAAAAAGAAAGGCCTCCGTTTCAAATAATTCCCTAGCACCGGAATGGTTCCGAAAACCGAGTCCCCTCTGTTAACATAAAAGGATCTCTTTCTCTGAACAGACGTAAATAATTACTATTTACCGTTCTTCTATACTTCAAAAGAACATGACGTTGTAAAAACAATTTCCCTTTTTTATCTGTCTGTATAACTGCTTAAAGCTGTCCTCTACCTCGGCATTAGTGTTTGTGCTCTTAGTCGCTTATTTAAAATTTAAGACGTTTGTAAGTAAAATTATTAGAGCGTAATATTTAACTTAAGCCCGTTTTGAGATCCTTTTGGTTCTTTGTGTTATTTTAATAAAAGTACACAAATACTTCACAAAGAATATCCAGTAAAAGCAATAGAAAAATAAACTTAATTTATGAGCCAATTACGTGCTGCTAAAGAAATCATAACACAATAACTTTAATAAGTTGAGTGGTAAACATGATTGGCCTAACAACAAACCCATTTTAAATTGCCAATTTGTTTGCGATCGGCAACAAATTATTCTAGAAAAAAGGTGGATGGAAACAACAACGCTGGAAACGGGTAAAAAGTCTTCATCAACTGAATGAAATTCATAAATGTTGTAATAATAACAAACTGCCAGCATCCGGGTTCAATAAATTCGTTGGCTGTGTATTATTTTAACAATTATCACGATATATTAACGGACGATCAAAATGTTCTGGGAACAAATTGTGTTGATTTATGACGGGCCTGCCACCCATGTCGCCGGTGTGGAAATAGAATGCATGTGCTGCCACCGCCAACTTGTAAAACAAAAATATTAAGCGTTATAAAATATTTATCACTTCATTTTTATACCGTTTTATTTTTGTATCTGTCATTTTTTTGACGCTTGTTGGTACAATTTATTGTACCTATAGCTACTCTGTTTTTCCCTGGAACTGTCTTGTTTATTTCTTCAAGAGCGCCGCCAAATTAAATTCAAGAACTTAAACTTTCCCAGTTTTCACGTCTGTAAATTTAATTAAAATACTGTTCTTATATAAGGAATAAACTTTTGTTAAACTTATTACATTTATATTGATTTTAGTGAGAGGTCTGTATTATATAATTTTGTCATAATCAATAGCTTAATTTAAGCAGAAAAAAGAGAATGCGATACAAATGTTGCTTTTCAATTTATTATGTCTTTATGGTGCAAAAATTCGCGGCAGTCTGGAGGCTGATGTTAAACTACGGGTGGGCTAATGTAGATGAACGCCAATTTTTTATCTATTTTATATGATTTTCTCGATATTTGCTTTTTGCAGGGGTAAAATTACTAGCTGATATATCAGGCTAAGTGTAATATTTTATAATTTCGGATAATACAATATATGTTACAGATTACTTTAAAATTGAGCAAATCAATACTTTCAATATTCTTAAATAATTATTCCATTAAGTATATCGTACAAATACCATTTCCTATTTGGTACTTGTGAATATCAGAATTATAGGGTTTTAGTGGCACTTTGCATATTTGTCGATAATTGTATTACTGAATTTGCGCATTAATAATCGTCTATTTGATCTAGTTATGCGACTGTGTTTTCATATTAAGTAGACTTATATTGGCTCGTTTTCAGCTTTTGTATTACAATAACCTATGAAACATTGTCGTATTTAAATATTTTTGGGACAACAAAGTAGGCTTGTTAAACATTTCGATTGAACAAATCTCCATAATATTAAAGTAATGGCTTACACGAGTCATTTGTGTAATATGTTAAAATACGCCTAGTAATATAACCTTTTTTAACGTAATTGTATTCAAGCTGTAATTTGCGGAGAAGACTGTAGGCGTTCACAATAAAAGGTAAATAATGATGTTAGCAGCCGAAATACCAGTTAATCAGCTTGATGGATACTAAATGATGTTCTTATAAAGAACTCGCTGTTACTAGTATTAACTGATTTCCTCTCAAGGTTTATCTTTTATTGTCAGTTTACACGCATTGTTCAGGCAAAATGGGTTTTTATTTACAACAAAGCCTTCTGACTTTGTGTTGTAACAATATTATGAGGAATGGAAAAAGATTTCTCGTACCTATATTTTCATAACAATATTTCCGGGACCTCTCTTTTTGAGTTCATACAATACTACCGAATTGTTATTGTTGTTTGGGTTCTAATTTTGGATAATATGGTTTCGTTGAACGTAGCGCAATTACACGACACGGTTATATACCTTCACGTGTTAGTGCCCCTATTAAATATCAAGAGCTGTTAAGGCAACGTAACTTACCGTATAAAATATGTGATGTGAGTGGGCGAGAGCTTAGGGTAATACTTGTACAATACCGTAAATTATAATAGCAAAGAGCTGTTAAGGGCATACATCAAATATTTACAGGCGCGTACGCGGCGTCCACCTGTGTCCTCAGATTCAGATAAGGGACGTTTTACATTATAGGGTTGCTCTTAGCTACTTTTGCGACATGAAACATTTATTACGAAATTGGTCCATCCATGTTTCATAAAAGGTTACTTTGTGATATTGAAAGCCGACGACATTTGTATTAGATATAAATAACTCGGTAAAAGTCATTTATACTTTTGTTATCGGATTTCTTTTGCTTGCGGAAAAACGAAATATGTTATTGTAAAATTCCATGTTTTTTGCAGACGTTAAAATGATATTTTATGGTTATTTTACATATAAACCTTTGGGATTAGAAGAAAGCTGAGGGCAATTTCGGCATCATTGGCTTTACGAGTCATAAAACCTTTTTCGTGTAGAATTATGTGTGAAATATTTTCCTTATATCTGTGTCATGTTGTTATCGCGTTATCCCAGAGAGGAAGAATATTTTCCGAATAGTTAACCTCATCAGTAAGGCTTTTATGTTTACCTGTGCGGGTTGACCTGTATCCTGTATCCACTCAGCTCCCCTCCACGCACCGCGGAGTAACACTCGTTATATTATTATCTCACCATCTAAAAGTTAGACAACATCTCATTGCAGTATATATTTTCTCCCCCTTAATGCATATTAACATTTCAATTTATTTTCTGTTAAAGTGAAATGAAATTTTGTGCACAATCTCATTTGAATAACTTGCTTAGCGGATGAATAAGTGTCTGCTGGCTTATTATTACGTTTACACACACCGTGGATGACATAAAATAATGTTTCACGAGGGTTAATATAAAGTGGTTGAGGATGTTGAAAGGTTAAATCTTGCCTTCGATTAAAGCAATTAATTAATGGACAACGGTCTTCCCAAAATCTTAACAAATAAATTAAACAAACCAAAACAAGGAAGTTGGTAATAATTAAGTATTTTGGAGAAATTAATTGTTTATTTCGGAGATCCAATTGAAACAGCAACTTATGTGCAAAAACCTAGAGGTTTATATTTCGCTTTTTGTGTTGTATATTTTTTATTGCTTTTTACGAATGTTTGATTGAAACGAATATACGTGTATTTAATTTCATCGACATTGATCAAATTTTAATAAATGTGATATGTAAACAACAAGTATTCCGAAATCATTCATTGAATTTATCCACCAATTGTATAACGCATAACTATTGATGTTTGCTTTCTATTCATTCAAACACAGCCACTGTTCTGTGTATCTTCTATTTTCGAGCTACAAGCAACGGGAGTCGGAAACAAAGGCTCTAAACTTATAATAGTTTAATTGCTCATACAGGAGAGGCAGTCAGGTGTATAACCCCGGGCTCAACATACTCTACTAGTGAACAAAACAAGAACCAAAGTTACCAGAAGCTGATGCAGAGTGTAGACAATCCCTTAAGCGAACCGCATGGAAAGTATTTTATTGTCAATCCGGCGAAATAAGTGCTTATGTATTTGCGGTCATTTTATTTGTTCAAGCGTATTGTAAACATGTATTATATTCGCGTAACCCTTTTCAGGGTGTCTGCCACTTTCTATTTATGTCAGTGCGAGCTGGGTGGTGCGCCCTCTATAAATCAGAGCCGTTTTGTTCAGGCCCATTACGCCGTTTTACCGCCTTCCTACTGAGACAAAATTAGATCATACCGAAGGGAAAACCCCG
Source organism: Trichoplusia ni (assembly GCF_003590095.1). Taxonomy (NCBI): domain Eukaryota; kingdom Metazoa; phylum Arthropoda; class Insecta; order Lepidoptera; family Noctuidae; genus Trichoplusia; species Trichoplusia ni. The sequence continues at coordinate 12,252,542 of NC_039483.1, forward strand.
TTCAACGGTTCAGCCCATACATAACTTTTGTTGTAAAACCTTTAATACGTGTTCGCTTGTTTAGTGGCGGGCCGGAACCCGCACGCCTCGGTTTGTTTCATATCCGTTATGAATTCCGATCCGTTTTCTAATACAAAATGCTTCTGAACAACTTTAGAAAGTTTTGCAAAGTGTGGGACGAAAAACCTTTAGATGTTAATTATACAGTAGCATGATCCTATTTACCTACTTCTCCCCAAATCGATTCATTCCCTGTAGACGGTAGGTTTTAAGTGAATTTATTTGCATGATCTATTCTTGATACACAAATTTATCACCTTAAATATTCACTCGACGTCATTGTTAATGACTGGTTAGTAACAGATATTTTAAATTTATTAGATGTAAATACGAAATTGGACTGCTATTATCATACGTACATGAGTACTTTATTTAACAAGCACTGTTTTTGTTTCTAAAAATACAAACAACAACATGTGAGATTAAATAAAATCGAAAATTGCACGTTCCCTTCAAAGTGAAACAGAACAGCTTTCTTACAAAAAAACACACACACAGCGTAGCAAAACAATACGATTTGTAAACATTCAATCAACTTTCAGAGTATTTATAGACGCAGTCCACAATTCCTTTCAGGTAAACAAAGAGGTTTACATAAAATTGAATAAGCATTAAGTAGCATACGCTTTATACATGTCTTGTTTCATTATTTATAGATATTACGTATTGTTTAAGACTGTATACGAAATGCGCTTTTATATTTAGGCAGGGCCTTAAATAATAATGGTGACAAAATGACAAATATTGCCTACAGTTTGATTGATCGCGCCCCTTACTATTTGCTTGTCGCGGAAAGCGTTATTTGCTGAATAGGATTATGGATAACGCGTTATCCGTACATTATATATACTCTTTTTATTTTGTAGCTTAGCTCAATATGTTCCTTTAGAGCAATGATTGACAATATTAAACTTTTGCGCACTTTATGTCCTAAACAATAAAAAATACCATAAATTTAAATAGGATATAATCGAACGATCGAATCGATGATAATCGAACTCGTTTGAATTTCAATTGTCTTCATTCTTATTCCACTATTTCAAAGATAATACTATAACAGGCATCACAAACGATATAGTACTGTAAAAATAATATTTCCTGAGATTATGAGCCATCCGAGAGCAGCAAATACTTTATCGCACCTTATTTATTTAATCAAGTTTGTGTATTTAATATTTATGTTGCAAACCCTTAGAACGGTATTTAACAGCGATGATTTATTTAAAAGGTAGATAATTCATTTAAGTTAGTGAAACAGACGGGGTGGATAGGGTGAAGACTGTGTAGAGGCGGACGCGGGAGCGTTTAATTGAGTTTGTTTCGGGATCGGTTCCGTCTGTCCCCTCGCCTGTACCCTACTAATATTAATACGGCCAGAGTGTGAAGAGCAATCATAAATCCCACAGAGATTACGTCAGAATGTTTAATTTAACAGTCGACAGCTTCTCGCCACATGTTATATTATAATAACACTGTGCTATCGATTTGCGACTGTATTTTATGACGCATGCTCCACTCGCCTATAATTATACTATTCTTTGGTTTCCCGCAAATTTTATATTATATTTATTTACATTTTTATTTGGATACTGGTGTAAATCCGCTTAAGTTTTTTTATCCAACTTTTACCAATTGAGCACTCTTGTATTTAACCCTCGTGGATAGCAGTTAAAATATAGTAATGTGCGAAAATATTTCAGAGATATTTTTCGTGGCGATTAAAACAATTACATTGTTTTATTTTAATACAGTACTTAACATTCGAGACACCATCTAAAATATCTCAATCATCACTCTCGATAAGTTGTAGAAGATTTTAACAATAAAACATGATTGCGCATACAAGTTTAGACAAAACAAATTGAGTTTCAGCAGCTAGTAGAGAGAAAATGTTCTGTAAAATAAAATATATTTTCCAGAATCTCTCGTGTAAAGTATAAAAGCTTGTGCGTCATTTATCTCAATGATGGCCATAGACAGATAACGGGCGTTTGAATGGTGCCAGAACAATAGATAAGATTTACATACGGTGCAACAAAGGCTGCTGAGGCCAAAATAGCGATTTTCTAGTACTACGAGTACACTGCAGACAAGATAAAAACAATATCACTCTACATTTTGTTTAGTAATTTGTTTTTAAAATAGAAATGAAACCTTGCACATGATTTGAGTTTCTGGCAATACTGGCAATAATCAGATGTTGTCATGTTATAAACATGTTTATTACCTTTCAATAACTAAGCGAAGCGTAATGTATACGGAGAGTTAATTTCAAATTTAGGTGAATTATACAGAAGTCACTCAGACCGTTCGCTTCTATGTTTATGATTATTTGTGTCGAGAAAGCGGCAGTTCTAAGGTCAGGCCATTATATGACCGGTAGAGCCAGTGATTAGGCCGCTTACCTTCCTAATGCTCCCGCTATTGAGGGTTAAATGACGTAGTACATACTACTGAATCGCAGATAAGTAGCGTAATTACCGACGCTATAGTCACTACCTGAGTGGGGTAATTACGCCATGTCAATGTCGACGCAGCTCTATACCACCGATGCGACATTTTCCTACTTAATACACTTTCTATAGCGTCCCCTAACGAGCATGTTATAATAATTTGAGATTGCGTAGCTTAGTTTTAAATGCCCGGCTCATTTGGTAAGCGCGCTTCAACTACAGATAATCCAGCTTTTAGTTGGACGGGTGACCTGTTACATACATATATTAGAGTTGACGCAGTCCGGGTATATCGCTAGTTTCTGACTGTGTTTGATCTCCGGTTTATGTTCAAACTTTGATACATGGAAAGCGAGTTAGTGAAGACCTTAGATTACCCCTGTCGTGGATAAATCACTTTATGAACTGCGAATGTGACTGATATGGTTACATTTTCGAAACAATAGTGCCATAAAATAAAAGAGGATCCAAGCAAATAAAATAACAGTCGTTGGTGAAAAAGAAAGTATTGACGACAGTGTGAGAAATACATCCAATTTATCACCGGAAGGCAAGTTATATTTGGTTCGGAAATTGCGGTGGTGTAGTGTCGTCTGTGAGTCACATGTCACGACGCCTCGCGACTCACGGCGTGACGTCACACAGCTCAGCCCCTTCCCGTCATTGATCACTTAACACGCACCAGATATATAATCTCGCCACGCTTGTCTCATAAATTAATTTGCTCTTCCTTATCATTTTTAATTCGTTTTTCAAACATCTGTTAATGAGTTTAATATGCGTAAAAAGTATAAGATATTTTTGATTTTAATTAAGGTATGGATGGATTTTAATGTGTGATGAGTCCCTCCCTGGGATTTAGAGGTCGTAAATTTCCAGTTGTCAAAAAAAGCTCGAAAACGTATTTCGTTATTTCTTTGTAAAATATTTCAATTATATCCTTAGATTATAATTATGACAAATTTGGGTGCGCACATGTGCCCTTAAATACTCCATTAGAAAATTGAGCGCACAATATAACTTACTCCTTTACAAGGCTTTAGAGGGATTTATAGGAGACAGCTACCTATGTTGTGGAAAACGACGATTGCTTTTATTTGACAATATTAATTCAGTGTAATTGTCGTTTTTCTTTATTGCGACTCTTTATCAGGTATTGGCCTAATATGTATACACATCGTTTTAATACAGTAGTACATTAGGATATAGGTTTTTAAGAATGTCTAACCCAAGCGTTATCTCCAGTTTTTGGTTATTTACTTTCTAAAATAAATAAAAAAATTGCTCTCTAAACCTGATGACATTTATACATATGTTTTGCACATTTATACTACAGGGTACGTCGTTTGGTACCTAGTTGGAACTATAGGCATAGATTTAGCCGCATCCTGTCAAACGGCTTGATGGATGCGCCCAATAGTTTGTTGCAACTTTAACCGCCAACAGTAGGGATATAGTACTAGTGGGGATATTATGAAAGTTCAACAAAACAAAATTTACACGGACACGGTACGGTAGGTAGTCGAAATTTTTTCAGAATGAAAAATTACATTTCAGACTGCTAATCGCTATCTAAATCGTTTTACAATTCATAAAATAACTCTCCCGATTTGTAATAAAAGACCCCAATAAAACGTTCTTAATTTGATTTTGAAATTTGAAACTTTTACAAGTATTTGCTAATAAAAGATGTTTTACCTACATCTAGGACTGGCTGTCTGTTTTAAATTCAAAAGAGTAAATCGTTCCCTGCCAAGTGCACTTGAACGAAAGCTTCAAGCGGTATCAACACGTCGTGTATTGTTTCATGAAAATGGGACTGGACATCGAAATATGCATGCAAACAATATTGATCTGTCTATCAAATGTTTTACATCGCATTGTTCAAACTATCCCGTTTCAAAAGAAGATTGTGAATCGGGAATTGTCGTTTATAATACGTATTTGAAAATTATGTGTCAAAAACTTTTATGGGTGATATATCTCGTCGTACATCTTTTCTCTATTATTTTCCTTATTTGTATAAGGTACCGCTTTATTGTGAAGCACGTAAAAGAGTGAAAAGGTATTAAAACTCATTGTTGTACCATGAAATAAAGAATTTATGTTCATTCATTTTTAAATCCGAAGAGAGTACAAAAGAAGGTGGCATTGCAGACAGCGATCTCTTTTATATCACATCATTGTTGACGTAAGTGACATTTGCAATAACCAAGTTCAGATCAGGTCAGATTTCAATGAATTATATGTATATAGTACTAGTTGTGCCCCGCGGTTTTACCCATGTGAATACGTAGGTTCCGTTGCCGTTGCCGTTGCCATTACATTTTTGAGGGCGGAGATGGATCCAAAAAAAAAACACTTTCGAAACTAAAGTCAGGTGTAATTAATATGGTGGTTAAGTCTGAAATTTTCTAATTTTCCGCGTATTTTTACATTTTTTTTATTTCATATAAACCTTTTCTTGACAATAACAAAAGAATTAGCGAAATCGGTCCAGCCGTTCACCGTTCATTCATATTTATGTATAGGAATAGATATGCAGAAATATACATTGTTTAAGTATGTGTAGGTCATATCTCACCTTCGATGAAGAGTCAGGTAGAGTAGAGATAAAAAGAAAAGGCTCTAAATTAATATAGGTCAAAAGTGTTTCGTTACATTTTACGAAGCATTGTTTTATTTACTATTTCCAGTGATGAAACACAATATAGACCTATATTATGGTTAATTCGTTTTTCCAGTAAATAGGTTTGACTGGCTACAAAATTTAATTAGAAACATTTAATTGTAGTTTAAATTAGTTATCACGCTTGATGTATCAGGGTTTGTTTCCGGTCATTTTTTATCATTAACTAATCGGACATTACCTTTTGGAATAGTTTGTTGTGATGAAGGATGTATACATGTATTTTATTATACTATAAGATGTATACTTTTTTAAAGTATGATTCATCTAATAAACAAAACAAAACAAGTAGCTTACAAAAAATCGAAGAAGGAACAATATTGCGATAATATCTATTTAGCAGACATGCTAATTAGATATTATTTTATTCGATTGATTGTAATAAAAATTTGTGTTTTCCGACGATTTTTTTTGTTCAAGTTTTTTGTTCCAGATCACCTTTTTTGAAACTCCCCTATTCGTAGTATTATCGATACAATAGGCAATCAATTAAAGTTCAAAAATTGTAATTCGTTATCAATCCCTTGCTCTCCCCAAGGAGTGCTCGAATAACTTTTTGTTGAATACTGTTTGCCGTTTGATAGATAACGCGTTATCATTACTTATAAATAACCCTAATTTATATTTAAGTAATTTAGGAAAATTACTTCTGGGTTCAGTAGATATGATTCATCAAGTTGTTTTACTGATACGACGTATTTCGGAAAAGCATTGTATTATATAAAATAGCGTTACCAAGCATCAAAACTTGATTGCAAGAAATTAATAGCCAAACCCAAAAAAAACCTCTGATAACAAATTTAAAGATAATTGTGTTAGGTAAGCCTAATTAAGAATTTCCCTTAGAGGTGACAAGAGCAAAAATTTAATATAGAAGTATTATTATAATTATAATTTTAAGCGGGCTTTTGTGAATCACTTTTTCAATATCACACATTTAAATATCCTTTATGAAAACTCAAATGGTTTAACTTTACTAACAGACTTTAATTCACCACTAAAACAATAGCATAAATATAAACCTTTTTCGTCAATAGTATTAATCCGATTGATTTCCGCAACCCACTGATTTGCATTACATCAATCATTGATACATTGAATTAATTTGTCGGACGCACTATTCTACCCAAAATATTATTTGTATGAATACACCAGTCAACAACGCGGTTTTAGTTAAATTCTGAGCCTTTATGTAAAAATTGTAATTGTGTCTTATTCAATTGAATCATTTTGATTCTACTTAAGAACCTCATTGTATATTGATATACACAGTTTCACGAGTGATAGTTCTTCAAAGAGAACCTTCTCCACTACTTGCGGAAACGACGCTCTATCCTACATAAAAACTCCTTAGATATTGATGTACCCAGTTTCAAGAGTGATAATTCTTTAATGAAGGCCTTCAACTATTTGTGAAAGACAAGTACGACGCTCTATAATTCGGCGTTGTCTGATTCCACTTCTCATTTCTACAACTGCTCTCACAATAGTGACACATTAAGAGGTTGCGGTAGGACACCTGATCGAGGCTCTCAACATCAAGGGTGATAAGTCACGTGACTTATATAAGAATTCAATTAAAATAGATTTATGGGGTTGTTTATCATTTGCAAGTCTAACAGTGCACCTCGATAAGTTTGATTGATTGTATTATCACTACCTTCTAGACATTTACCTATTACTTCAATCCAAATAAAATTCTGTAAACTGTTGAATTTATTTATTAAAAATGTTCAAATTTATAGAACTAAATTGTATTGTGGTCGTTTCTAGATATTTTCAACAATGTAGGCACACTACTAGTTGGTGCCGCTGTTACGATAAAAATGTTCTGTGATAGTATTGTGAAGAGAAACATTAGTTAAAAACTTTTGTACGCTCATTGTGTAATTGTATGTACAAAAAATACAAATACAGAGTTGCCTAGTTTGTTGAGCTTTATATTTTTAGCTAGGTTCATGAAAAGGAGTTTGTATACTCAGTTTCAAATAATGAACCGGCTACCCTAACAACTAGTCCATTAGTGTTTCTGTAGTTTATTTTTAAATATTTTATTGTTTAAGACATGTTACTTTGTATACAACTAATATTTGATTACAACTTGTATTTTTTTATGTATCTTTATTGAAAGTAAGTGTCAATAAAACATGGCAATTTGACCCTTGGCTGCTTTTCAAGATTAGGACACGCCATTCAGTCTAAAGTTGCTCAAAAATCCTTTGCTACGTTGCCAATTTAAAAGGAAATTAGTGACTAACAATCCTTAAAAAAAAAATGAAATGCTATTAAATTATATAAAATATTATTAAAAAGATGGTTCGACTTCACTTTTGTGCCCGACATAGTCTGATGCTTAGACTTAATCAACTGCAAAAACCCTACTTTGAAGTCGCTTTTTTTGGTTTTTAAGAACATCTGTTAGAACTAAGACTTTCAAAAACCGACGACTGTTTTTTAGGCAAAATATCGTAGAGTATTTTATGAAATGGTCATAATTTAAAGACCAAAGGGGCTGAACGAAGTAACATTACATTAGCGTAATTACGAGAAGAAAACGTTTGGGCATTGTGTCGGTTATTTAAAATGGTATTTAAGAAATTCCGAGCATTGAAAAATTAAATAAGTATTGTAGAGTCCAGTGAATGCACAGATGTTTGTAGGTATGTAGGAGTCACACGTGTCTCACATATCGTCAAAAACTTTATTGCAAGAAAGCTGCCGGCCGTACTGGCGAACACTAACTTTGCTTTGCATAAAATGGGGGCGTGAGCCACACACGTGCGGCATATACCTACATTATAAATATTACTTAAGTATGTAGAGAACCTTGCGACACAACTTTGGGATTTACGTATGTAACGAGTATACAATACGTACTATTTTTCCGTGATAACGTTTTTGGCAATAAATATTTATTACCATTTAAAAGATCATCTAATGTTCAAACCTTCTCTACATGGAAAGAGACCTGTGCCCAGCCCGGCAGTGAGCATTTTGTATTATTATTTATAATGTTTCAGAAAAAGTATGTGCCTAGCCTACACATAATTTATCGACTACAACATTAGGTTATTGACTGTTAATATATTCCAAGTTTTGAAATTTCAGGTCCCTTCGTTTGAAAATCGTTTTTCCTTATATGCCTGATAAATATTTGAATTACAAGCCGAAAATATGTTTAAATTTATTTGTTCTTAATGTGTGCTATATTAGACTAGGTGTTTAGATGTTAACTGTATGTGGTTATGGTTTACGAAACCTCTTTAACTTCAAAGAAAAAATCCTTACCTATCCTAGTTCCATAATGGTCGCCTACAAATTAATTTTATATGCATCCAATCATATATGAAATTCGTGTATTAGGAGATCAACATTTTTTTTGTTAAATTAACTAATAACGATTTATATTGGTTGAGAGATCACGATCCATACCACCGATCACAGCACTTAAATTTCTCACTTATAACTTTTTACCAGCTCAAGAGATCGGCTGTTAGATACAGACTTCAAAATGGTGTCTAAAAACGTTAGCTCTTGAATGTCACCATAAAAGACAATGGCTAGCTCCATGCATATTATCGTTATGCTGAACATTAACCTTCACGTCTGTTACAATGAACTGCTACTTAAATAAATAACTGTTAATAGCAGCCACGTTACAAGTAGGTGCTCGTATAGCTGCCCATTATGAGACCCGGGGGGAGTGACGCTACCCGAGACCATACGACAGCTATTGCAAATAATAGCTGAGTGGTTGAGGTCACCACGCGAAACCCACTGAGTACGACGTGTCACGAGTTCGATCTCCGCGTGGGGCAAGCATTTGTGTGATCCATGCTTTTCCTGAGTGTGAGTGTTTTGTGCATGTGATGTTGGAATGTTTGTGAAACCCCCTGTTACACGAGGTTTAATTTTCTTTAAAAGGGAGTCATGAAAAAGAGTGCGTGTAACCGTCACACGCGATTGAAGTAAAACTTTTTGACAGATCTTTTATTTCATAAACTATCTATTGACGAAATTCAAAAACAAAAATAATTAAAAACCGGATGGTACAGAACCGTGATGCCATATTGCCGTAAAGTTCCGTTGCATTGTCGTCCCTAAATAAGTTTTACTTCACAAAAACAGAAAATAATGTGACGTCTACATACATAAACATATTCACACAATAATAAACCTAAACAAGTCTGAATTCTAAGCTACCCTGGTCCATTAGCAGAGGGATTGCAGTGCAGATATTTTGCTTTAAAACAGGGTTTAGTAATTTTCGTCTACAATTTTCATTTGTTTTTGTCTTGGATTATTCCGTTACTGTGTTTCAAGGTATTTATTTGAGGTGTTTAAATCTAATGGAAGACAAGAATGATTAAACTCTTAGTGTTACTTGAAACAGAATAGTAGAGTCTAGTTAAGTTTCAAATAAGAAGCAAAGTGCTCACACTTAATCTGCTACTTCACTCAACTTTTGCGAACTGTCTTAAGTCTACATGCCGAAACAAGTACAGCCACTTATTATCTTTACAAAGGTTAATGAACAGACATACTCTTACAAAATGACTTAACTTAAGTTTCCATATCCTTTTAAAAACACCAATTATTATTAAAAAAAAGCTGAGGTATTCCGTCCCGAAGTTTATATTTCTTGCTACGCTAAGGAATTCGTAACATTTTTCTTAAAGAAAACAACAACTCTTTAGTAAGAACTGCAAGAAAATGGGACCTAGTTGGGAAATCCCTATCTGCAGATGGGTCTCGTAAATTATTCGAGGTATAGTTGTGCTTTTGCGAAAGATCACATTGTCGGGAAACAAGCATTCCGGAGGTTTCAAATGTATTGAATCTGAATTTGCATTGTTTGTCCTCTGAATTGATTTCAAACGTAGATATGAGCATGCTCTGCAATTCATTCTCTATCTAGGTATAAAGCAAATTTAGTGTAATGAGAATAAAACAAAGTTTTGATTTAACTCTCAAGTACATTATAAGAAGCGACTTAAATTATAATACATAAAGAAAGAAATTAAAAAATCATGCAGGTATGTGGTTAACCATCTACATCCATTTTGTAATAAATATTTGAACATGCTTTTAAGAATTCATCACAGATCTCCTTAACATATCATAATAAGCATGTATGAGAAAGTAACATATTTTTGAGATACACTAGCTGTCATTTTTGATAACTAAGTTGTTTCTTCATGTATCAAAAAACATCAACAGAATTTAAGAAGACATTTCTGAAAAATAATTAAATTACAAAATTTCTATTTTTATTTTTTAACCTCAACGTCTGTTGTAAGAAGAAAAACATTTACAAATATTTTATTCAAAAGCGTAAGGCGAATACATAAACGAGTTTAAACAACTCCCTGAGTTTTCACAAGTACCAACATTCTGCAATCATATTATGATAACATACGTTCGTATAATTTTTCAAGCTTGACTTTGTATGACAGCCCGTCACAACATGCCGTTGGAATGTTTTCACATCAAACATTTGTATATACGAACGCAGGGCTGAAGGCTACGTTTAATATATCGATGTCATTCCGCCCGTATTGCATGTCACTTTGAAAATATGCAAAATCAGGATTCCAAAGTAACAGTAACTAAGTGATTGGATTTCTGTGTTATGGGTGCAAACAGGTGGCTAATATATTTTGAACGTTGTACAAAGGAATAAACTTATATATTATATTCTTCTCCTCCTCAAATATTTGTTCGTATGCTAGCTGATTTTAACCTAGCAAAAGGATCTACTTACAGCCTGTAGAATAAAGATCAACAAAGTTAAACAATAGTATTAATACAGAATAAAAGATTATAAAAATAAAAACACAAGCATCTGGGTTTAAACTTTTTTGTAGTAACCTATAACTATGCAAGCCGTTTCATTTGATATCCAGATTTGAGAAGAATATGTAATTTGTCGACTATTTGTGCACCACATAAACATGGGTGAGAACACTTTATACAAAAAGCAGTTCATGAAAACGATCGTAGTTATACGTAGGCAAAACCAAAAATATTACTTGAAAATATGAAGTATAATATAGATATTTCATCTAATGTTATACAAAGGTAGGTAAAATAAACAGTACGAATATTTGCTCTCCAAATCTAGATAAGAAAACCTCCTTGCTCAAAAAACATTTAAGAAAGCGAGTTTTGACATCGGTGCCGACACAAATTATTCTTAGTGTTTCTTAGTTGAACATTTAGGCATCACAAGTTTTACTAGGCGCACTGTGATGTATGCTCATACATATTTTTCCGAAACCCTTAAACCTAGTCACATGTTGGTGTCGGCTGGCCTTGCGTAACATCCAGTGCGCACAAATGTCACAGGTGAAGTGAGCTGGATTTATTGTTATGACTTAGATTTCAAGACAGTCTACGCAATGAGATTTTTTTTGAAGAATTGCCTACAAATTTGAAGTTTGTCTTGACAGAAAACTGTGATAGGAGTTTTTTCTACGAAATCATTTTTATAGGGAATTTTAAATAAAACCGTCATTTCTATAATCAAAAATGAAAATGGAAAATGTGTGGAAATAATATCAATTCTCTTTCTCTTAGTGAAGGATTCATTCACCCTTGTAATATACAAATAAAAAAAAATGTTTCTAAACGTTCAAGTAAGGCCAAAACCGTTTTACAAAACGAGACATAAATAATTCATTAAATTAAACTTCAAACAAAATAGGACATTCATTTCAATGAAATATGTACAATACAAAATCGTGTTTGTTTCGAATTTTTGTTTTCACTACCTGTGTAGGTCGCATAGGTACCTAGCATATTTATGCAGCTACTCGTAATTTAAGCAATATTTTGTGCGGAATGTTTGTTAACAGTTATTCATGCCGCTGTCACCGTATGATGTATGTTATGTGCAAGGCGATTCTACTCGTATCAGATATTTTCTATTTCTGTCACGACGTTGGTGGCGGCCGCACCGTAATCCAGCAATATTTTTGTTAAGGTACATAATCCGTATATTTTTTCGTTAGTGGAATGTGACCGCAGCCTGATAAATGTGCCTGCTAAACTGAGATAATGTACAACGCGTCCGACGCATTATCTCGCTACGTTTTCTCAAAGTGAATCTCTTGACTATACAAATGTCAACATTAAGTATTACAAATTGTTTAGGAATGTAAAACAGAGCGTTTAGTCTCGAGTTTGAATAGATCGTTTGTTATAACTTGGTTTACTCGAGGCCCTTAAGCAATTTATTGATTGCGATCAAACTGAAAAGTTATTGTTAGTTTAGGTTTAGCGTGCAGTGCGAGGACTCGGAAATCTAATTAATGAGTACGAGCTCCCCGCGCTCGTAGATTGCAGACGCAGCACTGCACCGGATGAATGTGAGCCCGTTTCAATTATCATTTCATGTTGTTATTGCTCATAACGCCGCTCGCATGAAGGATATAAATGATGCTTATTAAGCACCGCCTTTTGTTTCAAGCTATCAAGATAGATGACTAATAACGGCGCTAAAATGTAGGAACGAATTGAGTTACTTATTAAATTTTTCATTTCGTTAAGAGGCCGAAATGTTTTCCGTTTTCCTTTTGAACTTTATTTGTAATATTAAATCCGTTTTATTTTTCATGTCGTTTAATGAAATGGGCCGATGGGCATTTTTCCGGGGTCCTGTCAAAAGATAGCCACTCCTATTTCCTATCGGAAGAAGTTAGCACTTTGTGTTATATCCTTTCGTTGTTTCAATTTAAGTTGGACATTTATGATAGTCTTATTGTGGAATTACAGGACGGCGGAATCTAGTAGAATCGTCGAGACGTGCTCTACTCATGAGCTCTAGGGGATTTCTCTAAATCCTACCTCAGCTCCCTCGTTCAATCTGTAATGATAAAACTTTAATGTACAGTTATTTTAGAGAAACAGAAGGAGTAATTCCAGACGTCTCGATGCGCTTGTTCAGGGGTATTAGTCCATGTTACTTCCAGTTAACTGAGAAACAAAATAACTTACGCTAAAATGGGTTAGCAACAGTATGTATAAAATACTTACTTAACATTACATCGCAACTTTCCTGGAAGGTAAAATAATGTGGCCTTGTTTATTTTAATACTTAGAAATGGTAGTCGTGCCTACGGATTCAATATTTTGTATCGGTATGACAACAAAAGGTGCGGAGGCTCCTTTTTACGTATTTTAGAGGCAAAAGACAGGAGATTTACCGGCGAGAGGCTTTTCTTGGGGTTTTGCGGATACTGGGGCGTAACTAACTCTACGAGTGAAATGTGTTTTTACATAAATATACTTTGACTCTATGTAATATGTATGTATAATAAATTATGTATACTATACCTTCGAAGAGTTACAAAGCTACTGCACAGTCACACCTGTATTTTGCGAGAGAGTATTATGTGGTATTAGTCTAATGCCGTCTTATACAGTTTAAGAAAACTCCAATTAAGTCTGTGCAACCGCGGAATAACTAAGAAATTACAAATGTCGGGTCTCTACCTGGCATCGTTCCCACGTAAGCCTTTCTGTGTATTAATCCAGTTCACTACGTTGTCTGCCTGAAAAATGAAATTACAGAAGTAAGCGAAAAGTGAAATATATGTAAAATTATATTATATTCGTTAGTAAAACGAGGAAAGCGGCTGCTCTTGAAATTTACATCCGTAAATTAAAACGTGTCAATAGCCATCTTGCTCTTGTTTGTACGAACTTCCCCGCTGTTCTTTGTTTATTTTATTTAACTAGCACTTGCAGTATTTATATTGCACAATTCGCATTATTTACTCTTTTAATTTTGTTTTCACCCTCGAGCAGAAAAGGGGAAGTTACACATCGGGCAAGAATAATTTAATATTCTTAAGAACAACGGTGCTATCCCAATTAGCTCTGAAAAATAACTCAAACGTATCCCACAAGTGAGATTTTTCAACAAGTTTCTCAATTTGGGCGAAGGCTTAGCAGTTTTACGATGCCCAGGGGACTCTCGATCGTTTGCCTACAAAGTATTATTTTATATGAATTTGCTTTCACCGATAGGAATATAACATTAAGTCTATATTCTCAATCTACTTGGTATTGGAAGAAGCAAAAAGGCTCGTATTCTTATTAAAACGGTCGAATCGGACGATCGACGGTCGGGCTGTAACAATTGCTACAAATTGGATGTGAAAAATGTTGTAAAGTTTTATGAATTTAGTATTTTATTGTTGCTGGCCGAGTCGATGATCTGTTACGTAACATCGTATGTTGTTTCACAATAAATGGTACAGAACAACAGAGTCTTGATGCGCATTGCTTTGCCAATCGCGATCACAGCATTGGGAACGGAAAAGATGTCTATCTAAATGCAGATAACGGAGCGTGTTGTGTACACTTAACAAGCCACGCGAGTGATTACCATACAAACGATACTAATTAGCGTATAACATGGAACTTTAATTAATGTTATTGAGACAGCCATCCAGGCGTGAATTAGGGCCAACTTACAAATGTCGTAATAACCAAAGTAATCGAGTCGTTGTTCATGAATAATTATTTAGCCAGTTAGTATTCGCTAGCGTTATGTAGCCAATTGTATTCTCGGTATCCGTATTCGGTTTTGAATAGATTTAGTGCTTTTGCCGTGGCTGGTCATCCCTAACGCCATGCTGTTATGACTACATTAAAGCTGTTACTCTAACTCTTGGTCTATTAACTATGCTAACACAAATTAACGATTCGGAAATGAAAAAACAAACCTGAAGTAATAAACTACCTAATCAAGCTTTCGAGCTGATTGCTTAGATATAATTTCATCGTAAAAAAGGAATAATAATTAAGTATGCTAACCAGTATTCAAATAACGTTTCCGACCTTGTTAGATGAAATGCTTGATTACTTGTTTAATCGATCGATTGCGAAGAACGAGAAACTTTGTGTTAAACTTCTTGCGGGTGCGGGATTGTTTACAAAAAATGTTTGATCCTATTATTGGAGATCATAAAAACTTTTTCGTATGATTTCAAAGTTCTATAACCTTTTTTGTATGTTTATTTCTGAAAGAGTTCTTTTGTTTGCCATTAATTAGAAAATAACGAGGTTTAATATGTTTTTTTTTGTAACATAAACTGGACTAAACAAAATTTAAACTAAGTTTGAATTTTGTAGCTCTGAGATCAGACAAAAAAGGATCTGTTTGCTTGTGGGTGTTAGTTAGATTACGTAAACTGGCAAAACGTAACTTTACTTTTAATTAATACTCGGCATCCAGGGTACATGAGTAAATTAATTAAGTCTAAACAGAGACGAATGCGGATTTAGTAAATGGCATGTCCTTCAAAATGTTTACGTAAGTTGCATATATTTTTCAGTAGAGGGGGGAAAATCTGTTTAAGGACGAGTCGGACTGAAGACACAGAGGGGTTCCCACAAATAGGGTAAATGTTAAAAAAATCGGTCACCAGTAATTTTATAATCATAACAACCGTTGCGATAGTGGCAACAGCAATACATCTTTAGTGAAAATTTCAGCTGTCTGCCAATCACGATTAATGAGATACGGCTTGATGTCGTTACCAAGCCGTATTTGGCGTAGGTACGGACGGACGGACGGATAAATGGATAGACAGACAGACGGTCAGCGGAGCCTCGGTAAAAGGTTCGGAGAAGAGCAATTATGTTTATAATAAAGATAATACCAAACAATATTCAAAAACTTTTATATTTTTTGAAACCAATAAACTACATAGTCGAAGTCAAATGAATTATTTCAATTAGACCAGTATATAGCATTTTGAACGTCAAACAATTTATTTATACAATATTAAAATCTAAAGTGTCAGTCAATCGGTCAGTCTCCTATTGTAGCTAACCTTGTGTAAATAAACAATAGAGACTGTTAATAGAACATAAATATACCTATTCCAGACCAAACCCACGTTTTCGCGTTAGTACTTAGACTTACCTCCTACTTACTGGTTAGAATTTTACTTAAGCACTACCCAACCCAAACCACATACCTCGTACGATATCAAAAATGTATTTGACGTTTGCCAGTCACAAGATACACCGAGGTATCGGTTTTGAATATGGCCACGTTTGCGTCTCGAGAGATTTGTAGTCTTCTGGGAAAGCTGTCTACATTTACATAAGTATGCAATACATCATGTACAATAGCAACGTTAAACCCTTTACGAGGTGCCTGAAACGAAAAGGGACGTAAAACTATTTTCGTTATTGCGTAATATTTGAAGTTGAAGTTGTGGTGTTTTATTAAACCGGCGCTTTAGTAAAGCTTTGTTTCTTTTAATAGTACTCTGTTATTGAAAAGCTTGTGGCAAGTTACAACTGCACAACTTGATCGAACACAGGATAAGTAACGCTTGATAAGGTCGGTCCGAGGATGGGTGACCATCTATGTGATAACGAGTTCCTCTATGTTTTGGAGGGCACATTAAATTGTGAGTACCCGCTATAATTAACACATATTCGCGCGTCGTTACGGGTAGTAAAGAAGCTAGAAAGTCTGTCAACTACTCTAAGGGTATCGTGTTGCCAAGGTAACTAGGTTGAGAACGTCAGGTAGGCAATCGTTTATTATAAAACTCTGGTGCTTAGCTGCATCTGGTTAGATTGGAACTAAACCAGAACATAGTTGGGAAAAGAAGGATAATGACTCTATTTGCTCCGTATGTACTATCTATAATTTAGACATGAATCAATAGTCATCAATATTGGTTAATTAAACCGCAAGAGTACTTTTTGACACTTGATAAGATGAGTAAATAGTAAAAACTCAGAACTATAAACATTACATATACATAACTATTTTACTTTGGGTAAAATATAGGTATGGTCCTAGATCGATCCTCATTTAAAATAGAAAAAAATCGCAATAAAACGATTTATATCATTTTAATATTTATTTAAGTCGCTATAACGTCTGACCTAGACTTAGAATTACGTGGGCAGAGTCCCAGACAAAGCAAAAGTATTATTTATCTTATCTATCGTGTATATGTTTGAATTATAAATTCATATAAAATAAGACATGACTATTGTATCACTACAAATATCAGTCGACATTCTTATTCGGTCTATTTTTTAAAACTAACCTAATTAAAAAAAAGAATATCGTTGAATAAAAGTAGGATCTTAAGTTTGAAATTAGAAGGTTATGACATGATAACCACCATCTTTAATTGACCGTCAATTGTAACTTAGGACAATGTTTTTTTTTATAAGATCATAGATTGATTACATAATTTGTTAAATTCAACGGAGATTGCCGCGTTGTTAAATATAGCCAGTGGGTATACCACGAGTGCCACAACCCACCGGATATTGCTCAGAGCATAGAAATGAACATCATTTGACTGTTTTAGTACCCTTTTCATATTATTTACGCACACGCCGCGGCTCATGAATATTTTCAATGATTTACACAGTCATCACGCTAAAGTTGTGTATTAATAAACTTTGTTTATTCACAGCAGATTACCTACGTTTTATTTTATTAACATATTTGAACTTAACTTTTTATTATTATTGAAATTCTCAAAATAGTTTTTACGAAAGCGACAAATGAAATATTATTTTTATTAACTTATTCTTTCAAATAAAAGAGCAAGTTTTACTGAAAATCACTAGAAAAATAAAAGTATGATTTCATTAAAACAAATTTGAAGTCTTCTCGAACACCCAATAACATTTTCAAACGGCCGAACATAATTTCTCAGCACAAAAATACCCGAACTCATTTTCTTGATATTGACATTTAATTTATACTTACAAAGATTGGATAGAAGTGACAGTGTAGAGCGCTGTCGTCATATTAACGCTGTGGACAGCTGGGAGCCGCCGGATGTTCTCGAAATAAACTAACCGAGCGCCCGGCCCCGCCCGCGCCCGCGCGCTTCTCGCAGGTGCCACTCCCGCCATGCATCATACTTCACGTATAATTAAGGCGTGAAAGATCGCGCCAAACATGCAACGCAAATGACACGCTGCAACATACAAATAGACAACCCAATTAATCTAAAAAAAACGCCCTCCGAACATGTCTTGTACTTATTAGTCTTATTACGCTATTGTAGCAACGTCGTAACTTAAGTATTCAGATTTACATACTAAGCTACAAGCGAATACTTTCGTTACATAAATTCGTAAGCCAGCTCCTACATTTCAATTAAAGATGATATACGTTGAAAGGTTCGAATCCTAAGATTAAATCAGTTTTCTCGTGATATTATAAGGCTTTTAGGGAGCTATACCGTGTAACGGCGATAAAGTGGTGAATTGAAAGCTAGACACGCTCGCTGTGCGTTGCTTTATGAATTCACTTTGTACGAGGCGGGGGTCTACCACCATATCTCAAAGTTATATTATGTGCAATTGTGGAAGTGGGATAGCGCTACAAGGCGTAAAGCGGCGTCTCTCTTTCACGCCAGCAATAATATTACATTCCGATATCGTGGTATGGCCTCTAGTTTTACTTTACAAGCGACTATAAAACTCTCGTATTTTGTAAAAGGTTTTGAAGGAATAATATTTGATGGAGAAGATCCAGTAAATATTATTATCTTAGAAAGTGAACCGCAGCGGTAATCCTCGAGGATGTGTTTCGCGCACACGTCGAGATTGCATGATTACGGAATAGGTGTGCTCCATCGCCGCATTATATCAAAATATTTACTCAGTTGGCTGGCATTTTGTGTTGAGATTTAACTTTATAAGACCGACTTTTGGAAGGAATCTGATACTATCTCTTCGTAACGTTTCCTTTCCACCGTTGCTGACTGTTATTAGACAAAAGTATACAGAAATAAATAGCGGTATTTTTTTAAACGACTCCCTTACTAAAATGTAACCTTACCTTGGGATTTCACAAATATTCAACGTAACATGCACAAAGATATCAATCGACCAGCAATCATGCATCACATTAACGCTTGTCTTACGCGGGGATCGAACCCGTAACCGTTCGGCGTGTTGACCACAACCAATCGGCTATCAGTGTAATTAGTTATTACTTTGTGATATCCATAAAAGAGGTTTTAATAAAACTGAGTTGACCTATAAAATATCACTCGAATGATCAAAACACTCGCTGAAATGTTTCAAAAACCAAGTGTGCAATGCCGTGGAGCTTATAAAATGTACCTGTGCTTTATGGAATTGCCCGCTTGGGAAAATTGTGTAGCGGAATCGTGTATGAAAATATTTACGCTTCAAACTACGATTCTAGAGTGTAATATTGAAAAATACCTTTGTTTACTCATGCGTGAATTGGACTTGAATAAAATGTGTTAAGTTGATTATTGTTAAAGTAATAACAGTGCCGTATTCCGTATCATTTTAATTTTCAGCACGCAACGAACTTTTACGTACTATTGTCGAACATTAAAAAGTTATTTACGTAGTAACGTTTTCAGTAGAACTAAATAATTACATAAATAGCAAAACATTTCCGTACAAAGCATGTCATAAGTTAAATACACCGCGGGGCAATGCATGACACGGGTTAAATAAAAGGGATCAGGATGGCTGATACAACCTTTTGTTTCCATAATAACTCGAGTAACTTTATGCTTGCGTGATGGAGTAACAAAGAATCCCCTATTTGTCTAGTAAGCATTGGTGTGGCAAAGTTTCTGTGTTTCGCGCCCCGCTACATGACTGCTACGGATGTCTCCGCCGAACATTTCACTCAAGTACCTATTCCGCAACTTTTATTTGATATGTTCATAACGTCTAACACTCATTCTTATCGGTCAGCTTACGAGCGTGCTTTGTTTATAATGCGTTTTTATTTAACCCTTCGTTACTAGGGTTCGCGTAGAAATTGTGCAATATAAATAATTTATGAAGCAAATAATGTACAAATATGCTCGCCTCTGTTAGATCGGAAAGAGAAGCAATAAAACGCGTGAGGCGTGTGCGGTTGGCTGCCGAATAAAAGGACGAGTGTGTGTGTATAAAAAATCTAACGAGGATGTAGGACAGTGGCGGCCGCGGCCGGTGCGTCACGCCGCTCTCGCGCCATTAATCTCGGTTTTATTATAAACACAGAAGCCGACTAAATCATAAACATGCTTAATGTAAGCCTACTTCGTGAGCCCTTTCAAACGAATGCTTTAAATAAAGTGTTCATTGAACTATTTGGTTACTTGACAATCGATGTGAATGTTGTACCGCCCTTACTTTTTATGAGTTCGTTGACTCTTCACTAATATAAAATCGATATAAAATTGCCACTTTTTAAACTAGAGGCCTACTTATAAAATTTTATTACAATATCGAAAGGCAAACGATCGACGAATATTTTTATCGACCTTGTACACACTGTGTGTCTAGGTTTAGTTTATTTCGTCACAAAGGCTTTAGCAGGTACCTACTTCACATTCAGAAGGACACCGTTTGTGTTTACATTGGACAGTGAAAATATTGCATTGGGATTGGGACAACAATAAATAATACATGTCGGAAAAAGAATAACTCATTCCACAACATGTGCTAACAATGGCCTACAGGGAGATACCTACATATGTTTGTTAATTTTAAATGTTCTTGTTTTTCAATTCAATCGACCTTACTTTTCTCTCTGCCCGTTGCCCAATATGAGCGATATCAACAATGGATGTTATATTTAATGTAAATCCAATTAAACAACGCATTGCGTACAATAAACGTGTTGTTTTTCTCAAGGAACAACATGGCTACGAGTCTACGACCGCTGCCAAAACTTATTATTACGGCTGTCTACGAGGATACATTATTTTATTTACTTCCTATTAATATCCGAATAAACGTACAACATATGTTTCCTTTTCTTATTATTTCCCTCATAATTACGTCAGTTCAGAGTTACAGTTTCTTTGGAACAAGTTAGTTCTAAAACATGTATATTCTGCTTCGTAACTGTTATTTATTGCCTTTAAATAACAGTTACAAGAAGACCCTAATAAATTTATAACTGTTATCCAAAGTCGATAATATATTATAATCTCTTTCGTGAATATCTAACACTTTCTATTCGAATATCTACTAAAGCAGGAACGTATTAAATAATAGGTATGTACTTACGTACTATTATTGTCAAAGTTTTAATTGGTCAACTTCGCGATCCGTCAGGTACCGTACAGCTGTTCTTAATAACTGTGCCGAAAGCTTTGCGAATTGCGTCACAACTCACACCGTGTGCGACGAGAATCAAAATGTGGAACACTTGCCTGTTCGAGAGAGTATCGATAACTTGTTCACTTGTACTGTGATTAAAAGGGGAAGTAATCTAATATTAGTTATTTATTTAAACTATGCTTAATGACATTCGCTATGAGTTCAGGGTTTTGTTTTGTAATTATTCCGCTGGGCATTGTTAATTTAATAGTTGCCGCCGTCGCGGCTCGCCTACAGCATTTGCAAATTTTGTTTTGATCTACATTCCTGGCGATTATTCATCAGTTGTTGTTTTGTAATTAATCTTCAGACCCATCCGCTTCATGGCGAAAGCTTTTTATTGGAAACTGTAACGAATTGTTGTTATTTTAATTGTATTATCAAGATTAGGTAGAGTTATGTGACACATTTAGAAAATTAGTCAGTAGAAGTGTTCAGTTACTACATCGCGATTTAACTGCTTTATATTAAGCAGCCAGTGTAATTAATTAAGTACAATAAAACGACACAAAGGTATTCAGGATAGTTATCATCTCAGTAAATTACAGCTTATTAACAAACTTTGGAGAATAGGTTAGGTTACCAAAATAGGTTCTTGTTTGCGGATAAATCTATGGAACATAACAATATTGGCTATAAAGATTAGGAAACTTCTTGCGAAGTCCCCTCGTGGGCTAATGTAGTTGAACAAAACGACATAAATCTAAGTTAAAAGTTAATTTTGTCAATCCGGATAATTCCTCAAGGTTTAATCAGACTAAGTTGGGTGTAATTAATGTTCACTAAGGCCACACAATCTAGGAAAGCTTCGGCTTAGCCCGCTACGGAAATCGGAGTTTGCAACGGGCGGGCGCGCGCATCAGCGGGGCGGAGCGGGAGCGCGAGCGGCGAGCGCCGGCCGCCAGTGCGATGGGGGCGAGCGACCGCACGGAACGCGCCGCGCACCCGCCGCCCGCCGGCACACTACCCCCGCTCTGATATTACGTCCGCGCCTGTCAACTCACTCAAACAAATAACACATCGGGTTTATTATTAAAAGTCCCGCTTGATCAAAGTTTTAGCTAAATTAATTAAACACTGCGTTAGTAAAGTGACTTTGTTTACCGATGTTTTGTGCGACTTTCCAGAACGGGAAAACTTTTTGAGGACTTGACGGTAAAACTGCGATGTATATGTGTATGTATCGATGTGTTATTTTTTTTTTATTTAGTAATAAATCATAAGCATCATTAGTGTTCCCATTGACAGGTTTACGTTAGAAATACATCCTTGATGTTTGATGTTAGTTTAATAATAACAGTATAAACGTTAATCAAACTAAATTTGTATGACGCTTATTTATATTTAAGGTTTTATATAATAGGTTAGAAGGCTATACTTAGACGTATATATTCCATTAACTGATAATACATCATAAAATATATATTTGTTGGTGATCTAAGCACGGTCAAGTAACAGACGAATATAAATTAAATAATTAAAATGTATAAAAGAGCCAATAAATATGTAAAATGTTGGTGGGTCAACAGAAATCAAAGGGAACAAAAAATGTAATTAAAAAGAACATGAGATGAGGGTCAATTTTATTACGTCACCGAAGATAGGCACAAATATAAGTTGAACGGACTCGTTCGCTGAAACAATTGTGGCGATAGCGTGATTAAAATGTAGAACAAAGGTTCACCATTACGTGGTCGATTTCATTACGGAATTTGACGGTGGGCGGTTTCTGCCAAATTGCCGATACTGCCGATACATCGACTTTTGGCCTGCGTATCTTCCTCATTTTCTTTTGTAAATCACAGGCTATCTACATAAAACAACGCATAAAGAAGGGAACGAAAGTCATCCAATTCGAACCATTCTGCCGATGTTAAATGAATCGGCTAAATACATTTCATTAATTGATTTTATACCGAAATAAATTTCGCTCTCTCATTTATTTAGTACTTTTATTCAATGTAACAGGATTGCCTTGCTCAGACTGGAATAACTTGCTTTATTTAAAAGTAATTAGTAATTTAGATCTTTTGTTTCAATTGGGCTCTGATGTTCAGTAATTTTCCATTTCTGTTAATAAGACGCCTACAACTGTACTCGGCTACTTCAGTAGAGTAAATAGTCTATATTAGATCTAGTAATAGGTGTGGATCTAGGTTCAGAGATCTAATAAGTGAATTCGACGTAGCTCTTATAGACCTTGAGACTTTATTAATAAAACCCTCTTTAACAATGGTACCTATTGATTTGGAACTGATGACTTTACATTCAATTTATATCCATAATAATCCATATTTATTTTAATAAGAAAATACGGAAAAACTATAGAACTACTATATTGTATTTGGTAAAAATGTTTTCCGTGGAATTTAAGAATCAAAATAAAGACTTAAAATGTAAGTCAGATTTGGTTTTAATTAGCGAAAGCGTTGCCAAATGTATGCAATGAAAATATCGTTTAAATGGTTTAGAGAAATAAGCTCAAAGCGGTTTCAAGTGTCTTTTTCATGTAAATTTGTTAGTTGAATGAAACCTATTGACGATTGGTCGCATGTCTATTTTGAATTTTATCGTTGAGCAACTTCGAGTGGGATTAATTAAAACTCTTTTATTTTAATTTTGCATGAAAACCTTTGTATTAAACTACCATCTACATACATATTTAAGTATAACCCTAGGCTTTTCTCTTCTTAAAGACATCTCCGGAGACACTTATCAGATAACAACTGTTTAACTTGAAAATCTAACTAGATTATATTATAAAACCAAAGTCTCTATATTTTCTTTTCTCTTTAACAAAAGGTGTTACTAATTGATGTTGTGAAGATAGTCAGGTTATTACTGTCTGGAAGTGAAAAATCGCTTCCTTTATCATTACCCCATGACTGGACATAGGCCTCTCTTTGTTTATGCCATACTTATCTGTCTTTTGCATCGATACTGTGTCTGGTGTATTCTTTATGTCATTTTTCTATTTCCTTAAAACCTCCATTATGATTTATAGCACCAAGAGTCATAGCTGTAGCGTTTTAGAAGAACCTGTAAAACGGTCTACTTAAATCTTATTTTTTCTTTATTTCAATTTTAAATATTGCTCGTTGCCTGGAGGCATACCGCCGTCTCTTACAGAATATTATTGTAGTTTTAGAAGTGTGATAGCTCATAACACCGACTAGGTTGTCGTTGTTCTATCACGAAAAGAGTAATATTACCGTAGGAGATGGCCCTTTGAAATGGTCATCATTCACCGATGCGACAGGTCGGCAGCAACCTGCTTACTCGGCGTACTAGCTTCGGGCATATTCTCTTTTGCTATCGCTCGAAAGATCTTATCGTGTTTACATAAAAATGATCAGATCTATCCAATGTTTTCTGTTATTTATTGGTTTGTTTTACATCTGCTTACTCACTACTTTTTAAATAGTTGTTAAAGTATAGAGAAATGGTAGAGTTGGTGACATGTGACTTATCTAGAAGCAGTATCAAAGCAGACTTGTTAACAAGATTTGACGACGTAACAAAATAAGATCCTATCTTTGCTAAAACCAAGGAAACTCTACACATAAACGGACTAGTTCTATAATACAATACATACACCTAACTTGCTAGTAAATAACAATTTCCGGAAAGCTGTAGACCCGTCGTTACGCCTGCCAGAAGCACAACAATTAGGATTTGATTGCTATTAAACTGTAGCAATAGCCACAACGTGTAGAGAAACAGAAAGGGCAATATTCTTAATCGTTTAACAGCCGTTCGACTCAGAGATACCTCGCAGAGAACATGCATTAAAACTTTTAAGACAATACGTTGTACGGAACTGAAATAGCCCAACGGCTACCACGTTAAATGGGTTATTCGGCACTTATCGCCCCGAAGAAGCTCTTGCCTAATTGCGTTCGCTTTCACAGTGGGCTCAGGCCGCGGTTATCGTCTTCGGCGAGAACGTTCAGATCGTTTTGATCGTTCTAGACGTGTCGCTACTTCGATCGCCGAGGTCCCCGCAAAATGGAACTATTCCGTGACTTAGGTACATATCGGGCCATAGGAGGTAACTAGGCGAACTTTATTGCTATCTTTTGTGTTTCGCTGCCAGAAGATACGTTATGTGTCATAAAATCGAGATTATTGCGATTTTATTATTATGCCGTTAAATATACTATGTAATTAGTTTCTAGGTATGCCACTAAAATAAATTAAGGTTAAAATCTCAATTATAATAGTTCGGCGAACAGACTCATTAAATTTAGCGGCATTAACACGTGGCTGAAGGCAGTTAGTAATGAATTAAGCATGAGGATGTGGAAGCGAATTAAGCGAAACGTTTCGCGGGAACAATCATATCAGTTCGGTTAATAAAATCATTTAGATATTTGATATTCAATTTAGATTCTGTTCTTATACAAACGAATGAAAAATAAAACCTTTAATTTCGATTCGATAATTTAGATTTTGTGTTTTTAGGTGACTTTTAATGGTATTTAAAAGTACTTTGTTACATTTCAATCTTATACCTGTTTTTATAGTCAACAAGGTTCGTGTAAAAAAATGTGCATATTTTTAAAAAGCTTTCACGTTAAAGGACCCACTTTCACCTAAAAATAATGAAGAGTAAAACCAAGCTCCCATTTTTTCAATGGCCAGCTCGTTATTACCCCGAGTAAATGCGATATGACTACAAACGATAATTAAAATGATTTTGGACCAAACCGCAAACACAGAATGTTCACAAAATGTAGGTAATTTTTGACAGTAAACCTCTTTAAACAGCTAAGATAAAACCATTCAAGTGGAACTCTACTGGGGTTTCCTAATAGGATAATTTACTTTATGTTCTTATTAAAAGAATGCTTCTATTCTCTTCCTTAAAATGGCGAATAAAATACTTGAAAATTTTCTTACAATTTTCCTCTTTATTCGGTCCAGTACAGCTGTGCTTTAGCCATTACGAAGATTTATCTAGTTATAACAGACCTACAATTTCAACTTGTTCAACATATAATATAAGACATACTCTCAAAGATAAAAGCTGCTTTCAGACGGAAGAAAGTTAGCCTTTTTCCTAAAGTCTGAAAGTAGAACGAAGATAGCTTCAAGATATAACATTCCAAAACCTAGACCGATACTATGTGTTACTACAATAAACACATAAAAACCGTATATCTATAACTATCTAAGGTTATATTTGACTTGAGGGTAAAAGCCGGACCTTTATTCTCTCCATTTTCGCACCCTGAGAACCATGTATCTACTACTAGAAATAAACGACCCAATAATATATCATTCGATTGGCCTCTTAATTACAGGCAAACAGGTTCAATGTTAAGTAACCAATGTTACGAAAACCATTAATTATAATGAACACGGCTAACGTAAAATATTTAAGAATATTGAAAATGTAAACCTTCAGTGAATCGGAGTTGCTTCATTAAAACAGACAGTTCGAACTGGCGACGACAGGAAAATTAAAAAGTATAAAATAACTGAGTTAACATATGTATTTACACGAACAAAATGCATTGGTGGTACGATTCGTGTGAAGCATGAAGAATAAACGTTGGCATATCATCTCGTTAGGAAATATGGGACACGGTGCGACGCGCTCGGCAAAATGTGTTCCATTGCTCTTTGTGTCGCCTTCTTTTGTTCAGTGATACCCGCGTGCCCAGCATAACGTGTTGTGTAGTTTTTCAATAACTCACTGCATACCGCTACTAATTAAAGGGCTATGCCATTGAGGGGACACTTACAAACATTGTTTTGTTTCACCTTATCTCTTTAGTGTTAGGTTTTATTTTATGCTGCGAGTAATGAGCCTAGTTACTTTACTCTTGACCACTGAACGGAAGAGTATTGAAGCTTTGAAATGGGCTTTGGGGTTATTTGTGGTGAGATTACGATAAAATTATATTTAATGAAACAAAGAAATGATTTCATGGAACCATAGTTCCATTACACG
Source organism: Trichoplusia ni (assembly GCF_003590095.1). Taxonomy (NCBI): domain Eukaryota; kingdom Metazoa; phylum Arthropoda; class Insecta; order Lepidoptera; family Noctuidae; genus Trichoplusia; species Trichoplusia ni. Next base: position 12,279,855 of record NC_039483.1, read on the forward strand.
GTCTCAAACAAACAAGCACAAAAAGAACATTATTACCTAAAAAACTATTAGTACTAACAGACAGCTTAAACTTAAAAGGAAACTTAACCTCATCACTTAAAAGTATTATTTTCAGTAGACTTCTTAAAAAGAGTTGCGACGGAGATTTTTGGGCAAACCTTTTAAGTAAAATGATACTCTGAGGCGGGAAGTATGGCGTGACGCGGCTATCTGTTTCACAGCGTCATGACTCAAAACTTCCACACAAACTTAGAAAGGGGTTCATTTATTGTACCCGAACTGAAAAGAATGCATTTGGTGTTTGACTACTCATTAAATAAGATTCTAAAGGTCATTTAATTTGTTAATTCGTTTGCACAATCATCGACGAATAAATTCACTAATTGGCGACAAATATAATCAATCAAATTTACTGAGTAAATTTATCGCTCAATATTCATTCAATTTTAATAATCACATTACTCTAAGATTGATTAAAGTTCATGTCAATTACTTATTGAGGGAGGTACATTTTCGACGTAAAACGTAATTACATTATTAAGTTATTGATACCGCCATATTTTAGCGAATAATAAACATACGCACGGGGTCGGTTCCTACAATAGGGGGTGCGGTAAGCCTTCAATTAAAGAGGGGTTCGCTTTTCTCGTTATTTTATTCGATTAATGACGCTTTATGAACCTGAATACTTTACGTTAATAGCCTACTGTTATTTTGTATAAACTTATGCACTATTGATTTAAATCGATTTATAGCAAGGGGTTTCAGAAAATTTTACTGTTAAAGTAGGTAGGTAAATATTTTTCTTAGAATAGAGTTCTCATTGCAAATTAAAAACATTTAAAAAAATAGCTCTATTTTATCTTAATAACATACTAGTCGATGTGTCTCAAATTACGAGTTTGTAATATTGCCTTCGAAATAAAATCGAATATGGAGTCCAATGAACCAACTCGTAATAGTTTCAAGTTCCTGAAATAATTAATGAATAGCTTATTTAAGAAATGTTCAAACTTTCCCTTACTAGCGGTTTACATAGGCAAATTGAAGGATACTTCATTGGAAAGTTTTAAACAATTAATGGACTTGGTTATATTTCAGTAGGTATTGTAAACGTATAATGGCAATAAAGTTCGTCAGAGCCAAGACAATTCAAGTACCTAAAAACATTTAGAGGTGCCAATTTTAGTTTAAAATTGAACTTAATGTATAAAGTTACAAAATCATGTATTTACATTATTTATGCCTTTAGGAGCTGCTAATAGCGCTGAAAGCTTTGTGTAATGATGCAATTGCTATATATTGATGATGGACGATTTAAGCAAACATTTCCAAATTTCAACATCAGTAAAACAGAAATTTGCTTTGAATTATTCCACTATTTAATACCGCAACCGCGTTTGATCTGTAAAATTGAAGTGCTGTATATTGTCTAAATATATCAACAAAATGTTTACCAAACGCCTTTGATCAAATCAATTGTCATAAAATATGCATCTAAGTTGTTATAAAATATTTTTAATTTCGAACATACCTAACGTAAGGAAAATCTACAAAAAATATTTTAGAGAACATAGTTCAGTTTTCGTTAGTTATTTTTGAGCTACAACGTCTACAAAACCCAATATAAACGCGTGTATTTCCTCCTTGTCCGTAACTAACCGCGGTAATTCATTTGAAATACGCGTCTTGAGAGTTTTGAGATATTGAAAAGGGCGAACCAAATTGAAGGATTAAATGTTCCGTCTGTGTCAATATGATAAGAGCTGTGAAAGGCTCGCCTCGCAACCCCGAATAAATGTAAATTGAAACAGAGGACAAAGAACCAGGGCAACGAGACTCGGAGACTGGTCAGAGGCGATCGGTGACAGCTGTGTTTCATCTCGCCGCCCCGCGCTGATCCTTTATGTTCCAGCTGTCGTAACACCCTTCACACTTCGGACCAACTTAGGATCTCCGAGAATTTTATGTCATTAACATTTCATCAAACAAATTGAAAACAAAGAAACGTGTATAAGTTTAATAATTGAATTATAGCTTAGATTTGAATATAATTTAACAAATACTGAGAATCATTTTGATTAATAAAAGACAAACATTTGCGGTATTACTATTATTCTTACCTATTACTCTTACAAAATATTTTCCTAACAAAAAAATAATCAGAACGGCCCGAAACTTCGCAGAAGTTTGCTGAACAAACTTCAATTGCGAACACAAGTTGTTTCGATGCAATATTTGACACTTACATAAATCACGCTGTCGCCTTCGATCTCAATTGTTTTCTGATAAATATTGATTTTAGAACAACAAATGAAATTAATCATGTATATTATAATCGGCTATAATAATGTGAATGTTGTCTGTTTCTCCCTTGTCAGCAAATAATGTCATTTTGAGTCCAGCACAAATAATAAAAAGCGTAAAACTTATTTCTTCCGATTTGATAAAATCTATGACATACGTTGCTAGCTGTGTAACATAAATTTCTCTACTTTTCAGGTACCGTAAAATAGCTGATGAAATAAAATGTGCGCGATTGTGCGAAACTGTCGACTCTAAAATTGTGTTAAAAGTACTGTGAGAATAAGAACATAAATATCAGTGACTGTGGAACTCTATAGAGCTGGAAACTATATAAAAATAAGTGTTCTGTGTTATGTGGTGCGTCGGTTCCGGGATACCAGGTGTTATGGAGGTGATACCGTCGAGCGGTAGCCGCATCCTTGTGGCTTTCTTCGCGACAGTCTTCTGGGGAATGGGTAAGCACCTTTTAAATAATTCATTTTATAGCTATTGATAGGATCAAGGAAAACAATGATTAGGTACAGCCACAATCTTCATATCTTTCTCACAATCTCTTAGTTAACAGTGAGGATAAATTAGAGGTAATAATATTTTTATCATAGTTGAGTTGAAACGAGAAATAATTTTCATATTACGATGTTAGGTAAAGAACGAATGTATTTTTTTAGATCAGAAATCAAATTTGTATCACCTAACCAGTGTTAGAACTATGAGCTCGTCAAACAGGAGTATTTCCATTGTGGAATAGATAAGGCAATAAGCACTGAGTGTAGCGCCGTCTCACTGCCACGACGGCAACAATCCGCTTTGAGAATTCATAGTACGCGCTCAGGAATTGGAACAAATATGTATAGACCACAAATATATCTGGGAGCGCGGTGAATACGAGAGCGAATCCTTGCCAGCCCTGAGGGAAACACCCAGCGGTTGCGTCCTTCCCACCCCTTCAAAGACCATTAAAATTTATCGAAATTATAATACGAAAATCTCTCCAAAACATTTTTAATATTTTTTACCAGCAGGAAAGGAATCAAACGTTGTATAGACAAGGGCTTAGAAACCGCCTAGACGATCGTTTGCAATGATAACAGTTCTTAGAACAACCTATCATTGTATACACGGTCTTAAATTACTTACTTATAGAATGGGTTTCGAGGAAACCGCCAATGTGCATGGCCACTAACAACTTTGTACTAGAAACCCATAGTTTAATTTAAAAAGGATTTTTGGTCCCGAATTAGTTATGCTCTGATGCTAAGGCCTACTTATTTTGATTTTATTAACTGACCCCGTTTTTAGGATTCCGTATCCTAGGATAAAAACAGAACTCTTTCACCAGGGCTTATCTAAATGATGCATTTCTTTTGATGCTGTAACGAAAAATAATAAACAGGCGTTTGTATGGTCATATCTTTGAAAGTTGCTTCTTTTTAGTTTGCTTTTCTTTCCCTACTTTACGGAACCCTTAGTGTAGTGTCGCAAGTCCGACTTACACTTGACTACTGTTTTTTACGAACGAAAGATATTTACTTATACGTACATAACCTAAATATTAAAACAACTGAAGTCTGTTTATGTGTATAACTGTAGATATATAAGGAACAACACAATGATGTTTATTAGGTGTTAATCTAGCTACGGTTTGTGTTAAATTCGATTATCCTAAAGTGCCTTTGAATAAGATATAAATTATTACGCTACGTCAAGTCGGAACTGAATTATGTCGTGAGCTCTGATGACTACACGTCCTCATATGTGTTGTACTAAATTGTTACTCGTGGGATGTTCGTAATACGCATATTAAATACACTGTCTGCCTGTGACAAACCAAAGGGACAGAAAAAAACAAATTATACACATGCCTTGGGATTTTATTTTTTGATTATTGGACTTTTGACAAACAACTCTCTACGTAGTTGTTAGTAATAGGATTCTCATTGAATATTAATCAATTATAATTAATAATTAATTATTTTGGTAAGGAATTTCGATTAAATATTAAATAGAATAACGAATTCAGTCTTGGCTGTTACGTAATCAGCGAATGAAAGAAGAACGTAAAAAATCGGAAATTCTACTCTTACTGAATTAAAGCCCGCTTTAAAAAGAACTGAATTATTTAAATAAGTAATATATCTTAAGTTATGTATGAATAACGAATATTATATTACGGTGTTCATTTATAATCCAATTTTTGACCGAAACCAGTTCACATAGAGTGCAAAAATGTATAAACCACATGAAAAACGTATATGCGCAAATTGTAGTCAGGCACTGAACGCCATAAAAGTGAATGCGTTATTAAAATATACGGGATCAAAGGTTGATTGATATCACTTCATAATAAAAATACTTTATTTTGATGATGATGAGAGCTGTTCCCGATTTATGATGCCCTGGTACCTATCTGATATGCCTGGCCATAAAGAAATCAACTAAACGGTTGCAGGCAAAAAAATAAATTCTGTAACTTTTTCATCATTTATATTCAGTTTTTCCTGCTCATGCTGACGATGTATTTATTTCTGAAAATTGTTTATTAATTATGTAATAAAATATCGATAATGATTCATTAAAGGTAAACATAAATTGAAACAATTGTTATCTTGACACGGCCTATTGCCGATATTAAAAGAATTACTGAGTAAGTGACAAAGTAACAGTAATTATATAATTCATGACAAATTAAATGACTTTCGTTTTATCAGAAACAATAAGCTAGTTAGATCTTTGACCAACCTTGAATTGAATAATCACGATTTAGTCGAATGTTCGACATAATTATTCATCTGCGTTTCATATGATATTTTGTATGACTCCTATCGCATTTATCAATATTTAGTCAAAATGAAAAGAAAATCAAAACGTTATTTCTCTCTTTTAAAAAGTCATCTGTAATACACCCTTTCTGTAAATATTTTCTTGTGCATTTGAACACAAACTCTTCTAGTATTTAAGAGTAAGATCTTTATGCGTTGAACACGAAGCGATTGAAAGCAGCTGATATGGTTATTGACCTCAAAATGTTGATACTTACACAAGGCTTACTACTGTCAAAGGCTATTCAGTACTACAATTGTATGCCGACCTCAAAGGGATTGTTGCTACGCTCTCCCGTTCTGATTGTAAAACTTAACTAGAACGACACGTAAGTTATTTGTGTAATAATTATTTTGGTTTTTTTTAAACATATAATTTAATTATTTATTGTACACAGATACTTAAAATAACATAGTAAAAGTGCATACAAAAGTCGAGCTTAACCCAGTATTTAACCCCATAAAGCTGGTAAACCCAGGTTAACCCAAAACTTGTCCAGAAAGAAAATATTTAAATAACATTTGAGGGTGTATAATATTAAAACATTTAAAATACTTACATATAAAATCAACAACATGATGAGGATTTAATTAATTAGATCCACACATTTATTAAAAGTTAATAAATGTGTAAAACTATTTAATAGTTTATGTATAGACGAGACAATTAAAAAAACGCAACATTAAAGAAATATTTCTTTTCAGTTCAAGGATGAATACACTCTCTACCAACAGACAGACGATCGTTCTCATATTTCTCCTTAATTTTCAGTTAAAATAATTAATGTTTCTGAATCAAATAAAGCTCCATAGAGTTAATTCTTGTATCACGGTTTCACAAACATTTAAATGCACAAATTATACAAAACAATATAATATCTAAGTATATAAAACCTCAACAATGCAAGCTCTCTTCATTGTTTACAGTTGCTTGATGGCACAAACCAGATTAGTGTGTATAGAATATTTTACTACGCTTCTGCTTTCTCGCACAAAGTGCTTTGCAGAAACTGTATCCCCAGCTTTGTTCAAGCAAATATTATTTCTCTGTAACAATCTTAAATCTACTCAATCAAGCATATCTTAAGAGCAGAGTTCACTGACAATATACATTATACTAAGATAATTTACTGAGCGAACAACTTATGAGAAATTACTTACGCACAAATATTATTTTTAATTTGGAAACCAAATATGAAAATCAATCACCGAAAATCAGTGGAAAGAGGTGAAACAAAAGAGTAAATTTTCCTTATAATACAAACACAGTCAAAACCCTGACTGAAAATTATCCTTTATCAAATATAATAGAATAATCTTTATTATCGTAGTGTCGTAGTTTTTAATGGTATTTGTATTTAAACAAAGGCGTGAAGGCGAATACAACCCTAATGCTACGTCTAGGGACAACCGTACACTTGTTGATCTTTCATTTTATCACCTATTTACATATCCGTACATATCATTAACTTTAATAACATTTACTTTCACAGAAACTCTGATAAAACACTACGTTTCTACGTAAAAGAAACCGTGAATAAACTAAGCTTTTATTTAAGTAGGTACTTAGTTTCACAAAAGAGACCCGACTACTTTTTAACTGTGATCCTTTGTAGACTAATTGATTGTATAAAAAAGAAGCTTAGGTTCTTGCCTGTTACAAAAATAAGGCGTTTTCTTGGTAAGTTGTATAAATAAACGATTTCTTTATCAGCTTACCACACAACGACATTACACAGTTAGCACTTACTTAAAGCTGTACTAATATATACACTCGCACATTTATAAAGGCATTTATTCATATGTTATGACGAAATAAAAATAAAGCATCCATCCACCAACAGCTAATGATATTGAGAAACAGTTTCATGGGATTAAGGTTTGCTAAAACGCAGGCTTTGGCTACAACTTACAACTATTGTACTTATAAATGTTTTTGGGATACCAAGCAAACAGAGGGCCCAAGTTTCTTACGATTTAATACGTACTTAGTACTTACACAAATCGATGTGACCTCACCCAAAATTCGTTTTCACTTAGCGCTGCTCAACATAGATTAGTATCTGAAGGTTTTGAAACTAGGTATAAAGGCATTCGGAGATCAAACAAGTCGTCAGAATTATCTTGTTCATTCATCTTGTGTTTGTTGTGAAAGCTTACTTTATTAAATTAAAGAGCGGTTATATTAATCTTATTCCTGTTATTTTTTATTAATGGTGAAATTTCAACCAAATGTATTGACGAATTTAATACGTTTTAAGTACAACCCGAAAATGTTCTTATGTGTGTTATACAGTAGGTACGATTTTCAAGGTAAACTGTAAAACATAATAAAATAGATAAAGTTAATTACTGATTTAGGAAAAAAAAAGAAATATGATGGCAGAGGTTACAATCGCCTTCGATAAAAATCAATTTAATATTAACAGTAAACACAACAAGTAGCAACGTAACAATAAGAACTACAATTTGACAGGAACAAGTGAGTGAGTTCATTAATAATGAGAGTATTATTCGTTAACAAAGGTCAAACGTCTAGAGTGCGAGAGTGCGTATCTACAAGTTTGATTTATAACGTAATAAGGATCGCTTGGACCAATAATAGCTTTTGCTCCTTGACTTCCACATAAAAGCCAAGAAATGCTTTTGCGGTATCGAAAAAGCCTAAACATAGACGTGTAAAGAAATCACTAATAGAGAAAGCAAAAAAAAGGTTTGATTTATTTATCGTTAGCACTAAACACTAGCATAAGTTTCTTTTTAAAATAGAAAAAAAGGTGTTCAATAAGTAGTCTCCTTGTTCCACAAACAGAATTCTAAATTCAAAACATCCTTACAAAATGTATTCTTGTCAAATCTATACATATTATATTTATCCTAAACTAAATCCCATAAATATTTTAATCTTAAATCGACATTTTCCTGTGTATTTATTTCGGACCTAGCATAAATAAAATTTTCGAAGAGGAATGCGGTCTCCTTGGCGTTCGACTGTCCACGTAGAGCTCGTCCTTTGTGCAGCCGTTTCGACACAAAGGCCAGAGGTACAGGTATCGCATCGATTGTAATGGCACACTGCGGTAAAATTCAATAATACTGCGATACTAGGGATACTATCAAACTACCTACAGGTGGAAGTCGAAGAATGTTTCCAGGTTAATATAAATCGTATCCTAAATACAACATCGCTGGTGGCTTGGATCAAGTTAAAGGTACAAAAACCTTAAGAGTATGAAAGAGTCATAATGTAAGTGCTTGACGTCTTTGAAGTTAATAAGTATGAATCCCATTGTTGGAGCGAGATGCTAGTAAGTACACGAGGACGGTAGATAAGACAAAGAAAGTGATACTGAGTATATTGTAGTGTTCTTGGGAAAAGTTTAATGACTGTACCTCAAAAGAATGATAACACTATGCAGAGTAATTGCAAAGATATTGATATAAGTGCTATAAGTGTCTTTCACTCAACCTTATGCTAAATTGGAAATAATATTCCTCTATAAGGGTATTGTGCGTTACTCCATAACATAATAGCTTTCATAACATTATGTAAATTGCCCGAACCACTAATTATAGCTTTGGTGATTTGATGCGGTACTAAATCATTCTAATTATGTGATAATGACCACCTATATTTTACAGTAGAATTTGATAAAGTTAGGTAATTTTACAATTTGTAATTAAATGGAATGTTTTGTTAAATAATATTCGAATTGTTGTTTTGGGGACAGGTATTGTGCTTATTGTTACATTTTTCCATAGTCATGCATTTTTCATAAACTAGCTATGATTGAGCTCATTACGTTAGTTTACATTAGTCTTCACCGCGACACAAGTATTAAATTCCTTAGTACAAAAGCCACAGTTTAATTACGATTACATTTTTAAAAAGCTTAAAAAATAAAAAAGCCTGTAACAGATGTCGGTTAACACAATTCGATTTACAAACGGTCGGAATTTTTCAGCAATATTTTTATATTTAGAATGTTCTAGCTCTACTAGGTATCAAACCTATTTTCATACCTCGTTACATAACGACAACTTATTGGATTTAAGGACGCGCAGATTTTTTTTTCAATCTGTCACTGACCGTAATACTTTCTTCTTATTTTCGTGTCGATATTCACTTTTTCTGATCTTAGTGATTTTTTTCTTTTGGGACTAGCCCTCTACAATGAAACCAACGAAAACCACCGAAATACTTAACGCCACCGCAACGACATTAATCAGAAATAATAAAAAGTAGGAGTAAGAATCAATTTTCTACTTCCCTCGGCTAGCGGGAGACAAGAGAAGAAATAGCTAGTTGTAGCAAAGAAAAGAGATTGACAACTGAGTTAGGATCATACTGTATTTATATAACTTATTATATTCTTCACACTGTTGCACATCGTCAATATCCTGACCTGAATCATAACACCAACAGAGACTAGGTATCCACCGACTTGGTAGCGTCAACTCGTTAAGCGAAATGGTGCGTTAAGGCGAGTACGTACTTCTAGGATGGGATATTCTGTTACCTATCAGTAGTTGAGTCCACGCACTAAGAATCATATTTCTGCTCGAAATGAAGTGCTTAAGACAGTTGCAAAATACATATCAACATTTAGTAGATCAATTATGTATATACTCGTATATATAGGTAGTATGCTGCTCTGTGTTCTGTTTAAATTGTGTTATGTAAATAGCGTATCCCCAAGCCTAAGTACTAAACGTGAAACAGACACAACACTTAGGTCTACTAAAGGAAGTTATAGTCGCCGAGTGGTCGCCTTCAAATAAATTAACCCTTGTCTCACTAAGAGCCATTAAAGCGACATTTGTATCACTCACTGGCAGGAAACTACCAATCTGTCTCAGTCAGTGCCAATTGGTGCAAACATCTCCGTTATGGTCAAATCTAAAATATGCCTATTAGACAAGCCGTTGCCACAGCTCCCGATAAAGCCACAAGCGATGACGAAATAAATTCATCCACAAAATTATCATCATTTTTTTTACATTTTTTTTATTTTTTTATTGTTACGTATTTCGGGAAATGTATAATCAGATTTGATGCTATTATTCCATTACGCAAACTAAAACTTATCAAGATTTCTTTTGGTAGGATCGCCTGAAATGGCCTTTTCAGCGTCCAGGCCTAAGAAAATAGAAAATATTAAATTAAGCTTCATAAAGTTAAAGAACTAAGATGAAAAACAAAGATAGTGATCGGGCAACTTGAAAAGTTGAGGACATCGGTTTGTTAAACTTAGTTTGCGGTTCCGACTTAGACTAGTGACAACCCTTTCTTTACCTTGGATTAAAGATTCTTCCAACAAGTTTTGTCCTTAGTAGGTATCTCGAGAATTTTCAAGATTAGCCTAGAACGACTGACGTATTAAAACTATAGATAATCATTTTTTTTTCGCAGTCTTTTCATTTCTTTATAATTTTGCATTGAGTTTCTCAACAATATAATAAGTATTCATATAGCTATATGTAAAACTTTGTACTGTATGAAACTTGATTCAGAGATTATTTCGTGGTTTGTTTAACTTTTCACGTTCCTCGACGGAAACTTAATGTCCCCGGCGACTATGAGCGCTACGTACAGTTCAGAACGTTGGGAAATTTCATTGTATAACATTCGAGTTAATATCAGAAATTATTATGAACGAATAAAGGGCAAACTTCTCCCAGTTCCTGACACTATCAACTTTAGTTTCTCACCTTTTTGCTCCAGTGCAATTTAAAGTCATATTTGAGAACATTGTTACATTTTCAGGCTCTCCTATGCATATTCAAATATTTACATCGTACAATCGACATTTGAAAAGCAATACAATATACTGCAACAAAAAAACATTAAATATTAAACAACACAATTTTATAAAAGCCGGCGCAACACAAGTGAGCATTTACAATCACATTTCAGAATTGGGTGAACTAGTTTTTGACGTATCTAGAACGAGCGTCATATTTTAGTACCGTTTGCGCGGATCAATAGATCAATGCAATTAAATACCAAATGCTGACCGCGGGTCCGTGATTAAACCACGATGACACGATACGTCGGTGTCGCGATGGCTTAACCGATACGTTGGAATAATAGATGACCGTCTATTTCCTAAGTCCCGAGTTTAATTGGCCGGAATTGTAGATTGCCTTTGTATGTTTGATAATATAATTATTTGGTTGATTTATCGCAGTGTTCTGGTACCGACATGCGATATGTTTGTTACACTAGAGTACACACAGCTGTTACACTTAATTGTATTGGGTTTAACGGGAACAGTAACAAAAACAAGCCGGTTTTATGATCCGTGAATGGTATTTGGTTTAGAATCCAATTTATACCCGAATCATTGTGAGAAACTCGCTGAAATTTGAAAGCTGTAAACCTTAAATTATGTAGTTCAGTACCCTTTGCGAAGTTGTATGCGAGTTTGTGTACTTCATTTTGAGGGCAAATTCGAATAGTATCTTTTCGGTATTAGTGTGTTTTTATTAAGTTTTTAGCATTTCATACCAACCCTAACAATAAAATCAGAACCCTATTCCTGAGGCGTTTTCTGTCCATCCGTCCGCCATGAGGTTTTTACTCAGGAAGTGTTGTTACAGTCATAAATTTGTTAACTGACGAAGTGGGTGCTTCAAATTTATTTGTTACCTAACCGATTACTTTTTTGGCTTTCTGGTATGGAACCTTTAGTGTCGCGAGTTCAATTTGTAATGAACCGGTCTTTAAATGTGTTTGAAAGTCCATTCCTATCATTGCACACTACGCATTCATTCACATAGTTCTAGTATATAATAAAGTTGTGTTCTGAACTCGTTTATAAAGTGGGTTGAAACCAAAGAGTGTCAAAGGTTAAAGTTTCCATTAGTAAGTCGGTTAAAGTATTGGCTTTGTGTATTTTCTGTCGAAATTCTTAGTAGCAGCGGTTGGCATTAAACTAATTATGTATGTACAGTGATGTAGCGGTTGGTTCACTCCAATTACATTAAACTTAATACCGTAATTAGGAGACAGAATAATGTTAGGTGTGAATTTCAATACTGTTTAACATTCACAAATATTATTTATTGTATGTTTTTTAATACATTAATGGCCGACGCCGTACCATTTGCGTCATAAAAAGGGTATATTTAGAAACATATTCATATGGTCATAGCCTAAGCGCAGGTTTTTATGATGTTAACACAAATCAATGCTGCTGAAAAATTACCTGCCGTGGGTTACGTTCTGTATTCTGAAGTCAATTTGGTAGAGTTCCGCACCCAGTTGTAAGAAAACGTTAATACCTAAGCGCCGCATGCTACGTCTCTCACCATCTGCTGGCCCTAATGAGACTAAAACTGTACAACCACAAACATTTCGTCGCGAAAAGAATACTATGCATCGAGCGAATATTTAAAATCCAGTTTACTTTTCTATTTCAATACAAACAATTAACTGAATGTTCGACTCGCGATCCCGTCGCATCAGCTCATGATTAAGGACTCCGGTTTTGCCGAAACTAGACGGGCAATCTCGATAAATACTCGTGAGTAAACCGTTGTATCATTTAATAATAACCTAAATCTGTTACTTAGGAACTATGTAACGTAACTTCAAAGACGTGTTAGTCGATCAGTGTAACTAAGTCCTAAGTGGGCTAATTTGTAAGGTTCACAGAAATACCACGGCTTTGTGTTTAGGATATACATCCTAATAACTTTCTCGTTACTAGTAAGCCTGTATCATGTAGGTCCTTGTAACTTGCTCAGCTTAGTAGCAAAGACTTAGAAGTTTGGTATATCTTAATGCTGAGACCTGTGCCCTTACCATTAGCTTAAACCGCTAGTGTTGCAGTTGAGGAAGCGAGATACTGCTGTATAGAGCGCCATCTTGCTCCCACAATCACTAGAGTAAAATTAAAGGCTCGTAGTACAGGCACTGGGTTAGTCTTAAACAAAAGCTTCAAGTCGACTTGGTTACTCTCCGCATTAAATTGCTTCATCAATCTTTTATTCGCGTGCAACCAACCCCTAACAAAAAGATTTACCTACCCTTGATTAATGGAATGACAAAATTATTTTCGAATTTCGTAACAGCGTGTTTCTTTTAATAAATATTTTGTTCCTGGGAAATTTATTATTTGATGAATGATGAATAGTTAGACAAAGTTATGAAACCATCAAATATATAATCCGCATTAACGGATGCGAAACTATATTTTTTTAACTGGTCTGAAAAATCCGCTTGGAAAATCAGTGCGTTTCATAAAACTCGAAAATATTGTGTTTTATTGTGTTTCAAGCCGATAAAAAAAGTATTTATGTTCGTACATTTATAAAATTAAAATATATATATATTCATTGTTTGTAAAACAATTAAATTTAAATATGTATTCCGTATGCGGATAAAAATATGTAAATATCTACATGCATATTTTTTTGTAAACAGAGTTCTAACACTTGTCTTACTAATGTGTCACCACTTACAGCGGGTTTAAGATAAATATCAACTGGAGTTCACGTGGCCGCTGATAAGATCTTTAACCGTCTATTTTTGTAATCGATGTTGATCTGAATCGCAATAAGGAAAACAAACAATAGGCACTAAGGTAACCAAAGAAATTATTAGTCACCGTTAATAGTCACTTTTAGTCACCAAAATAGAAATCTCTCTCCGTTCTTGAAAGAGATTTAAACAGCTGCCACAGAATTTGATAAATATGAATAATAATCATCTGCATGCATTAAATCGATTAAAAATGTGTTATATTGATTGCACAAAATCAAATCAGAAATAGGTATAATGCCCCTCACTTTTGGTCAATTTGAAGAATTATAAAATAGTTCTTCTAAATATAAAGTTTAGTTTTAAGGGATGGTTTGTTTCCTGTCTGTTATTGTTTTTAAATCACGATGTGTAAATAAGTTACATCATTGGATTTTAGTATGACATCGTCTTGTATTTCTCAATGATTTGTATTTTTTTTTATATATTAGTATTTACATCAAGTAAAGGAAGTATCTTTTACAAGTAGGTGGCATGACTACGTGTTCCAAATCCCGTTTAAATTTATTACTCTTTCGGGTTTAAAAAGAGCATAAAAGACAATCACTTATTTCGAAAAATGAAGTATAACCGGGCAATGTTTAAACTAGCTGCAGTAGTAAAGAAAAATCCTCCTTGTTATGTAAAGTATTTCATCAAAATCACGTTATCCGTTTATCCGTAAAAGAATAACAAACAGAAGCATCCACTCTCGTGTACATAATATATTGTAGATATGAGTAACCTCTTTACTCTGACCAACTCAGTTTTAAAGCGGACAAAACTTCAAGAGCTCGCCCCTTCTGCAAAAAGAGGTGCAGAAATGTTTTAAAAATATTATGCCATTTGCCATTACGTCAGTTTAATGTTGCATCCACTTTAACTTGCATAGTAGTTTTTCAGCACTTTATTTTGTAGAAATTCATATACTAAGTTTGTCTAAATAAAGTAAAATGCGGTCTGCAATGTTTCCTACACTAAAATGGTAATGTATGGTTCGTTATAAAGTATTTTACGATAGGTATACCAGGTACCTAAACATACATATAAGGAAAATAATGGATGTACAGTATACCTACCTAATACAGAATAACTACATTAAAACTGCAAGGAAAATAATCCATCTACATTATTAAAACTCCAACTTAAACCAGCGTTGCTTGAAAGATGAAATGAAAAATGTAAATGGTTATTCATTCAATTAGACGCTAGGTCTGAGGTCATGCAAACATAACAGCGGTGGAACTGTGTACACATAACTAAGCTAATTGTGGATCCCTTTTATCATCAATTTTACCAAACGTACCAAAATCTTAACGAAACAAATTACTTAGTAAAGTGATCTTGGCAGCTACGCAATATTGGGTTAGTAACAGGGGTCTGCAATGTAATTCAATGAAGCAAACAGTAGCGGGCTACGACGCCGACGTAGCTACGAGCAGCTATATAAGTATACAGGCCGTACCCAAAGTCATTGATATCTCGCGCTAAAGTGTCCGCATGATTGATCGACGCCACGGGTTTCCTTTCAAGCGAACATTGATATTTTCCGTTATTTAGTCTACGAGTTATTTGGAATTTAATGAAAAAATTGGTGTTACAGATAATGAGATAACGTTATAGAATATTATAAGACTACTCGCTTTATCCACTGACATTTATTGAGCAATTGGACAGCTCGGTAACTTCAAATGCCGCCGTGAATACTGGCGCACAATAAAATTAAGTGTCCGTCGTAATATTCATCTTTCAGTTTTACGATAATTCTTTAAGTAATTGAATGAGGTATCCCACGGATATTTTACTTTATTTTACTGCTTCCGAAGACATTTTCCTATCATAAGTGAGTTAATCGTCTTATGCTAAGCGACTGGTTAATGAACGGAGTGCAGGCGTATGCTCCAATAAAATTAGTCGTCAAAATTAGTAGGAACCTAGACATTGCTTGGCGTTTATGTGGCACGTTCGTGTGTGCAGCAACTTGGCGTGCGACTTGTAAAGTAGGTAATTGCAGAACTTGTGAACGTTTCCAGAAACTTGTGTACGTAGTGAATCTTCGTATATCTATTTAGGAACATATCAAACTATGGAGCTCGAGGATAGCTTAACCGCTCGAGATAAATTAAATCGCTCGTGCACGTTGTATGTTGTTATGAGATTTTCCTGTTTCTCAACTGAACATTAATACACGATACTTAACCAAAACTTACCTACGGAAGATTACACTTTCATCACATTTTAGAATCTTAAACTTTACCAAGTTAACAAACAAGTTTTAATCATTTTCCAACACGAAGGCGTAAGGTAAATATTACAAAATAATATTTTAGTATGGATTGAGCATACATTAAACATATCCAGGTCTACAATTTTAATTTAAGTTTACAAAGATAAATAAAACAAGTAAAAGAATAGGGTACTAATAAAACTTCAGAATCTTTACTAAGAATAATCCTTATGGACAATATTCCAACATTCGGATTACACCAGGCCTCCAAGGATGGTCACTACTCTGCCCATCTGCGCATAAATGTTCTACAGTTCCCTTATCCCATTGTACGATTGTTTTCTGAGCAGATAGAATAATTTACGAAGATACTGTATCCTTTTGAACCCAAAAAGATTCGCTATTGATATACACATATCAAAGTCTTGTAATGGTTCTTTGAAGTCTCTTTGTTGAGTTACAACCGCGTTTTGTGGGTACTGTTTGTAGTATCGTATAATTAATCTGTGTCTCAGATAAGTGGATTTGTGTGTATTTTATACGGCTGTAGTTTATACATAATTGAACGGTAGTTAGTTATTACAATAGTATGACGTTTTTGGCAAAGGTATGATTGTAAATAAAAAAGTGGTCATTTATAACTTGACACATTATTGTTATTAGATAATTCTTACATAAAGAGGTTGTTTTTAGTATTTTTTTAATATTCAAATACGCGTATTTGTGTCTTCTAGTGCCTAATTGATACCACATAACTTAAGTGGAAATCTGTTATGAATCAATTATTGAAAATCTTAATTATTTTTGTTTGCACACGCCTTCCTTTAAATGTGTCATAAAGTAATTAGAACAGAGAGCTCCGACTTTCCGTAAACAAGTGTTTATAATCAGTTTAAATTTAGATAAAGATTATTGTAATTATTAATTATCAGATGACATTTCAATTTTGATAACTGATTCATTGTGAGTGTCTTCGATGTTATCAGAATGTCTAAGAACCCAAATCTATTTTAGGTTTTCAGAACAATTGGAAGATTGTCCAGATTGTCATAAAATGTATTTTGATTAATTTTTACCTGTATTTTTAGCAAGCTATGTTCTGTGATTTAGTCTGGCAGTCTTACCGGTTTCACCTGAACACCATACCTCTGTGGTGAAACTGCCTTTTAGGATTTCATTACCCATTTCCTAATCTTTCTTCTGATTAATTTCGTTTCGCGTTTCAATTTAGTTCATCGTTTCTCTGAAATTCAATGAGCTTAAGTGCTGGCTGGTCTTCATTGGTTATCATTGTTGATCCTGGGTAGTCCCATTTTTTTGTATGCAGTGCTTCTGAATTCATTAGTCATCCTGGGGTTGTCCCCTTTTTCTGGACGTCGTGGTTCTGTATTCAAGCTGCATAAACTGTGATCACTCAAAGGCTACCAAAGATTAAACTTAAACAGTCACTATAATCTAACAGAAAGGCAGATAGTAGTATCTACTTAAGAATTGTATAACTCTGTTCTGCGGTCAGGACTAACGCTCCAATAGATTAGGGTTTTACGACCAAATACTAAAACGTCAATCACTTTTAAGTCGCCGTTAAGTATCATGCCATCTCTTTCATTTAAAAGCGTAAAGTAGAGACAGATATATAATGCAAACATTTAAGAACGTTTTAAATTGTATTCGCGTTTCTGTATTCAGGAGTTAAACGTTTTAAATTATTTAACATTTTGCTGTATTTATTTTATAAACACAGTAATGAATAATTAACGAAACGCTTCAATAATATTTGCTCTATTCTCAAGTAAAATAAAATGAGAAGGTTAGAAGTCGAATCAAATTGGTATTCATGAGCGTGTATTTTTTTTAACTTTTCAGTAATTTATTCGAAACATTTATCGCTTCTATTTGCGGTGTTAAGAGTAAAAACCAATCTATAAACGTTCCAAAGGTGAGCACAGGCCTAGACCCGTATAAAAGAGGGCTTCTGTGCGTTGATCGCTCGTTCTAACAAAAAAATCCCGTATTTTTCTAAAATTCTGTATCTTTTCTTCGCTTTCAAACTATTTAAATTTAACATTTCGAATATCAGGATTATAGGAGAAACTTGTAAGGTTCGCTTTTCGCACTCGATTTCCAGTTTGAACGGAATTAAGATTGGAGTTTCGTATGTAAATAAAATTGGAGATTGCGATGACGTCACGTAGAGCCCGCACAATCCTGTTCCCTTGCTTGAATATCTACTCGTATAATAGGTATTAGAATTCTGAACGTTACACATTAAATATTATTATACGAACTACATTTCTTGTGTTCGTATAGGTATCGGTGGAGGTTTGCAAAAAACTATTTATCGACGTTGGAATAATGAAAAAGATAAGACATTTTGAAACTCACGTTAACCTACCGTGATAATCTACTTTTTATGTACTTTTTTATAAATGAAAGGTAAGCTTTATTTAAAAAACAGTTTTATTTCTATGAAATGCGGAATCCAGATACATTTATAGCGAAAAGATCAATTAAATTTCGACTTTAGGTTTTTTTGCTTAAAGCTTATATTCCTCTTGTTTCCAATAAAGTAAAATCTAAAACCTATCTTACATCTTCCTCTTTAATTAAATAAGTATCTATTTCTTTCTGGTTTATTAAGAAAATGTATTTATCTATTTAGTGTGTTGTTTGCTGAATTCTAAATAAGGTTTTAAAGTTCTGGCGGCTTCCCAGAGGAATGTAGGCCAGCTCTCTAAAATGTTTCCAATGACCTCATCTATTGTTTCCTGTAACAATACGAAGACATTTTGATCAATGAGGTTGGGTATTATTCTAAATTTACAGGTTCTTTTTTAAGGTATCTTTATCGATAATCGAGACGATATCTATCGATAAAACAATCTTGATTCAGGCGCAAGTCTTGGATATTATTATCTGATAACCATGTGAGTAGACAATAACATTTGATTTTGTTTTATCTATCCCGGTAGTCTACAGAAATCATAACGTTACTCCATAATGCGGTTTTGTTGATTAAAATATATATTATGGTAGTGACAAATTTAAGTCACGTGACGTTACAAAAACATAATGCTTGTTTCCATAGCACTTTTATTTCAGATTTATTTGGTCTTAATTGTTTTTTTTTACAAAAACATTTATTGAGTCATTTATAAAATCTTGCCCGTACTTTCATTTCTATAAAGCGAAAATCCAATTGCATTTCGATCAATCCTATTTCAACTTCAAACAAGCATTTAAATAAGTTAGCATTGTAGAGTAGACGTGTTGGCATGAACGGAATATATTTCATCCTCAGTTAGACCGTTAGATAGATAGTTAGGATCATAAGCAGCATCCTTCTGGCAATATCACGCCAATTTGGAACAATAAATTGCTAAATCGGCGGCTTCCGTGCAATGAACATGTTCACGGAATATTTAAGATTGAATAAGACTACAAACAGAGCTGTTTCCTTCATTTTACACGTTTAAGAACATTACACAACGGAACCGTTTTAGAATTTCATTTCAACTTATTCAAAAGCTTTAACAGGTTCGCAATTTATCGCTTGTCTAATGTTTTTAATCAACGCTCGTGACGTCGTAATTGTAGATTAATTTAGTCCCAATTTGTGATCAGTTTTGAAGTCAAATATTCTCTTTGACTAATGTAATTGTGAAGGTATAGAGCGATAATTGTAGCAGATTTACGGCTGGCTTGAATTATCGTCAACGTCAAATCGTCCGATAAAGCTCCGGTTTTCTATGGAACAGTAGATTTGACAGAGGATTGAGCGGTGAATGCAGTGCGACCTAAATGAATTTTGTTGTGATAATGGAACGATGTACTTCATAAAGTGAATGCATTTAAGAATTGCATGACAACAGTCTTTACCTGTTATCTTAACACGTTTTTTTATAAATGTTCTGATAAATAAATTTTTGCAATACTCACCTACTTACTTGATAAGTAATTTAATTGGTATTATAAAATAAAGAGCCTCACAAGGCTTTCATAGTTGGACAAAACGTACAAAATTATGTGTATTCGTGTAAGTACTAAATGAGGATAATTTTAATTAATTTACCTAAACCCAGCGATAAAATAAAGTTTCGGTTACTCCAATAACAACTTAATAATTATTATAATGAAAATTTTACAGTATTTGGTTCGGTTTTCAAGATCCGTAAATTAAGGCTTAGTATTTAAAATGAAGAGATTTAAATTTTGGTTATGAATGGCGGGTACACTTAGTATATTGTTATATCTCTCGTTCTTAGAAAAAATTGCTATGAGTAAATTAATTTGAATATAAGTAAAACCTAATTATTATTTTTTTACCCAAATTATTATTACTTAACCGTATTCGTAGGTTGAAAACCTACGAATTATTTGGTTAAGTTCATACCGTTAAAGACTTTTTTTATTTTGCGAAAATTACTCAACTTATTTTACTCTCTTTGAATATACATATTTTAACCCACGTCGGGTTAGAACAAAACCGTTCAAAAAGGCTTAAGAAAAACAAAATTTATTTGACACCCAACATAATTCTTGCTATAGCGGCAACAGAAAAAGAAACAGCGTGCTGTCGGAGTGACACACGGACATACAGTGAAGCCTAGTAGTCAATAATAGGGTCCGTTTGTACCCCTTAAGGTCTTCCAAATCTTCAGTCTTCGTTCTCGTCTAAAGAGAGCGAAAGAAGACTCCAGATTTTCTAAAGTAGTACAAAATTGCACAGCAGATATGCATTAAAACCGTTTAAAATGTAAAGTGGCAATAAGTGTTAAGTTAAAAAGTATAATTTTATCACTCGGATCTTAATTACACGATTGCATAGGACACTGGCCAAGCAGTTGTTCACTGCGTCGTTAAATCGTTTCTTTTTTAATTAAACGAGGGACATAAAATCCTTTCGTTGCTCTCATTATAGTCGCATAGTTTTAGTATGTTTTAAACCTAATTGATTTTTATACTACCCAACAAAATAATTTAAAATTGAACTGATGATAAATAGCGCATGAATGTGAATGTTTTAGTAATAAACGCGAATGTGAACTCTATCAAAACGATATTTTTCCTTGTTTTGATTAATTCTCTTCTTAATCTACAGCTCATTAATACTTATCGTTGTAAAAAGCTTATGTTACTTTTTTAAAATAAAATTATAAGTTATATTAATCACGTTCATAATATAAACATTATTAAATTCGGAGTGTGTAATAAAATCGAATGCTTAATAATTCCTTTATATGACACAGATAAGGCGAATAATAATAAAGGAATCTAGACTTAATAGCCGGATATTACGTATAATATGATTGCATTAGCAATGAATTATGTAAATAAAGATACGGATATGTTTGCCTGTGTGTGTTAAACATAAACGTTATATGAAGACACGTGATAGGAACTTGTCGGGGTTTTATTTCACAAATGCGGAGTTGTTTAATGCAGTTTATCATTTCAAAATGATATTATCCTTCCCGCGTACCACGTCATGCTATTTTATGGCAAGTGCACCTTGACTGTAGGTCGTAAAGCAGCTCATCCAACATTACCCTGTGTTATACGTATTCGAGTGTTATTGAGTTTTTTTAATTCTGATAACCAGTATATAGATACGTGAGGTAAAATTTGTTGGAGGTCTGTGGGTAACCAATCAATTCAATTAATATGCATATTTTTTCAACATTAGGTCACATTTAAACCAATCGTACTGACAGCCACCTATTGTGAGCGGCTCTCCACGAGCCCCGGTGTGGAGGCAGAATATACGCGTAAGCGTAGCGTATTGTCCTTTAGGTTTAAACAAAAAGTGAATATGTATGGAAATACACTAAGCCAAGCTCGTTCACATGCCGCGGTATGGTATGAACGGGATTGGACTTCAAGCATTGGTTGCAAAAAGGTTATAAATCTTTTTTTTAAGTTACAAGGTTAAAGGTTTATTTTTTTCTTTTTTGCAGGAGTCAGGGGTCTTCATAATCTGGAGATCAACGTTCCTAACGCAGTGTTGGTCGGCGAGACAGTGACGTTGGAATGCAGTTGGCAGCTGGAGGACGAGGAGGCGTTGTACAGTGTCAAGTGGTACAGAGGCCGGGAGGAGTTCTACAGATACATCCCTAAAGAACTACCGCACACTAGAGTGTTCCCTCTACCAGGAATTGAAGTTGATGTAAGTTTATTTTTACATTTTTAAAAATACCTGTATTATATTTTTTTTCTGAATCACCGATAGTATCATGATCACCTATTAGGATGGACCGTAATCATGGAACGGATACCAATAAGTTGAGGAATATATAGGTAACCGCTTGTCTAGCCTTTGTTCAATTCTATTTAATTTTGCAAGTTTTAAAATAGTCTTCTAAGGATTAAAATTTTGAATTTCAGTAGTATCCCTTTCGTACAACATGGTAGATGGCTTACAGAAGTTACAAAGCCGGGATCAGCTCAAACGGGTCCAAAAACATTCGTGGGTATAAATTATTTGTGTCTTTTATACCAACTTGATCCTTTTAATTGCCCAACAATTCCGAAAGTACCAAAGTTTGGTTAATTACTTTATCTTAATTACCTATTTACCTATAACGGGTCGTCGGTTCAGTTTTTAATAAAGTTAAAGATATCAGTTATATAGAGTGCTTTTTATCTAAAAACCGAAACCTTTTCATGCGAACGATGGTCGCCAACAGAGAGAAATGTTTTTATTCTAAACTGAAATATTAAAAGTATTTCAAAGCTTTTATATTTCTATAAAGAAAATTTTAGGAAAACATTTAACTATTCATTTTTATGCTACTTTAGTGAATGCATCTAGCTTTAATGACATTTGTGTCTTCTATTGTTAGAAAAAACAAGGACCTGAGAAAAAATACTGGCAAGCAAAGAGCTTTCCCGGTAGTTGTTAAGTGATACCACCAAGTTCTTATTACAGTATACTATCTTAGTAGTACTTAAGCTTCCATAAGACTTTGTTATTTTGGTCTCAGGTATCCGGTATTTCCAGTTGCCAAGATTCGAAAGCTTTTGTTTTAAACTTCAGGTGAATAAAACCTGTTTAAAGATAGTAAGAAACAATGTTCTAAATATAAATTTCCCACGTAAATGACATTACCTCTTTTAAAAACGTAACTGGAATTTAAGCAAATAAAATACTATTTCGGTAAACCATCAATAAATCTGTCTTCAGTCGTGAATCACGCAGAAATCGATAGAGTGAAAAGTCACCATTTAAGTTACCATATTTACATGTTTCCATGAGTATAGAAAAAGAAGGTACTTACTGAAAATAATTATTTTGTTTTTATAATAACTATCGTGAGACTGATTCATTATTAAATGATCATGATTAAGGACTCTGGTTGGGTCCGAAACTAGTCGGGCTACCCCGATAAATACGTTTGAGTAAACCGTTGCATCATTTAATAAGTATTTTGTTAGTTTCCCCTTTTCACAGAATTATTTAATGCAGTCGAAATAATCTTCAGTATTAGTAAAAGTATCATTAAAATACCTAGAATATTTCAAAGGTGTAAATAAAAAAAAAACATATTAGTTGATGTACTAGGAAGAGATCAGAGACACGAAGATTTATATTGGAAACATCAACATCAATAGGTGACACATGATAACCAAAAACCTGTAAGAAAACAATATAAGTAGCCAGGTTTTCATCACTCTACAGTTATAGAACCAATCAAGTTTAGATCCTGTTGCTGTCTCCACTTGAATTTTCAAATTAAGTTCTGACAGAAAGACGATCCCTCAAGTGACCTCACCGTCTCCCATCTAAATACTTAGAAATTTATCGGAACCTTCAACTTAAATTGATTTTCGTAACTTGGGTCATTAATTTACTGATATAGGCAACTTAACCTAGTTTTACACGAGACGTATCGAGAAACTGTTTTAGTACCAAATTCGGTTTTTCCTTTTAGCTACCGTAATGGCTATTTCGCGTTTCCTATAAGCGCTGAGTCTGTATACTGGTTACATTTCTCAGATTTCTAACGCCGGCGCCGATCGAAGCGATTGAATATTTACATTGAACGGACAAGTCGGTCTCGTAACAAAAAAATTCATATAGATTTTCAAATGTATGGGAATGGCATTTCATGTCTATCTGTGTTTTTCTAAGTATCAACGCTAAGGATTGTTGATATTGTAGCTTGGCTAGGCGGTTTCATGTAGCTTCAAACACTAATATTGAAACGACACGATGAAATCTTTGACACGCAAACGCAGCGACGTCAACGTCACATTTGTATAACAGCATTAAACTGTGAATCCGAATGCGAATCGGTGATAGTGTGTGCGAATACAGTATTCGTTAAAATATTTAATTTTGTTTATGTGATTGGAATAGAAGTCATGTTGAACTAGAACAAAGAAAAATAACGTATCTAATTATTTTCTATGCGTTTCCCTCAAACGATTCACAGAACTAAACGAATAAAAATCCAAGATTTCTTTACTAGTTTCTGTTTTCAAATGCTTCTTGGTATAGCTTGAGCTTTTTAATAACAAAATATTAAAGAATCGTAATACGTATTAATAAATTCTTCTTGGTAACGGATTGAAATTAGCTTAATAAAATTCGAATAAAGGTTTACTGTGAAAAATGATTTTTACAGATCGCCAATTCATATATTTGTAAGCTATGTATTAAATATTTTGTAGGATACTTTCAGCAGTAGTATAATTGCATTAACCTTTTTTTATTAAACTGAATTTGATACTTATAGTAGTAAATAAGTATCAAATCTATCAAATTTTCACATTTTATGATGTATTTGTGTCGCCGATGGAATGAAAATAAACTTAAAGAATAAGCAGTCGTTGCTACAGTCATAAATTGGTGGTGGAAAACATTTGTTTTTCCTTTGGCCTATTTATGGAACCCTTAGCATCGAAAGTAAGGCTCAGACTTAGCTGGTTTTATTTAAGATGCATTCCTTTGTTGGAAAATCACGTTTATTTCTTTCCATAGGTACCTACACCATATTGATGAATATAACATAGAACTAAATAGAACTAAATAATCTGGTTTATCACGCGATTTAAAGAAACTATTTTGTTACTTCCTTTACTGAAATAAAGCCCAGTAGGTATTAGTTTAGTTAGATTCGGTGCGTGAAGCCAAGGAATCGTGTAACTAATTTCCTGAAACAAACCTCGTATCGCTTCCCTTGTAGTGGATTCCTACTAAATTGTTAACGTCACATTGACGTCACTACATTGTATCAAACAATAATAACAACAATATATAGATAGTAAGAGATAGGTATTTATACATATAGATATCATTTAAGTGGCACTGCGTCACTAAATGATGATTCTTTATGATAACTATTAAATGATAAATACAAAAACTGCATTAGACAATATTGTTAAAAGACTGGGGTCGTTTTTTAAATTAAATACTTTGTATGTGTATTTAAATTAACAATTTTGCTACAAAAAAACCTATCAATTTGAAAATTGTTGGTTACTTCGCAAATACAATCACCAGCGAGGTATAATTAGACGTTCTGTTTTCTTTGAAAATATCATTAAAATTTGTATTGTACAGCTGCGATAATTAAATATGTACCTAACTAGACTTCTCCGAAACACTTTGAAAAGCTCAATGCTTTGTATAGAAATAGTTTAAAAAATAATTATATTCAGAAAGTCTGGTGCATCATAGTAGGGATTATGAAAAAAGTTGTAAGTAGTTTCTTCTAAATACTCTAAAGAGATGGAAATTTATGATAAGCAATTGTAATGCATAACAATTAATAGTTTAAGTTTAGATTGGCATAGCAAGACGGGGTTGTAAAACTTGGAGTTATGAGTAAGAAACTGAAAGTTCCACAGTAACCAACTTGAGAGAAAAATGTTTTCTGAGAGCTATTTATTTAAGTGATCCACACCTGTTAAATAAATTTTGACTTGAACTATAATTTTGTACGAATTATAAAAAAAGCATCTTTGTTAAAGTAACAATCTTCCCAAAAAAATCTAAATTAGTGTTGTGTAGCATCTAAAGCCAATAAATTCTGTCGTAATAAAATTACTCCTGTTGAATAACAGTAAAATAACAATATAATGAATGAAAAGCAACGCCTTCATAAAAATCAGAAAATTAGTGAGTAGAGAGAGGCGGCGACTGTGAGGCAGACCCAAAACTATTGACGGGGACTCACGCGAAAAATAAACTATTATCTTCTACCTTTTTATTTGACCTCTCTAGGTCAACACGAAAGTTCGTAATTGGAAACTCGCATTAAAAGAAAGATTAATTAGGAAAACTAATTACTTTCTAATAAATTAAGGGAGATCAGGGACATTTTAAGTAGCAAATTTAATTAGATAACATTAACAAATAACTATTTTATTTAAGTAAAAACCAAGCACACTTTAGTTTGAATTTAATTAACGTAAATCTATTGCGCAGTTTAAGCACAAGTATTTCTGTTTAATCCAGCTTAACCTTTTATCGCACGCACATCGAATATTAAAATCTAAAATTGATATTATACATGCGATAAAATATTTGCAATGCACTTTTGATTAAAAAAAACCACTGTCACCACTTCAAGTCATGGTCCCGATATAAAATGTTCTAGAATTCGATGATCGAAAGATTAGGTACCGTATATCAAACCACAGCAGTCTAATAATAGATTCTATCGATGACGAGAATCGAGATAAATGTGTCACGTGGCGTGATGTGGCTATGGTTTCCATTAAAAATGTAAGATTGACGTAATCACTGCGGTACGACAAAAGAGGCCATAAAACACCAAACGATATTGTGAGGGAACCGTATATCCCTAAACCGTCGTGTCATTCTATGTAACATTCATGGACGCGTTCTTATTACCCTGGAAGCTGAAATAAGCAATTCCGAGATCAAATCTGATGTACGTTTTCATAAGTTCAAAGGCGAAATAGAAAACATGCGACAAATAATAAATAGTAGACAAAAAGATTTCGCAAATAAATAGAATTATTCATGTTCGTTCTTTAAATATTAGGTAAAGGTAATATGCTTTCATAAATAGCACTTGGATACGAAATAATAAGCCCCTAGCTACTTTTTTTAGCCTTGTAAATGGAAAGGACTCTATGTGGGAAGGAAGTGGTTTACATTGCTATTGCATCAGAGATTATGTTTAAAATGTAAATTATATATTCATATCACCTTCAATCTGTATACACCTTTGTCATCAGAAGTAAGCAAACACCCACAATAAGGTACAAAAAAAAAAACAAAATGAAACGACTTTTAACTTTGGACTAGGTTACCGAAAGTCAAAAAAGGAGAGCAATGAAAACGTCAAGAATTTATACAAACGGCACTCTCTTAAACTAAAGTTAGGCGGTTACTAAGTCACGGGGAAGTTACGAAATAAGTATGCGAATAATAATCCAAAACATGGCTAGCGCCGGGAAAACTTTGGCGTTTATTTAATTAATGGAGGTTTTAATCTAAATAAGAGGTGGCTGCTGTCAAACTAAGTCTTATCTGTACTCGCTGTTGGGCGACGGATTTGAAAAGGGCGAGTCAGTCGCATGCACGGTCACTGGTCATGGTATTTGTACAAAAATCCTATATTTTTTTGTTTCTCATCGTAAAAGTCTTTGTCAATGTTGTGCAGGACGTATAAAATATCTCTCCATTCGAAAATATTGCACGACATGAAACAATTAATTGGTTATTAACACGACCCCTACCTATGGAGAATGAATATTTTCGAAGCACAAAGACAGCGTTCAAACTTGTTAATCAATTCAATTTCACTCTCGCATCACTGGGGTCGGAACACTCACTACCCTACGCCGCCGCCTTGCAGGTAAACGTTTTTCACGGGCGTTTAACTCTACCTTTTAAAACCACCGTTGATAGGTTCTAGACAATGTTAGAGAAGAGAACATTAGAATAGAATATAAACAGTTTCACATTTTCGACATGTGACTTGATCTCAACTTGTCAAAAACATTTTCGAGCGATTAGTCAGCGTTATCGAGAAATGTAACTTATCTGTTCCATATATCTAAAAGATGCCTAATAGTGTTTAATCGTTCAATCGCCTACCCCAATACAAAACGGCCCAATATTCACGTCTGATATAAATAAAACGACGTAACTAATTGGTATTTTTATTACCTACTAAAACATTTATTTGGGATCCGTTTCTAATATCAAGTTACATTAATCTTAATTTGTCGCACAATAAATAACTTATAAATTGTAGTAATAGGGAAACTTAGCCTTGAAAGAGTACTTTCAATCTCTATAAGACCGATTTTAAGAGTAAAGTGTGTGGCATAGCAGTGAAGCGTCTTGGAAACAATCTCTACTTGAAGTAAGCGACGCGTACAAGCATAATGTTTCGCGAGGATAGATTGTATAATAAGTTACTGCGTAATTAGTGGTGTGGAATTAGACAGACGTTGGGCGAGTACGATCAAAATTATGTACTTAGTCTAAAGAGCAAGTGTGAAATGTGATATTCGTACCTATTTACTTTATGTATTTATTTTTAATGGAAATGATTTGTAATAATTTCTTAAGTTTAATAAAATATTTTAGTGATGTTGTTATTTGATGATAGTAGAGATGCGCAGTGATAATAGTATTTTCTCCATAACCGTAGCAATTACAAAGAAACTTTTGATTTTTGTCTGCCGTTCTCAATATCACAAAGGTCTATACTTCTCTTAGCTTTTACGTTATACCAGCCGGTTATAAATATTCTTACTATCTTCCTAATTATAATTATGTCTAATGAGTCCTTTCTAATGTCTAATAGATATCACGGTCAGGCGCTCGTCGCGTGGTGCTACAGCAGGCGACGCCGGCGATGGCGGGCCGGTTCCGCTGCGAGGTGTCAGCCGACGCTCCCACCTTCCACACAGAAATACGATCGGCACCTTTAGAAGTCGTCGGTAAGTATGCTATGGCCGATATTTATTTATTTGGAGGGATTATTTGGTCAAAATGCTTAGCCAGAAATATCATCATGGGAAATTTCGTTGACAGATATAGTTATAGGATTAAGATTAAATGTAGGGCAGTTGTATTTTCAAATCGTACCTCCAACTAAAACCTAAGACAACACAGTGAATATAATGTAGTAGGATACAGTAAAAATTAAACAAACTTTTTTATCAATTTTTTCCGATACGCTTTCACAACAGTTACGCTTCTTATTTTAAAACATGGCGGTGAACCCCAAGTAAAGCTCTTGAAAAAACGTAATTACAAATCCTGTACGACAGTCATTTGGAACGAACACAACTGTAAGGTGAAATTACTTCGAGATCCCCAGACGGGTTTAAGTGAACATCTTCAAACCAACAAGTAAACATTATTCCGGTACATTAAGCACTAGTACATTACTGACATAAAGCTGTCTAGGAATAACTGACTATTTGTTTTGAAAACAAGCTGCATTGAAAAAAAAGGTATTTTAATGTATCGTATTTTTTATCGATCGAAGTTATAACAGAAAACAGATTTGCATAGAAATGCGAAATTCTGTGAATTCACAATGTAGGTTGTGCGAAAGCTTGTCTGCTTCAATGAACTGTAAAAATGTTAAGAAATAAAACAGGATATTCATTTATTGATACCAAGAATATCATTGCGATAGTTGTACAATAAAGCTCGTGGCTAAGCTATAACCGCATAAGTGATTCTATCACAGGTTAAGCTATGCTTGACGCGGTTGGTAAGTAGGTGGGTGACCATCTTTGTCATAACGAGTTCCTCCGTGTTTCGGAAGGCACTTTAAATGGGTCCCGGCTGTTATTCCTACACCTTTGACAGTCGTTACAGGTAGTCAGAAGCTTGTAAAAGTCTGACAGACAGTCTAACCAAGGGGTATCGTGTTGCCCAGGTAACTGGGTTAAGGAGGTCAGATAGGCAGTCGCTCTTTGTAAAACACTGGTACTTAGCTGAAACCGGTTGGACTGGTAGCCAACCCCAACATAGTTGGGAAAAGGCTAGGCCAATGATGAGTTGTACAATAAAAATAAACTGAATACATGCCAAGTCTAAATTTGAATAAATTGTCTAGAAATATCCAATGATTTCTCAGGGTGAAAGCTTTTGTGGCAGAACTAATTTAAGCGGATTCTACCTTGATTTTATTAAAAAGATCTTTAAGATTGATTTAAAATAAATGCAAAATCCTTTGCATTTATCGATTTATTAATTATCGTGTTAATTGTTGCTTTGAACAATTTTATCAAAATATCTTGTAATAATTTGGATACAGTATCTGAAGGTTGCGCGGTATCGTTTTGAAAATGCAAGTTGGTAACAGAACAAAAAAAAACTGTTGCCAATAAAAAATACATCTACATAAATAAAAACTGTGTCTTGTATATGTTTGTCATCGACTAGGTATTATTATAACAAGCTAGTTTTTATGTTGTGGTAATGAGTGTGCATCCAGGGGTTAGCAGGTAGTTGCCAATAGAACATAAGAACGGTACCAGGAGAGCAGATAGTGGCAGTTTATGAGAGCGACACCTTTTTTTCCGGTTGGGTAATTATCCACTTCTTCCACTTTGGCTTGAGCAGAAGGAAGTTTCAGACTTATACGATTAAAATCCACTCATATTCCTTCCACCGTTTACCCACTCTTGAGGGGCAGGTAGCAAATAAGCATACCTTCAGGCATTTTATCGGGATGTCTTGTCTAGCGGATACACTATTGGTGGACTTAACTTTGTGTTATCTATTACTAACTCTTACGAAAATCGCCAGGTCAGGGCGTGTAATACAGCTAGTATATTATAATTACAAGGAATATTTACCTTTCTTATCTCTGGAATTCGTTTTTGAAAACTTTGATAATTTTATGACTAAAGTTCAAATCATTCGGTCGTATCAATAATTACCTAAAAAAAATACCGCTCGTTTAACGCAGCGCTGATTGTTCCGTACAAATATACTGAAAAAAGAAATACAAAAAATATCACTTACCAAAGTATGACCTTACTAGCCTTTTCTTAATTTCGATTTTACTTTTATAGCGACATCTCGATAATTGATTACTTAAAAAATATGTTCCGACATATTCCGCATGCCAGTGTCGTAATTATTGTCACATGAAATACCGATTTGATTGAATAAATCGATTATATTGTCACGTCAGCAAAGTCAGCGAATGACCGATCAATGCATTTGAGATATCAGTCACACCACTAAAATAATTATCCGATAATTATTTTGCAGTGCCTTCCGTATCTTATCTTAAGCCGTGATTGTAACCACGTACTTTGTGTTCTGATTTATTATTATCTAAGTATCAGTAATTCTCACATCAGATCTTTAATTATGCTAATCATTCATATGGTATCTAAGGATTTGTTTATTAATTAGTGTTTTGTAAGTAAAAAAGGAATTTGATTTTTGAAGACTGTTGTATACTTGAACAGATAGCAATTAATCATAAAGGTTTTCCGTGTGGTTTTTTTTGTTTATGATGTCATAGAATTATAGAACTATTTTTTTGTGGAAATTTAATTTTCCAGAAATCTGCTCTTCTGCAGTCATCAAATCAAAAGTAAACCAACGAAGAATATATTTAATGCCAATTTGTTTTTTTTATAGGTAAGGCAACTAATACTAAAATTTTGATTAATTCAACGATATATTCGAATGTCCTCCTTAAGGCGTGTGAGAGAGTAATAAGAAAGCTGGCTTCATAAACTCTTCTAGTATTTATGTAGCCAAACAGGGCAATATTTTTTTCATCTCCCATTGTTTCTCAGCTAGATATAAACTTACTAACCTAAAAGATCTATCACAAACCAAAAATAAATCAACCGCATAAATGTACAAAGTATTGTTGATGTTTAGCGTAGACCTCCGTAGCCCAGAACGTAGGCGCTACGTTCAAAATTGAACGTTTACAGAATAGCAGTGCTTGTTTCACACTTGGGCTTACAAATGCGGGACGCGTGCATTGATCTGCTGTGTGACGGAATTTGTAGCGCTTTCGAATGGAACGGACCATGGATTTAAAACCGTCCTATGTTCAGAAACAAGAGTTACGATCATTTAATGTTTAATTCTTTTTTTTGCGTCAATTAGTAGATAAAAATTATAAAATATAGCTAACATATGTTTCTCTACTAGTAGATAGGTTGCGTTGAATTCCTTTATGTATTTTCACTGATACATATTATTTACTTAGTCTTCTCAGAAATATGCACAACCTATAATGAACTGTTAATAAGAGGACATAGATTCTATAGAAATAATTATGGCTTTCGATGCTTAAAATATTTGAAATCCTTGACGGAGTCCATACTCGACACACCTATCTGCTTCAAGATAATTTCTACCTGCTGCATTTATTATGTTACTACGATAATAAAGTTTTATAAATTTGTATCTTGATCCGATGACGATCATATTATAAAATATTCAGATTTGATATGACACAACAGTAGGTATCTAGGCAAGGGAATTTTTATACATTTTGATATTTGGTGTTGATAATTACCGCAGAACACCGAAATAGGACGGAAAAAATCACGTGGAATATGGGTATTTATTCTTTTATAATAGATGATAAAAACTAACGCGAAAAAACCATTTTCAGAATTTGGTTTGTACCTTACCCGATCGTGATTTCGCAAGTCCTCACTAATTATTTGAAACAGATACGGCTCATAGCTTCATAATCAACAATTACCAACATTTAAAACAATTTACCGAAAATATATAAAATATTAAGCGTTGGGTTATTGGCGTGGTTAGAAGCCTACGCTCAAAATTAATTAAACTGGCCACGGGTTTATCCACCCTTATCCATTTTTTGTACAAGCGAGATTAAAATATTTCTTTTTTAAGAATGTTACGCTGTACTCTGTACCTACTTAGATTTCCTCGTCTGGAATGTCATGTATTATATTATGCTTCTAGAATATATTATTATTATAGATTATATTATGCAGAATAATTTGGAAATTCTAAGCAATGGTTTTTGTTGTTTACAATAGTATTATTTCGTTAGATGAAAACTTCAGAGATAGGTGTAAAAGTTGTAAAATGTGGAAAATTGAGCTTTACCTAAATGTGTATGGTTTAAACCAAACACCGCATCGCTTCGGTAACCCGATGTATGCGGTGTTTTCTGAATTCCGTACCATAATTTAAATTGAAACTATAGACGCTCTTTATACATCATTGATTCGATACAATGCAGTAAATTCTATCCAATCCTATCGAGCAATCACCCTCATTAACTATACCTCCTTGTATAGAATCCATTAGTTTAACTACCAAAACAGTCACTCGATAACGAGAAGTTTGTTCCGTAAAAGTCGTTATCAATGTTCACATCGATACTAAAACATCGTCACCGTATTGATGTTATTTACCGATTTCATTTAGAACCGTTAAACAGGGCCCGGTGTCCCGGTACTACCGTCTGTCACGCACGCGATCACGATCGTGACAATTATCCACATCGTGCCTACCACCACTCACACTAACACCGAACGTATTGTCTGTTTTGGGAATAGACGAAATAATTAGTACTTACTAATTGGTTATACACCAGCCCAACGATTCCGTCTACGCTTTTCGTGTATTTCAGTTCAAACAACCTTCACTAATTGTTTACACTCTTACATATTTATTTTCATAAACCTAAGATTTTTACATCTCAAATCGCATAACCATAAAAAATTAAATCTTCAGAGTTTTCTAAGACATAATTTAATAGGTCGTTTCATAAAAAGTCAACATTGAATGTACTTTTTAATCTTCATTTTATATTTATTACAATTTCAAAGATCGTCATAATATTTAGTTAATGGCAGTTGTAACGACGCGATAGACATTGGCTGCGAAACGAAACACGAAACTTTGTATTCCCCATCTAATGATAGACCCCTTGGGCTTCATAACCTTGTGATTTACGTTCATGTACCTCTCGGAATTATATGACTTTACCTGTCCCATCATGACGTGATTCTGTCATGAATCACGCTGACGAGCTCATTTGTGTGACGTGATTCTGTTACACGGATTAATTAGCTTCAAAGGATTCTTGAGATCTTAGAGCCGCATTTTCAATGTTCCCCGTAGGTATTATGTGAGTAACAAATTTAACAGAACACGTTTAAGTTCTATGTGTGTATTCTATACACACGTAGAATTCGTATTACACAGTGATTAAACACATCACACATTCTCAAAACGTACGGTATTTATTTACACTCTGGGGAAGGTTCATAAAGTAAAACAAATCGTTGATGTAAGGAGATTCGATTGTGAGAGGTTTGATGTTATTCTCTTTGGACCGCACCGCATGTCCCGGGGGAGCAAACAAACGTGCCATAGATACAGCAGCTAGTATTAATGTTTTAACACTAAACAAATTTCACCTTCATTTTATTTTTACCTAAATCCTATTGTTCTTTAAAAATGTATTTCCATGAAAAATTTAAAGAAACAATGTCCATTTCATCGCCCGTAAATCACCTTGAATAAATGTTCTACTGGCCTACGACTCTTTTAGGCTTTGAACAAAGTAAAGCGTGAAAGCTTTTGAGCGTACTAACGTCGGGCATAAAGGGAATTTTCTGTTTCTGACACTAGCCAACTACCACGCCGCTACAAACACACTTGCATACATATAGCCTCAAACGTTAAGGCTGTCTGTAAGGCATCCTACTCTTTGCCACGAGCCTACATGTTCCCATACGGGTGACGTCATTCACCCTTGTTAAAGTAATAATTGTCTGTACATTTTCAGCGTAAATTAGGTAAACTGATACATGTATCAAAAAGCCAGCGAGGAGAACTTCCCTACTTTTGAATGTCAAGTACTTTGTACCACTTGTTTCGAGTAACCGTGTTCATTAAAAATTAAACCCACGTACGTACTAATTAATGTAACGACGTGACTTTGAGGTGAGTACGCCCGCAAAAGTACAGCATCAATATATTTTACATAATTTTCATGACTCTTGACGAATTTTTAACGTTTCTGACGCCGAGTGGATGGGATACTAGCTACTCGAGCCGAAACTTTTTGGACCGCTATACCAGATATAACTAAATGTCTGTCTTTTTACTCTACGGAACGTGCCAAACTTTTTGCTTCATAATTAAATTATGGCGCTTTCGTCGGCAAACAGTTCTTCTTTTTACTGTGAAATTTAAGATAAACTAGTGTTGGACTCTGTCCAGGAACGACACATTTTCTAAGTCAATAAAGCTTAATAGAGGTTTGCTTGTCAGGCTAGATTCAACGGCCTGGAAGCTTTTGTTATGGCCATAGCCGTTATAGGTATGTGCGTTGTTGTATGTATACCTTTATAGGCACATGTGCCAATGTCGAGCACTACATAACGCATCTCTATGTTTCGTCGTATCCTTTGTAAGAAAACGCCCACGATTGTCTTTTAAGACTATTAAAGAGCAAGTTTTTTAACTAATCTTACAGATTTCAGTTTTTTTTTTATTTCATTAATTACCATTAAACCAATCAAAACTAAATCCTAGTTGGTTTCACGTTCAATTCACGTTACGGTTGGTAAATATTCACGGAATATTTAACCGTAGGTAACGTGAATTTTAGAGTAGGTAATATTTTTATATTTTTTCTTCTATTACTTGCGTCAAAGTGTGTCTTTAAATTTGGACTTTTGTTAAATATTAAGTCCAAATTCAATCTCCTTTTTTCAAAAAACGTTAATAAGAACAAAGGAAACGTCATTACCTACAAAATATTTTCCTTCTTCATGCAGAAGCACCAGAGTGGGGGCCAAAGCTGGTATCAGACAGGTCGTGGTACGGCGTGGGATCAACTCTGAGGGCAACCTGCGCATCTCCACCAGCACTGCCACCGGCCAATCTCACATTTGCGCTGAATGGACTAGAGGTAAGATAACGGATACATGCGC
Organism: Trichoplusia ni; assembly: GCF_003590095.1. Lineage (NCBI taxonomy): Eukaryota > Metazoa > Arthropoda > Insecta > Lepidoptera > Noctuidae > Trichoplusia > Trichoplusia ni. Next base: position 12,315,655 of record NC_039483.1, read on the forward strand.
AAAAAAAGACTTTCGAAAGTATTGCAAAACCTCAACAAACTTAAGGAGAATTACAGTAGTAGCTGATATTTCTGGCATATTTTGTAAGAAGTAAAAATTAATGCGAAGCATTATACGGAAACATATTCGATTTATTTTATCAGAGTCGGGTAGAAAATCATGAATAGAATAGAATTATTTAAGGTTTAACGTTTCATTTAGCAATTATTACGAAACGTGGGAATTATTTAGCAACTGCCATAGTACATCAGTCAGTAACATCTGTCGGCATCCTGAAGGATGTTTAATAGTGCAAGCTAGGCATGACTGCCTCGGTAGTATGTATATAGATTAGCTTTTCTTAAGTAAATATTCATAGCGCCGTTAGGGCTTATGTGGTCTCTGTCCCTAAAAACGTAAGGAAGCGACAGGCAGATATGTTTTGAAGCCAAGTTACATTGCTGCAATCGTTACCGTCCATAGAACATACTCAAATGAATGGACATGACAGATCAGTCACGGCTTATCATAACAAAATGTCATATACATACATTTGATTATTGACATTAACCATTGTACAAATGTCACTTCACTAGTCGGGCTGTTGTGTTCGGATTCGGGGGTCATTAGCGAAGTGAAAACAATTACCGGAAAGTTCGGTAGTAAAAAAACTGGTGCCACCAAAATAATGCTTTTATATGACAGTGTTTAATGTTAAAATCAATATTAGAGTCGGCCGACCCGCATTGGAGTTAAAGATAACTAAGTACCGCGCTATAATAATAACTTAGGTCAGGAGATCGCCGATATATTATTATAATACGTTAGCTAAGTGACTTACCTACTTTAGAGTAATATTATTTCAAATTTAGACAAGACTCTTATTTATTTTGATATTTATTAACGACCATGAAGTTTTTGATGTTAAGTAAGTTGACATTAATAAACAATGCCTATTAAAAGATATCCGATACTTCGTACATTCGCTAAACTATAAACACTGTTTTTTAAAAGGAGGTTTAATATGTTAATTACAATAAAATAAGAGGATGAAAGCGTAGATGTTTAGCTGAAATTAAGGCCACTAGGTTGAGAGGACATTAGCAACACTTAACGCGACGCACATGTTACACTCAGGATTTTATAGTTTCCATTAGCTTTTTAAGTAAAGTTCCAAGTTATTATGCATTTTTAATTCAAGCAACGAGATAGTCTCAGAAATAGTTATGTAGATTCAGCTAATTGTGAATACTAAACATAAAATTTAGTAAATATAATGTAACATATACGCGAAGAAGTTTTGGTTTCTCAGTTTAAAGAAAGTGTCTCATTTAAACACCGAATACGAGGGAGAATTATTCCAACTCTTTATGTTCCCACCTTAAAATTGCGAAATGAAAAAGATAATAAATTGAATAAAATTGTAATACGCGTCAAGAAATAAAATCCGTAGCTTTTGAACAAGGGCGGTTCATTTGCATTTATTATTTACAATTTCTCAAAAAAATCTAAATAATTGAGCTACAAATTAAATTAATGTTCATTTTACAAGGAATCTCGTCCGTTCAGTATCTGTTCCTACGATATATACATGACACAAATTCCCCGTCCGAAATTATTTCACTATAAATTTTCTGACGTCGTGGCAAAGATTTTTCTGGAGGGCCATATTATTTTATATTGGTATTTTAAAAATGCGTTTTCTCGACATCGACCGGACAGCGACAGACAAGGGACCGTGGTGCCCACCGGCGAATAATGGACCCTTTCTACTTACTTCACTGTGACGCGACCGTTGTTTTTGCCGCCGTCACTGCCCGCTGCGTAGGCGAGTTCATTAATCACAAAACAGCTCAGAGCTATATAATCTTCCTCTATCTAACGTAGAGCTTTGTAATATCCGTAATATTTTCCGTTAAACCCTTGTGTCTGTCTTAGTCTTAGGTACTTATATGACGGATATTTCCACAGATTGATATGGAATCATTTATGCACGAGCTGCCATCCTGGTTCAAATGGGATCCACCCCCGAAGGCAGAAACTACAACCACTGAACAGCCTGACGATGACATGAGTTTCAATATTTTCCACGACGAGAGCAATATACAGTATTTAGACGAGTCTTACATAAATCTACATAAGGAGGAGATTCGAAGACCGCCAAAGGAAAGTTTGAAGCCGACGTTTGAGAGGACGGGACCGGATAACAGAGTGCCGTCTGTCGCGGAGGTGTCGTTCGTGGTCCGCAACGAGGCGTTCGAGCGCGGCAGTCTCCGGCTGACCTGCATAGCGAGCATATACAACCTCTACGCGGCTCGAGCCGAACTAATTTTCGATATGGAGCAACCAGAGGTTGCCTCCGTGCTAGGCGTCCGTAATAGAGCAGTAGGTAAGTGCAATCGATACTAGTGTGTAGCGACTTCGTGTCGCAAAATAGCTTTGGGATAAAACAGCCAGCCACTTGCGGCCACTTGACAATCTTTATAGAATCTACGATGAATACTAAGTGACTAAGGGATTAATTTTTTCACACAGGGCAAAAAAAAATCCTAGCGGCCATACATTAGTATTTTGCTTAGTTCCATTTGTGTGTCAATATATTTTGTGTCAGTTAACATAAACATTTTATCAAAGGATAAAATAAACTCAATGTGTGTTTTACAAATAAAATACATTATCATTTTTCCAAAAATAGTGTTCTAAATTCAATTCCTGGGAGTATGAGACAAACTGAACTTTGGTTGATAAAAACAATGTTTGGGTCTTGGCTGAAAATAATGATACGAGGACTAGGGTTGATTTATAAGGGTATGTAACTAAATATCCCGAGCGGGTAAAGAGTGCATTGTCCGGTTGTGTGGCTTACAACTTGGTTCAAACCAATTTTCCGCTAGCGGAACTATAAACAGGGGCACATAAACAACGTGGAAGCTCTAAGTTTTGTTTCACAAAAAGTTTTACATTTCTTCTATGTATTGTTTCAGATTCAACGTCTAGCAGTGTTTGGCGAATATCAACAACTCTAGTTCCACTGTTGTACAGTGTCCGGTAGTTTACTGATACATCTAATTAATTAAGTACAAACATATTATAAGTACTCGCTGGTCGCGACCTTCATTGTGTACAAATTCATTAAACGTATCCAATCCCATGAATTTAAATTTTGTTGAAAATCATTAACTCTGTAAGTAGTTGTGAATATACATAGTTCAGCGCAAGTGAAAAGAGCTCTGAGGCACTGTAACGTTATAACTTGTAAAATACAGTAAAATTACATGCCGCCAATGACTTTGCATTGTGACTCAGTTTCGCCCATAATTTGCTCCGCAGGTAGGTCCGGCAGCTCTTTTTACATGAGTCGATTTATACGTGGAACATCAAATATTGTTTTTAAAACAATTTGATAACATTATGTTTAGTCGTAGGTCAAACTGGCCAAACATAGATTTAATAAATGAATTAATTGGTTTTAAGGAATTAGATGAAATATACCTATTGATAATACCTAAATAAAGTGGTTGTTAAAGTACAACTAAGAGTTACTTTTATAGTATTTTTTTTAACATTATTAGATAAATGTCACTTCTTTGTAATCAAGTTAGGGCAGCCATCTGCAGCTAAATATGTCTATATTAAAAACTTTATTTTGTCACATTTGAATCTATTCTTATATAATACATAATATTATTTAAACGTGAAACGTTGGTACTCGAATTCAAGTCTAGCTGTAAATAATTAAACTAGGAAATAATTAATTTATTACGTATACGTACGATGTCTGTTTTAAGAAACTGGTGTCAACTGTAGAAATCTTCCATTCCTACGAAATATCGACTACATAAAAGTATTTCATTTTATTATAAGTTGGGGCCACATTTAAACCCTTGACAAAGACTGATGCGTAACGATTAAAGCGAGGAAGAAACATGTGCTTCGGTTCACTGTACATAAAATTGATTTATATTAAAAACTCTATGGTGTTTATTTTTAAAATTTTAATAATTTTATCAAAACCTTCTCATAGAAGTGTATTTATCTTCTAAGAATTTAAACTTCCGACGTGTCAATGCGGCTAGTAATTGTTATTAATTTGTAAAGATATAGTTATAATATCATAAAACTATGTAAAATAAATATGAACAAATAGAATAAAGAAGCGGTTGGATTTGTCTAAATATTTTCTTTTGCACGAAACGAAAAAGTACGAAAACAAGGAAAAGTAAGTATAAATGTAAGATTATTGATATCTATCAGTAAGTAACTTAACCTTTCAACATTTCTCTGTAGTTAAGGAAAACATTTCACATGATTATCGTTCACACAAACAAACGCTCACATTATGACCATTAATCCAATAATACAGCGCTTAGTCGATATTGATAGTCGACAATCACGTCTGTAGCTAAGTACTGACGAAGAATAACGAAGTAATTTCCCCTTGGAAGAGTTCCACCTAAGCCTCAATCAATCATAGTACGAGATCGAGTCCACAATAAACAGTAGAAAATCCAGCCATTATCCTTATGGAGAAAATCATTTATTGAACAGTTACAATGTCAGGGAAAATGGATTATTCAGCTTCGAATCAAGCGTGATGTATTAGTTGTATCCACTTTGAGTTGCGGAGGTATTCCGACGGCGCGTTCTGCTCAGATACTCGGAGATAATATAATAACAAACTTTCCTGAACACTTTATTACGTTATTGATAGATTGATCGATCACGATGTAATTTGTTTGTAATACGAGGCATTACACTTCTCTATGTGGACTTTATATTTACAGTAATGTGGGTAATTCTAATAAAACCGTGTATTACGTAGCCACAGCCCGGGACGGCGGGTTTCCCCGCAACACAAAGCCAACAATTTATTTTTCAGTATTCAACGATGTCGGCAGCCGGCGTGTGGAGCTTTCGCAAAACCAATAACAATCAGTTATCCCGTTCTAAGGCTTTCGCCAACCGATGCTATTGTCTGGACTCTTCGTTAGGCGTTCTTTTCATTTACCCAATCGCATTGATTGGACCAAATCCATCACGGCTCACAGAGTCCCTTTCTGCCTGCCCATTGATTATTCCCCGAGTTTCGTGAAAATGAAACTTTTATGAATTGACGCCGCTTGTGGGCCTAACTAACTTAAAGTTGCACGGTTCACCAAAATCAAATGAAAAATGTATAAATTATAATGTTAAAGTAATAACAATGTGAGTTTACAAGCTAAATGGATTACGGTAGAGGTAGGGTGCAGGGTCGTGTGTAAATTATGGACTTTGAAAATAAAGGGATGGTCGTTTAGTGAAAGTTTAAATAAATCTACAGACGGTCTTAAAAGCAAAGTTGAAGGTTGTTTGTGATAGCCGCAGGCTTGTTCTGGACAGACGATGAAAGCACTCGTGAATGGCGTGTACACAATATATTTAAGTTTCAAAATAATGGCTCCGTAATTTAGTGTTGTTGATGAAATGTAAGTAGCTGACACTGAAATGCGATTAAACTTAATTGAGTAGACACAATAACAACGCGAAATACAACCTGCTTTTAACGTTTTGTCACTCATGTATGTGTTAATTACACATTTAACAGTTTAAATGAATATACATTTCGCTCATTCATTTTAGCAGAATTATTCGACTCAAACTCGCAATTTTTTTTATGGTCTTATATTTTGTTCTTGTTGCCAAAACGATTTCGATGCAATTAAAGCCGCAAAAAAACACCTGATTGATATAAATTAATTTTAAACGAATTTAATGTTAATTAATATTTCTTTGATCATTTAAAGTTTCGATTTAATTTATTTAACAAGCCTCGCGGTCAGGAACAATCCAAGCAATATATTAAAATAAAATGTGTTGTGGTTACAGCAATTTATCGTAAACCTCAGAACTTAAATAAGCCCTACAAATAATCCTTAAAAATCAGAATGTAAGTTTATTTTTTACTTTTTATGTTTTCTAGTCACTAAACCGATATTTTACAAACAATCACACATCCTACGTTACAGACAAAGTTAACGTGTGCTATATTTTCTTTCTGATTACTATTGGAACGGGAGTGTACGGGTGGAACCACGGGGCGCCACTAGTACTTATTTAATAACTGGGTGATTCTTCGGAAAAAATACACTAGTTAAGGTCATATCATTATCCTCACCAACTGGTTCACTTCACTGTGATGCTTAAAATGTTTTAATTCTTACTTCATCTAATAATAGCCGCAGTACTTTACAAACTTAGGTAAAAATAATATTAAATCAAGCAATCTGCAGTATGTAAAGTGTGGTGAGGATAATGATGTTCTCAATTTGTGTTACTTTTTTCCGGAGAATCACCCAACTATATCTAATCTCAGAGTGGTCGGTTGTGGTCAGTTATCTCCTGAAAACAATCAGTTCATTTTGCGACTGAGTAAGGTTTCATACCAGAATTCCAATATTATTAGCAGTTTGAAACATTTATGTCAATTCGTAAATCGAATTTTGTTCAGTTTTTGATGCACAACGTAGTTGCAAAGGTTAAACTGCGCTGTCTTAGATCGCTTAGGTAGCTTAACATCTTTGAAAAAAATCAGCCCAGCGTTCATGCCACCAAGCTATCACTGTTCGCCGTACAACAACGTAAAATCAGCTTGCGTTAAAAATCCTACTGTTCATAGTTGATTAAAACTTCTTAGTACCTTAATTAAATGTTCAGTATTTAAGCCGACCTCAGAGCCCACTCGATGCCCATTCAAGGGCGAGTGCTCTCCTAACTGGAAGGAAATCTTTCAGCGAAATGAATTCATTCACGTTTCACTGAGAATATATATTCTATAAGTAAAAATGTGTATTTTTAGATCTCTGAATATTTTTACCCTGGGTTTAATTATAGGTTTCTGTCTTCTGACAATATTTGGGATAAAAATAAAAAAGACACTAAAATACAGACAATTATTTTTATCTAGTCCACAAACTACTGCGAATATTAAATTCCTTCTAGATAGATTATTTTCTGCTTCTATATTTCCTTTTTCTATCTTTATAAAGACGTATTACATAAATATTAAATACCACTATTTTACCATTATTATACCACTATTAAATGAACAGTTAGACTTGTGTGCAAAATTAGTTAAACTTAGAAGATCATTTAATAGGCAAGATTCTTAGAAATCATTACCATTACGATTCCTTATTAACTTAACAGTCGTAGTACTAACAAAAGCTTTTAATAATAAAAGTTCATGAACTTATTAAGAATAATGGTATAAGTACGAAACTTATCAAATCCTTCGTAACAATAGGTAATTAAAGAATAAAATATTGTTTGTTGCGAACTGAAATAACTACAGGATTGTATTGTTAACTCTTTTCGCGAAACCTGAAAATTGATTTGAAAAGCTGAAGATAATATGTAAAGAAGGTTAGGGATGACATGAAGTATTGGCAGTTTTCTGTCAATACGGATTGTAAAGTATGAGTGATAGGTATCGAGTGGCGGTTAGCGTGACAGGCGGGACAGGACAGGCGAACCCAGCTCCCCCATTGCCCCCCCAACGGCAGCGACGTGTTTACTCTGACCCCATATTTGTGTGTCAAACCTCCACGCGTATGACGTACAGGAAAACACTTCTGTCCTCGATGATACTTTGATAAATACCCCAGAACCTATCAAATTATTTATTAAGTAAATGTTTGTACTACGTGACAGAAACATATTATAGTTTGGGGAGAAAAATCCTTAATTGTCCAAAAATCTAACTCGGGAACAGTTGCTGTTTTTAAAGGACTTATCGATTTTTCTTTCAAAATTTCTAACCCCCAAATGTCGTACGAATAAATCCAAAACCTGAAAGTGGCCAAGAAAACAGTTTTAGTATTTTGTAAGACTTTAGGTAATTTGATTTTTTTATATCATACAAAAATCAACAATGAAACTCAATTTTCAGATAGGTCCATCTTATATTCCGATCTAATAAGGGTTAAGGAGTTTGCAACTAAATTATTTACGTAGGCATTGTTCCGTATTTACAAAAACATAACGGGACTCAATTCATAAATATGAAAATATGCTTTATAATGGAAAATGAAATTGAAGAACTAGATAAAGCTTCTAACAGAAAGTGTTAGTACCCGCTATTCCTTTTAAGCGATACTTCACTGCAAGCTGCCTTTCACAGAATTTTAATGTAGCGACAAAAGAGTTATTACGTAGGAGCCTAGTCGAAGGTAAGTGCTGGCTGTAATGTGGATCAAGTTATATATGATCACTGTATACGTGGCCTTATACGGATGACGTGGGTTCCTCCACGCCCCTTTTTACACCTATGATGTATAAAAGAGGTAAGACAACAATATGTTATCAATTTAAGATTAGATAGGAAAATCTTTGATGGCTTAATCAAGGAATAGAATTTGGCTTTTAATTATTATAGATTTTCTAAACTCAGCACAAGTTTTAATACCTGCCTGTGAATCTCTAATTTCCAGGCTAAGGCTTCTTTCCATAAACAGAGTTAAACATTAAACTTTGCCTACTGCGAACAGGATATATCACACTACAATATTTGGTACCCAATTTTTTCTTGACGTTATATTTCACCGTTTCTCTTTACTGTTTTACATTAATTGAGATAGAGATACATCATTTTTTTACAAGTATTATTTGATTACTAGCAGGCGAAATTATGAAAATCAATTGGCTTAAAAATAAAAGCAGTGTCGGAATTGCACTAAGATGAGTGGCCTACTTTATAACACCCATTTATTACGAGGCATGGCAGACAGTTGCATTGTCTATATTCTTTTTCATTTTTACTGACATTCACTTTTCGCTTTAAATTAAATAACACTTGAATAGAATTTCAACCGTGACGGGAGAACTCCGAGTATGTTTTATTGTTTTCTTGACTGTTCATGCATTAAAGTAATTGTTTAGTCAGCAGGATTCTAAAGGGGTTACAGAATAACAGTTCAAGTGTTTCAAATGAAAAGACGTGTCACTTAAATTAAGATTTAATTTCTTGGGGCTTAAGGTCTCTTTTTGTACATTTATTAGTCGATCTAATTTGGAAGTTAGATTAATATTTTCATGAACTTTACCATGATAAAGCTTCGAGCTTCTTCGCTTATCTTGATAATCTACCATATTATCAAGATAAAAGTATGTAGTTAGCATATTACGAGTACGTCACAATTTGATATTTTTATAGTGGTTTCTTAGGTTTACGCGAATGTTAGACATTGAAAAGAAACTACTTTTACGGATATTATCGCGGTTTAATTTTAGATTTTAGTTCCCGACGTTTCAAAACCTTTGCAGGTATCATGGTCACGGGCAGACTGAGATGGCGTTCGTCTTGACAGTATAAATTAAAATATGAAGGTAGAACGAGCAACATATACTGTCAAGACGAACGCCATCTCAGTCTGCCTGTGACCTTGATATTTTTAGTTGAATATAGAACATTGAACTTTGAATTGAACATTTTTTTGTAGCTATAAGAAAAGTGTAAAAACTTTTCAAGAAAAACTGCTGCCGTTGTTAAACGAGACACCGCTATTTGTAGTTATGTGTTGTTTCTACTGTGTTGCTTTGTAATGCAGGTAAATTGTGTTTCTCTAGGTTATACCATACAAATGTCATATACACAGCTTAAAAAGAATAAATAGAAGATGTGCCTAGCCTGAAAATGAAATTAAGTCAAGTAAATTAATTACGTCAATGGATTTTTTCTTAAATATTTTTTCCGGTTGTGAAACGAATATGAGATAAGATTTTCAATAAATTAATTGTCTTAGTTGTAGGGCTTATCATAATTACAGGAAAATCTAATGTAACAGATTGCATGAATGAACATTTGTCGGTAACGTCCAAAGATAAAGTTAACACCTGCATGCCTAAATACTAATCACACTGGTATAGAGTGAACATATTACTTGTAAAAAAACGTCACTACTTTGGAATTTAAGGCCATGGAATTCGCTAGAAGAGATTAACGGATGATAAATCTTCAATTGCACCTGTTTTGTATCAAGGCAGAAAGGAATTAAAACTCATAAAGCCATTAGGTAGCCTTTGGCGTGCTATTTGTTGCAGCATGTTTAGACGTGTTTAAAGTCGGCAGAACTTTGGTGTTGCTCTTTAATTGTTGTCTAGTGGATACGTGGAGTGAACATGTCATAAATGTTCTGTAGTAGAAAGTTTCATAATGTAATTTTCTTCTTTACAGTTTATCATGCAATCAAATTTCAAATTAATTATTTAATTCGAATCATACTTTTTTTACTCAGTGAGCAAAAAATTATCGAATGAGATAAAATGACACTTTATATCGGTTTTTATCGGCCATTTCCTCTATCATACATTTTTTAATTAACTAGAGATAAACAGATAGAATATTATTGTTAACAAAAAAGGATATGCCGGGGTTTTTTCTTACATACGTCAATTATATATGTATTTATGTGATTCAAAATAGAGTCGAGGCGACTTTATTATTTTAAACATTCACTTATTCTTGAATTGAAAATATTTAAGATCTGAGATCTTTTTGAATTTTAATAAAAGAAGTCCTAGACATTGTCATCGCTAGATATAAATACATCTCGAAAACATTTTTTCGGACCTCAACTAAATAAGACGTTTTTAACCTGTACCTAGAGGCCTAATCATGGCTTAGGCAAACTAAAGACTTACCTACTAAGATGCCTAAAAAAGACATTTATATCTAAATGAAAAGAGTTCGCAATTGTACATACAGTATATACATATAACATAACAGATATAACTACTTCGGACAGCGGGACAGCCATATTTTGAGTAGCGATATAATATTCCGCGACAGTCCACGTAAATTAGATCACTCAGTATCCTTTCTTTGAGAAAATGATACGCTGGTGGAAGGAGAGATAATCTCGTTAGAATGACGAACTTAGTTTGGGCTACTAACTAAGTTTGGCCCATAAATACGGGTACGAAACGTCGTCGACAGCTGGCACTGCCTTAAAAAGGATATAATAAACAAGAGACGCTTGATCTCAGGGAAATAACACGCGTTTATTAAAGTTGAATGACCCTGCAGCACGTTTACCTAAATACCTATTAAAATATAAGCACACAAAAAAGTACCGGAGTTTTAATGTTTTTTTTTGTAATGTGGAAAAATGACAAGAGAATACAAACTGTCAGTCATCCGTGTCATAACCAGATGCGCACGGCTTTGTGGTAATTCAATTTTAGAATGTTCTTTTTAAACAAGTCGTTCCATGAAACCACATAATCTTGCATTATGTGGTCATAAATTCTAATACAGAATTGATCGATTCAGAGCGAACTAAAACCGGAACTTAAACAACGAAAGTTATTTTACGTCGTAAAGTTTGCAAACACAATTTTCTGATACCCAACAACAATGTCATAAGCCAAATAGATAGTGTTAATACGATAAGAGTTTACGTTCAGGTTGCCAAGAGAAAATGTAGGCTTAGAAACAATAAATAATCCATTTTTAATTACTTGGACTTATAAAGATTATGATTTGAATATATTATTTCATTAGTTAATTAATTACGAGTATGTCATCAACAAAAATGATTTATTGTCCTACTTTTGGTTCATTTTTGAGACGCGTAAGATAACCTCAAAACTTACTAAAAGCTAACTATTGCGCTTTAAAAATAAATTATTGATTTAATAATTTATAATTATTTGAGTCGTTCCAAATTCATAATCCAACGACGCAGTAGTCAGTACATAATACACAACATGCATTTTAAGTCCACTAAGTACTTAGCTACAGCCGTATCTGAATGAACAAATTTTTTTACGACTTGCAACAAATTTACACTAGTCTGTTATAAATTCTTAAAAAAAAAAACAAATCTGTTCGGCATGTTTAAAAGAAGAATAAAGGGTCCAATTACCATGAATATGCCACACGCCATCTATACAAGTAGCTACAAAACGAATTACCGCCTGCAACTTGGTGTTTTCGCTTACTCTCGCGCGGCCAGGTAAAAGGTCTATGTTTATTGCTTACCTTATTTACATGACTTTTGATACGGGTGTCTACTTAAAGCAATGCCATCCCGACCCGTATTCGCTTGGCATTTCATTTATTATTAATGGAATGTTCTCAAAATATTTGCTTAAATTACTTTTTTTTTTAACAATCGAGATATACGCCGTCATGCTATGTTACGAAACAGCATGAATAATTTTATTTTTCTTGTTGGGTTTTATGTAAGTAATATCATAAGTGTGTTTGCGAAAGCTTTTAACGACAATTGATTAATAGAGGTCTACTATGTTAAAGTGAATTGATATTAAATGTCACCTCATTGGTTAATTGGCTTCGGTAAAGTTCAATGCAGATGTTTATTATGGAGGTACCTATTATCGTCCGTTAATTTTATTGTATGAGCACTTTATCATTCTTAACCAACTTCTACAAAAGGAGGTTACTCAATTCAACCGCATATACTTACATATGTTTTTTTTTTAAACTGGCATTCCGAAAGGCCATAATTTAGTAGATTTCTATAATATTTTATCGTTTCTAAGTTTCCAATGATAAGAAAATATTTTTTTATCCCCTTCAAACATATCCAACGGTGATGGGTCCAGCCTCTAGTCCTAGGGGCTGGTCGCTGCTTTTTCTAGTAATTATTGCAGGCTTAGAAGAGAGATGCCGTTCTACGCCGTGTAATGATTTGTTTCGCTTTCACATCTGCAATAATATTACTGAAAAAATCACCGCTCGTTCCTGGTAAGTCAAAAACGTAAGTATCTTCACTGAGGAATCCAAAATCTATGCGTATTTTAGATTAAATACGTATAATTAGTACTTTTTATAATTGTGGAATCTAAAATATAAATCACTTGACAGACTCAATGGAAGATTAAAAAATCATTCATAAAATTGTTAATATACCTACCTAAAAATAATCCATTCTTTTCAATTCTACATTTTTGTACTATTCATAAGATAAAATTTATTTATCTTGTTAGATAGTAATTAGCTACGTAAACGCGCATTCAATTATGTTACAGATACAAATCTACATAATTTCCCATTTTTAATCGGCGCATCACTGATCGAGGTGATGTGACCGGACGCTCCCAAAAGATTTTTTAATTGAATAGAAAAGATATGTGTAGCTCTAACAGTGCTATCTTAATAAATAATTAATACGTTTCTATGAATGAGAGATATTTTATCGCTAATTATATATTTTTGTTATCAACGCATCGAATGTTCTTGAATTAGTCGTTGTTGCTCTGGGGCAGTTGTTAGATAAACACTTGAGTCTCGTTCATGAAGAATATCGTCATAAAATAATAAAATAATGCCTGGATCACACAGATATTTGTCACATGTATCGGATCTCTTGAAACAAACGTGACGCAGTGAGTGTAGTTCTTCTTCTTCAGCCACTGTACTTACTTAGTTTTCAAAGATAATGTTTAAACTATTTACGACGGAGCTCAAATGAAAAACGTTAAACACATATTTTTCAAAATTACGAACAATGTTTAATTAAATAAATAAAGTGTAATATTTGAACCAAAAATACTCCTCACAAGCACATATATGTTGATGTCTACATACGTTAAAAGATAATTAGGAAAAGTTTGTGTTCCGAAAAATATAAAAATAAACTTAATTCATAAGATCTCTCAATCTATTTAAAGGTCGATCTTGACGTCATCAACCCATAATTACCTCGATAGGCTAGATTGTAGTGTCAGTTCTGATAACAATGCGTATTTTTCCACACAGGACGATATCCTAAGAATATTGAATGTATCATACCATTCATCAAAATTCCACTTTTTTTTTGTTCATCGACCTTTTTTCACACGAAGTAGTACTTTCCATAGAGGTTGCTTAAGGCAACAATACAAATGCGTCTCATTGCATCATAGAGAGAAACTACAAAAAGCTTTCCATCAATTCAAAACAGCATCCCGTATGCTTAATACTAAACATTCCATGTGACCATATAATCTGTATAATAATCTCCGCATCTGTTTCTGTGATTATCATAACAAAATAAGACTGTCCTGGATAAGCAATGTGTAATCAGTAATATCTTTCTGTATAATGCGGATTTCTGTGTAAGCTGCGCAATATAATTATAGTTCTCGTTTTATATGTAGCCGGGAGTATTATGTAGATTAGGGATCCAACCAAGCCATACACAGGGATATTGACTCCATACTTAACGATACTCTCTTAATAATCATTTTTGATTAAAATATTTTCCATAACCCGTTCCACGACCTTTCTTTTGAAAAATGTAGTCTTGGGTTAAATTCCCTATTTTAAATGAACATTCATTATTACGTAAAATATATTTGTGGATTTTATGACAGAAAATAAAATGCATTTCTAGATGGCAGATATGAAACTGTATAAATTCAAAACATATTATGTGAAGTACGTATTATGGCCCGACCTATAGACTTCCCGTCTTCTATCGTCGTGTGAGTCCGGATGTCCTGTTGAGCAAATCGTCGGTTATTCGCTTTAGATAGAGTTTCATATCTTGGCGGTTCCTGAGATGAAGTGAACCACTTCGTTGCGCAATAATGTTACTAGCCTATTACGTTTTCTACGAACGACATCCGGGGATTTTAAAATGTGATAATTCATCTTAATAGATAAGTGTATAATCATTATTGAAAATGCTTATAATCCTATTTAAGTAAATAGGTTTAGTGATATCTTATCAAAGGTCGTGATTTAATTAATTCTAAAAATGCAATAAAATAGATGGCCTTTGATAGGTAGCAGCTGTTGGATTCAAATGTGCTCGTAAACAGGTGAGGATTTTCAGGTTATAATTCACTAATATCAAGAGCACGTAGACCGCAGGTTATTTATTATAAAGAAAAGTTTTCTTATGGGAGCACAAACAGAGGCAGACACAATAACAGGGTACAAGTTGGTAAATTGGATTCGCGCCCCGGGGACGGCGACAGCGGCGGCCGTCGACGAGGGGTGGGTTAATCACGTCACGCGGCGCGCGAGCTGCCAGCCAGCCTTCGTCGCTTCTCAATGACCTCTTCAAACTTCTGACGTACTGGTATTGGTGTCCACAGATCCGTCATAAACAAATTTACACTCTTCAGACAAGAAATTCGAAAAGTGTTTGTGAAGTTTACACGCTGGTTGGTATTTTGTATCTCTGATATTTTGTTTCATGATAATAAAAACTATCGTTATCAATATAATTGATATAAATTGAAAGAAATTTACAATTAAACTCATACAAGTATAATTATTTCTTGGTGTTACACGAACCATCGTATTCATTCAACATAATTGAACTTTGAAGGCATTTCCTGGAAGCAACTTAATCATATTTCAGCTCAATTCAAATATTTGTTACAATACAACAAAGCAATACTGAATTATATAAGTCAAATTCAATTGTAAAACCTGAATGTGTAAAACAATATTTAAATTGCACGATTGAAATTAATTCAGTGCATATTTACATCGTACGGTCGGTGCAGAACTAAAATTGTATTTTATTCATATTGTCGCCGATGCTACAATTGGCGGTGGAGTTTAATTTTCATTCATGGCATAAATTGATTTATGGTATTGTGTACCGGGACACGTACTCAACGTGATAATCTGATGCATGTTTATCAAAAATTGAATCTTTATTCATGCAATTATTATGTTGTACACAATAATTTTTACCTACAGGCGATACGTAAATTGCAGTACAATTGTTGATCAATAAAACAATACATTACTTTTGGAGTATTCGTAGGTCTTGTTTCACTTTATATTCGTGTCCATTTTAATATTCGTAATCTTGATGGATGAAGAAATAAAGTAAGGCTATCGCCAGTCAATCCTAACACAGACGAATGGCTGATCTTGGATCCTGACCCCAACCTAATCCGGGGGCTCTACTGGCTCTACAGCTGTCAACTAAATTATCTAAAACAATTCTCACTTACAAAGAGAGAATTCTCTGAAATGTCTATAATTTAGAGATTAAATATCTTTTGTAGTAATTTGAAATAATTATAGACATTTTGAAAAACCTTGACAAATGCAGTGAAAACTGTATGATATTTTGTCATAGGATGCATGTGAGTTTGGACCAGTTATAGGAAGGTTGAAGTATTTATAATCTTTGGTAATTTTATCATAGTGCTCTTTATTTAAAACTTTGTACTCCATTATGGCGTTGCATAAACTCCTCTGAAAGCGGACAATTAAGATTGCGTAAATCGGAAGTTTCCAGTAAAAGGACTACATACAGTCGCTAAATTGTCAAGTATTTATTTTTGTAGCTATCGCAAAATCTGGTAGCAGCGAACCGAGAGTGATAGATGTATCCGTTCAATCTCTGTCTACTCAGATTATTTAGAATTTACATTTACTTAGATACCTTGCAGTAAGACGAGCCGATTTATTACGGGCATTATATTTTTGGAAAAATATCATTCTCATTTTATGCGGAAGAAATTAATTTAGTTAGATAAAAAAAAACTTTCTGAATTTAAATATTTTTTTAATTTTTCTCAAAACGAAAAGTCAAGTTTATAATAAAAAGAAATTCAATTCAAGTTCAAAGTGCGAAAAGTGTACGAAGTGTGTATTTTATAAATAAGTCATTTTACTTCCTTACCAAGAGACATGGATTGATAATGAAAGGTGTGGCAATTATCACGGTTTTACTATAAGTAAAAAGTTACGAGTGGAAAAAGTATGCTATGAACAAATTAATGTCGTGATTTTTCTACAACGTTTTAACATTAAATTATTTCATAATGGTACTTCGGTCGTAGGGGATTTGCCGATATTATGTAGCTATTCATAAAACAATTCAGTCGAGAAGTGAATGGAAACGTTTCGATCGTACAATTCATTGCATTCCAGCTGGAAAATAATTGTTCGCAGCTAATGCTCATTGTTCAATATTTTTTTTCCTTTTATAACCTTTCTCTTCAATAATATTCTTTCCAGCAAACAATAAAAGTGCATTACAACATCACGTAATTTATTGTTACAATAAGATTTTCCGATAACTAATTAGACTTTTTTCATTTTATTTGAGCGTGTTTTCAATATTTTACAGAATAAATAGGCGGTTTAAAAAGTAAATAGCTTGTAAGTGGCCGACATGTTAGCATGGAGCAGCACTTAAGGCCGGCTTGAGGGTACATCCGTGTCTGCGCTACGTTTTTTGCTCGAAACGAGTTGCTACAAAGTGCTCTTCGGCGAGCCAGTGTACCTCCCACTCGACATTAATGCATTCCATTACGAGTTATGCTACGTCCATGCAAATTAATGTTCATAATACTTCTCGCTGTATGCTCTTCAGTGTGTGCCGATTCAAATTTTGACGTACTCCGCGAATCACGCAGCCAACGAGCGTAACCAAATACAGTAATTGAAAATGGAGTTTTCATGGGAACAATAATAAGTTCCGAGGCACGTATCTCAATGAACGCATTTCGAATACAAATAATCCGTACCCTGTATCATTTTTGTGTCGGCCCTTCGATTATTTTTGTGAATTCTCTCATTTCTGATGTCATCATAAATTTTGTTCCGTGTTTGTGGGAGCCTTGTAATTGCTTCGTCGATTGGGTGCGCTCTGACATACTGCGATTGTTGTGCGCAATCTAATCCAATTAATTTGCGGTTTTCCCGATATATGGGTGGCCAATTATTATACCCATTTGTAACTACACAGCTCCAATAATATCTCATTAAAGTATATTTCTACGAATACTATGTGTTTGTAAATGTTAATGCGGATTACGGTTAAGCTTCGAATGTTTGTTAATTAGCCGATTTGACTGGAAACCAGAGATTTACATTACGGAATGCCGATTTGCTTCTACAACTTCTTTTCTTAGTAACGTAGAATCCGTATAACTAAGAGGAAAATAATACTCTTGAAATATGCATTAGGAATCTTCTTCCCACACAACACCTCTTTAATTATCCTACAAAGGCCTCAAATATGTTAGGTTTCTGTAAGAACATTGATTCCAAAAATATAACCTAAATAAAGGCTCTTCATAATTCAATGACTGTGAATAGGAATACGTATAATTTCAAATATTGTAGCGAAGGTATCGTTGTATCGTTAAGGATCTAATTAAGCTAAGCGGAAGTAAATCTCAGTTACGTAATTGTAAGCCGACAGATTATTTTCCAAGGCATTTGCATTTCTCAAGGGATCAATTACGATGAAAACAACCTTAACAGACTAATATGTCTTTGTGATGGAGTGACAGCACAACGGGTATCCGAGAACATGACCTTATATATTTTTTTGTCAAACTAACTGATGGATAGTCTCTACTTAGAAGCTTTTTACCTTTATACATTGTATCAGCCGACAGTTATTTTAAAAGTATTCTTTTTTTATCCTTGTTTTTGTGTGTTTCAGCTACATTCAAGTCATAATACACAAGACACCTAAACTCAGAACTAGCATTTGTAGATCACATAAATGCTTGTCCTAAGCAGGTACCGAACCCACAACACGTATTATGGTTTCTCTCACTTACACTCGGCTGTGCAATCAATTCTCTGGGCCCAAGAGGTAGAATATTCCAGATGGTAGCAGCCCGAACTAATATTTTACAGCATGCACCGGCGGTTAAAGCTATTAAAGTATTAACACTATCTCAGGAGATTTAGATGGTATATTTTTTCAGGTTATTTTTCAGGCACTTTTGAACTAGTCATTCTACAAAAATGACTCTATTTGCACGGTTCTAAAATATCATTTCTTTGTACAAAAACCGGCAGGAAAATCCATAAGTTACACTTTTAAAAGCAAATAATATGTCTATTACATTTCTTGTACATTATTATTTAAGTGTGCAAAATTAGCGGATACGTAAATGTAAGTAGATTGATTTTTATGGACTATAAATTGCAATTAATGTCAATAAGTAAATAAGTTCACTGCTTAAAGAAAAAATATTTTTTGTATTTATGTTGTGAGACAGCGACATATGTAAAGTATCTTACACATTCTTGTTACCTACATACACGTGTCTTATATAGTCAGTATCGACAGTATTGTAGCCGACTTAACGTCCACGTGCAAAAGCTCCACAAAGCCTCCAATTTAGCTGACAAGCTTACCTAAACAGACAATCCAGCGAGGTTCGCCTAAACGTGTATGATGTGTTTCGAAACATAAATAGGAGTTCAGCTTTCAATATTCTCTAGAACAATATTTCGACGAAAATGATTGAGATAAACAAACCATATTATTTACATTAAACTAAATAAACAATTGGAATCTAAGCCGCTGATGCGACGAAATACTCCCGACGTAATAGTTTTCGAATAGATTGTTAATATTAAATTCTATTCAGAAAACAAATTAACTAATGTATTTGTAATCGCTACTTTGTAAACATTGTAACAGACCTTTGAATATTAGAAGGATAACAGACGCTCCCTCGGGATAAAAAGCTCTACAACAAAATGCTTTAAAGCGTACATTCAAAGATTTCGTAGCTTATCCTTGTCTTGGCAATTATAATCCTTTGAAATTAAACAAAACACATCCGTTGAAATTAGACAAGCATTTGTGGGGAATTAAAACAAACGTTTCCTCCCGGTCGGGAACGTGAGTCTCCGGTTAAAGAGGGTGATTAGAGCTCACGTCGCGCTGAAATTGCCGCGCGACACCGCGACACGCACCTTCACAGACATCCGCGCCACTTCAAATTACTCGAATGCTGCTCTGCGCAAACAATTTATCTCAAACGAGACAACACGCCGTAACATCCCCGTGGAACCGATCCAATACATTTTCATATTCATCTAAATAAATCGAAGCAAAAGTAGCTTCCGCATTCCTGATACATCGATGAAGATAAAAAATTCAACATTTTAACAATTCCAATGACCTGAATAAAGGCAGATCGCAAAAACTTTTCACATAAAATGGTGCAATTCTATTGTCGTTGGAGAGGCAAATTTGAAATTGAAAATAGCAGTCGGAGCTGGCTGCAACGTTCCGGAGCCGTTTATTTAGGAGCGGCGACTCCGCTTTGTTCTAATGTAGCCGCGGGATGCAGGTGAAACTTTCATAATTTACAATGTCGCGATCTAAGGTTGCGGGCGAAACTGTTGCTAAATGTATTGCAAACTTTTGTGAATGTACTACAAGTTCTGCTACAGCAATACCTTTCAATGATTAGGTAAGCTTATAAATGTTTAGGTCAGAGAACAATGAATATTGTCAATATTGGAAATGCTTTGCTGGATTCAAAGCAATTTGCTCGCTCAATGTTTCATTAAAGCACTAACTGTGTTGAACAATGAGTTTACGGTAATATTCCTCTATTTTAACGCAAAATTATACAACAACATTAAATTTTCATTTGTGGCTGCGGCTGGCTACAAACTTCCAGTCATCTCACAAAATATTTTTCTTGTTAGCTTACTTACTTACTGAGGCGTTATTTCGAAGCAACGTATGTGGTGAAACAGGCCAAATTGTGATCCGAATCCCAATTACTGCAACGAAAAAATCCAGCTCCATTGCTGTAAAAGCAGCATTAGTAGGAGAACGGAGTCGGGTTTGCTTATGTAGATAACTACGTCTGTGAGACGTTGTTTTCCCTACGTGCTCCACATGGAAGTAGGACGGCGGCCAATATTCGCTCCACGACAGGAACGCACGTTAGTTGGACCGGTTTGCTCACTACTCAGCAATCTTAACATTAACTTTTATGTGAACACGCGGAAAATACCCTTATGACGTAGGCACATGAATCGAATTTTGTGTATATTTGTTTAGTAGCTCTCGAACCCTGAGGTTTTCGCTCTCGGACAGGAAATAAGGTTCACATTGACTTGTGCTAACAAACACCTTCGTAATAAGATAAGCTTCTACCAAATGGAAAAGGAATGACGTAATAAAATGGTATTTTTACTCCTAGTATTATTACGTGTTACTACTTACTAGTTCCTTGGCTGTGTAGCCAACTGTAAGAGCTCAGGCATGGAACCATTTGTTAGTGAAGCAACGGTTCCGTTTGTTGCAAGAGACACTAGGCTTGCTTCGGTGAAATAGTAAAATATTTTGTAAATGTTGAGTCAAAAGAAAATGCATGCATTATTTGCGTACAATTTTGACAGTCTATGATGGCCTTGAAGATAATTGAGAAAATCTTGTAAGATTATTTAGCGGGATAGTGCATTTCCTAGGTATTTCTTCTTCTTTTTCACCTACAGTCCTAGAGAGATGCAAACCATAAAAATTGGAGGTGAATTTAGTGAACAGTTACAGTAAGTGGATCGTTAATATTCTCGGAGCAAATCGCGATAGTATTCATGTGAGCGCGCATTTGGAGCCATAAGATTAGCGAAAAAAAAAATATTCGGATTATTGAATCATTTTTATCATTCAGATTTCAGAATATATAATAATATGTTTATTTGTAATTTCGATCTGAAAATCAATGTTTTCAAGTATTGATTTTAGAATATATTTCAGTTTATTTTAGGTGAAACAACTTGTGACATCAAACTCTTGGGCTGGTGACAATTCAGGCGTACAAGTATGTTGGTAACTCAGGAGTCACCACGTGCAACTGAGTTAAAAGTCAAATAGAGGGAGAGATTCTGTTAATCAGTGAAACTCATATAAGTAACGTATAATGATGACGTTTTTTCCATCATATTTAGATCGAAGCTCAGACAAGGCGGAAAAAGATTTTTGACCTAAGTTGAAAATCTGTACACCTGGTTAATTTCATTAATTACGGATAACAGTTTCCACTCGACAAAATTTATCTTAATCGTGCTCACTATCAAATAATGACTGTATCTAATAGTATTAAAAAGATACTTGGGGTATATTAGTACACCTGACCCAGCTACTCAATAACAATACATGTTCCATACAACATGCTTCAGGTAGGTACTGAGCACATGGAATCACAGTCTCTTAAACCGAGATAAATTATCGTAATATATCGTATTATTGATATTTAAACAAATAATCGTACTTGGATGACGTTAACTTAGTAATTACGGATATATATATTATCGTGGAATGCTTTCTTTAGATAGTAGATGGGTTAATCTATCGTAATTCACGTTAAGTCCGGCAACCACCGCGGGAGGTTATACTGCTAATCTTTCGTGATATGTTAATGTATTTTTTGATACAACCGTTGACGGAGGCGTGGATATCACTGTATCTTTAGTTCCCAACGACAACTTTAATTATAATCATGTGATATGGACTTGATTTTAAGTAGGTAATTAATTAAACACGCCACTCGTGACGAAAGCACATCTTTGCGGAACTTGCTTTTTTATATCGACTTTTATCATATTTTATAACATTTATCGAATAATTTGGATGCAATTTAAAATTCATAATTTTTCTATGAAAATTCATAGATATTTAAAAGACAATGCCAGTTAGTCTTGATAACTCAATTGAACAAAAAAAATAAAAGCAAATACGCTGTACATGATACAGCTGAATAAGAAAACAACACTCAATAATATTAAAATCACTTATATACTCCCTACAGAGTGTGAAATAAACACAGAGAGTGTTTTAGGCAGACTGATATGATCAAACCGTTTGACGGTAGCATAGATTGGATGACTTAAACTCATAGATGGTTTAATGCCAATCAAAATCAGCTGTTTTTAGTTGAGTTAAAAAAAAGCCATCTGCTCTTCTACTCTATCGGACTAATTGGCGTGGGCTTTATTAAAACTTTTGATCATCCCAGCAGCCATTCAAAGTTTATCTTCATTTGCAGTTTATTCGTTTTCCGTTCCCGCGTGTTTAGGAGTCGTGATTCAAGCACGCCACTCGAGTCGGCGCCCGCCCTGCCACCTCGCCGCCACGTGCGTTCACTTGATTTTAAACGGTAAAAGTGAAGTTACGCTTAGGTAAACAAAACTTAACTAATTAAAACATTTATGGGCTTCTTGGGTAAAAATATCAGAAGTGTAAGCAGTTTCAAAGCCACTGCACTGCTACGGAAAACTATTCTGAGTAAATGACTGATTTAGGTACCTATAGCAATTTTATTCTCGTAATCTATACGAAGAAATGAACAATTACTTATTAGCTTATTATTTAAAACCTCGTTAATAAATCCGATTTATTCGCAAACAAAGATTTATTCAAATCTACTTCAGATTAGGCTTTAATAAATTATCAGCGAATTACATTTCGAAACTATACAGGTGTATTGCCGGATCTAATGTTACTCATACTATTATAAGAAGCGATAAAACTAGTAGTATGACATAATACTAACAATCAAAGATAATCGTAGGAAAATTTTATAGCTGAAAACAAACAATTTATCAAATTCTACGAAACAATACTGGCGTAAGAGTTACATTATCTACTCTAAACGTTCTTGCGTTACATTAAAACGGTTTGCTTCGTCCGAACTCCGAATTGAATGGAGTTAGTTCTGCCAGTAATTAAAACTTAAACATAATTTCATATTGAGTTGTGGCCAAACTGTTCTGTTCAATAAACAGAACAACGTTAAACTTTGTTCGACCTGCCTAAGATAACAAGGAGAGGCGAAACTCATTAAAGTTTTATGTTCGATTCTTGGTGCTGCGCATCAGCCACTGTTGATCTTCTCTCACTTTCCGAGTTAGTTATTGCTAATAGGTAAATACTCCATCCCTAATAAGGAACATCGAACACCCCTGAATTATTAACCTGCAACAGAAAGTAGGTAATTGTTAAGTTTATTTTATGAAGCTCCTTAGATAACGAGAAGTTTCTTTTGTAACTTTATAGTTGTATGCGACAGGCAATCTTCTCTGGTAATAGTTTACAGTTTTTTTATTAAATCTGCGTAAGATATTTTCTTTGGGGTCAGTATATATTATAGCGTTACAAACTTAAATAAACTTTATATTCATCTTAAGTATTTGTGTATGACACTGAACTCCTTAACGAATTGAACTCAAAAGATTTGAATGTTCTTTTTTGTGTGCGTTTGGGAGGCACTCTGGATGGTTCTAATTCACAAAACTGCCCAGAACAACGAAGTTTGCGAGATCAGGTACTTTAAAGTATTGATCTATACACTCGCACTTACTTGGATTATCAATTTTAAAATGGAACGTTTGGAATCGAATTTAATTTTTCTTTCTTACAGTTTTCTCAAATAAACAGTACAGTGACTTGGTGAGCTTCTTTTTAAGTTCACAACCAACCGTTAAAGTAAGCATTAATTGGAACTTATTAAAGGTGACTATAAGCATGTCAATCGTACTACTAATAATGTGACTAGTAATACGCGATCATAATCGATATAGCTGGCAGTTAGGGTTGTCACGATCAAATAAACGCCCCTACGTAATGTTGAGCTGCTCTTTAAGTTGCCGACTATTACGGTTGAAGTTAGCGGCGCTGACATACCCGTCACGCTCGTAAACTGGAACCATCAGTCGAGACTAATTATTGTTGTTAAGTTAACGCCACATGACTTAATGTCAACCCTAAACTACATCGTTCCCAAATAACTGTCTACACAATTCCTAAGATCCTCACACACACATTCACAGGCGAATATTCTATTTATAAAAAGGTTTTCTATTTCTATTTTTGTAAAAAGGTTTCATCGTTTCAATTAAAAATAAAAAAAGTCTAAAAAGGTTCAACACCAAAGCGTTAACTTTTTCGTGTTAATGTATTTTATTGCCTTCCGCAGTTAGATCAAATTACAATAGAAATTCTCTGAATATCAATTTGGGATTGATTGATAAATTGAGCGACCTTTAACTTTTTGTACTGTGATTTTGCCGTTTCACAAAGATATTGCCTTATGGAACTGGTACTTAACGTTTCATTTTAGTCAAGAAACAGTAGTCAACCTTATTTGATTCTATTCTTATACAAGAATACGCTGAGAGCAATCGTTGTCGTTTGACTACAGCATCCTTTAAAGTATTCATAACTTACTCGAAAGTTTTCAGCTTCAGTATCTGAAAATATGGTATCCGATCTTTCGATTTCAATGCAACAGTGCGGAAGTCCATTCAAAACTTTCCTTCGTCCTTTGTACGAACAATTTACTTGTAAATTCACGTAATATTTTATTGTGGCAATACTGTATCAAATATATATTTTCCTTAACTTTTTCGTCAAATTTTGTTTAGTCAACGAGTTATCTTAATTTATCTACCTACAAATTCACAAGTGTCACAATATTTATCGTCCTTTAATTTAATACCAATAATTTGGAGATATAACTGCTGATTACACTTTTTGTGAGCTATTTCCTCATATCGTACTAACGTAGCTTGAAAATTAAATTTTTACCTCAACAACGATAATACTGAGATTCAGATGTTCTTCGAAACCGAAGCCAGTTTAGAACACAATGCCAATGACAAGAGCCTTTAAACTGTTTTAAACCACTGAGAGAACACTCGTTGTTGTAAAAAAATAAAACTGACATTATTTTCCCAGAAGAATACATGTAACTGCTTAATATCAATTCTCGTTATTAAACTTCTGTGGTTCATAAAGCGAGCAATAAACAACTGTCTCCAATCATCACAAATCATGTCTTGTACAAATAATTATTATAAAAGTAGGTATACTTTGTTATCAGCTTGTACTGTAATCAAAGTCATGATAAAAAATATTTTGAGAATATATATAAGCCTTCAAGCGCCTGATAAAGGATTATAATATATTAGTAGGTGTCAACTTACACTTATGCTATAAACCGGTGTGACTATTTTGACGAATTTGTGTCGAAAAGTGTTAAAACTAAATTAAAATGTCGGACAAATATTGCATTTTGGAGCGTGTGAAAAGGTTCAAGAAGTTAGCCTCAGCGAGATATTGTATCAATGAAGATGCGGTACATCTTGGACACCTCGCTTTGGAGGGTCTCAAGGACAACCCCGAGGGCATCTGTCAGGTATGTCAATTATGTGCGCTTTGGATAAATGGAAGGATGAAGAGTGAATTTTATAAATATTGACTTGATCTCTCAAGGAACGGTATTTTTTCTCGTATTTTTAATTTTAAACTGAAAATATTTTACTTATGTAATTAGGTTTACCTTATTTTTTAATAAATTAATGTTTGAGTAAATTGTACTCTTTATATTTTTTGTTGACACTTAATGTGCCACTGCCGACGAAATATAAAATTTAATACCAAGTCAGGTCTCTTTCTTTTACATTAGTATCATACGTAATTGATTTTTTTGCAAACTAAAACCTAAGAAACTCATAAATACAAAGAGCGCCAATTTTTAACATTTAACTCGAAAGTAATAAACTCCGTGCTTTACGGTACAACTTCGGTGAAGTGTAACGACAAAACTTACAGCGTACCACGTACATAAAAGTAAATTTAAAAATAAACGAATAATTCGAAAGCAAACAGAAATAAGTCAGTGGAGGAAACGTGTTCGCGTACATAGTTAACACCCCCGCGACTGTCACGTACAAAGAAAACTATTTGTTCATTTGACCTAGTAGTCGTTCGTAGTGGTCCCAGTTAGATAAACTTCACACATATTGCATTTGTGTAACCAAAATAAAGAATAAATCGACACGTTTGTATCGAGAATATTTTTGTAAAAACTCAATTGTAAACTTTTCTGAAAACTTTTTTAAATAAACAACCTCTGCGCTGTATTTTAATCCTTGTGTCGCTGGGGTTCTACAAACATTCAAGTCACTTGCATAAGAGACTCTAGCTCGGAGCCACGAACATTTGTGGATCAAATAGATGTTTGTCCTACGTGAAATACCTATATGCACCCGCGAATCATTGAGTTTGGCGTTATGACCTATTTAAACAGTATTCGCTCAGTCAGATGGGGGTTATTGTACATCGGATACATAGACACATATTTATTATTTAACTTTTCATAAAATGAAGAGGAAAGAAAATATTTTTACTAGTGAAAAGGACAAATTTCGTTACCATTCGCTAGTTTCATAAAAAATGATATCATTTTAATCAATAGATACTGTAATCATGACATGCATCATACAACATATGCATACATTTTTCTGAGATTTTCATCTCTAAGATTGTATCGATTGAATAAAACCAAACGATTTGATAAATCGATAAGGAAAATTACTCGATCAAAAGTTTATGCGTCATACTTATAATTTAATTCTCTCGTTGCGTTCTGTCTTGAAATTCTCTGTTGAAATCATTTTTAGATCGACGCTGCGACTGGCGAGAGCGAAACCAATGCCTCGGTGGCTAAACGCAGCTGCCGCCTGGCTAGCGCCATGGCTAAATCTGGCTTAAAGCCAGGTGAGGTCGTCATCATTATGGGACATAACCACTTGGACCTTTGCATTCCTTACTACGCTTGTCAGTTTGGCGGTTATACAATGTGCGCTATGGATCCTACAATTGGTGCAAGTAAGTACATCTTCAATCCAAGATCCTGAAAAATTAATCATGTAATTTAATATGGTTAAATAATTTTCAATAATATTTTGTTCACAGACGACCTGATTGACATTTTCCGCGATATTCATCCTAAAATGGTTTTCTGCCAAAAGTCTTGCGAACAAAAGGTCGTAAATGCGTTTAAGGCCAACATACAACATGGAGAAATTGTCACATTTGATGATCCCCAGAATGACTTGAAATCCTTCAGTCTGAAGCACAATGGACACCACATTAACTACAGGTAAGGCAATCTAAATAAAAAGAACTAAAAAAATGTTCAATGTTTAACGATAAATGTTTTTGTCTGCTTTTAATAAGGGGCTTTCAGCCTCATCGAACCCCATAAATGTTTCGAGGATATTATATTCTAAAAAAATCACGTAATAAGGTTCTAACACAACGAAAACAAATCATTCAAAAACAATAAAATAATACGCGTATATACGTTATATTAATAATAAATATTACGATAACATCAATATTAGTATTACGAAAACAAAATTAGTCTACTTGTTTGAGATTAAGATAAGATTGAACTAAATAGCGCAATAACGAGACATAAGGTCATTGAATATTGACTAACACAATTTTAATCTTATATTATTAAAGACTTAGACTATACATATCTATATATGTATCTTTATTAAGACTCATGGAATTTCTTGCTAGTTCTCTATTGGAATAAAATTTTTGATCGTTTTTGGAACGTTTTACTTAAAACGTGTCGTTGTAATACATGTGATCTAGATTTTGATTTTTGTGTTTAATATTTCTAGGCCAGCTGATATCGATCAGAGCAAAGCTACTGCGTGGCTGATGCTCACCAGTGGGACCACAGGCTTGCCTAAAGTAGCGATCATTCCTTACGGAAGATTACTGAACGCACTTCTATCGTGGTGGTGAGTACAAATAATATTTATAATTAAAACTTTAATATTAGCTATCACACATTTCAATAATCTTATTTATTTCTTATTTATTTATTTATTTAATTATCACACTAATCTACCATTACAGGTTACTTAACCTAATGCGGTAGCTAGGACTAAACAAAGGTGAATTATTATGTACATAGTTGCAGGTCTAAATTCCAGCAACTGTTTTAATATGTAATTTTCTGATAATTCTGATATGCATAGGCAATAAGTTAGCCTGATATACATGCTCATCATTGCTCCTCCTGGAATTGCTTGTTGCTTCATCCACTTTTCTCCTAGATATGAAATAACGATGATTTCGGTTTCAAGCTTATTCTCTATGGAGTTCTATCAAAATGATTCTCTGTGTTCCTTAGCGTAATAAACGGGCAATAGGTCAGACTAAAACCGGAGTTTTAACATATAAGTATATATCTAAAAAACGAAGAGTATCTTAAATTCTTAAATACAACACGACGTAGGAAAAAGATCTTTAATATAAAAAAACAAATGATCTTGTTTCTCCTTACATAAAACAGAAAAGGGACGCCAAATCAGTAGTGCTGTAAATAATAAATAGAAATCAAAGTCCGTGGCTTTGCAAACCGACTGGCCGATTAGTTTAGGTGTTTCGGATTATAACGGTCGCCAACATCAGTAATTGAATTATTAATTTGTCTAACGACCGTATACCATATTTAATGTACTCATAAATCTTTAACGTAAGGTAGTAATAATTATCATTCACATTGGCTAGAGCAAATCCAGATATTTGAATTAAATTTTAATTAAGCAAAAAATGCAAAGGAAACACATGTCATGCGAGTAATGTACGGAAAAATAATAATTGCAATTAATCTTATTTGCCTTTAAAAAAGTAATTATTCTATTTATCATTTGATTTTGGAATGATGTCAATATCATTCCGTAACCTATTCCACAAAGCTTGTTCATTGATTGGGTTGTATTGTTTCCGAAGCATTCCTCTGGTTTCAATATGATCTTAATTTAAATTAATTCCACAAAGGGTTCTAGGTCGACTTGTATTGCAATGTACTGAACTATTTCGATCAAACTGCTACTGTCAATGTTCAATATAATATTGTTAATAAATTCGTTCCAGCCAGTGGCTGCTCTGAAAACTGTAACTGTAGTAAATAAGTTTGTGAATTTAGAGCAACTTCTATTAGTTCGTAACGTCTCGTATCGGTAAATTAATGGTAGTACTCGTAGTTGAGTTGTTTAATTATAGTTGGGCATCACCCTTGGGGACAACGCCACACACATCAAACATTTTATGTTGGTATAGTAACAGTATTTTTGCCAATCAAGATAAATTATGAATTTGCTTTGAAAAATTGTGTTAGTGCTTTCAACTTTTTCTTTTCAGTCAAATCATTTCCAATGAATTTGACGGGCCTGTTGGTCTAGTGGTTAGCGACCCTGACTGCTATACCGGAGGTCGTGGGTTCGATTCCCGCCCAGGACAAAGGTTTGTGTGATGAGCATGATCATTTGTTCTGGTGTCTGGGTGTAATTTATCTATAATATGTATGTATTTAGAAATATATAAGTAAGTTTATCAGTTGTCTGGTTACCATAACACAAGCTCTGCTTAGCTTGGGATCAGATAACCGTGTGTGAGTTGTCTCAGGATATATTATTATTATATTATATATATTATATATATTATTAATGACAATAAAATAAATATTTTATCATTTTGTTTCGCAGGTCTCCTTTCCCGGAACACATGGAGTCGTGTCTCGCGATGGCGACTCTTCAATGGGTGTCCTCACTTATATACTTCATAGCGTGCATACTGAAAGGCATCACAAGGATCCAATCGTCGGAAACCTTGACACCTGAGAGGCTAATCAAACTTATCGCCACATATAGGGTAATTAGAGCTAGAATAACCGATTAAATCATATTTACGATAACACTTATTTACACCTGCATCTACACGATATTTACACCTGATTAATATTTTATCTTACAGCCAACTACGACAGCATTCACACCCTATTTACTGGAGAAATTCCTCGATCTAGCTGAGACCAGATGCGATTTGAGTTGTTTCAAGATCATTGCTATTGGCGGCAGTGCTATGGAAAAATCTTTAATTGACAGGTTCAGAGTGAGTATCCTAGTTCTGAAGTCTATTAGTCTTACTTAGAAAACGTTGAAGAAAGTCCAAATTTTTCCAACAATTTTTTAATACGATTCTCGCTCTCTCTCTTCTACTCTAGGGTTATCACTTCCGCCTATGGAAGAGAGATTTTTCAGTAGGTATCTACTTTAAGTTTGAAAGCCAAGGCTTACACATATTTTGACAGCCTGTCTTTTGTTTTAGAAAGTATGTCCCGCTTTCCTATTCCTGGTATACGGTATGACGGAGCTGTTGGCGCCAATCTTCGATTACGATGATAACACGCCATTCGGATCCACGGGCAAACCCCTGTCCAAACACGAATTCAAGGTAAGTGAACAAAACCTTAGAAATAATCTCTCAAGACCATAATGTAAAGTTAGGTTAAACATTAAATAGTTCAAAAAAACCAGATCTAAATGTTAAAGCTCTTTGACATGGGAAGTATTAATGCGAAAGATATATTCCTCTTGTATTATCTGCACATGTTACTTCATTAGCGCATGTTTTCGAGAGATTTTCACTCGTATAATACTATTGCTTTATTTCGTATCTTATTATTGTGGAGGTGATCTAATACTTTGAATATAAAGAAATGAATTGTATCTGGAACATTTATTATATTACTTTGCCGTTCGTATGTGACTGCAATATAGAAAAACTGATAGAATTAAAAATGAAATGTAAAGAAACGTATTTAGATAGGTGCAAGAGAAAAATTAGGTCAGTAACTGACCCTAATTTTAGTGTAAATATTCGTGTTTTTAATTATTCATGAAAGCTGCCGGCCAATAAATGTTTCAAACGATGTTTGACTCGATTTATTTGATTAACGTTTCGTTTAATTTCAGATTGCTGATGAAGAGGGCCGAGCTTTGGAGGAGCCCAACCAGACTGGGGAACTATGGCTCAGGGGCAACTCGTTCTTTACGGTAATTACACATATTAATAAATGTTTATGAATGATTCATTCAAATTATGAAAATTTTAAAGATTTTTATTATATTTAGATTTTTTACACCCATTACTTCACGAGACCAATCTTCGGTCTGCTTAAGGTCCTCTTTCAAAATTGTTCGAAAGAACGCCGGCGGAACCGTGGGCTTAGCTAATTATGTTTAATATTTAAACTATTAACATTAACGACACTGTTCAAAAAATACTAAACAACATAATTATTCGAAAAAATGATTTTCATAAACTCAATCCCCAAAAAGGTAAACTGTTAGTTAAGCCGGGTAGCGGATGATAATGCCCTAAGGATGAAAACACATTCATAATTTACCTTCGCTCTATACTACCCTTACTCTAGAGCTACTTCATAAAATATACAAAATATATTTCCCAAAATTTATTAAACAAAAACTCTGACAAGAAAATCTTAAGTCATATCATTAAACAGCCTGAAATACGTATCTAATGACGTCATTATTCGATGTTACACGCCTTATCTTAAGCCTATTATTGATTTATGTCATCATAATTTAGGATTTATTTAAATCACGATAAGAAAATATATGTTTAGAGTGCGAAAGTTTCAATGATAAATGTCGTTTTGGTAGTAAAACACTTGCACTATACCTACACCTAATCTCCCGACTAGTTTTGGACCCAAGCACTCCGTTTTTTGATCATGATTTGATGATTTAAAGTTGTTAGAATGTGCTGAAAGACTCTATACTTACTGTCTACTCGTCGCCTACTCTGTTGGCGGTAAATTTAATTCGAACCAGCTCTAGTTACCCAAGAACTTTAAAAAGATTACTATCTATGGCATCCGTTTCACTTATCTATGTTAATTATCGTCACGGGTCTTAATACCATCTGTTTTTTTTATTACTAGGGCTACCTCAACAATGAGGAGGAGACTAAGAAGATGATCACAGAGGACGGATGGGTGAGGACTGGAGACATGTTCTACAAAGACAAAGATAATTTCTACTACTTCGTCGAGCGAAAGAGGCTGCTAATTAAGCACTACGGATTCCTGGTAAGAATCCTCTTTCATCATTTCGCATTTGCATAACGAGAACGTAATAACGTTTGCTAATCAAAAACATTAATAAGTTTGCTAATCTGATTCCCTTTTGCGAAGGAAAAACAAAATGATTTCGATAAACAAAAATGAACAAAGAAAATTAAATCATAATGCCGGACGAAGATATTAAAATTACAATGGCGGGCAACGCTCAAGCGAGATACGTTATCAAGGACTTTGGTACCCCTCAAACAGATTCTGAACTTAATATGAGAAGATCTTAGAGAGACAGAGTTAGCATGAGGCAGCCCACTTAAAATTAAGTAGCGTTCAAAGGCTTTTCAAAAAATTTAGGTTATATAAAGGCGCAAGTTCAGTCAGCATAAACTTGCTAGACTTATTTCTGTAACGCTCTGTTTCATCCTGGAAAAGCACTGTCTCGAGTCGCTTGATATGCGACGAGAGAAAACTAAATCTCCTTTCACAGGAAAAATGTATTCTGAATCTTTTGTACGAATTGAATAGAATTGGACTGATAAATGAAATGTTTTACATGTTATTGCAATAGATTATCATAATTAGATCTTTGCTGTCCTTGTTAAAAGAAAACACTTCGATCAATCATTCAATTTATTGCGTACCTACATACCTACGAACGATGACGTAGAAATTTTCATAATCTTTCGATATCTTAAAAACAAACATCCCTAGATAACAAAAGACCTCTGACGGTGTGTAAATAGTTCATCACGAAAAGTATGTACCAAATCAATATGTTTTTCTGTTACTTACTTTAGTTTACTTTTTCTTATAGATCTCACCTTTGAAAATGGAAGAAATTTTGAAAAGTCATCCGAGTGTGTCCGACGCTTGCGTGGTCGGTATCCCCGACCCTAACTACATGGAGCTGCCTGTAGCCGCCGTGCTCAGGAGAAACGGGGACAAAGTTGACGCACAGGAGTTAGCCGACCTGCTTAGAGGTAAACAGGCGTGATATTACCTATTATTAAATTATAGTACGCTGCTTAGACTTTGAAATACGTTGAAACTGAATCACTTTTCTTTGTGAAACGATACGAATACTTTTTGCTGGTTAGTACTACTTTTAGCTTCGAGAATTTGTTGCTTGAAAATGTAAATCTAACAATTAAAGTCTCCGATTCACATATATTTTAGTTAAATGCATACAAGATTAACTTGTTAGAGTCAAACTAGCAAACGGGGAGCACACAACTCTTTCCCGCAGAGTGTTAAAATAGTTCTTTAAACAGACCCACCGAATGGGCTCGGCCATAACTACACCCGAAAAGCTGCGGCTGAGGCGAAAATAAAAATATTTACGTCCTTTATCGTCCATTTCGTTAGCTTAACTGCCTCACTATAACTACTGCGAAAGCATTAATTCTAGGTTTCGTTAAGCATTCCGCCGGATTTTCGCGGACATATAACCGAAAATACGTCCAGAGAATGTATAAAAATACTATAAATTCTTAAATTGTACGTATTTGTTAGCTATTTAGCTTAAGAACGTATTTTTTTATGTGTGTTTAACAAAACGTTTTAAATGATGAAGTTTTATTTGACGCATCATGATATCAAATTTGTCGTCATTATAAATCGGATGTGATTGATAAATTAATATATTTTTTTTTTCATTATACCTACCAATATCCATGAGCGATAAGATAGAGCGAACATTACAGAACATTTGAATCATAATGAGTGCCGAATGATTATGAAATCAGAGTATCCGATCAAGCGATTTTATCGCTTTAATCCTTTAATTATGTTAACCAAATGTCATTGTTCTACTTACAAAACGTAATCTTATTCTTTGGGCGTTGCCTCACTTCTCGAACACGATTAAAATTTATATATACAATTTCGATAATGTTTTCATTCATTTGCTTATACTCATTCAAACTTAAAATACATGCTTTACTTAAACTTTAACCGCTAACTTCAAGATAATAATGTTTCCTTGATTTCAACTCAAATATTTTGTTAAGAAATTGAAATTAGGTACTTGCGTTAGATGATTCAAGAAAATTCACTGCATGTCATAATTACTTGTAACAGTTGGTCCGTATATTACGCTGTTATATTCGTTCGTGAAATAAACGTACAACTGCGGCTAACGAATTTAATTTGAAGCTACATCGAGACAGAAATATAAAATCTGTTTGCTCAACCGACGTGGTGACGTCGCGCGTTTTGATTCAGCTCTGTAATTTAGATGTAACAAAAACAAAACGTTCTTGTCTCATAGGGCTCAACGTAATGGAAATATTTGTTTTTAGTGAATTAGTGAGTATAAGCCCCTCTTCGGTTCGTTTGATACACTCGTAGCCTTGATTTACATTTTTCGGAATAATTTTTTCGTTTATTTACAAGCGTCGAGATTGGAGTAGACCCTCGGTTTTTGCTGTTTTAAAATGACAATCATGAGTCGTTTAATTGGATGGTTATTGCGGCCTGTACAATACAATTTGGATTCAAATAATGAACGGCTTAAAAAAGTCCTATCATCTCTGTGGTTGATATTTAATAAAGTAGCACGCAGACTCTTTTTATGTATTAGCTAGAATTAAGAACTAGAGTAGAACAAAGCTTCAATAATAGCTAAAGCTATCGTTTCGTCGCACCTACACTGCTCTGACCGAAGCATGTGTTACCCGGGTTTATAGAGCACCCACCTGCGCTCGAAATTCGATTGTCCGCAACGATAAATTATTTTCTTCTTTAACAGTCGTCGGTTTGAACTGGCATCCACGTAATTTTACATTATATTAAACGAGATATAAATTATTTTAGGTAATTTACGTAAACAAGTGACCAGAAATCGTTGCTCTAAATTAGGGTATTTTAATCATACCCATTGGATTATAAAAGATTATTGTGTCGCTTTTCACAAAATTCGTTCCACCACATAATGGAATTTATTTTGCGTTAATATTTTGGTTCAAATAATAATATTAAAAAGCCCAATTTGCTGGTAATTAACAGCCCGGTGATCATTGAGTTACTAATATTTCTTCCTACAGTGTATTGACATTACAAGGCTCTCAATCTTCAGGTCACACTCTATGTATCTACGAGGCTAGTTCGCAGAGTCGCAGGTGGCGCAATCTATCGCCGTTCATACTGCACACGTTTCAAATTTATTACTAACGTGTGTCCGTTCAACTAAACAATTTCATTGTACCTAAATTGAAAACTTATTGTTGCAGCGAACATGGAAGGGAAGAAACTGAACGGTGCTATCGTCTTCGTGGATTCAATGCCCGTTACGCCCTCCGGCAAAATTCATCGAGCGAAAGTAAGGGAATTGACCCTGGCCGCTCCACGAGTCATGTTCTAGACGACGACGAAATAACTGTAGTGTTTAATTTAATCAACTATATTAAACGATCTCTATCCATTTAAGTTAGAGACAAATTGAGGCAACGACCACGTATGGACTCTTGATTTGTATGTAAAATTAAACAAAAGAAACGCGCTTATTGTATGCAACGATACGATAAGTCTTTTTTTAAATTTTGTGCTCAAGTTTTGACGGGACTTCCCCGATCAAAATCATTGTAAATGTATGAATATCAATTAGTTTTTAAGTATTGATAAGTTATTGTGCAATGTGAATGACACTTAATTAGGTGATAGGGAAATGATAATTAATTATTATTAAGACAAGTATTTGTCTATATCAAAAATGATTATATTGTACCTTTTTTCCGTCTAGATTTTCTTCATTACAATTTTGTATGTTTGTGATAATAAACATCATAAAAATACTTAGTTTTTAAATTGTGATAGATAGGAAAATATGATTTGAAGTTATCTTTCTATGTTTTAAATAAATTGTTTTTAACAGATTTTTTGAGTGTCATTACTTATTGAAAATTCCCAATTTTACCAGCATTTTAATCAAAAATACGAACAATTAAGGGATTACCAAATTACCATTGCCAATAAAAAGTTCTTTTTTTTCTCTTGACAGATCTTAATATTTTTTCATTAACAAACTGGTATAAATAATATTAAAACGTACCTACAACATCAAGGTTTTCTAAATTCAAACAACCTTTTTCAACAAACGTTTTGATATCATGAAAGAACAATCAATTAAGCAAGAAATAAGCTTGGTTCATTTCAGTCTGGTCGAATCGCTGTACCTATCCAACACACTTGCAGACATTTCGTAGATACATGAAACACGAGCTACTGATTCTCCACACGATACTCTTCGATAACGGCATCTCCATAAACCAAGTTGGATCGACGCCGACGGAAGGACCCGTCCCATCAAACTTTTGAATTCGCATTGATTGAACGAACGCCTCTAGTGACGTGACCTATCCCAGTTTCGTGAGCTCGCACCACTTTACTATTGGAAACACACACAATCCAATTTTTAGTTTTCCGAATCAGGAGTTTGAACCGATGCGGAAAAGAAAGCAAGAGAAAATGCGTTGCGGTTTTGTTTTCTTTTGTTTTTTTTTTTAATTCAGTTTTAAATCCACACCTTTCATCCTTGTTTCTTTGTGATTCAATTGTTTAAATTGTAGTGAGATCAAATGACAGATATAGTGATTGATTGATCGAACGACTAACAAACAATCTTGATTTGAGGTACGACAATACACAACACACTTTTACCTAGGTAAAACTATATGATATCTATTAAATATACTAAGATATTGCCATCCAGATTACCATTCGAGCTTTGTGAGACTAGACAAAGACATGATCACAGTATCACAGTTGCGGCACTGATCAAAGTATCGATTTTCACGTGTCATTGTCAGCATCATGGCCATCAAGCTTTGGTAGCTGAAACCAAGGATAGATTATATTACTATAATAAACTATCCATCGTCAGAATTGTAGATACAATTTTGAATAATCTAATAATGAGCTGATGAAAATGACTAGCAATATTTAAGGCAGAAAAATATATTAAAAACTTGAAACTAGAATTAACACCTGTCTAACAAGCGAAGAAGTTTTTTTTAACATTTTATAAAATGATATCAAAAAGCATAGGTCTGTTACCAAAAAAACGAGTTTTTAAGAGAATATCTAACTAGAAAGTTCGTCCATTCCTTATAGCAACCGTCCTTTAAAAACCAGGTCAGGTTTTCTACTAAAAGCCAAGTCCTTGAGTAATTAATTATGCTCTTGTAAATTTATGATAAAGAAGACGAAACAAAAAATAACGAAATTCGTGTTATGTGTTGTAAAATAAAATTTTCATAGTCTCCGACATTCGATCCTTTTGTTTAAATTTCCATATTTAAAATAATTACTTCTTTATTAAAATGAAAAGTTGAGTTTTCGAGCTTGTTTCTTATTCCCCACACGCCTCGGAAAAACGTATATTCATTTCCTTTGCCCACTTCCGAATTAAAGTTTAACTTTTCGTAATCCACGTCCGTAATTAAGGCATCACTTCCTGCGGCTAAGTCAAATTTCAACTTTCTACATGAAACGGTTTCCGGAAGGGTGTGGCTTGAACACATAAATCAGGTTGTTCCATTAGCGTAACATTTTGTCCCTAATATCTGTAAAATATACTGCTAAATATTCTAAGTCATACCGAACTAATGAAAACTTAATTACCTTTTGTCAACGTAATGTTAATTGTGACATAAATAAAAAAAGCAGATATCACTTTCAATTCGCATAAGTCCTTTTTACGAATGTCAAAGTATTCTTCGTGTCAAACATGGTTAAGTAACTTCCATATGATTTATCGCTGAACACATAGTGCAGAAAAGTAAATAAAAGCGTCCCAGTCTCGGTTATTCAAGCCAAGCATAATTTATTTAAAAGTATTATACAATAGCGGGACAAATCCCGGTATTGCACTTTGAGTACTTTTGACGCGTCATAAAGCTGTGAACACAATCAACAATATTCTCGCAGAATAAATAAAATCAAACAATAAACACTGTTTATTAACCTTATCGAGTATATTTCATTATGTGGATCAGTGCCAAGTATTTAGTGATCACATACAAAGATAATTGTTCACACAATCTTATTTACACGGATAAAGATACCTTGTTTGTTTGTACTATTTGTTAGTACGTTACCTTGTTTACTCGAAAACAAAGTGGACGTAATACTCAGACCGTTGTCCTACAGTCATCAAAGTAAGTAAGACAAGAACAATGTATTGTCTATCCCAATACGAATACTTACTACCTCATACAAGTCAATAGGCTTTTCTCTATTAGGTTTTTATTCATCTGTTAAAGTAAGGAGGTTGCTATACGAAAAAATGTTAAATAAAATGTTATTGTTTAGTGGAAGAAATACGAGTTACGCAAAAAGGTTGTAAACAGCTGACGATATAAAATATGGCTTTCAAGTTGGCACGCACTCAAAATTTCACAGCAAGAAGCGTAAAACCACATAATTAAATTTCTGCTTTTTGACTACATCCACAGTTTTATCCACATTCTTCTCGACTCCCTACGGTATAGGAAATGTCAGGTTTGTTAATATTTCCATATATGAAAACGTAAGTTAAATTTTCATCTACCAGTAATCACCAATCAATATACAACTTGAGACTTGTAAATTCAACCTGATAAAAATTAAACTCAATAGAAAATCTTATTGGTCTAACAAAAAACTATATTTGATTTTCTTACCAAAACTACTTCTTCTAGTTGTGCAATATGCTAAACATACGAGATAACGTATTCATATCACGAGTCACGAAAGGTTCTCAACTTTTCTGTCACAGCCCCTAATTTTACATTAACTCATAGCGAAATGTAAACCCCTATTCCTTATCCAAACTTGTCGGGTCGTCCAATAAAACTTCCTGCGGTCTTCAACATTCATTTCGGCGCTAATTAGCTGTCAATACAT
This sequence comes from Trichoplusia ni, assembly GCF_003590095.1. Classification (NCBI taxonomy): domain Eukaryota; kingdom Metazoa; phylum Arthropoda; class Insecta; order Lepidoptera; family Noctuidae; genus Trichoplusia; species Trichoplusia ni. The sequence goes on from NC_039483.1 coordinate 12,355,003, forward strand.
CACTTCAGACTGCCGAAATTCGCTACGAAGTGAAAAATTCAATCAAAGCGACCGAGAAAGCAAAAAGTGGGAAGAATTCTGCCGGATGCGTCTAATTAATTACCCTGCCAACATCGTCTAATCAATCCTCCAGCTAAAGGGATGAACCTGCCGCTGTCTCACTATTCCAATTAATCTGTATCCTGTTTTTACTTGACTTTTTCCCTTTTCAAATCAAATATTCAGGCCATTCAAACTTCCAATATAACTTTATTTACCGGGCAAGGCAAAGGGTATTTCGTTATCAGTCTATTGGGGATATGTATGAATATCCTGTAAATTTGTTTGCTGTCGGTGTAACGATGATTAATTATGGTCTACAATCCGGAAGCCGGGATAAATGTCGTAAAATATCTGAAATTAATTGCAGCTGTGTTACCGTGATAGCCGAACTACTTACATTCACATTAATTTTAAATCCCGCCTTTACAGTGTGTATTAACATTAAACTTTTATGAAGTACATTAATAGCTTACTCAGAAATATCGAATATGAAACGTGATTCGTTGTCAATACTTGTTGCTAGGCCAGTAAAAATAAATAATTATTTCTATACGATATTTTTATGTCATATTCTGTATCCAGTTATCGTAACCATTTATTCACACTAGCTGGGTATAGTTGCCATTGTGCTAACATACTTGAGGAAGGATAAAAGGAGTGATAACATTTTACGAACGTAACATAACAGATGCGATCAGGAGGCACTTGTGAACGCTACTTTAGTTGCTTCAGTCACAGATGTACGTGACGTGTTACACGAGACGACTAAATAATGACGCGCACCGCCATCGCCAGTTGTCACCGACATTGTTTGAACGTTATTCATTATTTGTAGAGCAGCAACAAAATTAATCATTTACATTGTATTACATAAACGTCCAGTACGCAACATTAGCCCCTGATTTAGTGTTCCATTTTGATGACCATCAGTTGTTTCATCTAAATTGGAAAACAAAGCATTATTTTTAGGTAGTTGTTCACGGATGCTGCGTTTGTTATGTAAGTGTTTATTGCGTTAAGAAAGAAGATAATTCAAGGTAATAATAAACTATTAAGTAACCGCAAACCAATAGTTAATATCCAGTCTAAAGGTGTCTTATTATTTGGTCTTCTTCCTTTGGCAAATACCTAATTCAATTCTTCCCAAGATTTTCCATCTCATATGCATTCCAATTTTTTAACAAAGGTACTCATAAAGTATTCAATAAAAAAAAATGCATGATAGAACAAATGTCTGTTCCTCTTGTTGCAAAAGCATTTCCCTACTAAACAATTAATCCTATTGGCATGACACTGGGGTATACGATAGTTGGTCTTGCCTAAATCAATAACAAGAAATCCTAACCCTAATGCTGTGTCCCCGACAGAAGTTAGTTTGGCCGGCTCAGAGAAATTAACCGTATACTTTAGCAAAGAGCTGCATTGCAACTACGTCAGCGAGATCTGAACGGTGCAGAGGACAAAACATAAGCGACAGCGAGTGCTGTATGTAACGTATAGACTATGGAATAAATTTATTATTATTTTTAATTAATAAAGGAGGTTTTAGTTACTTGTCAAATCAATTAAACCCTATCAGTATTAATACGTGCGTTATATTACTGCCATATAATTCTGCATCAACACATTGAATCATATTGAAAACGTATGGCGAAAACGTGCCGAAAAATCGCATAATAACCTAAGTCACCCCCTGACGAGAAATTCATTGACACGTTCTCAATTTTCATTGATCTCTAAACGATAGATAACTGGGTATATAGACTATCATAATAATTTACGCATGATAAATTATAATCGAGATAATAAACAAACAAATTGAAATTATCTGTCATCTAAGAATTAAATTAATCGCCCACCTTGATCCGCGATAATTTATATTTGTGCCATAAAAACAATAAAAATCGGTTTATGCTGTTGAAATCTGGCCATCAGTGTCAATTATTGTATAAACAATTACAAAACAACTGCCTGTCAACTGTTTAACGCTCCGTCGTCGCATCGGTGCCGACATCGGTCACCGACTTTAGTTGTACTTCATTAGGCATTTGAAATATTATTGCAACTGCTCCTAAATTTGTTTTTTTTTCACGATGTTTGTTGGAAGTCGTGGCCTAGATTCCTGTTCCCGGATGCGTGTGCCGGGGCCGCAAACGCTCGTCGGTCTGTGAACGAAGTAGACTGACTCTGACGTCACAATTCCGCTATGGAGCGCGCAGCCTTCCGCCACAACGTCAACTATACTTGTTTTCGTGAGCTCACTCCACACCTACCTATCTATTCATATTATAACTAACAAGTTTTGTCAGTTCATGTAACTTTGCATAGTAAAACATTAATGTTGTTGGAAATAACCGCAACAGTACATGGTCGAACAATGCCACGAAACTACTCAACGGTGAATATAAGTTAAAGTTATGCTACGTTTTACAATAAATATTGTAACAGGCGTTATGGTTGAGTAGATATACAAATCTCTTTAAGGCTGTTTTTATTTAAAGCCGTTAAATACTTTGACATAACTTAAAAAGGGATTTCATTAAAACGTGCCTTCAACTGATCCATTTTTTCTTTTAACGAAAAGAAACAATATAAATTGTCCTGAAAATGTTGAGGTAAAAGGCTAATTAAAAAAGTTCAATTGAAAGTAAACAGGATTCTTTCAACACAATTGAAATTTCTTTGAATGTCTGAGGCGCCATTGTTTTAGTGAAAAATAATAAAAACCAGTTGAGACTATTTGTTCTCGGTAAGGTGGAAGATTTCTTATCAACAATGGCTTGTGGTGGGGCTTAGCTTGGTCATTTGAATTGTGACCGCAGGCGGACATTACAATTCAACCACTGTAGTTAATCTGGCGTACCTCCCGTCGTCTGTGTAGATAAACAAACACATATGTCAAGCTGAATACCTTTTATTCGTACCTTCCCGGGGGTTACGTTGTTGATAGGCCAGTATTGTCCGCCATACATCTAGCTATTATTTTCTTTATAGCATTCTGCCGTCCTAGTTACATACCTCTCTCGTATGCTCTACAATTAAAAATAGATGAAAATAAACATTATTTTCTCTTAAGAAGTAGGAGCGAAATTTTTGCTAATCAGAGCTTCATAAATAAATCAAAAGTTTATGAGCAGATAAACGAAAATGTATGCCTTCTTCTGCTCAGGGAAAACCTTCGGAGTACGCCAGGACTAGACAAATAATTGTTGCATCATAACAGCTCGTCAGACCGTAATGCCTGGTAATTTGGAACTGACATATGTAACAACGTACTTATAAAAAGATAAAGACGCCATCTTAGGTGTAATCGCAATAACACAGCTTACACCTTCCCTTATCTCATAAAAAGAACATTCTACTTCATTCTAGAGTTCAGCACACAATATACGTTACTATAAAGCCGATTAATCTCAATGACGGACTATAGATTGAGTATTGATCTATAACTGTATCATGAAAATAATGTTTAGTAAGCAAAACAACGTCAATACTAATATTTTTAATATGAAAGTAACAGGTTTGTGTGATCGGTCAAGCTGTTTTCATAAAGGTACTGAAAAGACATGAGCAATGAAGAAGAAGCAAATTTCATCAACGCGGGCAAATCTGACAAAGCTTGTTGTTTTATACCTGGAAGGTCGTATAAAATGAAAATTACTTCAGTAAATAATGCACCTTTCTTTAAAAAAGATAAAAAGAATACTTTATTATTCCGAGGAAGTAGATTCAAATGAGTCGAATGAAAAGAGAAGTTATAGCTCGGGTATCCCGGTCAGCAACTAATATTTGTTCATAAACCCAACACGTTATGTTTATGTATTCGTGAGATACAAAGGGTGTTGTTACTAACACAGACACACACACACAAGCGTGTAAGGCCCAATATTACGTACCTACATACATAAAATATCTGAAATGAATATTAATGAAGGCTTATTGCTTTCTCAAAAACATACTCGTACCTGTGAATTCGCTTGCATATTTTTATGGTACAGGTGTTGTTTACGCTTTACATAATTCAAAAAAAAAATCGTCATTTCAGTACTTATGTAGGATATATATCAGGTGTTTTTTACTTATACGTGGTAGACATTATAGAAGACCTAGCGTACATCGGAGTCCTAGTGTTTATCGGTATAAAATAATATGTAACTTATACTTACAAATGCTCTCACACCGTTCTCCTTGTAACGTTGATTAATCTTAACTCAAAACGTTATCAAAGATTCACAATTAGGTTTTTAGAAGCGTTCTCATATTCATGAATAATTATAATTTAATTATTATAAAAAGAAGCCGAAGTAACGCTATATACCTAATAACTTACTTGCTTCAACTACTAGTAAATTATTATATTCTGAAACTCAAAAGAAGAAGCTAATTATTGGGTTAAACAGGTTCATTATATTCTAAGTAACTTTGATTACTATTCGACCGCTGGTAGAATTTTAAACACGATTAAAGTTTATCCCAAACTGCTCCCTAGGCACCCTGAATTCTTAACTAGAATACCTGATTAATGTATTTCTAGGGCATCGAGCTACCCAACAACAAGCAAGCGAACATGATGAAGATACATTATACAAGCGATCGGCATTCACAAAAGAAAATTTTCAACGAAGAATGCACGTTTAAATTTAATATAATGTTCATCATAAATATTGCACCGTAATAATATTAAAGCTGAAAATAGACCATTTAACATTACCATATTGCTCGTTTCTTTACCCCTTTAATATTTCTACATAACCAGTAACCGCAATGAAAATATTAAAATGTTTTAAAGCACTAGATAATGTGCTACAAAATAAATATTACGAGCTCTGTGGGCCACTTCTCGTGTACCGTTGCTGTTTATGAATACTAAAATACAATGTTCCGCGTAATGACACTATTGTCTATACAAAATATTGATTACAGATTTTGTTTAAATTTTATAAACTCATCCTGTCTGCACAATCAGCGTTTTCCATTATTAGAAGTGAGTCAGCGATTCTCTACATAAAAATGAATGGAGATATTTACTTTGGTAAAATTAAAGCCTAGACCGAGAGTTAGTAAACATTTAGCTTAAATTATTCGAAACGGCATAAGCGTTTCGTTAACCGTTTTTGGTATCATAACAGTGTTCAATACCGTTACGTTCAAGTACTTAGCTTCAGGCTGTTGAAATAATTGGATCGGGCTATACAGGCGTGTATGTGTAATTGTCTATTTATTTCTTGAAGCAATTTATTGGTATCATAATTTTTAGGTGAAAGAATTAGTTGATAGGGGTACGGAATAATGTTGATCAAGTAAAGCACTGTTAGTTTAAAAGAAGAGTTAATACTGTGAAAGTTAGCACTGAATAGTAATAGGATACTTAAAATGTTGTTTTAATTAGAAGAACAGATAGCCGATTTCAAAGAAAAAGCTTGACGAACATTTTATGACATAGCTCTCATTTGGTCCCATAAAATGTTCGTCATGTTTCACGTTAATCCAGTAAGAAGTTCTGCAGTAACAAGTAAAAAAAAACAAAATGCACTCGAATTGAGTACCGCCTTCTTTTTGTAGTCGGTTGACAATCTCTAAGAAAAAGCTTGAACGTTGCTTGCAGTCCGCACATACTCTTACAGGATATTCTGCATATATACACTGTAAACACCGCGTCATCAATTTCCCCAGCAAGCGGCAAGCCTCAAGCGAGTTAGATCCCATATAGCGGGATTGCAACTTTTTGTGTATTTTACAAATTGATCTTTAACGTAATACCGATAGTTCCTTAGTGTAAAGTTTATTTTACAAGGACTTTAATTAAACAATGGTTGATCAACTCATAACGAATTGAATTAATAACTAGATCAATAAAAAACATGACGACAGTTCTTTTTATTATCTAAGACTGACAAACGGTGAAGGATAACATCGTGACGAAACCTGGACAATGAGTAGCTCATGGTTATCAATGCTCAACTCTTTCTTTTACGGGAAGAACCGAGTGCCTAGCAGGGGCATTATATATAAATATACATAACATCGACTTCAAAACTTACTCATAAGTTTTATGTTAGGAGGAAATAATTTTACCCTTATCTCTAATCACAATCCTTACTTTCCCACAAGTGTGCATTACCCTATCTTTTTACGTTCCGTTATCTCGGGTTCAGCGAAAACCTTTTGTCATAATCTCTACTCATTTTACATTCGAGCTGTAACAGAATATTAAGTAATATTAATAAGATTATTTTATTAGCCCAGACATATTTTTTACTGCATGTTACCCTAAGTAAAACTAACGTGATTTTGCGCCAGACAACCTTGGAATCAACTAGCAAAAATAATTCGCTTGAGGCTATTTTTTAGTCTTCTAAAATAACACTGAAATTGTTGAATGTTATAAATATTGTATCGAATTTCAGAATTTAAACGTCACCTTGGTCTAGAAAAGATTCGGTGTTCTATAAAAGTTAATATTATTTATTTTGATTAACACGTACCACAACGCCCACGACGTAAAACGTGGTAGAACGAGCAATAAAATCAATAGTTCAATCAATCGCAAATCACATTTGGTGTCAATATCCAACCGCAGTGTGGCTGCAACGTACGAAGTTAAACCTCCAACCTCTGGCTGCTATCTGATCAACTTAAAAGTACCTATGTTCAGTACAAGAAATTTCAACTCAATCTATCATCGACACGATCAATATGACTGAAGCCAAAAATATCTTCTTCTCCATAATAATACTACTTTTCTTTCATGATGACCCCTTTTCTAGGAAACTTTTAGAAGGAAACCTTATCGTCCTAATTACTTTGACTACTAAACGTCTCTTCAAGGCGTCACTGAAGGCCAAAAAGGCTTCAGCGGACTTAATTCCTCCAAATAATTTAGTAGCTTGCACTTTGAGAGACTCAAGTCATTTAAATAATTTAATTAACAAAGAATCTAAAGCTCACAGAAACTTCATTTATTATTTCTCAAAAACAAACCTCTCAACTGTGTAACTTTCATCACGTTTGAACATTGTGTAAACTCTACGTTCGTAAATTATATGTACTAAGGAACAGGTCAGGATTTCAGGAAAACGTAAAAGTTATCTCAGAGATTCAACAAATCTTCATATAACAGTTTTAGTGGTGGCCGGCAAAAGTTCCGAAGACGTAAATCACACGATTCTTGGAGATGGTAGTTAGGAAACCGCAGGAGAGCCGTAATGTAGCGCCCTCTGCGCCCGGAGCCCGCGCACCGAACTGCTCATAATAATAAATGGACGCCTGAATTTTCACTCTTGTTGAAATCACTAAGCTGTGAATATTAACCCGTGTTGGTATGTTTTCATTACTGTTATAATATTCGTATATGCATGCCGCAGTTTCGAGTTATATTAGTCCAGTAGAACGCCAGCCCGGATCTAATCTACCACTCAGTACATTTATACTTACTCTTTAAATTAAAAGCATAACCTTGTTATTTTTTATATTGACTTCACTGGCTTTCATTCATATGCAATTCAAGAAAATATTCATTACATTAATAATTCATTCTAGTCTATGTATTGAAATGCAAGACATCATAAAACCGCATTAAACTGGTATTACAATATTTAAATTTTCCATAATATAGAATCATAATTATACGCATGGCAGCTCGCAGTCGTCGCTCACAAAAAAGGTCGATATCACATGCACCGTCAATTTGCGTATCAATATAAAAACTGATATGAAAAATCCATTTCGAAGTTGGGAAAAAATATTTTATGATTTTGGAACAAACTTACAAACTTTTCGCGACGCAAACGATGTAGGAAAAGCTATTAAACAATAAATGAGCCCCATAATATCCCTACACACTTGTAAGTTGGGAAACTATCGTAACAAAATACAATGAACGTATTTCCTGGAGGAGGAGCGTGCAAGCGAACAGTGGCTAACTTTGATTCAATGTTGGTCTCGCTACGTGCGAATGTGTAGGGCTTCAGCGGATAAACTTCCACAAGGTTTTTGGTTGTAAGCAATAAACAAAGTTATTAGTTATGACATCACCTAATTCTTATTGCATGCACGAGTGGGTTAGATAATAGAGTCATAAACTTCTGATATGGTTTTTGACATAGAGAATAAAGGTTTTATTTTTTGGAAATAATATTTATATTTGCATAAGTTGCTCTTCATACAAGTCTCTACAATTTATATCGTAAAATATTGAAAAGCATAATATTGCATGTTATTTTCGAATCTCGACTGAAGTGAAATCCCTATTTAACATTCAATGTAAACCACAAGGAATTAACTGTAGCTACAACAACATTAAATGATCGACAAGCACGACTGAAACTTAATAAGTATGCGGCCTCATTATGCGGCAAGATATTATTAACAAACACTTTGCACACACAAAACAAAGTCAATATGTTTGAGACGGTAAGCCAGCGAAACGCGTCGGCTAAGGGAAACGTACTTTAATACTTATATTATTATAAGGGGATGCCAACCCTAAAGCTTTGCGGAAAATTTCTACGATTTCATCCCTGGGTGACGATATGGAAGCCTTATATCCCAACACAATAAAACTCTATTGTCCATAATCATGAGATTATTGTAGGAATACCGTTTGCCGTTATGCAATCACATCGCGCTCTCTTCAGATACAACAACTGAAGTACAGCCTAGGGACCCTAATCTCAACAATAAATATATTTTAGCATTGCTTTATTTGTATCTCCTTAACACCACTGGCATGCTCGTCTTTCCCACTCCACATTATGGTTTTTTAAATACAAGTTATCGCTTTTTCTTTACTGTTATTATCTCCGAAAGAAAAAACAATGTTTAAATTTTAGCTCGTTGCGCATTGGGTGCCGTGAGAATAAACGAAACTAGACTTCGTTTTTGTTTGTGACCAACAGCGGCGCGCGACGGCCTAAGTTCCCGGAACGAAACATTTATCAACCACATAACACAGTTTGAACATTGTTATTCTATTTAATAATAACCTACCGTTATATATATTATCATGTTTTCAAGAAAATTACATTGAAGTTACATTTTTACATACGTATTTACGTTTAGAGTCGAATTAAAATTCCCTTAAATTACCAATTCAGATCGATTTATACGATTTACAGATTTTTAGACGAACTATAATATTGAGGACTTGTCGTGATACGTAAGAAACCTTTGATGAATGACTCAACTTTGGAAGCGGCGATAAAACATTCGTTCCAGAGTCCAGACATTTCGCTCGGCTCCCTTTTTTGCAGTCTCGCCATTAATTTCGGCATTTCGATTTCCCCAACGCCCGTCACTCATGGTCATGTGAAGACTTAAACTATAGAACTGTACTCATGTCGTGAGTGGGAGTGCAACTTGACGATACAACCAAACTTCTTCGTTACATTCTATCCCACTAGAAAGTTCTGAGACACTACACGGTCCTCCTTGCTGAGTACTTAGTTAATAACAGTGTTGTTATAAGTATCAAATGTTGCCAAAGTTCGTAATACTCACTTGATTGTAATATGCCTATGTCGGTGTCTTCGAGTGTGGTTTGATGAAAATGTATTGGCTTGAGCTTGAGCGAATATTGCTTTGGGAGATGCCTAGCTGTAACATCATATTCAGTATACCACTTAGGTCAAGTAGGACTGTTGTCAGACTGGAGTTCATATTGAAATTTCTGCATGAACTATAATGCCAGCCTATATATGTACGTTCCGTTACTGAGCACAATGCTCTTGCCGTGTAGGGTAGGTTTTGAGCGCTGATCAACACACTAGCTCGAAACTGGTTGACGATTTTAGATTAAAATAATTAGGATCCAGTTTTCCTAACGATGTCTTCTTTATCACTTTTCAGTGGTATATTAGATTAATTATGAAAGCATATAAAAATTTGAAGAAGTCACACCATGTTGATATAAAACCATGTCTAGGACTGCAATTCCACCTCGACAAGTCTACATGAACCAAACAAAATGAAAATTATCCTTTTCAAAAAACTTAAATAAAACCTCATTTAACGGTACATAAATCTGTTTAAAAGTGTCGTCTCATCTTCATATCATCCACAATTCACTTAAACGGCTCATTCACATCAAACTAACTTTTCTTCTACGAAATCGTGTAACAAATTCAATTACACAGTTAGTCAGCAGTATCGATACATTACATTACGTATGGAAATGGAAAATCTGACGGTTGTTCTATTTGATTTCAGTTTCAAATAAATTTCATGAATATTTTCTTGCATGGAAAATATTACTTTGGTTAAATTGAATCAATTGCATATTTCTGTAAATATTAGACTTGAATTCCAAAAAATAAATTCCTCATATGCTTGAGTTTTTTTGTTTCGCAAATCTTCTTGAAAAGGTTTTTATGTTTTCTCATATCGTTTTAACAAAGCTTTAAGTAAACCCCTTTATTCTGGCGTTCGTGGAACTGTTCAAGCGTCTTATTTGTTATGTTTAGAGTTGTCAATATGGTGTGCCGTAAACGAGCTCAGCAGAGTACACTGTATTGGTGTTCCCGATTCAAACGGCACCATGTATGTTCTGTGCACATATGTGGCTTGTCTTTAAGCTTTGAGGTTTTAATGTAACATGTTCGCTTTTGTAAAAAAATAAATATCGACTTTGTTCTTGGAAGGTTTCTTGGCAATTTGAGATACTTTTACTGTATTATTTAGGAATAGCTTATTATGAACATTTGAAACTGTTGAAATAATTAATCATATTATCTATGTACATATTTGAATATCGTCATAAACGTCACATAAAGTAAAATTTAGCCAGTCAAATCCTTTTGCTTTATTCTTGTACCTACACATACGTAATTCCACCGAGGACTTGACAGACGGGCTGATTTTATTATTATTAAATCAAGATTTCAATCTAAAAATACCTATTTCAGAACCAATATCGATAGACCTTGCTAATAATAACAACGGTATTTTTTTACATAATTGAATTTGAAATAAGCAGAATTAATAACATCTTAGTGAAGTAAAATCGTTATTCCGAATGAGAATCCATCGAAGTTTTGACAGTGTACGTCACAAGAGATCATAAGTAATGAGAAGGAAAATACGTGGTACTTGCAAATGCCGGTTCCGAGCTAAATCGAGAACTCATTAGCAAGTCGAACAACAAGATCGCAAGTCATTGCAGGGCGCGAGACGGCGGGGCGGAGGGGGGCGAGGGTAATTCATCCTCTATAGTTCAACCCAATGTCTCCTTACCCTCGTGCGAGAAGCGACTCATTACGCTTCTTTGTGCCTTTAGGCATCCCATTCATTAATCCATGTATGAAACATTAAGGTTCTCTAGACCGACCTATTGTTACAGCATAATGCACACTGAAAGTTCTCCGCGGCCCACTAAAGGCGACCACCCTTTTATTACAACCACTGAGCTATTATGTCTTTATAGTGCGGTATTATTATGAACTAAGAAAACATTAATTGTTAGATAGAAAACAAGGTATTACATTACTAAACGATAATTCAAAAAGTAATAAGCACCATTGTCAAGTTCAACTACATCATCTTTTTTCATAATTGCCTCCAACTAGCTGTAATTAAACATGAAATTCTTAAAAGCTGCCAAAAAAAGCCAATTGTGTCCCGTTAATATTAATAGACTGAAAACCTAATAATACAGAAAATATTTTAGCATTTGTGAAATGTGGGCGTGAAAGGTAATAAATTAGTTTCGAAATTTTGTGGCTGGTAACTTATTAATATTAACTATTATATTAGGTCCGTTATTGTATTTATATTTTATGTAATAACAACAAAGTGATTTCAATAAAGTTCCTATATTTGTAGGTACCTAAATAAAACCCAGTGCTGTCAATTTGGCAGGAATTGAACTGGTAACCAACGTTTCCATAAAGGATCACACGGAATATAACCTAACACGCTGTAACGAAATTAACGAGTAGACCAGCACCAAAACTTTATGACCTGCGCTATAACCTATTTCGCCCAAATAATTCAGGTAAAACAGACAGCAGAAGCCGGTCCACAATCAGAATGGTCGAGAACTCAAAATTCGGAACTCCAAATGTTATTAAAGCGAGCAAAACTTTTATTGACAAACCACTTTTGATATTTGAATTTTTTGTCAAAATTTTCACTGGCGTTCTAGTTATTGACTTTATTATTGCTTGCTCAGCCTTTGTCTTTTTCGTTTTATTTAATTAAGGTGCAAGAAGAAATATATCAGATCGTCGTTCTAGAGGCGATGCCGTCGCCGTAAGCAGTCCCAGTCGTAATGAACTCGCTGTCTTGGCAATTTCTCACCACGGATTTCACAAATACGTAATCTCAAGTCAGCAGAAGTTTTCTCACCGATTTCCTAAAGTATCACGTACTTGTATTATTTATTTATTGCTGATATTGTTTTTCTAGGCGTTCGTTATATGTCGGTGGTATTTGAAGTTTAGCAGACATACGCGTAGGCCGATTAATTGGGGCGTTAAATGTGTTTCTGGAACAAAGGGATATTATTGATATTCTGACGACCTAAAACACATAAATTATGTGTACTTAGTCCATTAAAAACCGCCAACATTCTTATAAACTTTATGATTTTATTTTTATATAACAACATTTATTATAATACTTTTGATTCAATCCCAATGGATTCGTCAAAATGTAGCTGTATAAAAATAACCTATCAAAAATAAATGCCACAGCAAAATGGCTAGTAGCGAAACAAACAAATACACAAAAAATGGCGTCGAATTTCCCCAAAGAGTGGGCTGGCACCGTTATATTTTGCTAGTGCTGCAGTCACTGTATCTATACAATCGTATAATACTTGTAATCAGACGTTCTATCATAATATTCTCTTACAATATTTGGTGGAGAACTTGTTCTATACACAAGTTACCTAACCAACATGTTACGTGTCCAAACTCTGAGCACCAAGTTCCACGCAACTCATGAATTATAAAGTATTGACAACAGAACATAGGTCAAATGTTTGCTACCTACGTAAATTGTATACCATGTATTCTTAGACCAACATGTTAAGGATTCAAGGTATACTTACGTCTTGTTTTTATCATAAGGCTTAGAAACAATAGTGAATGTCTAATGGAATATTTAACCAAACCTCTTTTGAGCTTTATACTTTACGTCCAAATAATACATAAAAGAAAATTAATTTTAGATACATTAATATTAATACAAACTGAAAATTCTAGGAGGCGTTCTGGAGAACTAATTTTCTTGTTATATTTGGTTACAGAGTGTTCACTTTTGAATCTTCTCATCTGAATTTTCTAGGTATTCGAAATGCCGAGGCTTCGATGCAACGCTTTACATTCAAAAGCACTTAACATTAAGCAAAGTGTTCCCTGGAACGAAGCGGGAAAACGTATGAAGGTGTAATAACTATCTACCTCTTAAGATAAAACGTTATCCGAACGAACCGTGGCGCTAATTCTAGTTTCTCAGAGTTCTACGAGGCTGCAGGGAAATAAACCTTGGTATGCAACGATAATTCATTTGTTATGTACCTACATAGGTGAAGTGTATACTATCTAATACTTTATTTCAATCTTAGAATTCAAATATTCCTTACAACGCGAAAATAATAAGTGCCATTTGGTATTCTAATCCAAGTGGCAATGATATTTGCATCTACATACATAATATATCAGCTTCGAATGGTGCAAAATGAAATCTAAAATTAGAGACAGAAAAAAAGCGTTCGAAAATCACTTGACGTTAGAAATCCTTAACCAGTTTTAAAAAAAGATTCCGAACGGGAGTATAACCTGTAAATTGTCATCCTCACACATTTATTTCAATGACGTTCCTATTTCTTAGCTATTAAGATTGTCATCTTATCTAAAGGGCTGGCCTATCAAAATCGTAAAAACCGGGGCAGGGTAGCCTCTGAGGCTGAGAGACTGTGACTAGTGGTTATGGCGAGGAGCCAGCGATCTGTAACGATGCTCTCTCTTGTATAATTATACAAGTACCAAACAACCACGAAGGAAGGAGGTTCTCGTAAATATACTGAGACTTATTGCTTTAATAAGCAACGCGACGTATGACACAGTTAAATACAATGTCTCACTGTGAGCTCTGTAGGTATATATTCATTACTCTTGGGATTTCAATTCCTTTTTTTCTAATCATGTCGAATTCGACTGGAAGATCATTGCAAGACTGGAAGGACCAAGTAGAACATTTTCAAACTAAAACTTCTGTTATAGATAGGATGGAGATGTATAAACTAAGTAAATATCTCTCCTTTTGGGTTCTTGTCCCTGGAGACGTTTACAGACCCCATGTAGAAATACTGAATAATTCTTAAATAAATTAGTTAAGGACTAAAGCACTTTGAAAAAGTATTTACGTGCAAAGACTATCTTCAATGAAAGTTGTTAGTTTGTTGAATACGTATTTTAATAGACAGTTTCAACTTCACAACTCGTCGAGTTGGTACTAGAAGAGTAGAGCATTTGTTCGAGCGCGTGCAAACAAAATTTTATGTTAAATCACGTTTTCAGCACCGCTGGAAGGAAATCGTTTTATTGGAAGTAGAAATTCTAGTTTAATCGAAGAATCTTTATTCAAACCTAATGTTACAAATCGCGTCATATCTTCGGGAAATGAACTGTAAAATGTGGATTGAAGAAAAATATGGCCTGGAGGAAAATATAGCCTTTACAGACCTCTTATAATGAACTCTCGAACAAATACAGTTGCAAGTGTCGAAGCGAGAAAACAGTACTAACAATTGTGCTCATGAAGCTTACCTTCATATAGTGCAGAGACTAGTCCTTAAATAAAACTGTCCCTAACTTTACTTACCATATTGAAATAATCGTAAACGCAAAGTACTTGATGATTCTGTAAACGAAGTTAATTCTGGGCTACAATCATCAGTTACGATACTCCTCAATCTAGATGCCACTTATACTTGTATGGAAAAGTCATATTAAGCATGCCAGTCGTGTTCTTCAGCTCGTTTACGGCTCGAGATTATCCATTTGAATTCCATCTTATTACGTAATAAAAATGCCACAATGAATGAAGCTACGCTGCTTGCCTGTACTTTTATGTGGAGTGTTTTGAGAATTTTAATTTGAAAAATTCTTTTCTTTGAGATTTTTTTAGATGAGTAAGTTAGTAAGCGTTCATTTTTATTCTCATTTATGTTTCGCGTGGATTTTGTATTTATTCTCTGATAACCTTGATGTCTTTAGGCGCCTTAAATATAATATGATGTGCTATGCTTTGTAGAGTTTACATTGTATGTAAAGTAGATTTATGACGTAGGTAAGTAGATAAAGAAAAACGAGACAGCGTATTTAATCAACCGTATTCTTTCAAAATGAAACGAATAAGGATGAGAGATTTATTTTGCTTGATACCTATTATTAAGATAATCGTACTATCGTCAGTAAGTATTCTTATATCAAAAAGTTGATTTTTCTATAGTAAAAATCCGAACAATGTTGGTTGTATTTACTAATTAAAGTTACTCATCCTCCAATTACAATTAAATCGTGTACAATCAAAGAAAAAATCCCCATTATCTACAAAACCAATTTTGAATACTCACTAATTCAAAAAACGTTATTCACCAATCAATTTTGAGTCATCCAACTATGCCGTTAATGCCGCCGTTCCCCCGAGCGTTCACCACTGAATAGGTCTAGATACAGCTGAATATCGGAGTCGTCCGTATACATGAGCTCTGCATCCAGAATGTCCCCAGAGGGCAAACCCGGGACATATTTACATTGTAATTTCTTAGTGCATGTAGCACCTGTCATGAGCTATGAGTGATGACAACTTCAAGCTTTTAAGAGAAACAAAATGAACATTTTTCAGAATATTTTGAACCCATCTTTTTCTCTATTATACTCGTATTACATTTTAGAAGAACAAACAAATGGATGAACGTAGGAATTTCGCTTTGGTTATCATATCTGTGAAGTGTTTTTAAATACGTTAGCATTTTTCGGGAAACAAAGAACATTTTTTTTTCAATTAAAGCCTATTTTTGATACGAGCGATATCGTGACGTGGTGATCCGCAGAATACCCAGAAGAGGACATTGACCACTCAAATCGAATCAATTTCATAAAAAAAGCTGCCAATAAAATGTGTGGTTTATTCTAAAGCTTAAAAATGAACTGTAATGGCAACAATTAAGCGATGACAGCGCAAAGCCCATTACCATTAAACGTACATTAAATCAAAAGTCACTTCATCAAAACCAACATTTTAAGCTCGTTATGCAAACTAAACTTATCTGTAGTTTCTAAAGTCTAATATTGTAAGAAAAATTTGAAATGATTTGAATTTAATATAGTGGTCGTGGTTATACTAAAATAGAATGCAAAATTAATAAAATACTGAGCTTGTACAATATTTAAGCGCTGCGAAAACTATTTACAGTTAAAACTAAAATATTTTTTACTGTACGTAAACTTAAAATTTTATGCACTCAGGCACAATTATGCAAAAATATTAAAAAAAACAGTCAACAACAATTGATTATCCAATAGACTGCTGAACTGCTGAAGAACTTCAATAGCAACCATACTCTGTGTACGTCAATTAAATGTGTGACACAGAGAGCCCACTAGCGGCGGATCCACTATAGATAGAAAAAAGGAAAAAAACTGTTGACTACAGCTGTTAGTAGGACAATAGGACTGAGTGGTGCTCGGCAATATCGGTACGAGGAAAGACCGCATATAAAGCGGACAACTCATACTGTTGGACTGTTGGTCTGTTGGTCTGTTGCCTTTATGTCCTGCAATCGTGTAGCTAGTAAACAAAGAGCAAAACGAGCTTCCAGTACTAGAAGCGTGAATTGTAATAGATTCAGTCGCCAATATAAATCGCGAGCTGGTTCGAAGTGGCGCGAGATAAAGTTTAATGGAAAGATTTTGGGAGACCTTTGCCCAGTAATAGGACATTGGACGCTAGTTTTCCTAACGTGTATAGTATCATTTCAGAGTAAAGGCAAGCTTAAATTGAGTTTGTCCATTTTTATAATGCTCAAGCAATTTTCTTCACATTATTCAAAGATATATGACATTTTATTTACATAGAACTTAATTTATTCATTACTGATACTTAGAAATATTTCACACTTTGAAGTTACACTTTTTTAATGCTTACGCTGCCGAAGTGATCCCTCAAATGTATTGATCTAATAAGTCATAACAATCGTAGTAAATTTAAATATCATTTCGCTAGATCTGAAGATTGATTTTCTAATATAATACTATGTAACATGATCTAGGTTTTCCGATAAGTGTAAAAACTCGTACATTGGTAAGCCTACACTAAACAATTAATATAAAAAATAATGATTCAATAAGACAAATTGAGTAATAAAATACGGCAACCATTTTCATACGCTACAAATATTTGTGTTACCAGCTCATATTTTTGTTCGCGGAGTGTTTGTGCAGGCGAGATTTATCCGATGTAGGAGACAATCCATATGAGCCAACGGTTTATTTTATAAATAAAGCTTCCTCCTTTCAGTCTCCTACTGTTTTATGTATTATTTACTGCAACATTGTTTTATAAGAGGCTTTCAATCTGTACAAAGTATACTGATTTCTCGACTATACAGGTAAATTCAAATGTTTCGTATTCCTTTCGTTAATTAAGTAAAACCTATCAAATGTAACCTTTTGTAGAGTAATCATCACACTATAAGAAATTCAAAACGAATTCATTTTATCAACAATATTTCAGAAATTCATTTCGTTTACTGCTTATTTAAATAATTATCATCCAGCACTCCTGAATCTCAGCAACTAATTTAATTTAGCCCCGTATTGTACGGCACAGGCTTTATTAATTTCAAAAGCTTAGTTAACTACCGTTTAAAGCACACAGAGACTTAGCTAGTTCAAACTTCTCTTAAGACCTTATGACACAATTGCCTCAAATAGATATTAAATGTTTTGATCGCAGGTATCAAAATACTTCAAAATCTACGTGTTTACGTGAATGTAGGTACAAAATTCAGGTAGGTATCTGGTTCTACTAGCAATCTATTTAAAATCAATCCAAACTATGTGTACTTAATTCCGAAGAAAACCTTTCACAAAAGCGTTCGAGAAGAAGTTTACCGTTTGAAACAAACTAGTGAAACAGGATAGGAAGTTTGCACAAAACATAAAACTCGCAAGTGCAAGAAGAAATGTCATTACAGTCAGAGGCGAGCGCAAATTTGGCCCCTTTCCTCTTCATTTATAATATTAGCAAACTCTCGCGGAAACTTCCTTAATTAGACTCGCGTTAACCAAAACTTAATGTAAAGTACAGTTGACTTCTGCTCTTTTAAAGTCACGTAGATTCAACTTCTATATCTTATAACTCTTTTCGAATCCGGCCGAGTGTGAAACTTGGATAACTCGACCGACTTCTTACACTACAACTCGTTAAAGCCCACTCATACATGAAGAAATCCGTATAAAAGAACCAAGTTATGTTACTACTTATAATTAAACTACCCAATGAAATACAGGAACTTTAGCTTAGGTACTCAGTTCTCTTGAACCTTAACACTTTTACTCTTGAGTGAACTGCACAGCTACTGTATCGGTAAACTAATAACAGAAAATATCATAAAAGAATCCGATATTGAGCATTCTCGATACATTTTATCAAACGCGCATTGCCTGGAGGAAGTTCCTGTATTACGCAATAACTTAGCTGTATAAGATAATGGCATTTTCTTCGTGGTTGGTACAACGGACACGCTTCCGAGTTAATTCTCATACCACCATTTTGATCAAGGGCTATTCCCGGCCACGAGTGCTTAGGAAATGATTTGTGACTTGTATCTCTGAAAAACCACAATGTGCACTTAAATGACCACAGTCTGAAAATAACGAAACTTCGGAGTTTAAGACGACATAAGTTGAAAATTAGGACAGCTTTGCGTGTGAGTTCAAGCTCATTTAAAATACGCTGAACAGGTTAATTAAGAGAACCAGCGGAGTGTGAAATTGTAAACGTATGTGAAAACATTTGGCGGTTTCTGGGAGACCACCCCTCCTCTCCATATTTACCCATTACAGAGGATTGACCTTTAATTTGACATCCCTAGTGCATGTTACGATATAATATTATAGAGTGCGCAATTCCCCTAACTAAAGTGTCCTAAGATACAGTTTCACAAACGTTTAGGTAGTCATTAAATTGATATATTGCTTTGGAAACCTTAACCATTATTTTTGTATTTATTCCACTTCAGGCCCCATATATCACAAGTCTGGTACTTTATGTGCGTGTCATATTTGTCTGGAAAAATGTCCGTGAAAATTGATAAGGGTGGTGTGTAGCGGTGCTCTGGACTGTCTATGTATAATCAACGTAACAATTGGAGGGTCTGATTAACTGTCAGAAACAAAAAATCCTTCGTAACGTTTTTTAAAGAAGCTGGACTGTGAATTGTTGAAAAGAGGATGAATTCCATTAGTGGAAGTGGAATAAACAGTCCGGGCTTGCTTGAAATTTAGCTGAGAGTGAAGTGATCCTCGCCAACTCGTTACTCGGCGGGTGATAATTTTGCTTTTAGGTTTGACTGACAAAGGATTATTGCATTGTGTACGCTATCGACCGCTACCGCACTCCGATTCGGATCACGACCGTATTGATCAGCTGACACGAGCGCTATATTTTTTTACAGTCAATTTTACTGTTTGTGGTGAAGCTTAAAACTAAGATTAAAATAACGACTACGTTAACATAAAAGGGGCAAAACAGGGTTCGCTGGTGACCCCTATAGTAGTTTTAATGTTCGGCGCGTAATGAGAAGGTTAGTGTGTGTAGTTTAGTATGCCTTTAATACTTCTTTGACCGTTCTTTTGTTTTCATTGTTTTTCCACTTACGTTATAGCAGCCCATTACTGTTATGAAAACTTCGGCAAATAAACTTACTACCAGAGTAAATTAAACTACCTTTTCTTTTTAACTAAATAAGAATCAATGGCAAAAATGGACAAAACATATTTTGACTAAGCTCGTCATGACATTGCACTATAAATACTACGGATCATCAAATTTCATTTAACCTTTGAAGTTTAACATATAATCAGCATCAAAATAAACCATTCCACCGCATTTTCAACTGCCACGCTAAGTCTTTGAAACAGAATCTTACTGAGACAGAAGATACAGACAGAGTCCTTACACACGAGTGTATGTGTTTACGATGTCGTAAAGCAGGTAGGAAAGACACGTTAGGAGCTAGAACATCTATTTACAAACTACTTACACATTTGGAAGGCTCATTGTAGTTCCTGAGATAGCATCTTTATGACGACAGTCAAAGATCTTAAGATTTAGTACTATTCAGTTTAGCACTGACGTAAAGACATTTTAAAGTGTTATCCTTTTCCAACTCTACGTCTAAAAGGGCGTTTATTTTGCAATTAAAATTTCTGCAACATAGAAATAGAGGCGAGCCTCTCTAGCTATCTACTAAGTGACATTTCTACAATCGTTAACGACAATAGAAAACGCTCACATGTATGGAGATGACATTTCGTTTCAAAGAGTCACGTGATATTGACCTGTCATCACCATACATTCATGCGTTTTCTACTAACGTAAACTATTTTAGAAATGTCACTTGGCTACACGGGCTGCTGAGTAGTTAGATCTAAATTCGAATGCAGAGTAAACTCCCACAATTTCTTGCCCGTAGAAGCAATGCCCTTTAAATCAGTATCGATTACAGATTACGTACTCGACTGTGGATTTACGAATCTGTTAATATAAGATAAAAAAGTTAAATCATTTTCAAATTGCTCGAACAGTCTGCGAGATTACGTCGAAAAAAACAAACAAGTTTAACAAAGTTTTTCTATTTGATATATTGTTAAAGTAGGTAAATCCAATTTAGGGTATAATTCAATTAAGTGGATACGTCATCCTGAATCTCGAACTTATGAAGAAAATTTTGAAGAATGAAGTAGCTAATGGCTGAATACCGAGGAATCACTCAAATTGCCGTTGAGACCCGTGTCGTCTCTGCCACTTCAAAGTATCTAGTGGCGACAAGAATACATTTTTGAAGGTTTTAAAGCATATTAATAGTTAGAAATACCTAGGAATGTAGGTCTGGAATCTACCATAATTATCTAACGATAGGTAGTACAACATTTATTTCGATATGTTGAGAATTACAGTGGTAATTATTAAAACACTGATATTACATTTAACGGTATCGGTAAAGTAATAACAATAGACTAATAAATAATTAACAATATTAATCCAATCAATAGCAAAACATTTTAACTACATAGTTATCCTAATAAATGAAAATCAATCATAACTAAATTACCTATTTTCGGGTAAATTGGTTTAATCGTGTAAATAATAAAACCACAATAATGATAACATTTTGGCTCAACATCAATTGTAGCTATTCAAAGCATTTCAAATTAATAGATAGGAACTTTATTCGTTGGATTTGGAATGCTAAAAATGAGGTGAAATAAAAACAAAGCGAATAGGAATTAATGTAGATTATAGGGAGATTTTGCTATCAAATTATTGACAAATTTGACCATATTTGTCGTTAACATTGTACCTACTTGTTTTGTATAGGTAAAAC
Organism: Trichoplusia ni; assembly: GCF_003590095.1. Taxonomy (NCBI): domain Eukaryota; kingdom Metazoa; phylum Arthropoda; class Insecta; order Lepidoptera; family Noctuidae; genus Trichoplusia; species Trichoplusia ni. Next base: position 12,376,661 of record NC_039483.1, read on the forward strand.
AAAATAGCCAAAACACTGACACAAAGTTGTTTTTCAACACAACCATCAACGCAATCGGCTTCATCAAAGTTGTCTACTGTCTCGTCCGATGAAAACACGATGATTGATGAACGAGTGCACCCGGAAACCGTCCTAGCGAAGGGGAAAAAAAGTTTGTCTTTGAAGCCGGTAGCCGCATTGTTTTTTCGGTACGACAGCGGAAACGCACCGAACGTCTCTAGCGATAATTTTTTTTTGGACCATTGAATTTTGCTCAACACTTTATTTTAATAAAGCGGAAAGGTTTCTCCGTTTGTATTTCTCTTAATATTAATTCTATACAACGTGAATTGAACATCTAATACTAACTTAGAGTAAAGTTAAAGGCGTTGTTCTTTGTTGAAAGTTCATTTTAATTAATTAATTTTGAAGATCAATATTCTGAAAGTTTTTGTTTATCATTCCGAATTACGAATTTCGTGAAAAACATTAGGAATATTACAAACAGACGAGTAGGTAGGCCGTTTGTAGATATCCTAATTTATAATTCATATACATTTGCTAATCAGGATCCCTAGCATTACAATTCACACGTTTCCCTGTGTGCCCTGGATACAGGCAATAATAACGGAATTGCTTATAAGTTGGTGCAGCGTGGGACTCGCTCCCTAAAGGCCTTCCTCCGGGATAGGCGGTAGTGCTATCTAATTGTATTATTCAAATGGAGTGGGCACAATATAGGATGTGTGTATTGGATTGAGCAGAACTTGTAAGGTATGAAAAGGTTTTTCTGTGCATGATCTTAACCCTATTCTTTGTAAACTTCTACGGCTTAGATAATTTGTGCTTTATTTTTCTTTGCTTCCAAATCTTTTGACCAATAAAATAGAACTAAACTAGGTGCCCATCTAGTGCCTACTCAAAAGCAAACCCCATCTGCAAGTATCGGCACTTAGCACGAATGTTATGATACATTATTCACAGGCTCTGTGATTGTATCTCAGATATTCTTTCGCTAGAAGACCTCTAATAGAAATATAAATCTCAAAGACCGTAGGCTGGCGATTTATGGAGCCACCCAACTTACCCTTTTTATTAGTCACGTTTGCAACATGAAAATTTTTCTCTTTTCACTACTTTATCTGGCAGCATCGAATATTTTTACAGCCAGAGAACACAGCCACAACGAAGCGAAAACCATTACTGGGCGAAAGTTATAGACCTCATAAAACAATAATGTCTCGGCGTTACTTTGAAAATGAATTTTGGCGTAAACGATGTAAAATTAATCTTAGTTTTAATGTGAATACATTTAAAAGGAATAGCTAGTGACAAACGGATATTTCTTTAGGAAATAATATGAATACGGGAAGAGAATTTGAAAGTCGCGTCAATGAGCCGTTTAATTATAACATTTGCTTGGTCTGTTTTTCATTCCGTGGGCTGACCGAATTTATTGCCAATCAGACTGTGACACGTCCGGGCGACATTAATACGTAACACTTTATCCCCAGGAGATCGTGACCGAGCACTCAAATATTTTAACGCTGCTTTCAAACGGCCGCTCAGCTGTTTTGTAACAATTAAAAATAAGTAGAATGATAATAGCTCTTGAGACAGTGCTGTACCAATTGGTCTTTTTAATTGGAATAAATAAACAAAACTGCATAAACTTCTAATTAAACGGGTATCGTTGTAAGTTCTATTTTACACTGTGTATACTTTATCCAGCATACAAATTGGAATAGTTACTGTGTGCTATTTCCGATGTTCAACATTCATTGTTTAATACCTAAATAGTTACTACGAATAGAGGAGATATAGATACGTTGCACGTTGGAATGCAGCCAAAGCCTTTGTCAGTAACTAAACCGAAGGCTTAACTTAGGAAAATTGGTCAGTTACCTATGTCTAGATCACACCTCGTAATGACCACATCTTGATATTACTATCTATATAACCTAAGCTTTTAATCGTCCATACTATTTATCCCAAATTATTTTATGCAAAAATCAGCGACTTTATTTCTTGTTTCTTTAAGAAGCTTGGTTATTAAGTTAGCTATGGTCTTTTAAATACTTAATCACCGATCAAACTGAGAACAAAGAAAGCTGCAGTAAGCACAGTTCCATATCACAGCTCAAGAGCGTCGACTATGCGGAAGCTATTTTAGGGATGCCACTCACAACGGGAATTGCATACACATCACGAGTCCCGACTATTATTCCCGATGTGGTAGTCATTAATTTCTCAGGCACACAGATTGTGACTATGAATTTCCGGTTCATGCAAGTCTCGTATATGTTCCTAAGTTAGCAAGTGATAAATCCTTACTCACTACCTTTTTTGCTTCACATCCGTCGTATTTACGACACCCAAAGGAAGAGATTAAATGTTGGTGTTCTTTCAGAGTCCCGCAAACACCCTATAAGTTAATATAAATAATGACTATATACGAGCAAACTATTGTTCTTATCTCCACACGTTGTCTGGCTTTAGTTACGAATTGACCACTCGATTACTTCCCAGGGGTGTCGTAAGAGACGGCAAAGTGATTTAACTAAATAGAGAGGGAACAATATTCGTCTATGTGCTAATAAATTAAGGCTACTGATCTGGAAAGCCGTTAGTTAATAGAATTTAGTAGAACATAAACAATTTTTCAAGTCTTGGTCTTAAATAATATATTTTATTGTTATTTTGAGGTTTAATCGAAGGACTCAATACATTTGCTTATTTTACTAATATTATTATATGATATTCAAATAAAATATATCAATAGGCCAAGACTGCAGGCCGATTAAAAAAAAGGTAGGTATCGTTATCTAATTATGTTAGTGACTACGGTGATATTATTCCCTTAGAAATTTATTTAGCTACAGCTATATGAAGTGTTCCACATACAAATTTTATTAGGTAAGTAGGAGCTGAAGGCGGATATGGAAATAAGATGAAGATACGATATCCATTCATCCACACATCCGTCGTGACATCCCGCGCCATTGACGCCATACTCCGTTATACAAGGACGCGGCCTTGTGCTTTGTTCAGCCCCTATTCGGCATCATGTCCTTTTTGAATGTCACATCGTTATTGCTTTACTAAATCACTATATTGAGGGTAAAGGCAACTTGAAAGCTTCTTGGTATATCCAAATGGCAAGGGCTGGGTGGTCTTTTGAATATCGAATTATTTGTTTACAATAACTATCTGAGTATTTAAGTGAATAGAGGAAAATACGGTCGCCTGGCCCTTTTATTTTAGAGTCTATTGTTTTCCCTCAACCAATACATCTAAAGGAAGAAGGAAATTTAAAGGATTACAAAACATCTTCCCCCGTCACAAAACATCTATTTACTTAGCACCAAGTTAATGTCAAAGAAGTCAACAAACTTCGATAACTTACCTTGACCTAAGATCACCCTTATTCAATCTGTGAGGCGAGGAGGAAACACCAGTAATTCCTTTAAAACTTTGGAAGCAAGAACTAAGACGCTATTTTCTCTGTGGGACTACAGTAATGGTTCGCTGAAATGTTTATAGCGCTCGCTTCGCGTCCTGCGAGCCTGAAACAAATCTCAGATCGCAATAAATCGTACTACGTAGGTAGGTACCGAGATTTATTCTTTGATTAGCGTCTCTCTATTCAACGAACACGTACACAACACAATAAATTGGGAAACAAACACAACATATAGGTACCTACTTTCACAATAAATAAGTACAAACAAATGCACAACAAAACATCAGGTTCAAGCAAACAGTTGGATATCTTTTTGTTGTCGAGTTAAAATGAACTCATCTTAATCTTAAGCTGTCTTCCCGGGATAAAATAAATTGGCTAAGAGACTTATCCTCGTTTCCTATTCAAGATTTTATAAAATGAGACGTAAAAAGTTCCACTTGCTAACTGAAACATCAAAATGCAAAACTTAATACGACTGTGATACAATAGACTTGGATACTACATCGTGTATTTGTGAAATAAAATAATTTTGCGTTACTTAATCTTTTAAAATCTGGACAATAATATAATCGTTACAATATGACTTAGAGGATGGAGTATAAAGAACATTAGATTTGTAAAAGAATAAACTACTTACACTACAAGAATACTGAATTTTAGCAGAAACGGTAAGAGAGGTTATCTATGGGCTATAAAACATAGGTACTTTATTTAGTACAGTATGATGAATAGAAGTAGCAAAAACTATTTTTCTTGAAGCATCACCATAATAAAGGTAAGAAAATATTCGTAACAAAAAAAAATAACGAAAAAGATGAACGAAATTCTTTTATGTTAAATAAATGTCACCCAATACTGTTACAAAGGAGATCTGAAAAACATTGAGAAATATTTGTATTAAAATAGAACCTTATGTATGGTATCGTAGCGAAGTAAATAGCGTGTCAAGCTCTCCCCAGATAGTTCCAATGTTTACGTTTAATCAGCTCGTGGCTAGAATGTTTGATTTATACAAACTTGTGTCCACCGCAGTTCGCTTTTCAATGTCTATACACTGGTTTCGCGTTTGTAGACACAATACGAAGCCGTTGGTATTTCCTGGGAATGATAAGATAGCAACGGGATTATATTTTGTGTTAAGTTGCGATTCCTGAATATCACTTTTGGTAAGTACTCACAAAACAGAGCAAATTTAAACATAATAGACGTAACCCTACGTACCTATAGGTATATGAAGTAGCTTCAGGGCCTAAATTACTTAGATTATGTTTTATGCCATCAAGTTTAAAAGCCTTATTAAAATTAAGTACAAGGTACCTAAGCCTTGTCAGCACTGTGACCTTCAAGAAGAGATTGAAATTCCGCTTTCGCCTACAAACAACAATAAATATACAATTTCTTAGCAGCAATGAAAACAAATGAAAACAATGTTCCAACAATCTAATGAATGAATTATCACATGAGTTGCCTTTTCAGCTCTACCTACGTTTAAATAATCAGTAAAACGATTCGTTCAACTGTTTCAAGAGTTCGAATTACGATAGAAGTTATCGTCTATTCTAGTCACTGACTCGCTGATCTGGGAGGCTCAAAAGGTTAAGGGTACCTAAATAATTGATACCATCGAAGTTAGATTACGTATTCAGCCCGTATCCTCTCATTCTGCATGGTCCGTTTCCCTTTGTATTCACACCTTGCCAAATATCTTCACAACATCAACTGATATTGTTCAAGTATGTACCTACGTACCTACTCAGACTGAGTAGACTGGGTGAATGAAAATTAAGTGGATTTTGTATAAGACTTACAACCGAGCACGAAGCGCCTTATGTCCCTTTATGTGAACTTACCATACCTTTAAGACTATAAGTAAACCAATTCTTAGACGCTATCGTAGGGATAGCTTGCACAATATTTGAAGCTCAAGGTATAAATGTGTTTAGAAAAAATAAACATTTTTTTTAATATTTTTTTAAAATCGATACTGGAAATAGCACCTACCAATAAGTACATCCCTATACCAAAGAATGCTTATCAAGTTATCGACTGCTGTCAAATTTGACCTTGGGGTATTTGTCAGTGTTGTTTACAAGTTTAGTTTAGCGAGTTGCAACATTCGTTTTTATAATAAAATTGTTAACAGTTTCTTGAATGTTTTTAATATAGATATATTATCTAATTAATTCGTATTTCGTCGGAAACGAACTCATTTGAGTTAAATACACAGTGAGATCCTGGAAAACAAAATAAAACTTAAATAACAATGGTGCAACCAACGTCAAAAGTTTTGGGTAAGTTTAAGAGCTCAGGGATAACGATATCTCTGTTGTTACATATAAATTAAATATGATAAAAATATAGTTACTATGTATTCACCTAATTATATCCTATAGTACTGTTAACTGAGTAAAACATGCAAGCTACAAGAAGTAAGAAGTAGCAGTCGTAAGTTTAAAACTTCAATAAACTTATACATCGTTTTGTTAAATTTAAAACTTTTTTACACATATACCTTATTAACTATTACGTTTGTTTATAGATAAGGAATCTTTGAAGAATGTTCACATCAACAAATCTAATGTCGATGCTCAAATTAAATATATACTGGATAACAACCGAGTGTCTTCCATCAACAGCAACAACTGGGTTCTTAAAGCCATTTCTGTAATAGACCTGACCACACTAGCTGGTGATGATACAAGGTCTAATGTGTTTAGGCTTTGCACTAAGGTATGTAAAAAATAATTGCTCTTGATGTCTAGTACCTAAGTATCTCCAAATATCACACACTTTTTTTTCTCTCTAAAACGTTTAACTCTAACAACGATTGGTTTACTGTCTATATATATCTCATTAAAATATGTATGCATTTTACACATACAATTTACTTAGACAAATAGTCTATCTGTTCGTTGGCGATAATAGCTTTTATTTTGCTTATGAACAGAGTTAGATGTATGTTAAATATAATACTATATCAAAACTATTCACTATGTTCCAGGCAGCAAATCCTATACCACCAAACATACTTGAAAAGCTGGCACTGAAAGAAAATATAAGAACTGCGGCAGTATGCGTTTACCCAAACAGAGTCAAGGATGCTTATGAAGCTATCAAACTCATGAATCTTACTAAAGAAATTAATATTGCCTCAGGTAAATACAAAAACACATTTAAACATACCATAGCTCTCTTTTGCTTTTACCATTTATTTGCAATATTAGTTTATCCAGGATGAACACTTGGTCTTGCCTAATCAGGCAAACTCCATGACAACATCTGAAACCTGTGTATTATTATACAGATAAACCATATGTTTTTGTTAAGTAACAGTTTACTGACATATATTGACTGAGATAGCCTGATTCAAACGGAGTCCTTACTCACAAACTGACACATTCTTCAGATGCAACAAAGTTTTCTGTGTCCAACTTTGAGACTACTATTCGACAATAATATTGTCTAGAGTATTATAACATCCAGTACCATATCATGTACCTATCATGAATGTTAAAAAGATCCTTGATTTTAATTTACCAGTGGCCACCGGTTTTCCTTCCGGGCTGTACCCATTGGAGACTCGACTACAAGAGATCAAGTTTGCAGTTAATAATGGAGCTACAGAAATTGATGTGGTACTAGACCGCAGTTTAGTGCTAACGGGACAATGGGATGCATTGTTCAATGAGGTCCAACAGATGAGAAAGGCTTGTGGTGACTCTCACCTGAAGGTGATACTTGGAGTTGGAGAACTAGGATCATATGATAATGTAAGAATAGGCTTTGATTTTGTTAATTTAGATATTATATATGTAAGTAATCTATGGTGACGTATGATCATCAAAAAATGGATTAATGCATTGAATTTGGTTAAACAACATAATTATAAGTTCCATTCCATTACCGGAGTCCCCTTAAAATTTTACTTGTACATTTAATATTGGAATGTCACATTAAATGACCTATTTGATTTAGATTTACAAAGCATCAATGATCTCTATGATGGCTGGAGCAGATTTCATTAAGACATCAACTGGGAAAGAAGCAGTTAATGCTACTTTACCAATAGGCCTTGTCATGTGCAGGGCTATAAGGAAATATTATCAGATGACTGGTGTCAGGGTGAGTAAAACATTGTAATTTTTAACATATATAGTTGTGTAAGCCTATATTAAAATACAGATTACGACATAGACCAATGTCAGACAGTGAATCAATTTGCACTATTGCACTTGTCTTCCCTGCCCCGTACAATATGGGTATGGTTTGATACGGCTTTTATCAAAAGCTAGGAGATCTTCCACACAATATTATTAGGAAATCATTTCACAATGGCAAAACACCACATGTTATTTTTTCACAAGTATACTTTTCGAAACTGTGATGACTTTTACAACTTGATACTAGTTTCCTTATTCGTTTGCTTGATAGATTGGATTAAAGCCTGCTGGAGGCATAAAGACCACAAAAGACGCCATCAACTGGCTGGTCCTTGTGTACACAGAGCTAGGACCAGAGTGGCTGACACCAAAACTTTTCCGTATTGGAGCTTCTAGTCTACTCGACGAACTTGTGGAAAATATATCTATCGCTTAATATACCTACTGTTAAGTAGCCAAAGCTAAAGCCTAAATGAAGCCAAAAATCTATTTTTGTAAATGTTTAAAACTAAATTTATATGTATAGTATATATTATGTAGAAATATTTTTTATAATTTATTGGTGCCATTTTAAGAGAAAAATGTTTTGATAATTTTATATTTTGTATATTTTTGTGGTTGTACATTCCTCGTTACTGTAAAGCGTTAAGATATTGTATCAAATAAAATACATTTATACTTTGTAAGACTTTATTTTACATTAATTTATAATAATATAAATAATTATATCTTATCCACTATATGACACTTATGGTAACGAAATATCTTATAAAAACAAGCATCTAAACAAATTACTTATTTAGTTATTTTACAGAATGCAAGTATTATTTTATTTCGTTAGACTTGTAGTTCAATAACTGCAGCTATGTTGTCCATTTTGTCTGTTCATATTATAATATTGTACCTATTACATTTGTCTCTAAGGACCAAAAATTGTTGACTTTTTCCTCTTGATACATATTGAAAGTATAATAATCCGTATCTACTAAATACAATATTTACAACATACGCAATGACGTCAAAGGTCATGAAAGTTCATGAAGTTTAGATAATTGTTATCGTTATTACTTAACATACCCGAATCCGACCACACTTGAATATAGATGATGACTGCCTAAGAAATGTTTTGTTTAAAGATATTTGATCCGTCAGTTATAAAGGATTTATTTTTATTGTTTAAAGAAAAATCTAAAAACTGATTTAGTTGAGCGTGTGAACTTATGAAGTAGCCAGAACTTTTATTTTTTGTCATGTCATGTATTATTTTAAAGACCAGTTGCCGTCTTTTCTTCTTCGCTGGATTTTATTTATAATACTCATTTCTTTTTTCTATTTTTTCTCTCATTTTTAATATCCAATATTCATTAAATACGAAAAAAAAAACATATTTTAGTCGATTAATCATCATCAATATTCTGTGTTCTTAGTTTACTATTCAAGGCTGTTCTCCTACTGGTTCTTCAGCACGGAAACCGTATTCAGGATGCGCACTATAATTCACAACGCGAAGTTTCCCGGACCGGTCCACGTATCCGTAATGGCCTTTAACTATACCGTCGTTGTCACGCTCTTCGAACCGGAATTGACGGTTTTTCCTGGAAATTATTACATGTAAGAAAAAAGGTAATAAAAAAACGGTTAGTATACCAATCAAGTGCGTGCGGAATGAGTCAAAATTTTACTATTTTGATGCCTAAAAGGATATATATTTGTCCTTAAAAAAAATAAAAAACACTTCAAAATATATGGCTGGTGTATAAAAAATATAACTATTTTCATAGGACGAGAAACACTGAAATAACAAAGAGAACTTCGGAATTCTGGGAAAATTACACACCAACAGCACAACTAACTGATCAAAGCTTCTCTCTGTATGAGAAAAAGCCTTTTGCACTGGTCGTTTATTTCGTTAATTTAATTAAAAGGTAAACATACCCTTTGCCCGTGTCATAGCCGAACTGATAGCTGTGTGGTCCTTTCATGCCGTGCATCCTAAACTCCGTCCTGCCGTCGGGCGCTGGAGCCGCAGGGCCTGCGTCACGAGGGGGGGAAGGCGGCGGGGCTTGACGGATAGGAGCTGAGTACGCGTTTCCTGGAATATCGTGTATTGGATTCATGTAATTTCCATATCCTGTTACCGAAGCGAAGGTATTAACGAGATTATCGGTCATAACGGTCGAATCACGCTAATATTAGGAATGCGCAAGTGGGTCAGTGAGATTGTATGTGTGTTTGTCATCTCCTCGCGACCTATCGGCTGTACCGACTTTGATGAAATTTGGTGTGGAGGTACCTGGCAAATTGTATTAAAACATGGGCTAATTTAATCCGAATTTGTTTTTCAGCTATAACCGACGTGAGAGGGAAACTTAAAACTAAAGCGTAGAATATTGCTAGGTACAAGAGTTCCTAATATCTAAAATTACTAGAGAATAAAAGGGTTTTTTTAAACCTGATTTTTTTTTCAGGAAGTTGCAATAAATTACTTTTAGTACATTTATGTGCTTTAGACTTGAGTGGATATGGTAGACAGAATTGATGAAATAACGTAAACCCCAATTGTGATAGAAATGCTTTGAAGTTCAAAGACTGTTTGATTAGTTCCAACCAAGTAAACACAACAAGCATTTATCAATAGCCAACATAACTTAGACCACGAGTGTACCAAATTGTATCTTTAACAATAATATTATTCAATATATTGTTCGGGCCACTGTTAGTAGGGTCGAACAATCTATTGGCATTATATAACAGTAACTTTAGTCATACAACAAGTTTTTGATTTATATATCGTTACTCGTAAGTCGTAACCCACTTCAAACAATAATTGTTCTGTTATTATTAAGTTATATTACACGTACGTCCGGGGTATCTCAAGTTAGTTTCCGAAGTTTCTTGTTCGTCTGAAGTGGGCTCGCCATATGTTTCCTCAGCCGCGGCATCAGCTAACTGGTGTTGCTGAGAACATAACAAGTTTATAAGTGAATTTATATTATTACTACTACGTAAATTCAAAACACATTTGAATATGATACACAACCGACCTTAGCAATTTCCTGCTCTTTTAGTTTTCGTTGATGTTCAGCTTTTTGGAATAGGAATAAGTTCTTATCGGCGTTCGGTGCCTGCTCGACTTCGGCACTGGGTGGAGATTTAAAGTATTTTGGGGGATAAGCTTTTGGTGGTGGTTCTGGTACATCGTCAGCGTACTGCGATACGGGAATGGGGATGGGTCGAACTAGATGGAACTTCTTGGGGTACAGTTTAGTTGGTGCATTTATTGGTTTTTGTACTGGAGGGGTTAAATGTAACGCTAGAGTAGGTTCTTCAGGTGCAACCGGTTTATTGTCAGGTAAACCTTCAGTGGCATCAGCGTTATTTCCTGCTTCCTCAGGTACGGGTAAAAAGAACTCGTTGACAGCGTCAACTGCAGGAGGTTCCAGATGTGTCGACGGTACAGGTAGCACTCCGTCTGGGCCAGGATTGAAAATAATTGGAATGGATTGATGAGGCAGTCTTTGGTATCGGACCTTTCGGTTATTCGGTTGTATTTCGATCATAGGTAACCAGTCGCTCTGTATATTGCGCTCACTGGGTAAATAGTAATCTATCTGCTTATCTTTGGAAGGCGGTACAAGGAATGTTGGTAGGCTGTCTGCTCCTGTAGCTGGTGTTTCACCAGGCTTCTGTGGGTCTGGGGATGTGAGGTAGCTGTCGACATTGGCATCGTCAGTGATGTAATATATAGGCGTGTTCTGAGTTCCTTGACCCTCTGTAACTGTCACTGTGGTGCTCGTCTCCACATTGTCCACAGGTACTCTTATACACGTCACTGATAGTAATAACGGCAATATCTGGAACAAGAATAGCTCGATTATAATAACACAGGCATTGTTTGTCATCTACCAACCGTATCGGTTACCGAAAGTAGTTCAAAATCATTATTTTAAAATAGATTCATAATTATTTCAACAGTACACACCTACAGAAGAATCGGAATTGCTTTCACGTAAAAGCTACTTTCCGTAATTTAGATAAAATTATTATGTAAGTTTGTAGGCTGTTACACAAACATTTTGGAACAGAAACGCTAACTTAATAATAACAACACACAAAGTTTAAATTATAATTTTAATACGAATGTTTATAGATAATACACACGAAGAATATAAATTGATGTAGGTAGTAACATGGACCTTATTTTGGTAGTTTCCCACGAGGGTTGACAGTTTAGCATAACACTGAATGCCGGGATATTGAAAAGCAAATGTTTGGAGGACAACAGGTGACCGACATGGCGATCAAAAGCTTAATGAGATTCTGTCATATGCACTAGGTTACAAGATTCAAACGGAATTGTGACGCATGATATATGTAGTGTCGTAATATGTCATTTATGTTACGTACTTCTGCTTTCTATGGAGTTGCCGTATTTACATGGGACAAATTTCAGATGCTCAACACTACAAATCCTGCCAAGGTCTATAATGATAACCAACGAGTACGACTGAGTACGGTACGGTACATCCTTGTAAAGAAATTGGCTGAGAAGGTTCAAGCGTTGATCACCGTTGACTATGTTGGCGATTTCAGATACCAATATTTGGATTCCAGTTTTCCCCACGATGCTTTCCTTGACCGTTTGTCAGTGGCGTATTACCCTAATTATTTAAAAAGTACACATAACTTTAAAAAAGATTGAATGTCATATTAGTCACTGATTGTGTTGGGATCGAACCTACGACATACAAATCCATGCAAGGAAACCGCAAGGCCATGATGACATATCAGCTGTGGTGTGTCGTATCAACGAAATTAATCAAAATCAGTTAATAAAAGGATTATGGAAAATATTACACAGCAAAGAGTTTATTTATAACACAATTTGTTGATAATTTCAGTCTCAGTCGATGGAATTCAACCCGCTAGAGGTAGATACATACGAATGACCTTTTGCTCTCGACATGCTCACGGTTAAAATAATGTCAACTCGGAAAATGGAAAAATAGCCAATTAATACTCCGATGATGGTTAATAAATTAATTATGTTCAAATTAGTGAGCGTTAATTGGACGCGGTCACGGAACGGTTAAGGTTGCGTGTATTTGTGTATGAAAGGTACCATTCTATCTACCTTGTTAGCTAGTTCAGAATATAGTAGTTAACTATAAGTATTCTTATTTGTTAGAGATTCTTGGTACGGAATTAAGTTATAAGTAGGTACTTAAAATCGCATTCAGCGTAGTAAGTTTCTATTAGGAAGATGTATACTTACAAGCAGTTACGAGCTATTATAATTCCACCCTTTGTAAAAAAGTGACGGTCTCGCTTCAACCATAGCAATTATAATGCTGAAGTCTTCTGAAGTGCAAATTTATTACACCAAAAAACCAAATCAAAACGTCCCAATAGGTTATCTTCCAATTAAATGAACCGTCTATTGCATAATAAGAAAAGGTAACGATATCAGACATTGCACTACATCTCAAAGAAAAAAGTAAACGACAACAAAAAATAAACGTTTTTCTATTAGATCATGTTACGTAAAGTTCAATTACAGAACGGTGTCACAATGAAAAAAACTGTATGAATGACCGAAACCAGAGCACGAGGTTTAAGCGAACCACGGAGAAATAAACCATTGTTATACAGTATGTAGTTTATTTAGTTTTATGATATGCAGAATTACATTTTGAATACAATATTGTGTAATGTTAGAAATTAAAAGTCCAATCAAATATAAATACGGGTCGGAACAGGTGAATGTATTTGCAATAATCAATGCTTGAATTATTACATTCCCACGCAAATATGAATTGCGTATGATAAATCCGTATTTTTTTTACGATTTAATGTTCCAATACGCAACACAAATGAACTACATCACGTTTTCACACATTGTCTACCTTATTATCTCATTCCGGAATGCAGAATAACCTAATAAGGAAAGAAATGACAATCGTCTTCCTATAAATGTGTTACTCATGTACGCATTGCTTTATTTTGAGACAAGCGTGAAGAACCGAATGTCGTCACCATTCAGTTCTTCAAAGAGTATTTATTAGACCATGACTATTGACTACAAACTGATTAACTTATGTTTGTTTTATTTTGTCTACGCATATTGAAATGGATAATTGAAGATTGGACGGAAATAATTACAGCATGGCACGGGCAGACTTTAAATATTGGGTAACTAATATATAAAGTGACCTAAAACTTGAAAACAAAAACAAACATGAATATTGAAATTATAGTCACAAAATATGCCTATAACCGAATCTTATATTCGATATTCAAGTGTCCAATAGTTACTTCTTTGCTTATTGCTATATTTGCAACTCGGAATGCTAATTACTCGTCCCATCTTCAGACATTCGCGTCTTCCTAGTATTCAATCAGCTTTTACATACCAAAATAACTCACTAGACTATCTTGAACTTTCGTTTGGCCGGCAATTCGAACCACTATACTAACGCCTTATCTGTACCCACTTTCAATGCTAGCAATCTCGATCGTCTTTCCATAATTTTCTACTTAGCTAAACAAGATTATCAACACATTACGTAGCTAAATACCAGCACGTATTACCTGTTCTTGTGTACCTGTAACATTATAGTCCACATTTCATTCCCCTAGTCTTGTCTTACGGGTACGTTATAAAATAAGTTACTTATTTTTTCCATACAAAGCGCCTATCAGGAAACAAACTTATCTCTGACATAACACCAAAGAGGAAGTGGAGCAAAACTGCACAAACTTAATATTAAACATATAAAAAAAGTTTTACTTGTGCAATATCAAGACGGTGTACTTATTTGCCGACAGTAAAAACCTGATGGCGGTCGTGAAATTAATGAACCGTGTACGGAAACTAATTTTTACTTTCCACGCCGGTGTCGCTAAGAAAGTAATGCTCGTTATTTGTATTGTAATATTTTGAGTGCTTCAATCTCGGACACTTAAAAAAGAATAATTCAAATTGAAATGAGATCACTCTGGAGGTGCAAACTCCTTGTTGTATATACATAGAGGTGGCATGGAAAGAGGTTTTCAAACCAGTTTCTATGCATATGTTTGTATACAAACTTTACAGTATATCGTAGCTTTAAATAAACCTTGCTAGTCTAGTAAGAAATACGCAAGTAGGTATCTAGTCTATCCGTCGCCACAATACTAACGGAAATCCTTTTGCTTTCATTAGACGGAAATGAAAGTCTGATTTTCTTAATTATAGCTGTAAATCAATTACATTAATGTAGCTGTATCTGCAGCAGATATTTTTTTATTTTTTATTCTTAAATTGTCTGTTGAAACGTTTGTCGATATGTTTTTTATTTGTACAATGTTAGTAACAAATCACTTTATAATGTCAATTAAACAATTAATTTAAAAAAATATGTTAATATTCATGATGATTATTAAATAAAATCACAAATTAGTTACCACTAGTCGGACTCGGTCACGACTCGGTTTTTTCGAGGTCGCACGGCAAGTATTTATGTAAATATCTTGTATGATGGGTAACAATGCACAATTATTAATTAAATCGATATTATATATTTTTTTTTAATGAGATGGACGAGAAAGAGGACTTTTTTCACTTTTACATGTGAAAAACACATATGTATTAGGTACATTGTCCATTTCAAAATCAATTTATTTTGTGTGTGCACTTGCACATTCGAATTCTGCGTAGATTTAGATGTAAATAATAAAAAGATGAATAAATCATTTGACCTTATAACACTAATGAAAAACCCTGCAAAACATCACCTGTTTTTTGTAGTAAAAAAAACACTGTACAAAATTGTTATTCTATCTAGGAACCAAAAAGCTGAAAAAAATGAAGTATTCATTTAGGTACTTGGTATATGTGATTATGATTAATTACATTTTATAAAATTAGGTAAAAAACGGATTAACAGTAATTAGTCTAACTGCAATTGTTGGTTCGTAATTACAAACACAGGTGTATTATTTGCGCAGTTTCAATTCTGCATTACAATTTACGTGATTATAGAACATTTTAATTGTTGATCATTAACCATTTCCTGTATTCTTTACGATCAATATGATTGCAGCAAAAAAGGATCGTTTACAAAAACTTTGATTCTAAAAACAAAAGTCATAATACGTTATTTTCCTTAACCGCTCCTAATGTTCGAAACTTGAGTAAAAAAGTTAGTTCTGTTCCATTTAAATTAGGACTAATGTGAATCTAGCGTGTACTATAGTTGGTCTAATTTATTGAACCAACAATGTAAAATATATTTTATCCAATATACGAATTTGCTAATATTTTCAAGATAATATATATGCTATCAACCTAAGTTAGGATTTTTTGGTACCGCATCCATATTTACAAAAGTGACTAGAAGACCAACAATGTATCTTTAAAGATTACTTTGAACGTATGTTCTCTTCTATTCTAGGTTATACGCAACATTTGTAGGCTCGTTTGAATTCTGGTAAGATAAAGATATGAAGCATAACAATACACTCACATTTCTGACTGTTAAACTGACAATTGCTGTAGTTAAACTAAATACTGAACATCATGATGATGTCCGATGAGAAGAAGAACCTTTTTCCAAATTATTAAGTTAACTTTATTTCGCAAACATATGGCTCAATATCGAGGAAATCCTATGGCCATTACTTCTGCATTGTTGTAAATCGAGATTAATGTGTTTTAAGCATTAGAAAGCGATTCTTTATCGGAAGGAGTTGAGAAACTTCCTGCACCTCTTCTCGATATCTAGAGAACTAGATGTTACGAGTTAGACGGGAACTATTTGCCACTAGTTTTGTGAAATACATAGGTAGATAGATAGGTACATATTATATAGGTGATATATAACCGTTCGGGAATGTTGGTTGGATACAAAGAGTAAAAATAAATTTAGTCCACCAGTTAGATAAACAATATTTACATAATTGCACTTATGTATCTGGATGGTTTTGCGGTCTCGAATCATATCCGAATACAAATCAAATCAATCAAATCGACTATAAATCATATCCGAAATTTATAATTATGCTAAAAAAATACATTCAGTACCTACTTACATATTAACTACTTAATTATACTTTATGTTTTGAGTTTGAATTTACCAGTGCCAAAAGTGAGCCTACTAACACCTTGAAAGATTTTTGAAATGAAAAGGAGAGCTTCACTGTATGTATAGAGCAACTTCTCTTTTCCATAAGGGCAAAAGTTCTAATACCGGCCAGGAAATATTTATCCATACATTTATCCTACATTGATTTATGTGGTAATATCTTTAACAAAACTGATGGCTGTCTAATAAATCTGCGTTTTCAATCTTAAGGTGGAAGCGCAAAAGTGATATGTGGTTAGAATATAAGTAGCTTGCTATCGATAGTCTCATATTGTTTACTTTCAATGAATTCTCTCACACGTAACCTAACTTTAACCATTTAACTTAAGCCCGTGCCAATATTCTAAGCAAAACCATTGTTTTTGTCATATCGTCAAAGAAATTTCCTTCTAGGCTAAGCTTAACTTGCTTTTAGTTTCATAAACTAATAATATTATTCAAATATTCCATGCTTGTTTACGAAAATCTTACTGGATGAACTTTTGCGATATAAAGTGCTAAGTAGAAAATAACAAAATAATAAGTAATCTACATTCTTCCCGAAAAAGTAACGAGGAAAGTTTAGAGCACGTGAATAATTTACGCCGTGAATTAATTCTGTTTAAAGTCTGTGTATTAAGATGATGTCGCCTGCGGTCACGGCCAACAGCGTCCATATTTTATTACATAGACTTTCTTGGAACGTCGGGATAGAAAGCCAGCTTTCAATAAGTGACGATTGTAAGCGATACCTTTGCGGCTTCGCTGCAGTCAAGCTGCTCAGTATGACGACTAATTAAGCCATCGAGCAATTTAACTACCCCTGATAAATTGTATGTTATATTTCACAAGATCTAGTGGAAAACTTGTTAATTAATATAATTGGAAATGATTTCAGGAAAGTGAGAGTTGACGTCGAATAATGTTAATTTACACTATTGGTGTGATAATAATTATAAGTCAAAGTAATTTATTTAAATTACATTCATAACGATCTTAGATTCCATCAGGTAATAAAAGCATTTTTAGAATATTAATTATGATTTACTATTAACCGATTATTTTTTCCTATCTACGGAACCACTGTGTCGTGAGTCGGACTCGCAATTGACCGGTTATATCTATTTATATCAAGAACTTCGAAGTCGAAAAATTAAATACCTACATGGTCAATATTTACATATAACAAACAAGAAATATTTTGTGGCACAATAGTTAAATTGTTTTTGCGTGGCTTTTGCCTGTTAGGAACCCAATTAATGGAGTGTCGTTAAAATGCTTTAACAAAATGTGTTGTTTTTGCTACGCTTTGCTTACAAATGACTTCCTAAGGTAATTTTTTTATATTTTTGTTTACATAATATCGTGGTTCAGGTGTATTTCCTTATATAACGCCAAGGAATTTGTTAACACGGTCAATGTTCTTTGTTTAGATTCGAAACGATTTGGTAAACTAGACTCATCGAATTTGTTTTGCTATTTTCAAAAGCTTAAAAGCCTTTTAGATAAACAGAGCATTGAAGGAACTTGTTATAAGTACCTGGATGTTGATAAGATAAGAAAGCCTTTGTAGTCAATAGCCTCTTAAGATTAGACGTAAGCGCCTGCAGAGTTGTAATATAAAAATAGTGAAAGATTAAGTTGATTACAGCAAAGGAAACTTATTAATTCAAGTAAGGATAGAGTATGGAAAGCCCTTTGCGGTAAATACAGAAAAATGATGAAATGAAACATGAAAATATGAAAGTAAGGTACAGTTTTAACAACTAATAACATAGCAAACGTATTTTTTTTTAAACTAAACTTTACTAAGGAACTTAATCCTTGAGTCGCGGATCGTTTCACAAACACAGGAGTTTCTGTCACAAAAGGATTAGGTACCTATCTGCTGTCTGAAGTAAATAAGATGTATATAATAACTGTGTTGAATAACCGACTCGTATTAAAAATTCTATGACCTTCCACACTTATTTTATTTTTGTACGGTAAATTATCGAAGATTTATCTTAACGTTTTTTTTTATTGAAACGATTTATTGGAACCGGTATAATGTATTTCCTGTTAAATGAACCCGTATAAATAATACGTAGAATGTGGTACAAAGCAATAGACTACAATAATATAGCTAAAATATCATAAATTCTTACAATATAGCAAAAACGACAAAAGGCATAAAACCTCCCCTGTTTCAAGAATTTCAGGAACCAGTTCTTGCGATAGAAAGTACGTAATATCTTGTCAAAATGGAGCAGTTTCATTCTTCCATGTTTGGATAAAGACAGTCCCAGGGATTTCAAGTGGATGCCTCAATTGCTAACCACAGCATTGCAAGAAGCTGACAAGGAGACCAACCCCATATATTCAGATAAGCTTAAGATAATGACGAAAAAGCAGTTTCGTGCTAACGACCTATTGGTTATCCAAACAAACATGGCAGATGCGATTCTAATTTCAAAGTCGTCGCAGCGTATGTGTTACATACTCTTTGGCTATACCAGCTTTAATATGCCGAGCACGTCTGCGATCCAAAGGCGAAACAAATGTTTGCAAATATTAGTCCAAACGCGGAACTCAAAGTGTCAACTAAAACAAAAGTCGACATACTCAAGGCTAAAACCAAAATATAATTATTTGTATTGAATCTATTGTGTTATATGCGGATGATATCTTGGTAGTCTATGATGTAATGAGACATTTTGTCTTGTGATCCTTACAAGGTGACTTATATGACAAAGGAATACGAGTCTTCTATAGAACGAATTCAAGTTAATTTTGCTCGTATTCAATACAATCAACTGTGGTCTTAGATTCTATCTTAGTATATCTACGTTTACTAAGATAAAATTACGTTATCTTTCCAGATTCACCCAAGACCTAATCCGTACAAGATCCTCGGCATTGTAAAGGAGAGTCGTTAAGATAGAATAAAGTTTAAGTCCGTACGAATCCGGCACGCCCCTCCGCTTTCCAAAGAGGAAATCCATGAGAATTTCAACCAGGCACAACTTCACCTTACGGGTTACTTCATACAATGATTGGGAAAAACAAACAAAATCTCGGAAGCTCTCAATTCCCCTCACACTACAAAACTCTTTGGGTAGAGAATGCGCGAGTATGTATTTGTAATCTTATAACTTGACCGAAAGTTAAACGGTCGAGAAGTTTACCTCAAAACAGATTTGACCTAGTTTAAGATACTTGGCTTAAGATTACAGAGATGCAGGGTCTTGGTGCAACTGTAACCAACTTCGCAAGACACAAGTTTTGAGAACCGATGGAAGAGTAACTCAGCACTTAGCTTACTCAATTTATAGGTAATCACGATCTCTATCTTCACGCCAAATGAAATGTTACTTTTATTTTTGCTGTCGCAAATACGATGAACAAATATAACAAAACTCTTTGGTAAACCCTTTCTACCTATTGACAATTATTTCAGTTCTTGTATCATGTAACTCATACTCGTATTATACCAGAAAAGAGTATTCAAAAATTAATCGGATATTATAGCTGTTTAGTTAGACAACTACTATGCGGTAAACTAACATTAACCAGCTAGACGCTAGTGCCAGGATTAAGACTCTCTATTAAGACTATTTAACTTTTCCATAAAACGCCTACACCAATATAACAAGACCATTAAGACAACAATCACCCCAAGTACAGAAACTCTACAAATTACGAACGATACTGCAACTTGGTTTGATTATCAAGAGATATTGAAACGAAAGTGAGACTAATAAGATGCGACCGTTGAGGTAATCGTGGTGAAAATTTTGATAGATTAAATTGCCCTTGAATAACTTTCAATAGGTGACTATCACTCGACGCGGGTTCTGCTGTTATTATTTATATGTTAATAGACAATCAACGGTGGTTATTATTTGCGGATTTGAATGACTGGTTCTGTTCATATTGTTTTCCTTTCTTCTGGGTATGTTTAAAGATAAATAAATCGCTTGTTTACGCTATTATTTTCCTTGCAATTATTATTCAGAGTAAATGCTAGGTCTCGGAATTGAAATATTTTTTTGGTAAAGGATTTTTTTAAACTCCTTATTTGTTACCGGGTAAATTAACAATCAATAAAGAATATTAAACTAAGGAATGAAAAATGACTAGGATTTGTATTAATTATTAGTTGAAAACTCTTCTTTCTTTGGGAGAATGAGGTTCGTTCATCGCAATAGTACATTTTTTAAATCCAGTTACCTACTGCAGTCCGCAAAAGGGTAATTAATTTATAATGTTCCTTCGTAAATATACTGTGCAATCGTCTTTGTAATATGCAACTTTATTATAGTTTGGTACCTGAGACAATAATATAAATAAATCTTTATTTAGGAAAATCTTGTTTCGCATGTTTTTACATTCGTTTCATAACGCTGTGTTTATATGGTTCTCCTATTTACCTACATAAATATTTAATAAAGGTAAATGACAATGTAAGTTTAAACCTATTTTATTTTTGTTGAGATGTCTAGAAATATAAAATAAGTATTAATGCTGAGACCAAAACTCTTTGAAATAAAGTCGCTTGAAAGGATTAGGTACTATTTCGTCTAGCCATTGAGAGATTATCTAAATAATGTCTTTTATCTATTTAATATTCAATAAAAATCAAACCAAAATACCGTGCAAGTAAATGAAGGCTGAGTATTTAAATACATAAAAGGTAAAATAAATTTACTAAATGATTGTTTGATAAAGTAAACTAGAATATAGTAATAAAATAAATGTATTAAAATTTGGTTTAAAAATATTACTGGTAGCAAAACTTTTAAAACAAATATTATATGTTCGAATACTCACAAAATATAATTGCCGCCACATTTTAATGAGTTTCCAGTTCACTATTGGGTGCTAAGAAAATCTCTGTCTGTTTGATTCTCGTAAATCTGCACAACACTTTTTTAGACGAGAGAAGTTTACGATCCAATTTCCCGCCCAGCACTGCGCTCGCGCCTCCCTCGCCGTTCATAATATTGGAAGCGAGCGGCGCCCGCGCTTACTAATTTATATAACATCGCCAATAAACCTGCACACTATATAATTTGTCTAAAAACCGCGTTCTTTTGTCTTTAACTAGTTAGATAAGCTTAATTTGCACAATAAGTTAACCATGAATGATAATCCCTCGGATTGTAATTAACACCACTTTTGTTGTGTTAAAAAAGGCTCTGCAGTTTTATAGTCAATGTAGGTTGATTAGTAAGGTAATAAGTAAATAATATTATTTTAAAGTCTAGGATTTCTAAGCAACCCTGAGATATATTAAAAAAAAAGACATGTGTGAGTAGAGCTCGCGACATGGGATATGTAAATTGTAGATAGATAAAAAAAAATCACCGCTATTTTTTGTTGTTCTGTGAATGTTTCAGCTATTTAGCTATAACGTTTTCATGTATTATATGTATTCACGTTCATGTTTTCAACAGACAGCGGAACCTCACTTACAGGGTTCCGTTTTTCACCCTTTCGGTATACCTACTCGTAGAAACCTAAAAACTGAAAATACTCGTAATAAAGTAGTTATTTGATAAATATCGATCAGGATGCACTAAATTACCGACATAGAGTCTACTGATTTATTAATATAGTCTATTCATTACATAATTAAATCGTATCGATCATAAGGATGACTATAAAAATCTGTTGTATTTGCGCAGTAAATAATATCAATAAGCAAGCCTTATATGACGAAGTTTCGTTGCGGGTTCAATCCCTCGGTTAAACTATGCCCTGTAGTGGGACAATACCAGCTATTATAATTGTAGGTATTATATACTCTGATAGAGCGAGTAAATATATTTAAAATTAACCGTCTGTTTCAAATTCACGTTGTTTCCGGTAAGAATAAAATCATTATCCTCTACAACTACTGGGCTCTGTAACTATGTTGATTTTCAGACTCACGATCGATATTTCTACCAATTTAGTACAGTATATCAGAATGTACTCTGTGGAGTAGGTAAAACAAGAAAACCATCGTACTTTTAACTACGCAGAAATAATGTCGTGATGTGGGTAGTATCAACTTACCTTAGGAATGACAATCTAGCTTAAATAACTCAAGCAATTTACTACTTTTTCATTTTTGTAATACTGCTCCGTTGGTATTAGATTGATATAACAATCACAAAACAGACGCAGTCTCATTACGTTACGTAAATATTACTTGTGCGTATTTTATTTTCTGTATTGTATCTCCATGGCTATTTTAATATAACGTAATAAGTATTATATGCGTGGCACCTTTTCGTTAGAAGCTGACTATCGTGTTGTAAATAATTGGATAATTCTGTTTTCGTACTGACAAATACAAGTCGTCCATCTTAATTACTTATCTGCCATTCAATCACCCATACTATGCCCTAAGGTCCACTTAAATGGCAATAGCAATAATTTTCTGTAGAATGTGTCACAAAATCGCCAATGTATCCATAAATTAATTATAATAGATATCTTAATCCCCCAGAGTGAACAAAAACGGACATCCAACGTGATTTGCCTTCATCGTAATATAAATTTAAATACAGCTAAGTTAATTTAACTTTTAGTTCAAGGTAAAATATACCCAAACGGACACATAGGTTTATAAATATTAAGAAACCAGTAACGGTTCACCTTACAATTCGTCACCTATACAAATAGTTCAATGGTAAGTCCATGGCCATTGCCCCCTATTATGTTCTAAACCTAGGAACATAATACTCGAGTGAATGCTCTCAACACTCTTTAGAATATAGCTTTGCATGTACTGTTATTGTTCCTCTTGTAAATCATCATCTTTATTATTGAACTGTTCCTAATATTATAATGCTTAGCTCAGGTGAAACAATAACCATACAAAAACGAGCGCAAACGTGAGTTTAAACTGGATTTATAGATAGATGACATCAATCGAAGCAGGTATTACCTATTTGTATAAGTTTTGTTCCTATAAGTAACGACGACTCGTTGTATCCATCTTTATAAAATAACTATCTAATAAAGTACATTTTCCTCTTGAATGGATATTTTTATTTCAGGTTATGTTAAGGATTAGATTTCAGGATATTTTTATTGTTTGTTACGCAAAAAATAACATCCATGCATGATGGAATAGTATTTGACTTCTAAACTCTTTTTCTATAGTTGTACACTAAACAATAAGCCAAATGAAGTGACGAGTATCAAACTCGCAGTATGCACAACAGAAATCGGTACGATGACCTATTCACTATTGAGATGTCAATAGGAAGGCAAGCCAATCTCATAAATGAGTAAAGAACGATGTAAGACGCTAGTAGCTTTTTGTGGATTTAATTAAGTAGGATGTTTCATCTATGAAACATACATGCGTAACTTCGTAAGTAGACGTTTGGGATTCCCGAATGTTCATTCTCTCAATTCTCAAAGCTTATTGTGTAAGACCCACTTAAGTGAAAAAAATCATGACTAAATCGAAGAACTAAATTCAGATCATTAAAAACCTATTATCAGATACCTTGCACTTAGATAGAAAACTCAGTTGTTTTACAATAAAATTGTCCTCGGTAAATTAGTTTACGAAACTGATGATCTTGTTTTAGTTGTCGATAATTTATAAAATGACCGTCAATGTTACGGAGATATTGACAAAATCTTTTTCTTAGTGACACTGATCATATCATGTTGTGTGTAATAGGAATGCTTTAAAGAAAAGGTTCATCAACAAGGCATTATTCCTAACGAAGCTAATATTAAAATATGTTTTTTACCATTTTTCTTCTACTTCCTAGGCAACGAAAATTTAACTAAGTATAAATCGCTCCTTAGATTGATACATCAACGAAGATATCTAAATATGTAGTTCTTTGTAACAATATTGAGATGTAACTCGCTTCGTGACCAATTAAACATAATAAACATACTATGTTAGGTATTCAGCTCGTGTACATCTTCCGTTGACGTAGTACCATGTAATTATAATACGTCGTAGTATACAAATTGAATAATCCAAGGACTTACACATAACGATATCTACAAACACTTGAGATGATCTATAATGACCAGCAGGAGGTGATTATTGACTTAAAAAAGCTGGCCACGCAACACGAATCGCTTGCGCCGTAAAATAGATTGACTTTTTCACAATAACCTTTATTGGGCAAAACATTTTTTGTTACTTAAAGTGTAGATGCAAGGTCGGGTGAGACAGCTATTACGTCCTATCAAGTTTCATCACTTTTACAATGCGACGAACTTATTGTTAAGTTATAACTCATTATAAAATCTAATGGAAAACGGAAAATTTAATAAAAGCCACAAATTGTTTACTGATTTCTTTATTAGATATCGCCGGTACAATACTATTTGACCAATTTAAAATGCAATGTTACTATTGTATCACTTCGAATTATAATTTCGAATGCTATTTGTACACAGGACAACATACATAAAAAGATTGAAGACCTATTATAAAATAATACACGGCAGTATCTCTATACAATCCTCTGGTGTGTTCAAGGGCTTCTAACGTAGTAATATACAAAAATAATAGTAAAAACAATATCAAGTCTTAATTTGTTTGTAGCCACCAACTACGTAGTCACTTTAGGCAAATTCCTACTACGATGATGTGCTAGTAAATACTATCAGTGGACATACCTAGCCTTAAATACATAAACCGCATTATTTATTCAAGAACCTTATTAATAACTTACCCTAACACTTTTAATCTCTTAAGACCATATACACAAGCGACAAATAATACTGCTAATGAGAGGACAACGTATATCAAGACAGATGTTTAATGCGTTTAATAGAATACCTTCAGTTAAACAATAAATACATACGTAGTACGTTAATGTAAATAAACAGACTTTGTCCAGATATTACATTAACAAAGAATGTAATTACACTCACAGCAAAGTTAGACAATGCAGTGAAAATGAAATAAGCTTCGTATCCAAAAACACACCGGAGAAAAAATAGAAATGTAAGATTACAATTATTATTACAACGATTTTCGCAATCAGATCTTATCGTTAAAACACATTAAAAATTAGATAAATAGTTCTCTATGCATATAGCATTTGCATACATAACTACTATGTAAAAACATATCACGGACCTGTAGGTTAAGTGAGAAACTAAAGTTTCTAAGATACTAAGGGCGCCTATCTATAATTACGATTGATAAATACTCCGTACAAGCTATATTCGACTTACGACTATGTAGCAACATATCACATCCATTAATCGATCCATAGCCACAGTAATAGAAGGACTTACTGACAACCGACACACTTAACTAGTAGTGGGATTGAATATGTACTTGAAAATTCTACGCTCATTGAGTTATTAAGTTGGAAAAATTCAAAACTTTTTACGCATTCATAACAATAATAATAGTTTAATATCCATTTGAAAAGTCTTAGCAATCGCAATGGGAAGATTGCACGCGTTACAATCGATTGTTGTATCGAGGAAGGTTAGCACAGCTGCACCAAATAGTTAATTTTAATATCACCAGACCCACAAAACTGAATTTAAAAA
Organism: Trichoplusia ni; assembly: GCF_003590095.1. NCBI lineage: Eukaryota > Metazoa > Arthropoda > Insecta > Lepidoptera > Noctuidae > Trichoplusia > Trichoplusia ni. The sequence continues at coordinate 12,402,892 of NC_039483.1, forward strand.
AGTTAAGTATGAATTACACTAAAGGAGTATTTCAACAAATATCAAGTTTTGATCGATACGCCCCGACAACAGACAAGGGGGACATCAGTTTCATCGATACACTTCATGTAACGCACCTTCAATACTTGACCATTGATCGCAGTTCTACTAAGAAGATTATATTTTACACCATAGTAAGTACTCATAAAATGTAACTCATGTCATGTTAATAAAAAAAATCAAAAAGTCCTGAACGCTACCGTCTTACTTATTATTTTGTATAAATTAAAATTATTTACAATACCATGAAAACGTTAATAAAAATGAACTATATTTTGGATTAAAATTCTTTTAAAACACAGTTTCCAAAAACTTCATTCATCTAAAATATTGGTTTGCAAAAAAAACATTCATCTGGTATAGCTAATAACATGACATTTTACCAAACAATTTTACAAGTGGAACTTATTTGTTACACAGTTAGAAATATATAGTTTTATTACCACAAAACGAGCATGAACTTCTTATTCCCCGAAATGTAAAATGCCGGGGTACTAAACGAATTACATCTTATGCGTGGTATTTTAATTTAATGATACTTTTGCAACCTAAAATATTTCACTCAAGTTTATAATTTAAATAATCAAACATATAATTTAAATGATCGAAAAATAATACCTATATTTGGACACATCAATTATACAAAAGTTTACTGGAGACAGCTACAATTACATCGGAATACACGTAGAGATATAAAATAAAAATAAATATTATCGGAAAAATATAAATATTCCGGCGGGGCTAAACGAGCTGAGCAGGAAAATTAATGATTATGAAAATTTAAAGCCATGCTACTCACTCGACGGAAAGTGAGTCAAGTTACAGAGCATCACTCGGTCGTCGCGACCATCAATCTTAACACTGAACAGAGACACACCGGGATTTGCACAAAATGTTAACAGTCAAACCGCGCCTACCACTGCGGGTTGGGGGGCAGGTAGCCCTCCGGCGCGTAGGCGGGGGCCGGCGGCGCGCCCGCGTACGGCGGCACCGCGCCCGCGCCGCCGCCGTACCCGTAGTAGCCGCCGCCGCCGTAACCGCCGTAGTACGGCGCCCCGTACGCGCCGTAGCCCATGTTGTAGCCTGCGCACACAACCGTCATCATTAGCAGCACTTCACAACTACCTACGACTACCACAATCTACGGTATCTATTGTCTTTACCTGGAAACTGAGGGGCATAAGGTCCCTCCGGCGGTGCATTTCCGGTGGGATACATTTGTCCGGGCGGCCCGGGAGGCACGGGAGGGCCGCCGGGCATATGCCCGTGCGCCATAGACTTGCTAATGTCAGCGGGAACCGCCGTGCCACCGCTCATCATGGCAGGATGGCTCATGCTGAGAGGCATCCCGGGAGATGATTTCATATGTCCAGAATGCGCGTGCGGGGGCTCGTGAGGTCCTGGCCGGCCCATTAGGCGCGGGTGCACGAGAGAGGCGTCCATAGGGTTGGCGGACATACTGGGAGGCATGCTGCTGGGCATACTGGAGGGCATGCTAGGAGATATGGTGCTGGGCATGCCGGGCTGCAGCGCAGGCTCGGACTTGCGCGGGCGCGGCATCGAGGCGGGCCCCAGCAGGCTGGACACGCTGTGCGACATGCCGGGGCCGGGCGGGCCGGCCAGGCTGGCGGGGCCCGTCAGGGTGGCGGGGCCCGCCAGGCTGGGCGCGGCTGTGGGCCCGGGGGACAAGCCGGGGGCAGGACCAGCAGAGGGCGACGCCCCGGGCACGGACATGGGCTGCGGCTCCGGTGTGCCGTCGGGTTTCGTAGGCGACCGTCGCTTTCTAGGTTTAGTGCCAGGTCTTTCTTCGCCTGTTGGTGAGTACGACTGAGTTATGTCGTCTAAATTCTTACGGAAGTCCGGCATTCCCTCTTTGTTCAATACGCTAGCCGTTCTTTCTAGTTGACTGAGACTGGATTCTAGTGATACGCGGCCACTCGGTCGTTGATGCCTGTAGTTTTTTAAGGGGTTTATCTTTCTTTCGACTGCCTCTGCAGATCGGCTCGACTCTGATAAATCAAATCTGTTCATATCTAGTATGCTTGATTGCTCCATAAATTTGTCTTCTGTAGGCTTATTTTCTAAAGCATCCTCAGAGGGCAATTTCTCATCTGTTGTTAAGACTAAGGGTTCTGGTTCAGACTTCGATTCTTTATCCATTCCTGTGCTTGGAGGATTTTCTGCTTCCGCAGTAGTAGGCGGTTCAGGAGTATCAGTTTTACTCGCATCTAGTTCTAAAACGTTTGATGGTTTTGGTTTCTGCTGTTTTTTGTCATCTTCTTCATCACTATCTAACACCTGAGTATCTTCCTCGGAATTTGTTTCCAATTTAGTAGTACTAGCAGAACTAGATTCATTGCCATCAGTATCAGACTTTTTGGGATCCCTCGGAATTTTCGTTATACTTACTGATCCAGGTAGGCTCGGTCGTAATAATCTATTTTGAAGAGGAGATTTCGGCCGCATAGCTGAATATGATCTAAGTTCTCCTAATCGATTTCTAATATCAGAAATCTTCTGTCCAGGTATCAGGGGTCTGGACATCTTGTTTTGACCTAACATTGAAGGCCTTATTACTCTATGGAAACCGGGCCGAGGGCCCGTTTTGGATGTGATCGTAATGGCCGAATTATTCTTTAGCGATCCTGGTATATTTGTTACCGACGTTCGACTACCTAAAACTAAAATAAATATTATTAGAAACTGTAAATTTCTAGACTATTTAAATTATAAAATTATTATTTAATATAAAATTCTAGACTATTTTAACCTTTTAACATAACAATATTTTACCTTTTTTCCCTATTGGACTGTTGTCTTTATTATCCCCAGATTTTTGTCCAAGGCCTTTGAAAGAGGTCTTGATAGCGATAATTTTACCAGACTCTAGCTGCATGTATATACCCTTCGGCGATTTTAAGACCATTACTCGCTGGCCTGCTTTCAATACTATGTTGGTCTTCTCGGCTGAGTTTGTAGGTATCACCACATCTGTTGAACATTAAACATTATCAATTTTATTTTTTACAGGTTTTTCGTTGGCAAGGTATTAAAAAATACTATTCCGTTCGGAAGTGACGTCTACCTCGGCATTGAAGAACGTGACCGAGGATAAATGGCTCATTATAATAGGACCCCGCGCAAACTGAGCGATTATTTAAACTCAAATAAACGTGCTAGCGGTTATCGGTAGCTAATAATGAGGCGTAGTAAATAGTGATTTCCATAACATAAATACGAGAAATAAAAATAAGTATATTTCCAAGATTTAGGTTATCCAAAACAAACGCCAAATCTTTCCTAGGGAATTCTATTCGATTTTATAATAAATTGCCAGATACTATAACCAGTTTACCATTAAACAAGTTTAAAAATACCGTTAAATCTATGCTGGTAAAGAAAGCGTACTATAAAATTAGTGATTATATAAATGATAAACGCGCGTGGACTTAGTATTATCTCTGTACATGTGGTCTCCCTGGCGGTCTACTAGATCATTATCTTATTTTCCTTGTTATCTACTATTAGTTTAGCCACAGCTCTATTCATAGAAGCTATGACATGCCTTGACATTCCTGTTAAGGATTTGATTAGGACTACATATTTAGATTATGTAAAATTATCATTAAATTATTATTGTTTTCCTTTTTTTTTTTGTGAAATGTGCTTTGTATATGTATCAACAGTGTAAACCTCAGCAAAACTTACTTCATTGTAACGTTATTTTATTTTTCTTCTCTGGAGGTCAGTTTTTATAGAAAATCATTAACATTTTGCTATTTGATACTTGTTTTGCTAATTTACGCTGTTCTTGCAGACATTCATTTTAATGTAAAATGCTACTGTAAAATTTTATTTTGAAAAGAGTAACTTATGGAGTTTCTTGCCGGTTCTTCTCCATAAGAATGACACTTTGGAACCGTGCAACTAGAGTCAGTAATATAACGTTTTAAAAGTGCCTGAGATACGGCCTATTTGAAATAAAAACTTTTTGATTTTGATTTTGAGGCAGAGCCATGCATCAGCATCACATCACAGTGTGAAGCTAAAGGGTATTTATTTTTACTTCTGATACATTAACAATGCCCAATGGCGACCTTAACACCGGTGGCAATCTGTTTGAATCACGTATAGGGTGTAAGTAACTGTAGTTGCGGGACGTGTCGCGGGTTCGATCCCCGCGTAGGACAAGCATTTGTGTGATCCACAAATGCTTTTTCTGAGTCTGGGTGTCATTGTGCATGTGATTTGAATGGTTGTCAATCCCCCCGCGACACAAGGATTAAATTCCTGACTGCGGGAGTAGTAGTTGTGTAGTATAGGTACCTAGCGGCAGCGTCATCTCCTGCGCAGTCATGCCCTGGCGGCGCCACACGTCGGCGGGGATCCAGCGCGCGCCGTGCTGCATGGGGCGCACGGAGGCCACGGGGCGCTGCACGAGGCTGCCGTCCGCCGTGCGCACCGTGCGGTACGCCGCCGCCGGCTTCGGGGCCAGCGCCGCCTTCTTCTCCAGCTCATAACTGCACGACAACATTACAAAGATTATGTTTTAATGTCACATATATATCTCTCTGGCTTTCGATCGAATCCAGCAATCGAATATGTTTTGTAGGTGAATTTCATATTTTTGGGACATCGTACAATCCGATCCTAAGGAGTGCAGGAACGCATGAACACGTAAGCTATTGCTAAAGAATATTCAATGATATGACACAGGTTGGCAAGTATATGACCCGCTTCAGGTTGAACCCAGCGCATCATTAATCTTGAAGATTAAAGCTTCTTGCCAGATACAGTGCATGATCGATTGGTATGGTATAATGAATTAAACTAAAAAGTAAGTCATCATCTTAAGTTTAGAATAAAACTCACCCTCTTTGAGCGAGTCTCTTTTCAGCACTAGATAGCTTCTTCTCCTTTCTATCGACTAACAAGGACTCGTGTTGGAAAGGTTCCTTGCTAAGCATCCGCCCGTGTTGAGATATAACTCCTTGCATTAACACATCTATGTACTTATCCTTATGTTCCGAAAGATCTTTTATCTCGGATTCCTAAAAGGAAAATTTCGTTATAAAAATAAACCATTGGAACTCAAAAGTATATTTTTGATATAGATTTTGTATAGATCTTGTACATATAATAAGCAATATTACGTCTCAATCGGATATCAGGACATGGTTCCAGTTACTTAATTACACACATTAATTAAGTAGCCATATTAACTTAAAAATATCTTGTAATTCTTACCTTTTCATCATTGTCAAAACAAAGATTGGTGATTTCCTTCATGGAGAGTACGGCGTCGGGATTACACTCGTCGACGACGCGGTCAGCCATACCTTGTTTATTGATCTGACGATCGTAAATCTTCTTTTCCAAACAACAATCCATTACAAATCGATATACGAAGCAAGGTTTTCTTTGTCCATACCTAACCAAAAATAATAAAAGAATTAGGTATAATGCTAAGATTTAAAACTATATTTTTACCAGTAGAGTGGTTACGCAAGATTTGTATGAAACTTCATACTTCAATAACAAATGCAAGCAAAACCGTAGTTATATTGGTCAAAAATAAAGAAAAACAACCGTGTTTTATACTGACACTTGGCAAATCGCCGTATCGTATCAGGTTGTCCTCGTCTTTGTCAAGTGAAATGTAGAGACAGACAGACACAAAACTTTCCTGAGCAGTATTGGTCTTGAACACGGCTAAGTTTCAAGAAGTGTTCGTATCAAAATCAAAATCAAAAGTTTTTATTTCAAGTAGGCCGTTTTCCAGGCACTTTCAAAACGTTAAAGTGATGGCTCCAGTTGCGCGGTTCCAAAGTGTCACTCTTATGGAGAAGAACCGGCAAGAAACTCCATAAGTTACCCTTTTTAAAAGTAAATGTATACAATATAATTTTTACAAATATTATGTTTATGCAAGAACAGCGTAAAATGGTAAAATGATAAAAAAATAATAATAAATCCAACAATGGAAAAAAGGTAAATTCTACTGGGGTTTACATTGTTGATGCATTTACAAGGCAAAGGCGAAAAAAAAAAGCAAAATGAATATTTTACATACATCAAATAATATGTAGTCCTAATGAAATCCTTAACATGAATGTCAAGGCATGTTAAAACCTTGAGGAATGAAGACGTGGAAACTAATAGTAGCAAGTGAGACAAAATTGATCTAGTCGACCACCAGGGAGGCCACATGTACCGAGACAATACTAACCCCAAGCGCGCTTATCATCTACATAATCACTAATTTTATAATAAGCTTTATTAATCAGCATCGATTTCACGGTCATTTTGAACTTGCTAAAAGGTAAACTTAAAAATTTATTATAAAAACGAATAGAATTCCCTAGGAACGATTTAGTATTGGTTTTAGATAACCTAAATCTTGGAACTGCAAGTTTATTTCTCGTATTTAAATTATGGAAATCACTGTTTACATTGAAATTATTTAGGTTTTTTCGAACGTACATCATATTCTCCATAATATAAACCGACGGAAGCCTTAGAATTTTAATGTCTTTAAAAGTTTCTCTTTAGGATTCTCGCGGGCCCATGCAGTAGATTGCTCTTATCGCGCGTTTCTGTAGAATGAAAATGGAATCAATATCGGCGGCTGATCCCCACAGTAAAATCCCGTATGACGTAATACTATGGAAGTACGCGTGATAAACTAACTTAGCCGTGGGAACATCAGTAAGCTGTCTTATGCTTCGGACCGCAAAAGCAGCCGAGCTTAGCCTTCGAGACAGAGCTGAGATGTGAGCACCCAGTGCAACTTAGAGTCTATTGTTATGCCTAGAAAAACCGTTTCATTGACCAATTCGAGTTTTTTATCGTCTAACATTACGTTTAAATCTGATTGAGACCGAACATTTGGAACTGAGAACTTTAGGCATTTAGTTTTGGACGCGTTTAGAAGTAGATTATTAGTTGCAAACCAATCCGATAATAAATTGAGAATATTATTTATGTTAGTGACGTCTAGAGCTTTCCTGTCAACTTTAAAAATGAGAGAGGTATCATCCGCGAACAAAATCATGTCGGTTAAATTGGCCATCATAAACGGGAGGTCATTTATATAAGCCAGAAAAAGAAAGGGGCCTAAAATCGAACCCTGCGGCACGCCCATTCTTACCACGGACCCGGATGAAGTTGCTCCGTTCACTCCTACTTTTTGCCGTCTAGATGATAAATGTGACAATACCAGTTGTAAGGATTGTCCTCGTAATCCATAGTGCTTTAATTTCAGGATTAGAGTATTATGATCAACGCAATCAAAAGCTTTGGAGAGGTCACAGAAAATTCCTAGAGCATCCTGTGATCCCTCCCAAGCTCCTAAAATGTGAGACACTAACTGGGCCGCGGCGTCGGTCGTCGACCTTCCTTTGGTGAAGCCAAATTGACGTTCGTGGAAAATTTTATGTTTTTCAAAATGTGACATCAGTTGATCAAGGACTATTCTCTCAAATATTTTACTAACTGCTGGAAGTACCGAGACTGGTCTATAATTGGAGGGATCATTCTTGCAACCAGATTTAAAAACAGGAATGACTTTACTGTGTTTCATCAAATCAGGAAAAGTGCCACAATCCACACAGTCGTTAAAAATCTTTGCAAGAATTGGGGCAATACTGTCAATTATTGAGTCTATTACTTTGACAGATATCCCCCATAAATCTTCTGTGGTCTTCATTTTAATTGCATTAAATGATTTTTTAACAAGCGAAGGAGATACATGAGTAAAACTAAAATTTGGAATACTTCTATTGACGAATTTTTTAAGTATGCATTCCGCTTTCAAAGGACACGAGGGTAGTGATTGTGTAACCTCTACAGGGATGTTTGAGAAAAAGTCTTCAAAAGCGTTAGCCACTTCTGTGCTATTAGAAATTATTTTACTATTAATTTTTAAAGAAAGATCAGTATCCCTTTGTTTACCATTCCCAGTTTCGGAGTTGATAATCTTCCATACTGTTTTAATTTTATTATCAGAATTGCCAATCTGCCTACTGATGAAATTTGATTTAGCCGCTAAACAGACCCTTTTAAAAATTTAAGAGTAATTTCTTACATGTTTATGGAAATGGGGATCAACATTAAACGACCTCTCCTCATACAGACTGTACATCTTGTCTCTGCTTATTCTAATGCCTTTAGTAGCCCACTCATTAAATTTACGTTTAAAATTTATTCTTATATCTTTTTGGGGACACGTTTTATTTTATCCTTACCTATAAACACGACAGACAGCTTGCGTGTCGTGGCAAGGGTTCCAACTGGCGTCGAACACTATGACACGGTTTGCACCAACCAGGTTGATACCGAGAGACCCGGCCCGAGTTGACACAAGGAACAAATAGATGTGTGGATTTGCATTGAACTCGTTTATAAGCTTTTCTCGTTCCAACGCATGTGTTGATCCATCGAGACCTGTAATATAACGATATTTTTTAATTACTGTTATTTTTTTTACAATAAGAGGAGCGATTAAGACATTACTTACGATAGTAGTTCGTATTTCGTTCCCAAAGGCAATTAGTACCAGGTATGTAATTCTTTTCTAGAAAGTCTTCGATAAGATTCAAGGTAAATAAACTTTGACTAAATAGTAGCAATCTATCTCCAAGCTTTATACTTTCATTCAATATGTAGAAGAACAATTCCATTTTGGCTGAATTTTCGATAATCCCAGGAATGTAATCTTTTAGTAACTCAGCTGCCCAGTCGTACGTCATTTCCTCTGCTTTCTTAACCATAGCTAGTTCCTCTTCCCTATTCATTTTCTCTTCTTTTTCACTCTCTTCCGATTCCGAGTCTTCGTTGTTTTTCTCTTTAGACGATTTCCTATCACTCCGTCCTTTAGCTTTTGATCCTTTACTTTTACTTTTCGTCTTTTTACTATCCTTGCCTTTTCCCTTCTTGCCCTTACCTTTCTGAGCCTCGTCTTCGGATTCAGAGCCATCACTTTTCTGACCATCTGTTTTATCTTTCTTCTTATTTGATTCTGATTTTTGATCTTTAAGTGTAAGTGGTTGGTTTTTGTTAATTTTCTTTTCATCTTTTACAATCTTCTTTGTATCCAAGTCTTCTATTTTGACTTCTCCGTCCGATTCTGATTTCATCTCAGTTTTCTCTTCGGCTTTGAGTTTATCGAGTTCAGTCTTGATTTCAGTGATTGGCCACGATGTTACTGGGCTGCCAGAGCTAGCGCTGCCCAAAGGCGTTTTAGTTTCAAGATGTGATGGGAAATTAGGAAAAGAACATGGAAAGTTATTATTTGAGGTGCTTTCTTGTTGTTCAGGGTAAGAGGAAGTATTAGGTGGATATCCATAAGCAGGATTATTATATGGCACAGCAGTGGGGTTTTGCGATGGTGGTATAGTCGGTTCCGACTTAACTTCAGCAGATGAGTACGCGCTAGGAACCGGGTTCGGTTCATTTTTAATAGCAGGTTGATTTGGCACATTAGTGTTGGAGACTTGGTTGGGAGGCATATTGTTGGTAAAACCTGGATAATTGGGAGGCTGATTTTCATACTGATTGTAAGACGATGAATTACTACCGAACGATGAAGTGCTTGCTGAGTAAGGTGGAGGATAAGGTTGGTTGGGGTAGCCTTGAGATCCTGGCGTATTAGGGTACGAGCTTGAGCTCGGCGTGTTCGCGTTGTACTCTGAATAACCAGGCTGATTATGATAGCCGGGATATGGTGGTCTTTGTGGATTACCAGTGTAACCTTCTTGATTATTTGAGTAGGGTTGCATTGCGTTGCCAGGATACGGCTGGTCAGATTGAGGCGCATTATAGTTCGGTGGGTAATGCTGCGAATGTTGCGAATGCTGTGAATGTTGCGAATGCTGAGAATTATTATACTCTGGAGGCGGATTCGCTCTAAAATCTTGTTGCGGTGGTTGGTTATTCTGCTGATACTGCGAATTGTTGTAGTATCCACTATTACCATAGTAATTTCCATTACCCCAATAATTCTGGTTATAACTTTGGCCTGCTTCCGGAGGCATGTTTTGGGGAAATTGCCCGGGATAATTGTTACCATAAGGAGGTTGCTGTTGGTAGTAATTACCCTCGTAGTTTTGGTTGTACCCTTGATTGGGCGGGTAGTAACCAGGTCCTGCATTTTGATAATTATGATAAGGTGGATAAGATCCAGAAGGTTGGTCTGGTCTAAACATGTTTTGTGACGGGCCGTATGGAGTATTAGGTGGGTACGGTGCGTTGCCGTACATATTCGAATCCGGTCGAGGCGGCATTGGACCAGTAGTTGTATTAGGCGGTATGGTTGCTGCTGGCTTTTTCGCTGCGCCCTAAAATATTTATTAAATTAGAAACTGAATACCACACTTTACCACCAATAAATCCCCGTTTTAAATATTACTTACGCGGGGTTTAGTTGCACGTGTCTGACGTCCCTTATTGTTCCGCGCGCGGCCAGCTTTTGTGACTCCTCCTATTTCCTCTAGATCCAAATCTTCCTCTATAGCTGCATTAACTTCACTACGCTTTTTAAGGAAGTTGTATAAAACATCAGGGTGATTCCAAATCTAAACAAAAAACATTACGTTAAATTTAATAAACCCGAACGAACTTGGCTCATAAAAGTTACTTAAGTACTGTATGATACCTTACCTTACAACAAATCGCGAAAGCTTTCAAAGGATTTGGCACTGATGTAGAGCGGACTACTTCGTTCATAAACCTATCGTACAGTTTTCGTTGTAACGGCGTCATACGTACTAGAAGAACGTATTCTTCCTTTTGCGGTAACGTTGATTGTAAAACCGCGTGCGACCGCCTAAAAACATTTTACATATTAGTTATTTTTTATACAAGTATGATTGTGTGACGTACGACGGAGTGTGTGAAAAGATGAAGGAAAAGGAAATTTGTCATGGCGACGACTGACCAAAGAGAATGGAAGTAAAAAAACATATTGCCCCAACCCTTAATAAAACGGGACACGGGCCAGGATGAAAGGATTATGCAATAGAAAAGGACATACAACAAAAATACGTATACACAATCTATGCTAGACGTGGAAGACTACTACCTGCCTGTAACACATTGGCAGCTGAAATCTCAGTCGATGTTTATAGCATTTGGTACAGAAATAAATTGAAATCCGATCTACTTTAAAAATCCGAAAGAATTTAAAATAACTCTACCTTTGTACGAAACCGACGAGAAGTGAATGTAATACGTGAGCTCTGTATCTCATGAGCCTTATATCTTGGGGCGTCGAGTCTATACACTGTCCATTCTGTATCGGCCTCTCAAACATATTACAAAACTCAGTTTTGCTACCGAGATAGTTCGGACGAACGAAGTCCACCATACACCAGTACTCCAGCAAATTATTTTGTAGGGGATACCCTGAAAAAAAAATACAATATACAGAATGCAATAAGACCTCCTGAGAAAGAACAGTTATTAAAAGCGCTTATTTTAATGAATGACTGATATTCTTTTTTGAACGAGAAACAAGCCACGTTTGACCTAACTGTTAAATAAATGCGTATTACGGATTCCATCAGATTTAGAGCTCGGAGTAATGTAACTTGTCTATGTTTATGTGTTGGCGTGTTTTTTGTCTGTCTTTCTGTGGCACCGTAGCTCTTATACGGTTGAACCGATTAGGAAGCGGTTTTGTTTAGGTAGGAGGCTTCTTATTTTTTTATGTTTTAACTTGTTACAGATATGGGTTGTTGCAAACTTACCAGTCAATACAACTCTCCGTTTTGTTCTCATTTGCTTTAAAGCATATGATATATTTGAATGCGAGTTCTTAATGCGATGACCTTCGTCACAAATTACCAAATCGGGACCAGGCTTAACCAATGCCTCGTACATTTCTGAAAGTAGAACACAAATTAGCTTCTCATACCTTCACACATACACATCCATCATATTACTATAATTCAGTTTATTGCCGTCTAATGTAGAATGTATATAGGTTTTACTGTATAAGCAAGGTATTTTCTAAGTCTCTTTGTTACTATGCAGAGCAGTAACGATAGAAACAGCGATCAGCTTGTTCTTCGATTGGTCTTGAAATAGTGTAACTTACAATTGACAAACACCAGCTTCAAGAGCCAGAATGAAATCCGAGATAAATATACTTTGTCATCATCATAGTTGAATCACCTACTGCTAATTATAGCATGTAAGATACATTTAAAAGCAGCGAGTACTAAGTTATTTACCATCTAACAGCTTTTTGTCTTCATCATTAGGATTAGGTACATCCTCTTTTTTCTCCTCCCTCTTTATTTCGTCATCCAACTTGGCTTGACTGTCTCCGTCCTCTTTATCTAGTTTCGAATCTTCAGATATCTTGAAATAAAACAGTTTAAATGTTAGTATTATTTTTGTTTGCCTTCTTAGGCTTTATTCTCCCAGATGATTCCTATGGAGAAGAATCAACGAGGTAGATTACTTTGATTGCTATTCGGTATTTGACTATTTGACAACTTTCATGGCAAAATAATATTACAAACAAAAATCTATCTAGTGTGTCAAATTAATGAAGGAGTTAATTATGAACTAAGCAATTGTTAACACTCTCTGTAAGAATTTAGGATTTGAAACAATTATTAAAGACATGAAATTTTGTTTAGGCTTTTATGATTAAGCATTTAGCCCAGTATATGGTATTCATTGATATTTTTTTTTGCCCCCAATGTTTGCTAATGTCCAGTGAGTGGATTTAATTTCTTTCTAATTAGTTGTGGCAAATACTTGTTACCTGTGTATCATCATTTGCTGCTTCTGCTTTTTTCTCCTCTTTTTCTCTCTCAGCCTCCAACTTGAGATCCGCTTTCTTTTTCTTACGAGGTTTCTTATCTTTTTTCATACTTAGAAGTCGGTATAATTCATATCCTATCATAAGAACTCCTCCCGATGTAGTCCAATCCTATAAATGACCAAAGATTCTAGTCACAAACGGAAATTGCATAGGTAGTTATCCTCGGGCAACAGTAACAAAAATAGCGAAACAATGTTTTCGCAAATATCTAATAATTTAATGCAAAGACTTCTTTGAAATGCATATAAATAGTAATTTTAGAAAATTCAAGAATAGCGTCATTAAATCCACCTTATGTACCACAATTTTACATATAAGTTAAAATAAATAAATAGAAGTTAAACCAGACTGATACCATTACTACCACTCATAAATTATAAATAATAAATAGATATGTAAAATCAATTTAAATATAAAGTGAGAATTTGAACCCAAAATTTGTAAATGTACTTCAATAAAATGTATCAGTATCAACCAACATACTTTGACAACTTTCGCTCGCATTTGTAATGTTTTGTGACTGTCATTGAGCACGTAGATTGGGAAGTTCCTCGGTCGCACTTCACCATGAGCCGACAGAGGACTGGTGCTCGCGTCCACTGGCAACCACATGTTGAATTCTGCCACCTGGAATATTAATATTTTTTTTATTATAATGACATTGTTCAAGTAGTATAAAAGCTCATTTAGGCTGTAATATCACGAAAGTTATGACTCATTGCCGGCAATGATGCCTTTTATGGTATCACTTTTGATACCATGTCTGCGCGATTCTATAATGTGTTTCACTCACACGAAACTTGCCTCGTCTGAACAAGGCTTAACCCTTAGACGTCAAGTTTACTGTACCTACCTACTCTAAATCAATATTATGAATCAATATTTATTATAAAATATAAATTACATCAGGTAAGTAAAAATCTTTGAAACGTGACTGTGGTTAGAAATCAAGCAAAATAAATCTTCCTTGACGGTCACTGTGTAAAATCGAATATAAATGTTGGATAAAATTTTTCAATTTCACTTTCAAAATAGGTAAAAAATACATAAATGTCGAACTACTTACCCAATTCTGCAGTGTATTGATTGGCATGATACACAAAACAGTCTTAGATGTCGTGTGCCGAAGGAATATATCACAGAAACATACTATTTGTAACGTCTTGCCGAGGCCCATAGAATGTGCTAATATACATCCGAAACCTGTCGAATTCGAGAATCTCTCAACCGATTCAATTATATTATCGAACAGGAATCTTACGCCACCAATCTGAAAACAAAGGATATGACGTTTACGTGTAAAATATGTTGATTTATTTAAGTAGAATACTGACCAATATAATACGGGATATTTGTATTCAAGTAACACCAGGAATTTAATGAAGGCGTACCGATATATTTAGAAAAAGTGTTGACTTTGAGTTGACTTCACAGCTTTAAATTAAAAATGTTTTAAAAAGTTTTACCTGATGCGGTTTAATAACCCTAGCGATCTGTGGCGCTAAGAATATGTCCTCCTCATTTTCTGGGTGACCAATATTGATTAATACACGGCCTTGTTCGTCTGGGATGTTATATGCATCATTGACATGGAGACCTAAAATTTGATAACAAATATTTGTTAGAATACTAACTTTGACGGAAAGTTGATTTGTCACATAAAAAAAATATATTAACTTTGTTTATAAAATAAAAATATGAAAAGTAATTTTGATAAATATGTATATAAAGTAACTTACAATAGACAGCTTAGTGGCGGCTTTGAAATGTTGAACTTTAATTTTCGTAAAAATGTTAAATTATGCGTCACACTTGCTATCTGTCTGCCTCATTTGACTTAAGACAGGTTAGTTAAAATATAGTAAATTATAAATAGTTTCTAATTACCTGAGTTACCAGGATCCTCTTCGGCTTCAGGACTAGGCGGCACTTCTGAATCTGACAGCATTATGCAATCATCAGAATCAGATGAAGAAGACGAAGACTCCTCACCACTGCTGCTATCAACAATTTCTACAACCTACACATTAAAATGCAGTGTTAAACTTAAAAGCCTTTACAGAAATACATCATATCTAAATTATAGTAAACTTGATTAAATAAAGGTATAGTATAAAAATCAACATCTGATAGAAAATTTCATTGTTCATGTCAACTTGCATATTTGGATACAAACCTCTTTTTTGTCAGCCTTCTGATCAGGTTTCCCAGGCTTTTGCGCGCCAGATGTTGTGGGCTTTGGCAACTTTGTAACTTCAATCTGACTTGCCTTTACTGTCTTTTTGGTTTCACCTGATGGTAATTTTACTAAAACTGTGTTTGGCAAGCTAGAAAATAACAATACCATTTAGAAATCTTATGGAGGTAGACATAAAAGTTTATTTTTATTATTGTATACATACTTCAGCTTCTGCCCAGGAAGGGATTTCTTTAATATTGATGACCCTCCTTGCAGTAATGATAATGTTTTCTGGTGAATTTTGTTTTGTCTATTAATTGCTATTTGTCTTTGTACCTGTAACCATGATCATTAAAGTATATAAACAAGAGTAAATATTAAATGCTGCTGTACTAATCTATCAACACAAGTAGTCTACATAGGGACTCTCATAAATCTATTAATCATAAAAGCTTATATGGTCTAAGAGCCCGTGAACCCCAGACCTTCGTTATTTTATAAAAGCTGAAAGTTTGTCAGCGCATACTCCCAACACAGGTAAGAACGATGGACCATTATGAAGTTTGGGTTATAGTGGCTTAGGCAGGTAAACGGTACTAAAGGTGTGTAAAATACCGATCTAAATTCGTCAAATAATAAAGTGCGATTTTTTGATATTATCTTCAGAATATTATTAAAAATCACGTTATTCATTGCCAGACACTTAACATCGTGGCAACCCCTTGCCAGACACCCTTAATGTTCATGAAATTATAGTTTAACTTACGTTATAGTATAAAAGCTGATTTTTATAAATAATACTTGGGTAATAAGTAGATGATGTTTCCTCATTAGCCAGACATTTTTTATAGTTCCAACCCCTTGCCAGACAAGCATGTAGGGTAGCTGTAGGAGCGAGCGCGAGGCAGTATGTATATGAGTGAGTGCGAGTGAGATGGCGAGTTAAGTCTACCGCGATCCCTCACTGCGCAGTTGTTATTTCTACTGCGCATGTATTGTTTAGTACTCAGTACATGTTTACATCAGCTAAAATAATATAATATAGCATGATACGTAGATTATATTTTTACAATTTGTTTATGTGACTTTTTAAATTAAAGTGATTTTGTATTATAAAAACAAATCATAGGTGAAACATTAATTTGTGTTATTTGCAAAAAAAAGTAGTGACAAATAATATTTTATAGTATGACTAGCTGACCCGGCGAACTTCGTACCGCCTTAGCGTAGCTTTGATGCACTACTTTATTTTGTATAGTTGACCTATCTTAGGTATGAGTACCTATTAAATTTAAACTGGAATCTATAATATTCTCCATATATAAATTAATCCCTATTTCCCTGGTCTCGCCATATCTGAAAAGGACCTAATTTTATTAAATACAAAACAAAATATATATTTTCATAATAGTGTTTATTCCATAGGATTCAATAATTCCACTTATATTTTTACAAATCGCTATTGAACAACTTGGCATTTTGAAGTAAATACTGAGCTTAACACCACGCGCGCTCTAGAAAACAACTAATAGCCTCTATACCCTTCAATATGAATAAATTAATATTGTCTTTTATACTCTATAATAATATGTAATGTCATCAATTTATTTTTTTATCCTCAGTAATAACTTGTAGCATCATTAACCTATTTTTAATTAAATTTTTGAAAAATATTTTATTTTTTGGCTTTTTTTTTAAACCTGTTTTTGATAAAATAAATTAAAATTTTTAACAATTTAAGGTAATTGTAGCATCGAATGTCTTTCCTTAAGATGTTTTTAAAATTTACATAAATCTGCGCCAAAAAGTTTATTTGCATGAGTCATTCATAATTCATAATTAATATTATTCTTATCATTTATAACGAATATTTAATTAATAATAATTGAAGATAGCACATATTATTGTTTTAGTTGATGTAAGCATGTATTAAATACTAAACAATACAAACGCATCTCACTCGCACTCACTCATATACATACTGCCTCGCGCTCGCTCCTACAGCTACCCTACATGCTTGTCTGGCAAGGGGTTGGAACTATAAAAAATGTCTGGCTAATGAGGAAACATCATCTACTTATTACCCAAGTATTATTTATAAAAATCAGCTTTTATACTATAACGTAAGTTAAACTATAATTTCATGAACATTAAGGGTGTCTGGCAAGGGGTTGCCACGATGTTAAGTGTCTGGCAATGAATAACGTGATTTTTAATAATATTCTGAAGATAATATCAAAAAATCGCACTTTATTATTTGACGAATTTAGATCGGTATTTTACACACCTTTAGTACCGTTTACCTGCCTAAGCCACTATAACCCAAACTTCATAATGGTCCATCGTTCTTACCTGTGTTGGGAGTATGCGCTGACAAACTTTCAGCTTTTATAAAATAACGAAGGTCTGGGGTTCACGGGCTCTTGCTCTAATAGTTTATATAAACTAAGTCATCATTATTATCTCATTAACAACAATATATAGTAACACTGTTCTATACATCTTTAATTACAGTATATCTTATCCTTTAATATTGTATACATGTAACAAAGAGAATGAAGAAACTGATTTGATGTTTAGAAGTTACACTTCCTTTGTGTAGTCTTCCCAACCTATATAGGGGTCTCAACAGAGTATTGAGACATTCCAAAAAAACAAAATTGAAACAACTTACTAACTAAACTCCAGAACTCAAATGGAATTTGGGCCTATTGTTTGGTATGTTTTGGTAAGATTGAAATTGACTAAACAAATGATAGCAATATGTAGTAGATCTTTGTATAGACTTGAACACATAAATATTTACATGCAAATATATTACCTCTCTGATGATTCTTTGTTGTTCCTGAACTCTGGCCAATCTCTCCGACTCCTGCCTCTGGGCAGCCAGTGTTGAGGCATCCAGGTTTTTCTCATCCATGACTTCTCTGATGTTCCGCCGCACATTAAGAGCATTTGTATTGAGAGATTTCTTCTGTAATGCAGACATTTATTCTCAATTATTTAATGTGCTGAAGGATTGTGCTCATATAAGCATAGGACAGACAGTTGTGAAAGCATGTAAGTGGTCTCTGACCTGCATTGGTTCAATATAGCCTAAACTAAGATTTGATTGCCCTAGGTGTAAATGGTACAAGATGATGAAGATATATTTTGTCACAATTTATGGCATGATAATGTATGATTCTTTCATTTTGAGAATAAAATGTAGTTTCTAATAAACATATCTTTGATTGATACAGTTAGATTGTTATTGTTCTCCTTTCACTCCTTTTCTCAGACAATATATTAAAGTTTGTCAGCTTTTGCAAAAATTTAATACCTATGTGTACTGTGTTTTTGGATTTTAATATAAACAGACTAGCCAGTTTCTGGTAATACAACAATCATTACATATTACAGCATTACATATTCTTATGGTTTATCTTAATGGCAAGGCTAAAAATTTCACTTATTCATTGTGTCATTCATACTAAATTAGATTAAAAATGTTTCTAATCAATCTACTAACAATCCCATAAACCGCATCATAATAACATACTAAGTGAAGAGATTTAATAACATAATGCTTTAAATGACCATATCAAACTTTAAACATGTATTATGGTCACTAAGTATATGAGTGCCACTGCAAACATGACTCTTATTTGTTATAAAAACCTACAAATAGGCAGATAACTATTTTTTTCACTTATCTTTAAGAATCAAATCATTATAAAGCATTATTGTACAATATTTGTATCTTCAATAATGTAAAATCATTTACATTGTGAAATACTAGTAAGAGACTAGAGCAGCAATATTTTGTTATGTAAACATGACAATATTATGATAACATTACCTTTTCCATTTATGAATTGGATTAATCTTGGCAATGACAATTTAGTTGAATTACCACATAATACTAGATAAACAGTAGAGATCATGTTTCCTATATTCATTCCAGTATTGGCAAGAGATCAAAAGTCTGTTCAATAGTAAAAGTTATTACCAAACGTACTGTTTATAATACACTCAATGCATAATATATCTTTTCAACCGAATTATGGTAACTTTGCTTTTATGTTCAGTTTTACAACTGACCTCAATCATTACATTAAATTCTAAGAATAGTGTTACTGGGCGTTCTTTATAAATGCTTTGTTTACTGTTTAGATAGTTATTTAACCTAGAACATGTCAATGCTTACCTCGTCATCCCCTTCATGTTTCTTTTCCTCATCCTTAGAAGACTCCCCACTGTCATCTTCCTTTTTAATTGGCTTTACACTAATCTCGCCCATTTCTTTTAGTTTCTCCGTAATATCAAAGTCTTGACTACTATCTTCCTGTTTAATGTCTAACAATTCCTCAGCTGTCTTCTCTGGGCACAACTCACTCTCTTCCACTTCCGAGATCTCCACATTCTTGTTGTCTAAGTCACCGTCATTAATGATATCACTTATTGAAAGAGTCTTAGGTTCTTCCTCTTGTACTTGTTCTGGTTCTTGTTTGACAACGGGCTCCGGACATGTAGGAGGTTCAACAGGAGGTGCTTGGCTTATTTGTGACTCTCTTTTCGCCTCCACTATGTCACCAGTCTCGGGGTCAATGTAACTCTCATTTTCTTCATTTAGCTCTTGTACTGCATTAGGGTCAACTACGAATTCCTCCTCTGAAAGACCATCACTTTCTGTCTTACTATCATCACTTGTAAAGTCACTTAATTCTAAGATGTTGTTACCAACTAAGCTTCGTATTGTAATACCTGTGTCTTTTTTGAGTTTCTTGGTGAAATCGTGAAAGTTTTTCACAGCTTCCATTTTCCTCTTGTGGCTCATCGGCCTGGGCCGAGGAGCAGCGCGCCTCCGAGCGTTCATAGCTGCTGTCTGGGCGAAGTGAGCCCGCTGTATTCTCGCGATGGTTTCGTCATCGTCCTCACTGTCGAGGACTTCCTCCTCGGAATCCTCTTCCTCTTCTTGCTTACCCTTCATTTTATTCTTCACTGAATTCGTGCCGCCGGCATCATCCATGACAATAACTAAATTCTAATATCTCAGATCCACTAAAACCTACCGAAAGTCATCATTCTACCGTCCATTTCATTCAATGAAAACATAAATTCACTGGTTCATTGTATTGAATACAGGGTTATTCATAAATAGAAACAAATTTTCTAAGACACAAACAATATTTTTCAGGATAGTTCTTTGTAGCGCTTTTACAGGACGCTGCATTAAATATCGAAGGGAATACGCCGGATGACACAATTATTAACATAGCGCGCCCGATTCGTGCGAAAAACAAGACATATCGTCATATTTGATTTTAATTATCCGTAATAAAATAATGTCTGCAATTAAAATTTAGGAAGCCATTACTTCCGCAATAAATAGCCTATTCAACTATTCGTATAGAATTTGTGTATTCGACAAGCGTGTTTACAAAAATTGTAGACGGGCGACTGCGTCACAAAACGTCACGAAGACTTTATTAGCAATCACCATTAAAGTATTTAATTGCAAATGCTCTTGTTACAAACATCTGTGTAAATCTCCTATCAACATCTCACATTTGCCATTGAAAATACATCCTTGTTGTACCAAAACAATGCGTTAAAAATTGTAACAGCAAATGTTTTTAATTCATGGCAACATTATTGATTTTCTACACAGTGTTGACACCTAATATTATAGTCTATGAATTGTTTATGCAACAGAGTGGGTCTGGTCCAAAGCACCAACAGACCAGTAATTAAATTAAAAAATGACTTAGGCAAAAGGATTTACGCTTTAAATATTTGGAATAATCCTCTTAACATTTTTATGTTTAACAAATTACATTAATCGGAAGGTAAAATTTATTTAGTACCAGTACGTAGCGCATACCTTGCTATCACATTATTATTATTTTTTTTGTTTGTTTTTGAATATCTTGTAAAAATAGTAATATTCTTTGTTTTGTCATTCTTATAGCTTGGCAAGAGGCTTGGCGTGTTATAATTCATGGTTCTTGTTTATTATATAATAGTTTGTTTTTAGGCTTAAACTCGATAAAGATTACAACAATACGTGTAATTATTTTTTTACTTATTGCCTTTTTTTTGACTGCCTGTAACGAACTGCAATTATTTTACCTATAACTTTAGGTTCATCATCATTATCATCATATTCATCATCATCTCAGCCTATTGCCGTCCACTGCTGAACGTAGGCAGATTGCTGGATTAAAATTAATCTTTATAATAATAACCGTTTATAATGTTTTAACCACATCCCTGTTAGAATGACATTTCGACAGACAATATTTTTTTTGAAAAAACCGGTCATGTGCGAGTCGGACTTTGTATAAAGGGTTCCGTATCGTAATATGAAATGTTTCCTATGGAGCCCTTATGAGCATTTTTTTTCATAGCGGAGATAGAAAAAACTTTCAAGGGTCAAACTGTCATGGTTCAGTGTAAACATAGTAATAAAGGGTCTCTTAACAGTACGTTATGTTAAAAATAGCATTCTGTCACCCGAGCCGCAAAATTGTTACTGTTTTGTACGCTATAGTACAGGCGCGAATCTCTAACGTCTGACTGACACAGGTGCTGGCCGGCCATGGCTGTTACAATATATTCGGTGTATAATGGCTGTGGCGGACGTCACAACCCACTGTAAGGCCCTAAAGGACGATCCAAAGCACACCTTACTGGTCTGCCCAGTGTGGGCAAACAATTAAATAGGCGCGATCTGGTCGCAAACATCGGCGAGCCGGCTCTGCCACTCCTAGCTGTGATCTCAGGCCATCTCTACTCTCTCGACCCGGCGGAGAGGGCACCCTCTCTCTCAGTCAGCTACTAGGCCAAGGAGGCGAACGGCGCTTCTTATGAGGAGTTAAGGGTGGGCTTTGTTTTACACCTATCCCTTGAGAAGCCTGCCAGAGTCGCGTAGAGCATGAACGAGCGGTAATGTGACTCTGGCTAAAGCAGTAGAAGTGGCCTGGGGTGTTTTTAGTCGGTGGAAGTCCGATATTTACCCACGCCGTGCTCTCGACGTGGGTTGAAGTCATTAGCGTTTCACCCCGGAAAAATAAGGTAGCCCAGTTTGTATGACAAGGGTGTAAGTAATTAAGAAATAGCATTTATATAAATAATAAAGATGTTTTGTTTATTCTATTTACATAGTAACCATTGAAACAAAATTATCTACTGAATAGGTATGATGGAAACCAATTAATAAGCAACACCAGTAATGCGCTTTTCACGTAGCCTGAGACGGCGTTCACGTTCAAATTCTTTCATGCGGATAACATAGCTGAAACAAACAGAAAAAGTTAGTAAAATAAGAGTCATTGGAAGTCAATTGAAGAATATTGTTTTTATTTATTACTTTGTAATTTAATGTCTTTGAAACAATTTAATATTACTGAATAAGATTATACTATAATAATTTATTTATAAAAGAGTAATTATTGAGTTTTATTTTTGGTTCTTTTCATTCTTATAATATTTTAAAAGTGCCTGTATGATTGCCTATTTTAATTTTAATATGCTATTCCACATGTTTCACACAACGCCATCTAGTCTCAAACTAAGCAGAGCTTGTTTAATAAAATGAAATAATATTTTTTTTTTTAATTAAAATCGAATAATGAATTAATAAAGATATTTTAACAATTTTTGATATTATTTCAAGCTACAATAAACTTAAAATACTAAACCACAATTACTTTTAAAACAAGATGTAGAACCTTTTTCTATTTACAAACTTTCACAATTAATTCAGGTAGCATTATGAAAAATAATTGTCATTCTTGAAAGTAACTGTCAAGTCCTATGGTTTTGAGTAGATTGCTACATTCATTTAAAAGTTTTAAGATGTTATATTTCAATATAAAACTAATAGGATACACATACTCATCTTTCTCGCAGGTCAAATAGTGATGTTTCTCATGGGCACACTTATATATCAGTGGCATGTTTTTGTAGCGGCATGATTGGTATTCCAACAAGTGATGGGCACAATAGTCACGGTACTTTGGTGGGATCTTTGCTGAAACCAGATCTGCCTCATTGGCTTTCATTTCTGAAATAAAAATAAAAGTGTACAATGAAAACAGCCAAATAGATTAAGTAAACTATAAGTACATAATAAATTCAACTTCTCCTCGGTAATTAAAAGTACGGTCAGTATGTTTCGTTACTCATGGTTAGTTACTTATAATTTTTACTCGTAGATAGAGATTTGGAACAATTATTATACTTTGTTATGACTTTAACCTAACCTAACAAAAATTATGTAACTCTGATTTAGTTTGTTTATTAATGCATACACACATATTAAGAACAAATTATACATTTGAAATCAATATTATTTTTAACTAATTACCTCTTGGTTTTCTTTCATAATCAAATCCTGCGTGAGGGTCGAATGTTGGTGTATCATCCATATACAGTCCAACATTTCGCGCCCCATAAGAACCCATAATTTGGCCCATCTTGGTAGGTTACTATGTAATGTACACAACCAGCCTGTGAAGTATTTCCGATTCAGTTCTGCCTTAATTTTATGATACTTTTAGTTGATATTTGGGCCAGCTGAGAAGTACAGCAAATTAAAAGTTGCCATATGAATAATCTTTTCCCCTGAATTGAGGAAAAATGGAAATTGAGTCATAATATTGTAGATTAAAATCTTAGCGAGAATAAGCATAAATTACATTCTATCTTAAATCTAGACTTTATCTAAAAGCCGTAGGTAGCCGCCGTAGAGCGTGAGAGAATATAGTTTTTTTATTACTTTCTTTTCAGTTAATGTCAAGCACTCATGTGGTTATTTTAAAATTTCTAGCTGCATAAATGAATTATTATGGAGCTAGAAATTTTAAAATTGTTTTAATCTAGTACATTATGTGGAGTAAAGATTATCTGGTCAAAGTTGGAGCATCGCTGAGAACTTAAAGGAAAATGCTAAAAAAAATTCAACATCAAACACATAATCATAAATTTTCATTACTCGTACTTAATTATTTACTCTCGCGGACTTAGTTTTCGCTACAGAATCTTGTTGGTCTGTTATTTTGGGTAATTTACATTTATGGCAGGTAGCACAGAGTTGGGTGTAGGACCAGGGAAAAGCAATTTGACAGTTCTGTTGAAAAATCAACCTTATTTTTTGTAAGTGTTGCCAAAGTTGTCTTAATTTGTAAAAGGTCTTCTTAATTTTCGATTTGTACCACAATCCGTAAGCTAATTTCAAGTGGCTTATGGGTTTTATCGAAATAAATGATTGCTAAACCATTGTGTTCAAGAATATTATCTGAAGATATTTTACTTATTACCTCATACATAGCAAAAACATGACAAGAAAAACCTAATTGTCTAGAACTACCCACATTGTAATTTAAGGAAGAGCTATTGAGAAATGTATTAATAGAAAAAGTAAATGAATTGAAAACATTAAATCATCTGATAATATTTCAAATTAAATAGGTAATTAATCGAGACTCATGTACGACGCAATATTTAAGAAAAGTAATCCTATTTTGTGTAAGCGAAAATGGACGTTAAGAAAAGATTAAAAAATTACAATTTATCAGTATTAAAGACAGTAGGAAAAGGAACATATGGGTACGTATTATTTATTTTCTGTTATTCAATGTTTTCGGTGAGGATTTATGTAATAAGAGCCTGCGATATCGTACAAATTCAAGGTTTAGTGCATCTATCAGTATAATACTGAAATAAAGATTTCTACTATAATTATCGATTAATCTTTTTCAGCAATGTCTATTTATGTGAAAACCGGGATAATGCCCTACTCACAATAGTTAAGGATATAGAGTTGAATTTTAAGCTTCAAGACCATAAACAGGTGAGATTCGTATCAAAAATAAAATTGATTAGATATTTTATCAATTCCTACTGAACCCAACCTTTTATGATTTTCACCTTTAAATTTTTATGATTTTCATTTTAGGATATTGCAAATGAGGTGAAAATTTTGTCTTCACTGGATCATCCCAATGTCATCAAGTTTTATGCTTGTTACTACGCCGAAAATCATGTCATGATATCCATGGAATATGCCACTAGCGGGAATCTAGCGGAATACATGTACCAAAGGTGTCCAAAATTATTACCACAGCAGGTAAACTTAATTTTTGGACCATTTAAGATCACCACATGCGGTGGAATTAATTAAGCTGACCCACTGAGTACCTATTCGCCTCGCAGTGATAATTCGTTGCCTGCCTATCACATGTGATAATTAATTCCACCGCCACTAGAAACGGTCACGACGGCAGCATGGTACGAAACCACCGCAGGGTTCGAGTATCCTCAGTGCCTTTTATACATACTGAAGGTCAAAAGGTAACATAATCATTGTGGTTGAACCCGAGTTCTTGCGGCGAATGTGCATTCGCAGAGTTATATGAAAAATAATGAACAAAATCGTCTAATACAAATTTCTGAATGTGATCTAAAGAATACAGACGAGTGGAGAACCTCCTCCTTTACAAGTCGGTTGAAAACTACTTATTACTACTGGTGATACTCGCTGTGTGTGACCGACACACAGCATTTAGGCTCATTGTGTTACTTAGTATTCTGCGAGGAAGTTACCTACTTTTACCTAGTAGATCGACTGCATTTATGTACTCCTTTCTTAATAAAATAATTTAAGAAGGAATATTATACATATTATGTGATGCGTGATCATTTTTACTTTGTTTTTTATTTCAGGAAATTCTGTTTTACTTCTGCCAAGTTTTATTAGGAGTGAACTACATTCATAGTCAGAATATTATTCACAGAGATTTAAAAGCCGAAAATATACTGCTGACTGGTAAGAACGGTGTAGTCGTCAAAATAGGCGACTTTGGGATTTCCAAGATGTTGGCTAGGTGAGGCAAACTTAACCTCGTTTTTAAAGAATTGTGTAATTAATTCAGAAATTACTATATATAATTTAATTGATTTGCCGTCTAGGCTGAAAATAGCTTCACTTACAATGTTCCCCAATGTCACTATTCCGCGTGAATGAAGTTGCTAGCATAGTTACTTCAAAATATAAAATAAACAATGTTTTCAGTGCTAAGAAGACTTCAACGGTCATTGGTACACCATACTATTTGGCCCCAGAACTGTGTGAAGGCAAACCTTATTGCACGAAAAGCGACGTATGGGCATTAGGATGCTTATTATATGAAATGTGCACGCATAAGAGGGCTTTTGACGCCGAGGTAACATTATTATTATTTTTTTTCTGAGGAACATTCCGACCAACCCTACTAATATTATAAATGCGAAATTAACTCTGTCTGTTTAGCTTTGACGTCTAAACCACTGAACTGATTTTAATGAAATTTGGTACAGAGATAGAGTAGACCTTGAGAAAGAACATAGGATAGTTTTTATCCCGGACTTTAACTAGGAAAATAAAATGAAATTAAAACTGTTATAGGGAAATAATATTCTCCAATATACTACGTCTTTGTTTTTGCAGACTTTAGTGGGTCTAGTCAAGGCAATTACGAGCGGTAGCGTTCATCCAATTGATTTGACGACGTACGACAGGAGCATGCAGGACCTTGTAGATTCAATGCTGTCCATATTGCCTGATAAGAGACCTTCTATTAAAGAACTTATGGGACGAACGGTATTATTACCTGATATTTATACTGTATACTTAGATGCTGGCAATGAAGAATTATTACATTTAAGGATCAAAGAATTAATGATGTTTACATAATAAATAAGACAATTGATAATGGAATTTAGTTTTATTAAAAAAATACTTTGAAAACAGTGTTTGTAGTTTTATTTGTAAATACTGGGATAACACAATGATTTTAATTGAATTATTTGTTTTCTCCCAATTAAATCAGTCTGGAATATTTCCGTTTCTGGTAGTATTCTGTTCTTTCGCTTAATTTATCTGTCTGGTGTAGTATCTGTCTTAATAGCTAAACATCGCAGTGTAGAACAACCTGATCTAACCAGCTTAACACAACAGCAATTCTTATGCTTAAAACTATAAATTTTCTTATCCAACTGTATTATCTGTTCTTACAGCAAGATAAAAGTAAAACCTTTTTGCATTATGACTGTCCATTTGCTTGGTCGGTCTCCATCTCCTCTTCTTCATCTTCTGTAATCATAAGAATTAGTATATTTTGTGGTAAATATTTTTATTAAATTATAATATTCTTAATATTCTTATGATAGGAAGTACAATATGTCCAAACTTTGCCTTCATTGTTCTCTAGTGTTTGGACAACTTGGTATGTCATCCATCCCAAAACCGATTTTGATTTGGCATGGTAGTAACATTAGCAGATTTTCAGCTCTATAAAGAATGCGTATCCGATGGTTACTGTAGGCAAGACCTAGACACAAATATGGGCAAATTATCTGCCGTGTTGTTTTCGTAGCCTTCTGCTGTATTCATCACCTTATGCCGAATTGCATTACCGTTTCACTGAAACTTCAATTAATAGCACAAAAAGTTTAGTGTGTGTCAATGATTATAAAGTTATTCACTTTCATGGTTTCACTTGAATGGTGTGGTTTTTTGGTATCATTTTCAAATATTTGCATCCTGTATTTTATCACATTAACCATAAGGGAAACTATCTCTATTTCTGAATAAAGAATAGTAAAAGCAGTAATTCTTACGTTGTCCATTAGATGGTGCAGGTGGCTGCAAAGGTTTCTGCCCAGGGATCTGGCCTGATTGAAGCATCCGAGTTAGCCTTTCCACTTCTTGTAATGATGAAGCATTTTTAATGGCTTCTCGTATCTTGTGGATTTCTTGAGGAGTAAGATCTGAAAAAATGCGATATAAAATTATAGTTGCTGCTGCTACTTTTTAACTTACACTCTTTGTTTTCAGTCCAAGTAAAGTTAGCAGATTGACATAAGACAAGAAAAAAGTGTGATCAGTGCTCTTACAAAAAGTTCCGAAAGCAATTATAGAGGTGAGACACTTCTACAGAGTAGGGCTTTGGCTACAAGCCATTGTACTTTCACTATGAGATTAGTTTTACCTAAAGAAGTGATAACTCACTTGTAACTTTAGGATCAGGCAAATTCCCTCCAGGCACAAAAGTCTTTGCTTTTCTTGTAATTTCTTTCTGCATTTCCTTTCCTTTTTTACTTTTGAACAAAGTATTTGCCTCATCTCTTTCCTTTTGTTTAATTTTTCTAAAATCTAACAACCTCAGTTCTGGAAACTTGAATGCTACATATGCTCTGAAAAACAAAAGAAAATTAAAGAATAATTTTGCTATAGATACTCAACAATATGGCACTAGTAAAAAACAGCAACTATATTTAATAGATAAGTTATAATAAAATACACTTTAGAAATGGTATAAGACAATTACATAAAAAGAAAACAAAATTTTCAAATATCTACCCTCACCAACATTGGCAAATGGCTTGATGTAGCAAAACCATTTTTTTTGCAAGAAAAAAAACACAACCCAAAGAATACAAATATATTCTTAGATGAACTAATAAGTAGTAACTTGATTATTGATATGATTGTTAGTACCTGTAATGTTGTTTGTTAGAAACCGGGTTGTGGAGAAGTGATAGTGTGCGAAGCTTTGGTAGAGTGACTAGTGGATCTAAATCACCCAATTCAGTGATGTTGTTGTTTGTCAACACCAAGGACTCCAAATTAGGTATGTACTGTTCCAAATTCTCACCAAGTCTCCTGTAAAATAAGGTTGAACATGTAACCAAATAAAACAGAAAAAAAACTTAATAAGCTGTTTCTGTATACTTACACAATCCTGTTATTGTTTAATAATAAACATTTCAGACGTTTTAATAAGGGAAATCCATCCAGTTTTCTGATGTCGTTATCAGAGAAATCGATTGTATCAAACTGGTCCAAAGTGGCTCCCATATTTTCAATTTGGGGTATTTTGTAACCTATAAAATGAAGAGCACAAAAATAAAGATTTGAAGACGAATTTTTAAAAATGTTATGTTTAAATTGAAATAGAATTTTAGAAGATTTTTCAAATGTACTTATTTTTTTCATAAATAGGAGTATATGAGTTTAACATTGTAAAAGTATTGTACATACTAACCTCTAAGATCCAATTCTCGATCTCGACATGGATTCATATATTGCATGGAGTTTTGTATTAACTCCGTTGTGAGTTTAACCATTTTGTACGATTGACTGTAAAACCGGTCAAAAACTTAATTTGTTTTAGTGTATTTTTACAGAAATCCAACAAACAAGTTTATATTTTTGTAGCGTTGCGTCGCTTTATTTTTGACAACTTAATTGACAATGGTGACAGTTAGTGTCAATTTGGATCGAGAGTTGCCATTTCATAAAGCTTTCAATCTGTTTTTTTTATAGACTGACTACTTCCGCTAGTTTTGTTATGAAAAATAAAATGTATTCCGGATACGTCAGTTTTTTATTAAAGAACATTTTGGTCAGCTTTTTGGTAAGTTTGATAAAATTCTTAATACAGACTAAATTATCATCTAGTCTGTACCCATACTATCCTGCTTTTTGAAAGCAGCTACCGGCAAATAATTATCATGTCACATAGATATGTGGTCAATTACCGTACACCTACTTATTAGAAGTAGACACTTTCAATAAAAATAATGAAATAGGAATAAAAATGTATTTTGCTTCGAATATCATTGCAATATTTTTGAATTTTATCGAAAATATTAATAATTTTATAATTGCTTTTTGTTTGCATAAATTCAGTAACCTCTATTTCAACTGGCCAATAACTGGGTTTTTATGGAACAGGAACAGACTGTCTAGTTCTATTACATTCATTATATCGACCCACCTTTTTATAGTTGTTGAACTCAACATAACGTCTCTGATGAATCCGGAGGTATTTTGTGTTTAGGAAAGGAATGTTATGATTAAGTTTGTTAGTTCCGTTGCTCGGTAAACGACATTTCCGTGTACATCAGGTGTAGTCGTAACTACCTACCTACTAATGGATGAACCTTGTTGACAAGATGCCTATACATATAGCTTTATAGATCATATTTCGATACTGTGTTAGGTTTCTGCAAAATAATTATAGGTAACATTGATTATTTTTAGTGACAACTTAAACAACGCTCGTTTAATTTGTGCAAAAAATGTTTGTATAATGAACGGTAATTTAAATACAGCGCAAGCTCTATAAATATTCAGGGAAGATTATACTGTGTCTACGATTAGGTTCAATCTATACTCCGTAAGTAATTCGATCCAAGTAAATTGATTAAGTTAAACGGCGATGTGACTTTAAAATACGAAAGCTAGAGACAGTTTTTATTGGTTCCCAGCTGCAGGGTTTCTAAACCGTTTAATACAGGTTTATTTTATAACTTCTTTACGGCGCAGTAAAAAGGGTGAGACCATGCTAAATTGACGCGTAAATCCTTAAGACCGCTGCGGTCGGTTCTCCACAGTAAATTGCGTTGGTTGTTTCATTTAATACAAATCCTGTTTGCTATTTCATCTTTCACAGTTTTTAAGCATTTTATGTTTTAAATAAACTTTTAGCGACGATTGAATTTCGTGACCTATCTCAAATTTTCTGTCTTTTGTATCGATCATTGTTTGATTCCAGATACCTTCCTATTAAAAATAAGATTTTTTTATAGGTAAGTTGAAATTAGTGTAAGGCTTTGTATTCGCATACTTTAAAAACATAGATGTACTATGGTAGTGTTTATTAACAATACATAAGTAAGTAGACATCCAATATATTTATTTTGCGTATGTTATTATAGTCACACTTGCTTGTACAGCCTTGACGCCTATTCTGTGCGATCAAGTCTCGGTTTTGTAGATAAGCACAAAGAGAGACTTTTGATCTTTGCAGTACTTGACTGAACCAACGTTCTTTAACCTCATTGATCGATCAATTTATGATGTAGACGTTAACCATTGCTTTCCTTGTTAAAAACCATATCTTTACTACCTTAAAGTCTGCTTTATTGTCGGTCATGTCTAGTTATTGATGTAATATCAATAAAGCTTTTAATGTTAGTGTGTAGTGAAATTCCAAAATACGGGAATTTTTAATGTTAAAGTGTAGCGAAAGCCACAAACCGGATATCTTAATCTGGTTAAAAAAGCAGCGATATGAACGTATTAATGTTTTACATTTTATTGTGATATTTTTGTGCGCCCGTCACATGCCGCCCTAAACACGACTTCACTGTGAACAGGTGTAAGAGGAAATTAAGTAGAAAAGAAATTTACGGGTACTTAAGAGTATAAGAAATTGACCATGACTAACCTTAACGATAATAACCTACTTCATTTGTTAAAAAGCTAATTTCTATAACTATTATATATACACCTCAATAGAATCTCATCCACTGAGTAACGAAGTTGAAGATACCTATTATTATAAGCAAAAAGGTCTTTCTCCAAGTTCCGCGCTTTCTCAGAAAAAGTAAATTATATTTATGTCACGATAACAGTACTGCTTATTCTGCATTTAAACGAGTCCACTGAATCATATCGGAAAGATTAAGTTTCCATGTTTATTCTAGGGAGAGACTATAAAAGTCAGCACTTTCTTTTTAAAGGTGCGAAGTCTTCTTTAAAGGCGTACTTTTAGAGGTAGGCATTTAGGCAGGTTATTTCCTTAGAATTTCGACAAATAATAATTTACTTCTAATTGAGGCCATGTTTTGTGTTTTTGTGAAAACAAACTTCTTCACTTTGAGCACCAAAGTCTACAAGACAATTTCATTGAGGTGGTAAGCTATTATACAAAACTCATATTAAACCCAGTAGGTACCACAATAAAATTCTAAACTTGTATTACTCATAGACGATTATTAACACAAAGATAATACAGGTATAATTTTTAAATTTAATATGATGAAGCGACCCGTTGAGAAATGTCGGAGTTATTCGAATGATCGAATTAATTAAGCGCCAAAGTTATCCTGCGCGTTTCCTTTCATCTGGGAAAGTAGGGAAAGACAAAGCCTAAATTGAGTAAGTATTGAAAATCAATCTATAATTTAAAACTTTTTAACACAATTGAAGAAACTTTTCATCAGTGTTTTTTTATTAGTGGTCCAAACGGCCCTATTATAGATTACTTACGGATTCCTTTCATTCGTCACCAGGCTGTCCATAATAACGAGATTTCTAGAAAGTTACTATTTTCCCAAGTTTATTTAGGTATTTCTTATGCCGCTATAACGACAACAATGCAATAGTCGAAGGCTCTCCTTTTCCAAAGCTACCACTTTGTTTATCAATGTGTCCAGGCAACCATCCGTTAGAGAAGAAATTATAATTATATTTCTTGGCTTAGCAGTATCAATCTCTAAAAAATATCCTTAAATCTTTTGAAACGGGTCCCAATATTATTAGTTTGAAAGTTGTATAGTAGATCCCCAATCTGTCAATATTTGTGCATCAAAGCATCACTCGACCAGCGTCCCACAAAATTACTTTCTAAGAATTAAAGCTGAAAATCCAGGTCCTGGCAACATTTCCCGTTAGAAATATTTTCGCAGTCGAATGCACAACATACTTACGCGTACCTATCGTAGATATTTAAACAACAAAAGTCGTTTTAATGTCATTATCAGTGTTGAATATCATGTAAAGCACGAATTTTAGAAAAAGAATTTGGAAGATTCACCAGGTTATACGTATTTCAGTTTTAACTTTAGACCTCGCCATTGCTGATGATGTTTTCCTTTTTTTGTACATTATTTCTAGTCATCTTTGGCAAATCGAATCCAGATTCGATACTTAACTCTTGCCTTATCGTTGTCCCAACCTGTTCCTGGGTGAAAGATTAGTCCATTTCTTAATTAAATCATCATTCTGCTGCTTATACTCTCTACTCAGCCCAATATTTCATCTTAAAACATAAATATAGTTTACCTAAATTGTAGGTAGTAGAAATAAATGTCCAGGTTGGCTGAGTATTAGCAATTTCCTGAGATTAGGCGACATTAATTTGGTTTAAGAAGTATAACGTCCAATATTTTAAAGGTTTATAGCAAGCCATTTATAAGGTTACCATAATTAGGTGCTTTCAGTACCTAACTTAGCACAGAATTTTCTTAAAGAAAAAACTACATGAAAATTTCCCTGCCAAATGTAATGGAGGTATGTTATAAGTATACAGGTATGTTCAGCATACAAATACATGGAAGGCATGTTGAAGGTGAACTTATTTTTGCCTATCCCTGGAGCGGTTATTAAATTCGAATGGAATGTGATTCGGTAGTCGTCATTGAATGGTTGGGTACGTTTCCTCAATTACAGCTTCGGAATACGTGGAATATGAAAAACACATCTCTTCTCTGTCCCTAGTTATTAATGAGTTGGGTTGTAGAGGTGAAGTATAAAGTGTACACGAATTTATTATTTCCAAGGATGAAATGTACTTCTATTTTCAACAAAATGGAAAACCCATTTTTGTTTTATCAGAGTAATTATCATTCTCGCTTTGCGTAAATTCTTATATACACTTTGTTGTTATAAAAATATGTAAGCATAATTCAAATTAATTTCGCATCATTTCACGCACATTAAAAAATATTTCAAATATATTCAACGCTTTTTTTAGAATCTTCAAAGTAGTGCACCTTAAATACGAATGCATCAGCTAATCATCAAAAAAATGTTAATTAGAATTTAATTTCTAAGACGGTTATTTACATTTTCGCATGACAGTTTAATTAGTTTTTCATCGTTCCTTTTTTACTCGTCTCCGTTTGAAGTTTAATGAGTTCTCGTAGTACTAGTCACCGCCCGCTTCATTACTCACCCTATCTGATTCATAAATCATCTGTTTTAACGCTTTCCATTTTCCACGTGGAATTTGTGCTCGTTATGTCACCATAAAAGTTTGTCATCAAAATCTATTCTTGTTCTGTTCTACTTATAAAAATATGTAGGAATTATGTATCTGATTAGGTCATATTTTCTTTAAAGATTCGGTATGTACTAGTCTAAAACTTTATCTATATATCTATATCTATATCTATATCTATACTTCTATACTTATAATAAATCTGTAGAGAGGTCAATTCTGTACATAAAATATATTTAAAAAATAACTATCAAGGGGTGGTTAGGGATCGCTACTGATGCCAAAAATGCAATCAGTAAAATTTTTGTCTGTCTGTCTGTCTGTCTGTCTGTCTGTCTGTCTGTCTGTATATTCGTTATAGAAACAAAAACTACTCGACGGATTTTAACGAAATTTGGCACAATTATTCTTCATACTCTTGGGCAGGTTATAGT
Source organism: Trichoplusia ni (assembly GCF_003590095.1). NCBI lineage: Eukaryota > Metazoa > Arthropoda > Insecta > Lepidoptera > Noctuidae > Trichoplusia > Trichoplusia ni. The sequence goes on from NC_039483.1 coordinate 12,437,197, forward strand.
ATACTTTTCATTACGCTACGACCAATAGGAGCAGAGCAGTGAAGGGAAATATTGGGAAAACGGGGTAAGTTACTCCATTTTTTAAGCTTCCGTCACGTGTGCAGGCTTATAGGTTAAAGCTACATAGAAATTATGTATGACGGAAATATTTTCCCTAAAATTATATAAAAAATATTCCTCGACAGCATATGTCTAACTTTTATGGTTGACTCACAATAACACGTGAAACTCCCGATAGCTTAGCAATTCGGAGATTTCTGATTGTATTTGTCTACTCTAACGTTTACAACACTATCACTCATCCCCAATTAAAAAAGTTAACATTATTACCTATTCAATAAAAAAAGAATCATGTAAATCGGTGTAGAAACACCAAAGTTATACATGAAATAATAAGAAATCGCGCGTGAATACAGAGTCATGCTATAAGGATTATTTTTGTGTATCGGTTGCCGCGCTCGACGCGCGTCGTGGCGGGAGGTATAAAAAGGCGGGGGGTCCCGTTATAGTCCGGTGTCGCAGAGGAAGACACCCTGCTATCTACTCTGCAGAAGACCAATCAAAAAAAAAAAAGCGCTCGAGCGTCATACAATATTTGGCTGTTGATGCGAATAGACGTTCAGACTGTTCGACCTTATTGACAATCAATAATTGTTATTTGCAAACCGTGCTTATCAGCACGACTTTTAGTCTTTGAATAGTTTATTTTTAGAATTGTTTTGTTGTTAGTTTATATAATAGGTATTAGATTAATAGTATTAGTAGTAGGTACACCTATTAGTTATTTTGGTAGTGTTTAATTGTATTAATAGTTTATTTTCGTAATTGGTAGTGTTTAATTATATTAATAGTTTATTTTCGTAATTTTTATATTATTTATTTTGGTAGTGTTTAATTGTATTAATAGTTTATTTTCGTAATTTGGTAGTGTTTAATTAAATTAATAGTTTATTTTCGTAATTGGTAGTGTTTAATTAAATTAATAGTTTATTTTCGTAATTGGTAGTGTTTAATTATATTAATAGTTTATTTTCGTTATTATTATATTAGTTATTTTGGTAGTGTTTAATTGTATTAATAGTTTATTTTCGTAATTGGTAGTGTTTTATTATATTAATAGTTTATTTTCGTAATTATTACATAATAACTATATATAATTGTAAGTGTAAGGTAGCTTCAGTTACCGTCGATTAAAAATACACAATGCCACCTAAAAAACGACCATCTTTATCTCGAAATTCGAGAGATGCTAAAAGGATGAGAAATGCGCGTTCTCAAGAATCGGCAGAGGAAAGAGCACATCGGTTAAACTCTATGAGAGTTAGTGCCTCAACCTCTCGAGCCAATGAAAGCTCTCCAGAGAGAGAGATGCGATTAGCAGCTGACAGAGCGAGACGAGCTACATCACGGGCGTCTCAAAGCTCTTCTCAACGAGAGCTGAGGCTTACCATTGACCGAGAACAACATGTGTTATCCCGAGATGCTGAAACTGCGTCACAACGAGAATTGCGTCTCACTGCTGACCGCGAACGGCATACATTGTCTCGCGAGTCAGAAACCTACACTGAGAGGGAATTGCGTCTCACAGCTGACCGCGAACGTCATATATTGTCTCGCGAGTCAGAAACCTTCACTGACAGAGAATTGCGTCTCACAGCTGACCGCGAACGTCATATATTGTCTCGCGAGTCAGAAACCTACACTGAGAGGGAATTGCGTCTCACAGCTGACCGCGAACGTCATATATTGTCTCGCGAGTCAGAAACCTACACTGAGAGGGAATTGCGTCTCACAGCTGACCGCGAACGTCATATATTGTCTCGCGAGTCAGAAACCTACACTGAGAGGGAATTGCGTCTCACAGCTGACCGCGAACGTCATATATTGTCTCGCGAGTCAGAAACCTACACTGAGAGGGAATCGCGTCTCACAGCTGACCGCGAACGTCATATTTTATCTCGAGAATCTGAAACTTTAACTCAATATGAAGACCGTTTGACAAATGATAGGGTGCACCATAATGTTATTCGATCTCTCGAAGACGCACATGAGCATGAACAACGACTAGAGTCGGTACGCGAATATTATAATTCTTTGAGACAAGAACGATCAGTAAGTTTGTCTAATGAAAGATTAAGAATCGAAAATATTCGGTCTCTTGAAACGGACGAACAGCGAGAGGCCCGTCTTACTGCAGACAGATTTCGACATAGCCTTAATAACTTAGATGTACACATAGAAGATCAATCTAGAAATTCGGTGGCTTGGTCCGACAAATATAAAAGTGGGTTTGCTTATAACCTCACAATTGATTATGGATCATCTTCTGTAATAGGCGATATGAACGTGGTATGTCGTTTTTGTAATGCTTCAAAGTGGAGTAAGGAGTCAGCTGGTTTCTGTTGTTCTACAGGTAAAATAAATTTGCCTTCATTCGAAGACCCACCGGAACCTTTGAAATCACTACTTTTAGGGGAACATATACAATCTAAACAGTTTTTAGATAATATTCGCACTTATAATCGTGCATTTCAAATGACATCCTTTGGCGCTCAACAAATCTCAGAAGGTCATTTCATGCCTACTTTTAAGATACAAGGTCAGGTTTACCATTTGATAGGATCCCTTTTGCCTGAAAACCAACCTAAGTTTCTTCAAATATATTTTGTATCCGACTACAACGAACAGTCGAATATAAGAAATCAATATTTCCCGAATTTAAATACTGAACTCATATCACAACTTCAGAACATGTTGCATCAGGTTAATTCGTATGTATGCAGTTTTAAATCGGCATTAGAAGCTCTTCCTCGAGATGATGATAACAATTATAAAATTGTTATAAATGCCGATAGGCGTCCAACTCAGGAACACCCTGGGCGTTATAATGCTCCATCCACGAATGAAGTTGCTGTGGTATTGGTCGACCAGGAATGTGATAGGCGTGATATCGTTATCCGTTCCAGAGATAATCGTTTGCAACGTATTTATGAAACCCACAGGGCTTACGACAGTTTGCAATATCCTTTGATATACTGTCGAGGGGAAGATGGTTATAATTTTGCTTTATACCAAACTGATCCGCGTACAGGCGCACCTAATTATAATAAAAAGATTTCATGCCTTCAATTTTACTGTTACCACTTGCAAGTAAGACGGAATAGGTTTGTATACTTTCAACGTTTTCGTGGCTTATTCAATCAGTTTATTGTAGACATGTACGCAAAAATTGAAACCGAAAGATTAGTTTATATACGATCTAATCAAAGGCAGCTGCGCGTTGAAGAATACGTGCACCTTCGCGACGCCATGCAGCAAGATAACGATACGGTGAATATGGGTCGTTTAGTTATTTTGCCCTCTTCTTTTACTGGTGGTCCACGATACATGCACGAACGTACTCAAGATGCTTTTTGTTACGTAAGAAAATATGGACGTCCCGACTTATTTATTACTGTAACTACCAATCCTAAGTGGGATGAAATTACTCGGGAGCTTCTTGAGGGTCAAGCACCGCATGACCGCCATGATATCATAGCAAGAGTTTTTCATTTAAAATTAAAATCAATGATAGATCTACTTACCAAAGATAAAATTTTTGGAGAAGTATTGTGTTATATGTATAGTATTGAATGGCAAAAACGCGGCTTACCTCACGCACATATCCTGCTTTGGTTAAAAGATAAGGTTCGACCTAATGATGTAGACAGTTTAATCAGTGCTGAAATTCCAAGTCCGATTGCAGATCCCGTGTTATACGACATTGTTAAAACTCATATGATACATGGTCCATGTGGTTCGTTTAACGGGAATTCTCCTTGCATGCAAGACGGTCGTTGCACTAAAAGATATCCAAAAGCCTTAGTGGATGGTACTGTAACAGGACATGATGGATACCCATTATATCGTCGCCGTTCAAGAGATAATGATGGTTTTACTGTTGAAAAGCGAGTGTCTGGACAACAAGTTACTTTAGATAATAGGTGGGTCGTTCCGTATTCTCCTGTGTTGTCCAGAGCATTTCAAGCTCACATAAATGTTGAAATGTGTAATAGTGTAGAGTCAATAAAATATATTTGTAAGTATATTAATAAGGGCAGTGACCAAGCTACATTTGCTTAGAGAAATGAACATGATGAAGTTACAAGATTTCAGTCAGGCAGATATATAAGTTCTTCAGAAGCTGTGTGGCGGATCTTAAGTTTCAACATTCACGAAAGATATCCACCTGTGACTCATCTGGATGTTCATCTTGAAGGCGGCCAACGTATATATTTCAACGCCGAAAATGTCACAGAACGGTTAGAGAACCCTAGACAAACAAGTTTATTAGCATTCTTTCGACTTTGCCAAACTGATGATTTTGCAAAATCTCTTTTGTATGAGGAAGTTCCATCGTATTATACCTACGATAAGCAACGGGGTGTCTTTAATCGAAGACGCCGTGGCAGGCCTGTAGATGGCGAGTCAGGTATTTTTAAAGAACATGTTCTTGGTAGAGTGTACACCGTTCATCCTAACAACGCTGAGTGTTTCTATTTGCGATTATTATTACATACCGTGCGAGGACCAACCTCATTTATAGATTTGAGAAAAGTAGACGATGTTGTTTATCCCACTTATCAAGCAGCTTGCCAAGCGCGTCATTTGCTTGAAAAATGATCAGCATTGGGATGACGCTTTAGCAGAATCCTGTGTTAGTGATAATCCACGACGGTTACGCCATTTATTTGTAACATTACTCACATTTTGTAATTTGTCAGATGCTGTAACATTATGGGAAAAATATAAAGAAAATTTTTCAGAAGACTTTCTTAGAAATATACCTAACAATGATGAAGGCACAACTAATGATAATTTCCGTGATCTTGCCATAAATCAGTGCTTATTAGCTCTTCAGGATGACTTAACAGCAGTAGGCGGTAAATCACTCTGTGAATATGGTTTGCCAACACCAACCTCAGTCGGAGAGGTAACTAATAGGGAATATTCCGCAGAGATTGGTTACAATTTAACGGAACTGCTGACAACATTAGAAAACGGTGTCCCAATGATGACTGCAGAACAACGTTCAGTTTATGACCGCGTGTGCAATAGTGTTCAAAATAATTTGGGAACAATATGGTTTTTAGATGCACCTGGAGGAACTGGAAAAACCTTTTTGACTAAATTAATATTGGCTTATGTTCGAAATCAGCGTAAAATTGCTCTTGCCGTAGCTTCATCAGGGATAGCTGCAACATTGCTACCAGGAGGTAAAACTGCTCACAGTATGTTTAAAATACCAATTGATTTAGATCGCACGGAAAATCCAACCTGTAGTATTTCAAGAAATAGCGACAAAGCTAAGGTATTACGCGAGTGTAGTTTAATCATATGGGATGAATGTACGATGGCCCATCGAAAAGGAGTAGAAGCGGTAGACAGAACTTTAAGGGATATAAGACAAAATGATCGACCAATGGGCGGTATCACGGTTTTATTTTGTGGTGATTTCCGACAAACCTTACCGGTAATACCACGGGGAACCCGAGCTGATGAGGTTAGGGCTTGCCTGAAAAGCTCTTATTTATGGCGAGATATACAATCGGTGCATTTGACTATAAATATGCGAGTGAGAACTGGAGATAACCCGGATGATAGTCATTTTTCTGACACATTATTAAAGATTGGTGAAGGTACCTATCCACAACTACACCAAGGAAAAATTATACTGACGCCTGAATTATGTTGTATGGTGCAATCTCAACCACATCTTATATCGTCGGTTTACGGTGACGTTACAAATATATTAAATAGGGACAATTCTTGGCTATGCGAAAGATCTATTTTAACTCCTCGCAATGACCAGGCATCTGAGATCAATAACAAAATACTGTCGAATATACAGGGGGAAAGCAAAGTTTATAGATCAATAAATAGAATGGTCGATGAACAAGATGCCACTAATTACCCGATAGAATTTTTAAATTCTTTAAATATGCCCGGACTTCCCTCTCATGAAATTTGTTTAAAAATTGGGATACCGATTATTATGCTCCGAAATTTAAAACCACCACAACTTTGCAATGGAACTCGACTAAAAGTAACCCAGTTGCAACAAAATATAATCGAGGCTCAAATTTTAACAGGTTGCGGTGCAGGAGAAACCGTCTTTATTCCCAGAATACCCTTAATACCAAATAATTTTCCATTCCAATTTAAAAGGACGCAATTCCCAGTATCGGTGTGTTATGCAATGACAATTAACAAGGCTCAAGGGCAGACTTTTCGTGTTGCTGGAGTAGATCTCAGTGTCAGTTGTTTCTCACATGGTCAGTTGTATGTTGCTCTTTCCCGTGTTAGCAGTTCTAAAAGTCTTTATGTTCACGTGCCGGACGGGTCAACTTTCAATATAGTTTACCCGGAAGCTTTGCACTAAAGTATTTTCGTTTTATAGGTACCTTTACCTTACCTTTATAAGGCAGTGGTACTTATATTGCCACCAGAATTTGAACCTTAACACATTATTATAAAGTTTAAAAGCTATAAATATTTTTAAGTTCTGTGTCTTATAAAGGGTTAAGCCTTATGTGAACGTGATCTAAACAATATTACCAATATAAATAATAATAATAAATATTACCAATACATTAACTTAATACACAAGGAGTTACACGCTGACGGAGTCGCGGACACAGCTATCTATACTTTTCTGCCGGAAGTCACTATTCCACGCGGACGAAGTCGCGGGCACAAGCTAGTTAGAGAAATAAGTGACAAAACGGTTTAAAAAATTCTTCCAGCAATAGGAACTCAATCAATACTCAATTCGACTCTCCATGGGAAAAGACCTTTGCCCAGCTGTGGGACAGTTACGGCCTTGTATTATTAATGGAGAACTATCAGCGACTAACAGGCTATATAAACTCCGTGGTGTAACCACGGGGCGACGCTAGTTTAGAATATAAATTAGGATAGGTGTCATATGCGATCTCCGTTAACGTCTTCAAAAGCGTTGATTTCTTATCATCATAGTTTAGATACATTCAATCAACAAATCATCAACTCGGCCTATCGTGGTCTATAGCCGGACAAAGAATTCCCTCTTACTCTATTGCGGTCCACAGTTAGACATAGGCTTCCCCCAAGCTGCCTCACAAAACCCGGTTCTCCAGCTTCTGTGTCCTATCAGTCATATACCTGACTCTACTAAAGACAGTCACAAACATACCCGAGTACGTTTATAGCATAACAATGCAGTCCCTACCGCATTCCTTACATTTTTGAAATACGTACATATAGGTACTTAGCTTCAATGGTAGTTGCGGAATTTGTCTTTACTTAGGAATGTATTCTGAATCCATTTCTAGCCTTACTAATATCAATTTCCGTTCCTGTAGGTATGAATGTGGGTGCTGAATTAACTGTAAACTAATTCCAACTTCTGTTTGTTTCAGTATAACAGTTTATAACATGTTTGATTCGAAGGAATTAGAGTGTCAATCCTAACTCGAATTTCACATAGGTTCATGCTACCAAACCTGTATTCATTAGGCACTGTCAAAAAATAAAAACAAAGAGTTTTAAGTTTCACATAGTTTTTATTTACCTACTTGATTCAAAGTTTTGACTTTATTTAACGATCATTGGTTGGAGGATCTTATCAAATGCTTTACTGGTAATGACATTTTAATAATATGATAAAAGATTTTTATGATATCCAACCTTTTTGTTCAAAATCCGTCTCTTACCCATCCTTAACGAGGATGCATGATTATTTATTATAGTATTCTAAAATTTCATGTAGAATCACTCATCAGATGTATCTTTTACTCAACGAAAAGCATTTTCATATTTCTCATTTCTGACGCTTCGCATATTTTTCGCCTCATTTTTGTGATTTGTTTAAAAATGTACCTGACATTTTTTGTGTGAAGAATTTATTTGCTCACTTTAATAAGAAGTTGTATATACCAACATTTGTTAGCAAAGTTGTAGTAAAAAAGAGAGTATTTGAGTTGCGCGAGCCATTTTTTGGGGTTCCGTATCCGAAAGGTAAAGCGGGAATCTATCAGTCCGGTCGTCTGTTATCTAGCTGAATCTATATGAACCATGATAATTAGTCGAACTTCTCATAGATGATATAATCTATTGCCGCTCTATCAACAAAAACATACCTTAATTTATAGGAAAACATAATAGTTTTTGTACCAAAGGTAAAAAAACGATTATTATTAACGTGGCATCCCTTTATTTCTCCCATACGCGTCCTTATTATATTAAAAAGTACCTACGGAACTTTTGTAGGCGAACCCTACTCGCACTTGGCCAGTGTTTTTCTATTTTTAATCTCTTGATTGTACGTACTGGTTTCTAGAGCTTGTAACTGACACACCAATTAAGTTTATAAAATTTATTCGTAAACCTTTCCTCCGCAATGTATTTGAATTTCCGTAATAGGTTTTACTTCGGGATATAGAATAATCTAATTTAATTCCTCTCGTCAAATTAAATATTTAGAGATATCGAGGAAATTGATTTGATAAAATATTAGGAGTTTAAAATACTTATTATAAGTCACGGTCATATCATTTGTAAAAAAATATTAGTCTAGCTATCACATATTATGAGATACAGCCTGGTGACAGACGGCCGGACGTCGCGAAGGAGCCATAGTCAAAGGATACCGATTCCCGAACTTCTTAACAAAAGAACTGAAAATGACAATGCTATTTTTTATGCAAAGAAAAAAATACATTAACTGGTATTTAACTCTTACTAATTTAATATTTAAAACTATATCATAGTTCTAGTTAGTTTCTAGTTTATTAACAAACTTTCTCACTTTGATGAAACAACATTTTTGTTTAATTAAACTTTCTGAATGGACACGATTATGATAGGGCAACTAAGTTTAAAATTAAATGATGGCAAACATTCCCTTGTCATGTGAATTTAATTTAAAAAAAAAACAAAATAATATAAAACAAGTCCGTCATACTACTCGTAAAATTAGTCCCGCGGTGTTTCTCGCGAATAAAATAAGTGTATTTGTTGATTTACTATTCAGGTTTGGATATAGCTCAGTTTGCAGCGCATACCCAGAATATTGAGGCCAGTGCTTATGGTCAGATCACTCATATCGTTTATGTTATTATACATTATCTTAAAAAAAAACTAATTTCTCAGATTGCATCCTTTCTTTGGGCCCAAAGAACCTGTCAATACCAATAACAAGAGGCCAAACAAATTTGTTATTTCGTTCAATTGCAGATTTCTATGGTCATGGTTTCTATATGATGGTGCCATTATAACATCAAGTTGTCCAACGCATAAGAACACTGCGAAGTAAGTTAAATTTAACTTGTACTCTTTGATAAAAAGCTCATTAAAAAGCAACGCGTTTCAAATGATATCATATTTTCCCTTCAAATAAGGTCCAGGAATCGTGATAATTCACTTCTACTTAAAGCACAATTTCAACTCACGTTTGTACAATAATACAGTCATCAAGTATGCTAATTTAGTAATACCGGCTTCGCTTACACAGCGACACTTATTGCGACAGTAATGTGACACAAAAGTTGCTTGAATGTCTACGATATTTACTTTGTTTCTGTGTTTCTCATAAATGTCTCACTTTCGGACACTGGTGCTCATTACTTATGCTTGGTATAGTCCACATACTGCACAGTGTATGAGAAGTGACTTGCAGGTCAGCAAAAAAAACATACATAAAATCATATATTTATTTGTAAAAGATAAATAAAACAAGATTTTTACAAATAGAAATGAAAGCATTTGCGAGGAAAATAAACTATATACATAGGTAAATCTAAATATAATAAATTATAAATCACGAATGTGATGCAAGACACAATACCTGCGGAACAAAAATAAAGAACGGTCAAAAACCTTTTTGAAATGAATTCTTATGTCTGTGGCACGTTAATTAATAGGGTCGTTAATAAAATGCTTTGAATGGCAACCTGGAAATCAAATATTTGTGTACCATTTTGTATTATTGTTTGTCCTTATTGTGAGTTCCAATTTATATCGAGTAGGTTGGAGAAGTAGTTGGTCAAAGGAATGCTGTTAAAATGAGTATATGCTATAGATCAATCACAGGCACTAATAAATAGGTACTGAATATTCCTCTAAGCTTTTAATACATTCGATGTTCGAGCATTACCCTACATCAACATCTTGAAACAAGTTAGTCAGAGAGCAATCGAACTAGCTAGCTTATGGACCAGTCAGATGGAATATGATGATCATCAAAAAAAAGAGGTCAATCCTAAGAAACTATCTGATAGTCCTTTTCACACCTTTCTAGCAGTATATTAAAACTTTTTGCCAGATTGCTATTCTTGTATTTCATATACACGTGTATCTCAGGATTGATCACACAACTTTAGTGGCGGCAAAGTTTCGCACATCGTGGAACTGCGGTATTGTGGTCATAAATATGAAACGCCAAGTGTCATATTTAAGTACCATCGTTTGGGCATCACCGGACGACATGACCTATATAACTGACGTTACGAAGACAGAACTAGTTACTGTTTTCTCAGGAAATGGGTCCGGTGTGCTGGTTGTCAATGGTGACAGTGATATACGATTTTATGCCTTACCGTTTTGTCATAAGATGTTGTTTGTGTATAAAAATACAGAAACTAATTAATTTGGGTTCAAGAAAGATGAAAGTAAATGTACCCACGACTTACGTGATTAAATATATTTGAACTGAACGTTTTACATAAAGTTATTGAGTATTCAAAAGCATAAATTTTTCAGTTAAAAATTGAAAATAAAATGCACAAACGACTTATCAGCAAATTCTGTCTGATTTATTTGAATTCTCAAAGCTTCGATTCTTAACAGATATTACAGTCACATAGAGATCTGATAGGATCCTTTAAGGCATATTTATTTCAACTTAGCAAACCCGCGCAACGATAGATTCTAGTAAGTAAAGGCAGTACTAGGAATAGTCTAACCCACTTCCTAAATTTACATCGAGGGGACATTGACTAATTACTCCTTAGTCATGGCTGCAGCAACACAGTCCGTATAGAAAATATACGTAGCAAAAGAAAATTCCAATCGTACAATCAGCAACAAAAGCCGTGGTGTGTAGTTCTTAATAACTTGTTTAAAAATTATACTGTTAATATTATAAGCTGTAAGATTTGTCGTTTTAAACCTTTCTTTTATATTTTTTATCGTTTAAACTAAAACCAACGTTATAATATCTAAAGATGCATTATTCAGATAAGCTACTAAATTGACTTTATGCAGTCATCAACTAGTAATTAATGTGATATTAGCGTTGATTACACTAGAGTAATAATCGTTCGGATCGCAACTGAACGATAGAAACGTTTTTAGTCTGTTTTATTGAACATTTCCGACAACACACGAAAACGATTCTGTTTCGCAAACAATTTGTGTTTTATTCATTAAATGAAATGACAAAAGGATCTGCAATTACGTACGGTTTGTAATTAATTTTCACCGACGGCTCCTGTGTCTTTCCGGACGCGGCTTGTATGTTGTGTATGTACGCCAAAACTCCACTTTGAACTTATTACAAACATACATTTGACTTACCTTGAGGTTGTTTGATCTTTGTTAAGCGTACAACAATGTTTCACAACACAAGAAACAACCTTTACAATTTTCACTTGTAGTCGTTATTTACATTGTCACAAAACAATGTAACAAAAATAGGTTTAGGAGAGTCAAACCGCAGCACAAAAGGCATAGCTATTATGCAGTCATATGTGATAGTTATCTGCGATTGTTGTGATAAGTCGACACGCTATGGTACGCTGTGGTTGTGTTTACAGACGCGAGTGTGCTATAGCTAGCTGTACTACTGTACAGTACCACGCGGCTCACCTACGTATAGCGGTGTTTTCAGCAAGCGTCGTAGCTGTAAGCCAGTCGCGTTCCGCATGCCCGTCAGAACCCACGCTTCACGCGCGCCCTGACTCGCTACGAGCTACGACGCCGTAGCACGTCCCGGTCACTCGTAGACCCAACCGACTCGAATACCGACACGGTAAAAAATACAGTAATTAAGGTTTCCAAATATATTTTGCTGTAGTTTTAAAGTGAATTTAAGTATCACGATTTTTTAAACTTGTGTGTGAAGTAAATGACTTCGTGATTATGTTTTAGTGTTAAATGTTTAAGTAAATACAAAATTGGATGGACTCGATGTATGTGATAAATGTGATTTAGTGTACATAAATATGTTCGTGTGAGTGTAGCTATAACTTTGAACATTGGTGAGTTTGTCTCTGTGTAGTACATGTAAATACTACACTTTATATGCTTTAAAGTATTTTAAAATTAACAAAATAAGTTGTATAGGTTGTACCTTGTAGATAGAGTATAGGGTGAACAATATTATGGTAATTATCGCAGACGTTGATATCATAAAGATTTGTATCTAAACAGTAATACATTATGTGTAATTTAGGCAAATTTATCAACGCCACAGCTCTTAGATTACCTAAGCCCAAGAGAAAATAACTGCCTTCTATAACGCTTGTGTTTACACATCTAATTAACATTATATTGCTACTTGGAAACGTTAGCAGGTGTGATATATTATTAAATCTATGCTGTTTGTATTATATGTTATATTGATGACAAACTTTATATAAACACACCAAAAATATTTAACCCAGTACCACGTCATTAGTGTAAAATGATAAATTGAAAACTTATTCAGCCATTTCCGATCATCAAAGCACTGGAAAGACATGAATAATTAATGTATAATTAATTACACCCATAATGTTCCGGGCATAATTTAATTTTGTTCACCAAAATAATATCGGTTAGATTAAAGAAGTTTGCCCAATATATCAATTTATCTTCTAAGTTTACTTTTGTTTTTTTCTTATAATATCAAGTAAGAAAACGATCCATCAAAGCTCGATGGGTTAATTCATATACTTAAAGGATAATATTTTATGAAGTAATCATGACTCTATATATATTCTGAATATATTTGTTCATTCTCTTTTGAGGAGTCTTCGATTCCAAGTTAGCGCACGCCTTATAATCGCTTACATTACACAAAAGTATTTGTTTGGTTTCCAAAAACTCTGTTCAACTTTATGTTTAATAATTATTCATTCTAAAACGTGAAATTTACCGGACCAAAGCTTAACAGTATGATGGAAGATGTTAATTAAGAATTACAGTCCCAAAAACCGCCGTTTTCTCGCAATTTTATTAATCTAATCATTAATTAAGGTAACGAAATCATTTTCAACATTATCTTCATAACAGGGGAGAGGGATTTATGTTTAATATCACGTGCGCGGCAGATCGTGTAATCATCACACTAAAACTTTGTGTTGCCACGGTAACGGGCAGGACGTCGGAATTGTCCGATAACTCAGAGGTATTCATATCTAATATTGAACACCATTAGTTCAGATTTGGCGGAATTAGTGGCAAATTGCCCACCATTTAAATGCCTGATTGAGTAAACAAGCAGTGATCGACGTTTTCGGGCTTGAGGTTAAGTTAATGGAGTTAGTACAGAAAGAGGATGCAAAAGGCAACGGGAAGCTGAAATGGGTCGAGTTTGGGGTCGATTGAACTCGCATTACTGTATATCCGAGAGTAAAGTAAGAGGTAGGTCGGAAAAGTTTTGGAGACAGGGATTCCATCTAACTGTAAGTAGACCGAAATGTAGGCATGTATATGTATGTATGGAATGTTCGCTTTTCATTCCCTCCCCCTGACAATCTGAGAGTCTGCCGGATATTTGGCAACCTGAGCGAACGAATGAGCGTGTTCATACGTACCAATACCACTTATGTAAGTCATACAACAATAAAATGGAGTTATAAAAGTTTATCGCGTCACGTGTTCGGTTATAGTTGGGCGACGCTTAGTACACTGTCTAAATAAGGAAAAGAAAACATTCTATGCAAATCAATTAAAACTTTAAAGCGAAATAGAATATATTCGTTTAAACTGTTTAAAGTAATGAAAAACTTAGAGTATAATAAGTCCATACCTAACCTATAAAAATTAGAGGCCTAAAAACAGCGAATAATTAAGAAATGTTCTTATACCTGTAGTACGTACATGAATAGGACATTGTAACCAAACAAAGGAAATTGCTTTTATACCACTTATATTTTGTCGTGCACATCGTTCGATAGATCAAACATTATGTGCGGTTGGTAAAACATCCACGTTATAAGTTAATACATAGTCGGGGTACATCGCACCCCTCAAAAATCGATAAAAGGTATTCCAGTGATTCCTTCCTTATTTCTTTAGCACACATGGCTTAGAAAAAGTCGAGTCATTGACAATCGAACCTTACTGAATTGATGTGAACGTTATGAGGAGTGTCAATACCCAAACCTATAAAACCATTGATAGGATAGAAATAGCATTGAAGGATCCCAAATGTGACCAAAACTTTCTACAGCTTACACTCTCCTATGTTTACCGTTATTTTTTCTTTCTCCAGAGTCATCGCGAAAATGGTGTGAAATTTTGATAAAATGGGGTGAAACCAATGTTTCTCCCAGTACTGTATGAAAGCAATTTAGGTAAAGGGCCGGAGTAACCACGTTGATATTTTCCGGTCGTACTTCCATTTCCCAGGACTGCTCTATTAGGCGTACAAAAGCTATCAATTTAATTTATTGTGTTACGTTCTTTTCGTATTGTAACGGTTTCGCGAAAAAGATTTACGACTTCACGTGTAAATTCAAAACACGTGGCCTTTTCAATGGAGCGACCATTATGTGACAATGTACCTCAAAGTTAAATATTATAGAATAGGACGATGCTTTTAAAATATCATTTCGTGCTCTTCACTTAACTTTATTGAATTGATCTTCAAAGTCGTACAATGTAGGGTGAAATTAAGTTACAGAAAGCTCGGTCTAGTGGTGGAAAATCAAGTTTAGATTATCGATATTTCTGTTTTAGACCACCGGTCTGTAATGGAAAAAATGAATAAGTGAGTAGGTGAAGGACGTTGTGTTCCCCAGTGACATTCAAATCGCTTCACTTAGATATGGACCCATCCTAATTTGCATCGTAATCTTTATTCACTAAGCGGCAACTGAGCACCCTTTGTACTTTTGTGACGGGTTCCCGACCTCGTTGATGACTCATCTTATACTATTGAATATAAACAAATTTCTTTAAGATTTTTACGATCGTACAAATAACAAGATCACAATAACGTAACATGAAAGGAATCCGTGTTATTGTGTTATCGCTATATAAATTTAAGAAAGGCCTTGTGGATTGGGAGCACGGACGCAATTCGTTTCAAAATCTCGGCTTGTGAAGGCGAGTAAAGGTGAAGAAAGCTGGATCACGCTCCTGATATTGTAGTTTTAGTACTGTCATTATTATAGATATCACAAAATAGATCTTTCCGAGAACATCGCCGTAAATCTCTTTAGTTTATTTACACGTCGATAACATCTGTATTCTTTTATTTCGGCGAGTATTCAAGGTTATTGTAGTATTTAAGAAAGTTAAGTTTTGTCTTTTATTTCATTATAATTGACTTAAATGGCATTCGCCTCAGGCGTCGTTTTAATTAATTGAAAGCATGTCGCAAGTGAATTTTAGCAAGCACCTACACCATTACGAACAAAAATGTTTAAAGGTAAACGAGTCCCGAATGTCGCAAATCATAGCAACTCACTCTAGATATAAATTTGCAAGGTAACGGCTGAT
This sequence comes from Trichoplusia ni, assembly GCF_003590095.1. NCBI lineage: Eukaryota > Metazoa > Arthropoda > Insecta > Lepidoptera > Noctuidae > Trichoplusia > Trichoplusia ni. Next base: position 12,452,926 of record NC_039483.1, read on the forward strand.
GAAGGTCTGACAATGGTTCTTCTGTGTCGAAAATTAATGTTGGTAAAAGTTTAAAATGCCTATACATTGAATATAATACGCGTGATACGTGATAAACTGTACCGGCTCATAATTTATATTAATGTGCGCCGCTTAATTAATTATCGACAGTTTTTACAACAATATCCTGCTGTAATATATGTATGTATATTCATTGTAATAAAATTAAATGAAGTGTTCTATTTAACTTCATGCGATAATGCGTTCATTTTCAACTTGATAAATTACTATTAGTGCTTCTTTTGTTTACATTACACATTGCTGTCGGAACTTCCCCGGTATTTTAAGAGCATTTTCGGCCTGGTTCTTAATTACAAGATGTGAATGGACTCTTTGGCAAGTTTATCATATGTGAATTATACCTATATATGGTACACAAAAATAACGTTCACAAACAATTAAAGCGGTGAACAGCCTCTTCACAAAATGCACAGTCAAATTTGTTTAGATTCTACTTTTAATGTTGGAGTATTTACGTAAACACGTGTTGTCGACTCGAATTCTGAGGGTTTTACAACTCTAGCCGCCGGTACAGATATTTGCCGAGATTTGCTTATAAATACCTACTTAACGAAGTTCACTGACGAATGACGAGCAACTTCACGGCTAGACGCCCAAAACTCAATTGTAAGTTAAGAGATTACTTAGTTAATGCTTTAACTAAATGTTTGCTTTTATACGAATTACTTGAGTAAATCAGTTACTCTAGTTTTTAGTTTAGAGTTCGGCTTAAAACTCGCTCAGACTTGGAGTAAATATATGTCGAGTACACAAATATTTTGATAATTTACAAGTTATTGGCGATTGGATTGACCGCACATCAGTCAGGAGAGTTTTCTTAACATCACCTTTAAACCAGAGCACTAAAGTTCAATTTTGTAATTACTTCTAACTCGAGTAAAGAGGGTCCTCCGAGCCCGTTGTCAAACTATAATGAATTGAACAAATTGCTTCCATACCGCCTAATAACATTTTGAATAATAACGTGAATCAATTAAATTATTTGCGAAGGTCACCCGGTCATTAACTATCGCATCATTGGGGATGTTCCATTAATACGCTGTTAATTTTAATAATGATTCCAAAGGGGTTTCTGTCTGGACATTTGACCTTAATTTTTAGTGAAAAGTTATGTTATTGGTTAGTAGTCAGACCCATAAATTTTTAATGACACTTTTTAGTTTAATTAGATTGAGCCCAAAATACAGTCCCATGTCAATAATTTAGGTAAAATTACATTACGAGAAATTAGTTTTTAGGAAAATACCTAATAAAATTTTACGCTTGAGTAATGAAACTGAATACCTATCTATTTATTTCATTACCTAAAAATGAAACCGATAGATGCTACAGTTTAATATACTTTGTAAATATAAGACTTTTTTTAGAGATATTATGTTACCCTTTGACGTCCATTTTGGTTCCTTTACGATGTTTTCCTTTGATTTTTAAAGATTGCGATAAATTGGATACACGCTATACATTTCTATACATATGCTCGGTATACCGTTTAAACGATGATGATTTGATTTTCTAAATGTTCAAGGTTTTGAACAAATATTATGAAGATGGAAATCGAGTGTGAAAGCCATAATAATTATACCTAATGATATTTGATACAAAAACTTGATAACTTTAATTCCACCACTAAAACTTGCGTTTGCTATGCAAGCAAGGTTATAGGTGTTGTATAGTCAGCGACAAAAGTCGATAAACAAACGCAGATTTGTAAACTGCCGAAAATGTTCAAAACATCTGTAATATCGCATTCAGCAAGCTTTCAGTAGAATTCCGGTGTTTAAGCTATTTTACTTCCCAGTCATAACACTAGGTATTAAATCGCGTAAAGGAAAGTTGTGAATAAAACAGTGTTCAGATTTACAATGTGTAGAAGTTTGTCGCCGATTGTACTGGATAAAGATAGAGTTATAAACATAGAATCGCGTTAGTCTTTCCTCAGCTGTTTATTGCTGAGTAATAAAGCCATAATTTACAGATAGCGCAGTCAAATTATATGCTGTATACACGAATTCTTTTTTATATTTTAAAGCATGTCGAAATGTAAATAGTGCGATTAAACTCCTTAATGTGAGAGTAGTTTTAAAAAAAAAGGAAGATCTGGCCTCTCATCGTTGCTAAAATAGGTTCACCAGTTATTGGTGGCCGCATCGAAAACCCGATCAAATAACCGTTTTAATCAGTTACAAAGAAGTTTTGCCTTAGTTTTAAACTTAAATGCAATAAATCTACTCTTGTTGCTACCAATTACAGAGTTGTAAACTGTATTACAATTCCAAGGATGCGGTAACATCTACGTCTCTAACTTATACATAGTTTCAGTTGGGAACTTCCCATATTGATATATGTGGTATACACACGCGAACTTTGTCTTAGTGGCTAATTCGGTGGCTTGTATGATTGAGATATCTATAGATGCAAATTTCTTTGATGGTGGTAATAGAGAAATTGTTCCCATTTTTAGGTCTGTCAAAACATTTTAAGGGCTTTAATAATTAATAACTTTGAGTTTACTAATTCAGCATAGCTTTTGATTCCGTCTAAAACATCTTAGCGCTTTTTTACCCCTACGCAAAAAGAGGTTTGTTATAAATTTCACGTGTTTGGTTTGTCTGGCATTAAAGGTTCTCACAAAAGCTATTACAAAATTGGTAATTTGATAAATATACGAACTAGCCAGTCATCTTTATACCTCTGCCTGGTAACTTATTATGAAGTATTTAACGCACCTATAAAACACCATACAAAAATCCCGCCTCTAATTTATATTTACGACCGACTTCATTCGAGCGCGCGATATAACATAAGTTGGCTAATGTATACTAGCAACAACTTCAAAACATCATTTCATATGTTTCAGGCGGTATTAAAAGGAACTCCAAAGTTGTTTAATCTGTTTGCGAGCCAGAATGGATACATAATGCAATTACTGGGTTAATGGAATTAATTCGGGGAACATTAACGAACGTCATTTGATAAAGTGTAGGATAGGAGGGCTCAATCTGAATTTAACTTGAGCACTTAAGTATTCTTTTGATTTGAACTTTTTTCTTTAATTTAATTACAGTGTTGTGACTTGGAATCGATTCTTATCGTGTAGGTAGGCGTATGAATTAAAGATGTTATAAAGATTATTACGATTGTTCTCATTAATACGCCGATGAAAATTTCGTGACAAATATTAGTATTTTTTGGTGTAAGAGTTGCTAATCTTTTTCTTTAGTCTTTTTGTTCAGATCCCTCAGTTTTGCGGGTCCAACTAGATCTTGATCTTGTTATCTTGTATCTATTAAAATCATATTAAGGGATTTATCATGGTAGCAAAACAAACTGATTTTATCGATACAAACAGTTGTAAAAACAATATATCTCCGAAAAATAAAAGGGGACAAGAACCGTTTAAAAAAGTCGTCTAGCACTGCGTATTAATTATTCATTCGGCATTGGTGTACATTTTTTAGGAAATAAATAGGTGGGTTGTACGTCTGTAAGTATCAAAATTTTATTATATGTATAACAAAACTTTTTTAAACATCTGTCATAATCACAGACACGTGTTCGCCTAAAACTCTATTCGGTGTTGAAACTTTAGTACAGATTGTCGTTATTAATTTATCGAACGTGTTGCGCGACCATCGTTAAAGTCCATTGTTTTTCACGATGAAAAAATACCAATTTTAATCGGCGTCGATCCACTATTTGTTTTCATGTGTATATGTATGTCATGTGTAAGACCTACCTACCTAGCAAAAGAAATAAAGTTTAGATGAAACTATAAATAATATTGAGTATTGTGTATTGCAACTTATGAAATGGATAAGAAAATGTTTCAATTTTCAAGAATTGGTCAAAGTTTCAGACCAATTCTTGGATACATAATTTGAATCTCCGGAACGGCTCCAACGATTTTCATGAAATTTAGCATAAAGGAGCTTTTCATTTTCAGAAAATTTTATATTGTTTTATTCTCGTGTTCAATAATCAACTATATCTTTAACAAACTAAAACATAAACGATTCTTTTTATTGGAAGAAAATAATTAAAACGGTTTATTTTTGGTAGTCTTAATATTGCTAAAAACAATGTTGTTATTCACCTCATCAGTTCAATACACCCCGAATCACTGTACCATTTTCGATATAATTTCGAATATCATTATGAGAACACACAATTAATAACTTTAACAGCGGTCATAAATGAGCCAAACTTAATGTAATGTATCGGAAATACGTTATACCGTGCAGAAAGCGAGAGCACACGGATTAAAAATATTGATTTAGTAATTTTTGCATAATCTGCCTCATCGGAAATGGGTATTATGCTTATATGACATTAATTTTTTTCTAACATAATTGTTGTGACATGGTTGGCATGGCGAACTTTGTTCCACTTTAGAGGCAGCATGTACCTACCGCCTGCTCTCCTGGTACTAACCTCTTGCTGCTACGTCCTCGGTATTAAAAAAACAACTATAAAGTGCCTTGGGTAAAGCGTTATAAACACTTTTCCATATTTCTAAGGTATAACATTCTCGTGTATGTAATTGAACTTCTCCGAAACGGCTCGACCGATTTTCATGAAATTTGGTATCGGGTAGATTTGAGAATGGGACATCTATTTTTTTACCTTTTTTTATTCCCTGGGATTCAGTTGTACGGCAAAATAACGTTCGCTTCGATTGCTTGGAGCTACTTTTCCTATAAAAGTGGCTTAACATTTACGCAAACATACATATTTTGGTGCAGTCGTTCGAGAGTAATGAGCGTACATATGTAAATATGTACATATTTGAGAGTCCGTGTTAACGCTTGCTTCGACATCTTTCACAACACTCATACAATACCTACATACATGTTACTACATAAATATGAACCCAGATTGTTTGCATAACAAAATACGAAAGTATTTCATGCCTTACTGGTCTCCTTTCATTGACCATGAACTATCGGAACGACATTGATGAAGTGACAACCGTTCACTACAATACCTGTTTCTGAGCGCCTACTTTCAATAAAACTTATCCTGCTGAAGCGAGACAGCACTACGCACAATATATAGTGCTCTCATTTTCACAATGAAAACCGTCCTACTATATAAGTATTGTAGTGCAACTACTAATTAAGTTACTCAATAAAGTTTAGCATTGAACCATTAACATTAAAAAAGCTTTTAATTTTCACTTATTGTAAGTTTTATTAGTCGTAAACGCGAGTATTACGAAAATAAATAAATACAGCGTGTTTACGTTGTGTTACGTTTTATTACGTAAAAATCATCTAAGATTTTTACGTAATAAAAATATATTTTCCAGTTAATAAAAATCAAGTAGTTTTTTATTACCTACTTATGAAAAAATGTAGTTTGCGATTTATTATAATTATAGTCTTAAAACTTGTTGACATCTCACGAAATACTTATGGACCAACTAGAAATTGCTCGCGGATTCGCCCGCATGGACGTCGAATATCTGTTTTATAATTTATTAATCTAGGAAAAAATATTCCACATCTCAGGGTTTAATCTATCTTTGTGCCAATTCTGTAAAAATCCTGTTAGTTATTTTAACTTGATATGATGGTAAACACTTTTGGGAGAGGCCTACGTTCAGCAGTGGACGGCGATAGGCTGAGATGATGATGATGATGATGGTAAAGGCAGGCACATCCATAATTCTTCACTCTTATCCACTTTGATAATTTAGTAGTATTTCGACTTTTTTAAACTTACACTGGGTCCTTCTTACTAACTTTATTTACATCATTATTTATTTCTACGTCACTGGTCTCTTGGAGTAAGTGATAACAGTGTTGTTATTCTTGTAAAGATATCTTGAGTTCTAGGAATCGGCTTGATGCAGTCACGCGATTAATTTTCTGCTCGATGAGGCGAAATGCCCCTGTGTCATACTAACAACGACGATGGTATACTTGAAGATAATTTGTTTTCTTACGATAACAATGCTGTTTTATTGACTAGTGTTAAATAGTTTTTATTATCTGTTGACGTTATCCTGCAACAAAGTAAAATAATATTTGTAGATATTACAGAAGCATTTGTATAGATAGTAAAATAATTAAATATGAAAAGAACTCAAGTTAGCAGACACAGTAGCGTCAATGTTTTGAGAACGAAAAATAAGTGCAAGAAAATATTAACTCTTAAACTTACTTCGATTTCCTTCAAAGGCAAGCGATTGAAGAGAAGTTTGATTTTTATCCAATATAGTCACGTGACTTGTCTATAACAGTTAACCGTGACAGAACCTATTAATAAAAATATTTCTGAAAAAATCTAACATGATCTGGCAATTAAAGTGGTTTGAATGTGTTGACTTCTGTAAAAAGTTAAACCAGTTGCTCGCCATTAGCGAAACTGCACATCTCAACGAAAATATTCAATGAGGTTCGCCTAACAGTGGCCTATTATAATACTAAAGCAGTATATCATAGGGGATGTAGGTAGGTCAAACTCCGTGTTTGAGTTCTGAATTATTAGATACCTATACAGTAGCAATCAACATAGACATAACAAGTACCGTAAACTTATGTTGCACGTAGGATGTAACTACGTAAATATATTTGGGTAGATATTTTATCAGTTGCTTCCAAATGCTAATACTGAGTAATCACTCAAGTGATTTGAACTAACAAGTCAAGGTCACGTCACTGCTGGAAAAGGAAAGTCGTTGTCATTCCCATCCATGTTTGAAGTTTTCTAATCGCTTTCCATTCTAGTGAAATGTAATCCTGTTTAGACCTTCGGTGCTATTGCTATACAACGACCTGATGCCGAACAATCAAGGCGGTTTAGGTCTAGTCTGACAGTACCTGCTTTCTCCTCTGAGGAAGTATCTGTCCAAGAGGAATGCCTCGCCAAACCAAAGCAAAAAGATGTTCGATTGATCTTCCTGTCAAATCGATTCAATCTTCAGAAAACCGAGTATAATAAATTTCACTTTGTGAAAGCAATATAAAGGGAACTAAATCGTCTTCGTTCGAAGTCAATAAAATATATCCTTACGAGTATAATAGAACATTCGCTGGATGTTAAAAGCATATTCGAGTAACTTAATGATCATTAATAACTTTACACCGCATACTATTAAAGTTTGTGTTTAAACTTTTAACACGCAACAATCATTAAGGTCTATGCATAATTTCTATCGGTACCTACTTACTTACTACATACTTTATTGAGGCTATGAAAAGAAAATTAGGTCCAGAACAGTGTTTTTTTTAAAGATATTGTAACGTTAAAGTTACAAATTATTTGGAGAAAAGTAATGATATACAGTAAATGGACAACGAAAAATGCGACTCAAATTAGATTTATGTAATTGGGTTATAAGGGATTTCATAGCGGAGTTCCAATAAATATGTAAACGGGTCGAAACGACGATAGACCCAATTAGCTAACAAGGAAAGTTATAGAATTACTGAAAAAATACAAATACTGAATGAAGTAAGAATATCTATGGAATTGTTGGAAATAAAACTTTTTATGTAGCCTTTTGTTACTGGCAATTTTTAAATTTAAACATGCGTGACGTGTTAAATACAGGCTGCTGTTCTTTCGCTGGTTAAGAATCTGCGGTGGACCTCCACTTTCTTTTATTATATGCCATTCTAGTAGTCCTACCTTTTTATGTCGGAACGTTCAGTATTAAATAACCACATACTTATGCATGAGTGCTTTTACGACTGCACTGATCGACGAGAGGTTGAGGTCACCACAAACCCGCTAGGCGCGTCGTGACGTAGATTCAATTCCTAAACACGAATGATTGTTCTGAGCCTGAATGTTTTTGTGCATGTCAATGTATTTTTTTTAAATTACGAATAATAATTCTGTCGTATCTTTTCTTCCTTCCTGAAATTAATCGAAGTAACGTCAGCAAATTAATTGTATCTTTCGTTTGCTGACACATAGCCATTAGCGATGAGTATCTTTCGGGTTGATATGTAACTTACAAGTAGGTATATAATGTGGCTTTCTATTCCACAACGCAATTCGAAAATCGGTTCAGTGGTTCCTGGTATAACGCAATACAAATTTCCCCTGTATAATATCAGTATCAGTTTATGGTTTTATAGTAACTTCTGTAAGGATAATTCCTACTTCTTTGATCAGTTTGACTCTCCCCGCCGCATCAGCTCATGACTAAGGGCTCCGGTTTTGTAAGAAACTAGCCGGACAATCCTGATAAATACGCATTTGTAAACCGTTGCTAAGAAACAGTTTATCTTATTCATTTCACAATAAAATCCAGCTTCCAAATTGCAGTAATTACTTATTTAATCAACCTTCTGTCTGTTCGACTATCCGTACCTCGCTAGCTCGCAAATGGGAATAGATTTCTAATTACGTTGGTACTTGTATATTCGTGAATAGCGTAGGCAGATCTGTCGAAGGCACACTCGTATTCGCCGATAACGTAATTTGATCCTACTGAGTCCTGATCAGCCTAGGCTCTTATAGGACTATCCTTTAGAACTGATATCGAAACTACGAAAATAGATTGAGGTTTTGTATTGTTTGCGTAAATGAAAAGTCAAATATAGCGCTGAAACGTATGTTGATGTGTTCGTCTACCTATCTATACTAATACCAGCCTATAAACGTTTCTCTGCTGGGCACAGGCCTCTTTCCATATAGGAAAGGATTTCAGAACCTAAAGTAGTTATAAAAACCTATTCTTTATAAAGAATCGCTAGGTTATAAACTAGTTGTGTACACATTTCTGCCAAATACGTTAAATGGTTTTTGCGTAAAAGAGTAACAAACATCCATTCATCCATACTAAAAACTTTCGCGTTTATTTGTGTGAAGTACTATATCGATTGTTAGGGTAGTGTATAATCTTATTAATTGTAAATATACTTTGCATAATACACATAACAATCCAAATTGACTAAGGACTTTAATGTCAAATTTTTGTCAAACTTTTTGGTGTGAAATACTCTGTCATTTATCATTCATAACCTACGGACGTCGGACGTCCAATCGTAGCGTACTGTTTTATGCGTTGTAACATCCATTAAAAGTTAAGCTTTTAATCCTTCATCGTTTGTTTATGCTACATATAGGTCAATGATCCTGTCCAGAGTAGCCATTACTTTTAATGTAGACTGCTCACCAGTGACACATAAAGACTTAATTACGGACCTAATAAATATGTATAGGTACAGTCAAATTACTGGCTGTCGTAACGTCATAAAATATGTTTTGTAAAAAGAAGTTGATATTATACGGTTAGCAACAAAGGTCCATGAACAATCACATTTATGCAAACGACCAATATTCGTGTTTAGAAAGTTTTTTTTCCGATATTTCAACTACTTTCTGTCCCAGTCCCAATCGTCCCAGACGAAACCCTGTAACTGAGGCACAGCTGTCTGTCCGTGTGTCAAGCAATGGTATCTCATGAACCATGATAGGTAGTCAGTTGGAATTTTTACAGATGATTAATTTCTGCAGCCACTGCAAAAATAAAGATCAAGTCATTAATTGAGGGATGAGAAACGTTGACTGCATTTTTTTTCTTATTTGTCTCGCCCTTGACCGTTTTTTTCTTTGACTCTTTTATTTCTGTAATATCTATACAGTTTCTAAAGCATGACGGCATTACATGACGAAGAGCAACATCCTCTTTGCACACCTTACAACAGACCTATATTTTTAGTTGGAGGCAGGCCATCAGTTCGAATAACTAGCCTATATTACCATTGTATCGAGAAACAGTATCATCACATTTGACTATAAACCTGTATTGATTGAGACGTTCCATAAACAAAGCTTGTATAAATGGGTCTAAGGGATTATTATAATCCTCTCGAAGAGCTTTAGTTTACAGCTCTAAGGATTGATTAAATTCATACAAAGCGACTGTATGCAGAACTTACCGAACGCTGGGATTTGGTGATAGGGACAACTGAAGGTATACTTATATATTGCAAAACCACTTACTTATTTATTGATTGACACACTAACGACTTATTCACTACCTCATTACATTAAATATTAGAATTAAACAGCGATGCGGTGAATTCGTCACTTATAGGCGTGCACAGCACTTGCATAAACATTAATAAAAACAAAATAAAATGATTAAAATAAATTAAATTGCAAATATGAAAACCATTGATTGAATTGCAATAGGAAAATAATTATAAATTAAAGTAACATAAAAAAAATTAGGACGTAATACATAATTCCCATAAAACGACTTACGACACTTACGACTTAATTTTATATATAAAATTCTATTGTACGCATGTTTATGTACATCCCGTAAACGGCTGGACAGATTTGAATGATTTTTTTCGTAAACGTTTGGTTGGTTGCCCTGATGGTTCAGATTCACAAATCGGCCTACAGAATGAAGTTCGATAGATTATCTTTCATAATGGTTATGAAAAAAGGCTTGTATACTAAATTATACTACTATGGCTATATAGTTTCGCAATTTAGTTCTTCATATTACTCCAATTTTAATGTTTCTTTAATTTGTATGACCGTGGTATGAATTAAAGGAGGGATCAAGATCACTTAAAGTTTTGCATTTTTTTTGCATAAATTAAAATAAAGTTATTTGCTTCAAAATGTAGAGTTCTATTAACTTGGACGAATTTATAACAATCAAAAAAACTTTAAACATTCGATTGCTTCTTGGTGTGCACTCAACTAAGATTTATTACAAATTAATTACCAAGTGCCTTGCACGCAAACATTAACGATTTCATATCTTTTCCATTTAAAGCTGTTATCGCGACTCATAATCATTTCATTATGAACAGAGTCTATCCATGTATGAGAGAGTTATGAATGTTTGTACCTACAATATATTTCAGACTGAAATCATCTGTTGTACGTATACAAGATGAATAGTCTAAGAAAAAAGGATTTCCATACAGTGAAAACCATTAAAAACAAATATCAAAATTAAATGAATAAGAACGAATATCAAAATGACCGTACCAACTTATTATGATTTTAATTATTAGTTTTTACGTGTATAGAAGCAACTCAATACAACGTCTGTGGAAAATTGAACTGTCTACAGCTATACAGTTTCGTGAAGTCAGCTTCAAGGTGCATGTGATACAATATCCGTGTATCTCAGTGTATGTGAGTCCATCCGTGTCAGACGGACGGACAGAAGACAAGAATAATAAAGTTGCTTTTTGACCCTGAGGCTAAGGAACCGAAAAAATGGGGGATTCATATTTTCGATGACGCTTTTATTATAGCAGCAGTTACGTTTGTACTCACCTTTCTGATTACTTTGTAAGGACAATGTTTCCAGTATGTGACTACGTATTAATGTCATATGCTCGATACAATATGTTCGCCATCAAACTCGGTACTATCCACATTAATCCAGTAAGAGCAGTTTGTTATTATCAGATCGCGGGCTGCAGCCATCTTCAAAACGTAATACTCTAATCGCCTTACACGGAATTGTTAGAACGGTAGAGGTGGTCTATCTATGGTTTTAGTCAAGTCATCAAAATATTTTTTAGGACATACCATAGAAACTAGTTCAAAATTATGCAGTTTCTTTCTGGTTCTTCTCCACAAGAATTACACTTTGGAATTTGGAACCGCGCAACTAGATTCATCATTGTAACATTTTGAAAGTGCCTGAAAAACGGCCTACTTGAAATAAAATCTTTTGATTTTGATTTAAAAAGAAATGTGTATATTCTAGAACGTTAATTAAATCCGTGTAGGTAGGTAGTTATAACATCTCCACACATTTGTAAGAATGAATTTCAATTTCTCTTAATTACGCCTCTATCCTCACAAATAGGTTTATCTCGGCTTTATCGATTTCATGTATAATTGAAATTTTATAACATTTTGAAGAAAGTTCTCAATGAAAAATTCATGCGGGTAAAACCGCAGTGCACGCGTGCTGTAACCTTTGTTCGTGTATTAGAAAAAATCAATCAACCTAAAATATAGCCAATATACAAATGAGGTTTTAATAAAGTGGGGAATTATTAATTAGCATAAGTGCTTTTACAGTAATTGCTTTCGCTTACTTAAACTGTATCGAAATCAGGCTCGTATAAGCCAAGCAATTATCGATAACATTAATTTTAGAACAAGATCATTTTCTCCAGACGTGACACTCGATTAACTTTGTGTATAAGTAGTAAATGTAAATAATATTCTTATAAATATATTATAATTCTTATATATAAATAATTTTTATAAATATTATATAAATAATATTTATAAAAACGAAGTAGGCGTAGTTTTTTTCTGGCACACTCAAACTTAGAATTAGCATTTTTGCAGCGAACAAATGCCTATCCTTTGCGAGAACTGAACCCGTAAGACTTTGCCTGCAGTAGATTTGGCGTAGAAGGTTTAGGTTCTTGTAACTGTATTCAGTGTATTCTGGAATAGTTATTCGGCAAATAATGGGAAATTGAAATAATGCATTGAAATAATGGGTCTATTACGTAAATCCCATGACAATGCATCATAATGATGTGACTTGTGAATTTATAGAGTCTATGTATGTTGGTATGGTTCCACCGCTGGGCTTAGGTTTTCATGCATGCAGAGAAGGATCGATTACTACACTTTAATATTTGAGGTTTGACAAGATCTTTACAATCTTTCTTTATTCAGCGTGTCACTGGAGGACTTAATTTTTTTTTGACCGTTCCGTTCTCATTAACTTTAATATTTATGTCCCAGAGGGTATCACAAACATTCTCTCTCATACACAAAGACGACCAGACTCAGAACAAGCATTTGTTAATTAAACAAAAACGAATCAATATCATATTACTTCTATACATGTTAGTCATCGTATATTACTTTCATTTAAGCCTATTTGCTCTGTTTACTTTGAAGCAGACATAACTTTATGTTTGTTCATAAACGTTAATATCCATAAAATCGTAGACGTAATTAATAATCTTTGATTTATGGCGGGCCTAGGTCTTATTACGCCTCCAATACTAAAGTTAATACCAATATTAAACTGGTAATAAAATATTATTAATAAACAGAATACAGAGTAGAACCGTTTATCATTACGACCATTTTGTAAAAGACGAAGAGCAGTCACATTTTGTTTTTATAGATATAACTAGCTGACCCACCAAACGTTTGTTTTGCCTAATAAATTTTTTCTAGTTGTATGTATATTTTAATGCCACATTATAAAAAAAAAACAAACAATTTTGTCCAGCTACCCTTATCACTTAGGGGCATGAAATAGATGTTAGTCGATTCTCATACCTACTGAATACGCATATAAAGTTGGTAAAAATCGGTAAAGCCGTTTCGGAGGAGTACCTATGAACCGGATTTTATTACCTATGAACCATTATCTAAGTTACCAAAAACTATTCTTTATAGGTTTTTAAAAAGAAATTTAAGTTTAGTCCGAGTTGAGTCGAGTTCTATAATCTGTGCTAACGGCAGAATATTACCTACTTACATTCCAATATTACATATACTATAATTAATGTATTGAACCACGGTTTACTTATGTTTATTACTTGGCGCCGCCGCGTCAGTTCATTATTAAAGATTTCGGTTGGGTCAAAAATAGTCAGGCTATCCCAAAAACACGAGTGAATAAACCATTCTTAAATCAATAATTATGAATCATCCTCACGAATGGATGATGCATATGATGATAAAATACTATATAATATTTAATTATGTACAATCACAGACTCATATATAAAAATATTGTGATTTGTGAGTTTACTGACGCGCATTTTAATATTGTCCAACTAGTTTCACTAGACTTATAACTCTTTATTCGTACGATGACACGGCGCCGGTTGTCTACTGAGACAGACTATTACTAAGACAAAGAGTTTTAAATAATTTACAATGAAAAATGACTCTATATTATATTTTGTAATAAAATGCAAATTTTCGGGGGAAGTATAAACATGTGCACACTGATAAGATAACGTGTTTACCTAATATAAGTTATCAGGCTGTACCAAGCCATCAATTAAAGTTTTAGTTACCGGAAAAAACGAGACAGCACGCACACGCCATAGAGCGGTATCTCTCTTCCACCACTGCAATAATATTACTCCAAGAGTTAAATAAATAATAATAAATAAATAAAAAATAAGAGTTACTGGTGGTCATCATTATCCTAGCCTATTCTCAACTACGTTGGGTTGGCTTCCAGTATAACCGGATTCAGCTAAGTACTAGTGTTCCATAAGGAGCAACCGCCTATCTGACCTCCTGAACACAGTTACCTGGGCAACACGGTACCCCTTAGTTTGACTGGTTGTCAGACTTTCTAGCTTCTGACTACCTGTAACGACTGTCAAAGATGTATGAATAATAACCGGGACCCACAATTTTACGTGCCTGCCGAAACACGGAGGAACTCGTTATGACAAACCCACTACATTATGGTCACCCATCTACGGACCAACCGCGTCAAGCGTAGCTAAACCTGTGATAAATCCACTTATGCAGTAATAGCTTAGCCACGAGCTCCTCGCGAGTTATTGCTGGTACCGGTGTTATATTTTACAAGCCAGATAAACATTAAATGGTGCACCTGGGATTAAGCGATTACCATTTTATGAATATCAATAACATTTCCACGATCGTTTTGTAAATATTTAAGTTTTGTGTCGGCGTTCAATTTGAAGTGCCGTTTGAAAAATGAGAATACTGTTTTCGTTTGTTTTACTTTCTGAAGATTATCGTTGCGAATGTAAACTTGGTGTTATGTTGGTTTTTTATTGTAAAATGTGGTAAACGTTACTGTCCACATTGATAATGGCGGGATTTGGTTATGGAAATCAATACACGAGTATAATTTCACAATGAATAATTTCTAGTGAATTTTGGGTTTCGCAATGACGTTAAAAATATTATGGTTCAGCGACAGTCCTCTTTGCGGTTTATTGGCCTCCCATGAAAAACATTGACGGGTAAACATTACACCAAAAATAAATGTATTATAAGTCCTTAAATTCGTACGATTTTAAAACAAATGAATGTCACCAGTCTTATGTTCTAGTATTAGATTATTATATTCTCTTGCATAACTTGTCTTTTTATTGATACCGTTGAATGCGGTGCATGAAATACACACTGTTCGAGCTCTGGAGATTTCTATATCTCTTTGATTTCTGCAATATACTGAAAAGTAAGAAAGTTTAAAACAGATATTGCAAAAATATGACCACATGATTCAATACGTGTTTCCAATTTCAAACTCCTCCTTCAAGGTTATGTCATCGATTGGCTAACGTTTTTTTTTTCATTCATCAGTTGTACTTAAAAGTTGCGTTCTGCGTCACTAGAAATTAATTTTAGTTTGTCACAGTAGTAAACACCAACTGGAAAATTTTCTTATAATAATGAGTAATGTAAGAAGTTAACATTTTCCAGGCGTCATAAATTATTACAACGAGATAATATTAAGGCCGGCCACGTAGAGAGGTATTAGGTAAAGTAGATATAGAATAAGGGCGTTTAAAGTAAAACAAATGTTATAATATCTTGTAGCTTTTAGTAACAACAGGCCATTGTTGACTTAATTTTATTAAGGTACTAGCTGTTGCCCGCGACTTTGTCTGCGTGATATTCAAGATGTGAATTAATTTTGGAAAAAAATAAAAACCGACTTCAAGACTACACTAACAATATATACAATTGAACTAAAAAGTATAAAATAATATTTTAATTACAAGCCAAAGAACACTAAAGGAAAATCAACGAAATTATTGATACTTATGCATACTATTTACATTTTAAAATCAGTTATTTTTGAGGTCGGTGCCAAATGCGGGCAGACGCGTGAGGGCAGAAGACGCTGATGGTTGTGTTTTATGTTTGTATGTATTAGTTTATGTTTCTTTTTTGTGTTATTAATAGATAAATTATTTTATTGTCTTCTTTTCAATTATCGGTTTTTTTTTCAATTATTTATGTAATTTCTTTTTGTGTCATTAATATATTGTTTTTGTTTTGGCTGGCACCGACTCCAAAAGTAACTGATTTTAAAATGTAAATAGTATGCATAAGTATCAATAATTTCGTTGATTTTCCTTTAGTGTTCTTTGGCTTGTAATTAAAATATTATTTTATACTTTTTAGTTCAATTGTATATATTGTTAGTGTAGTCTTGAAGTCGGTTTTTATTTTTTTCCAAAATTAATTTTATTTTTCACTTTTTAGTGGAAAGTTAGTGATTTTTAGTATGGGTAGGCCTACTAAACGCGCTACCCAAATGAGTTCTTTACCCCCGTGAAACTGCCCAGAATTCCCAGTGATATTTGTTCGAAAGCCTCCACCCAGTCTGTTACCATTTCAGAGTGATGTTACATATGGAGGCCATTTTGAATAACCGAATAACTCATCAGAACAAACATCTAATTATGTTTATTTTAGTTTCATTATTGCGTTTTTTGTAAAACTTTGTAAGTGACCTTGAACATTATTTTTTTCGAAATAGTTTTTATAACCTTTGTAGTGAGTACAGGCGTGATAATATGTTGTGTGATGGCGTAAACAATGCTTAGATATGCTATAGCAACAATTGCGGTTAATCTGCTGTTATTTATTGAAGAGTTCCCCCGATTTCTACAAGATCCCATCATCAGATATTGAAATGGTGATAATGGGACCACACGGGAAGCACAAGCTTTCAAATAAAAAAAGAATCATGAAAATCGGTTCACCCAATCACAAGTTACGAGGTAACAAACATAAAAAAAAAAAAAAAATACAGTCGAATTGAGAACCTCCTCCTTTTTTTGAAGTCGGTTAAAAACTATGAAGTTTAATAATAACGATCATCGCAAAAATGTAATGCAATATTGAAAATGAAACATTTTTTTTACATTTTAAACTTCCTTTTTTATTTTTAAATTATAAGTAATCTTGAGCGGCCCAAAGACTATCAAATGTTTAAATCAAACACACATCGTTTACGATACTATCCTGGTGTCAAATATTTCACAGCTGTTTTAATGACTTTTTCTTATTTAATCCCAAAAAGAGGGGTTTATAACTTTGACATATCTGCCTGCCTGTCTGTCTGTGATATCATAGCTTCCGAACAAATTGAACTATTTTAATTTAAACGTGAATTATGTGCAAGTGTTCGTTTAGACATGTTTGACAAATCGAGCCGTTTAAAAATGGGGGGGATGCAAGTAAGAAAAAATAACAGAAGGTATAACTCAGTCTTAGCACTTCTGCTAAAAATGTTTTACTTTCGAGGGTTTTCCATTTTCTAATTGGGTGGGTTATGATTTTCGAGCACGTCTGTTCTTGGGACGGCCTACACCTGAAATTGCTAGACGTTGTTTTCTGACGATATAAAGAAGATGTCAAATTATTTTTGTGGACGGAGCTGGTGAAGTGAGAGTCAGGCTCGGTAACTGTGGATTTTACATAGTGTCATAAGATATAAGATTTTGCAAAATTGCGCCCAGATAAACGGTTTCCTGAAACACGTTTGATTGCCTTCTTAATATTAAAACTGATGATCCTCACAAACATTTGGACTATTTCTAAAATAAGAGAGGTGGAAACGTGTTATCTTGGCCCCCTGGTGTTTTGATCATGATTTGCCTTTAAATTGCTGATAAATAAATAGCGTGATAATAAAAAAACTATCAGACACCCCTTTTTTTAAATTGACAATGACAAAAATCTAAAGTATAGGATATGTGTACAACAATGCAAAATATGAACATAAAAATGACTTCATGCGCATGAGTCCTATTTACTGTACCAATTTACAAAGAAAAATTACGTATTTTATTCGTTAACCTACCTTACGATCATTGAAGTAAAATACCGTCATCTCTACTGCATAAATGGAACTTAAATAAAGACTACATGAGGTTGGTTGTGAGGTTACGCTGTCGATACCGACAACCAAAATGAATTTTCCAGACATTGTATGACGGATGTATGTGCTGATAGCTACACGCTATTATCAGACTTATTGGGGAAATTTCCAAAAATATGTTCCTAATCCTCGTCGGCTTAGCTTTGGGATCTCAGAAACTCATTTAGTCTCGTTCCTTCCCCTGTTTTTACCAGGCTACGAAAGAAGAAAATTTTAAATAATTAGAGATTACAACAAATTGTTAAAGGATTTTTTGGAAGGACCACGTGTGGTGTTACGAGAGCGGATAGAGTAATAAATGAGTATATAAGGGGAAGTTTGAAAGTGGCACCGGTTACAGAGAAACTACGTGGTAACCGGCTGTCATGGCATGGGCGTGTTATGCGGAGGAATGAAAATCATGTGGTAAGGAAGGCGTTAAGCATGGATGTGGATGGATATAGGGGAAGAGGACGACCAAAGAAACGATGGATTGATTGTGTGAAAGACGATATGGCTGTAAAGAGTGTTTCTTGTGAGATGACGGCCGATAGGAAGGTGTGGAAGAAGATGACATGTTGCGCCGACCCCAAATAAAATAATTGGGATAAGGGCAGGAGAATGATGATGACCACGTGTGCGGTCTCTGTAGTGGCGGATGTAGACCGATCAAATCGTTAAAATGTTGAAAAATCCCAGGTATCAGTAGACATTGTTCTATCAATAGATACATAATGTCAAAAACCGTCTAGCGTACGCTTTAGTCGTACAGATCTTTCACAATGCATACCTATTATGCAGTTTTATGCAAGTTTTCTGGGCTTTTTTATCCGAAATACTTTTGGCCTATGTAATGTTGCAAATTTAAGAAAACATTATTTCATTGTTTGAAAGGCTTTTTTTTTTGTTTGAATGTTTATATTTTTGTTGCTAGTTGTTACAGATGAACCAAGGTAATAATTAACTGTGTCGTTCAGTAATTTATTGTTGCATATTTATAGATGAGATCAATGTGAACTACATGCAACTTTGGGTTGAGTGTCACTACGAATGTTTTGATCTTGAAGACATAGGTATATACACCTATCGTAAATAAATACAAAATCTATCACGGCATTCCACATTTGAACTTGAGTCATTTTATTATACATCAATAAAAATATAAATAATTTAAGTTCCTATCTTTCAAGAATGTACCGATTACGTTAACAATTGCATAAAAAAAACGTAATAGTTTATGTTTCTTATATTTTACTTGTGAAATAGTCGCGGTAGGCCTATATCAGACTTGAAAGAGAATGAAATCACTAATTTTGTGAAAATGATTTATTTTCGAAAAATCCTATTATTGCTCTGCCAAAAGTCTTAAGATAAATAGCGTGATGTTTTTTTGTGTAAATTGATGACCGTGCTGCCTACTACTGAATGGGGTGAAAGTACACCTCATAATTGTATTAAACGATGTTACGGGTGAGTCCAAATATTTAAAACTTTACTGCTCATGCCCCCTGCATAGTAGCGTTATGGTTTTTGTATATTTGTTTTATCACGTCTACAATAAAGTTCATTCAAAGTTTGAACGAATTATATTCAGTAGTTTATGAGATAATTTGATATTTGTTTATAGATATAAAAGGCTCCTGCTCACCCCCTGTAACGAAAAGCGAGATAATAAGTAAAAAGTATGTTGACCAGACCTCTTGTTGATATTCTCTGAAAATATGAATCAAATCTATCCAGTACTTTCCGAGATCTTTCCGGACATACATACAGACAAACAGACAAACAGACAAAAATTCTAAAAATTATATTTTCGGCATCGGAATCGTTCGTAGACCACCCTGCAATTATTCTTTTTTAAAAATATTCAATGTACAGTTTTCACTTTTCTACAATTTTATTATATGTATAGATTACGATATTTACTTTATTTTATTTCTAGTTTGTTAAGAACTCTCCATCATATGCCTACTATGCCTTTTCATCATCTTCATCATCCACAGCCTTTATCCTAACACTGCTAGGCATAGGCCTCCCCTTTCTCGTGCCTATGCCTCTTACATGACAATTACCACGAACAATAAAAGAACATTTTTTTAATAATCACTAGTATTGCCACGATTTGACAAACATTCAAATCACACGAACACACACGGACACTGTGAGTCACACAATTAAATGCTTGTCCTACGAGATATTTTATGAAGACATATATTTTTTTATATTACACATACCTCAAGGAGTCTTACCTAAACGCTTAATGAAATTATGTCTGCCGTCACCTGCTATCTTTATCAAAGTTTCTAGACCGTTAAAATATCACAATTTAAGGCTAGGTGAGAAAATAAGTTTACTATCTTCACTTGCTGTCTCTAATTAAAGTTGAATGGATAATCTCATTTGTAATTTAAATGTGTTTATAAATTTTGAGTTGTGTTCATCTGTCAAATACATTTAAGTAAGTAAGTAGGTTTATTGTTTAGAAATACAATAAACATGGATCTACCATTTTTTTTAATTTCCAAAAAATATATTTTTCCTGTTAAACATACTTCTAAAGTTTCAAAATGTTTAGGTATACTCCTTAAGTGTTTGTTTTACATAATTGGGTAACGATTAAAATTACAGTGAAAGTTTTAGTAAACTTACAAGAGGCACGTTTATGAACAAAGTATGTAGATATAAGCTTGTTAAACACACTCATATGTAATGAACTCCTAAGCAAACAAGCCTAAGCGTTTATTACGCTACAAAATATCTAATATAGTTGCTACATTACAAGACATTGTGTAAATAACGACAAATTAAAATATTCCACGAAAGAGGTTTTACGGATTTGGTTAACCTCCTTCATTTGATTTATATTTCATTTTAAAATGATTCCATTTACGAAATTTATTTTGGCTTTGAACAGATTATAAGTGATCGAGATGAGGAATTGCTTTCGTGTGTACATTTAAAGTGAAAATCTGTATTCCTCGACCTTGTTAATTGTCAACATTGTTTACGTTTGAATAAATATAAACAATGTGAGCTTGTCGTTATCGGTAATTTACAGTTGAGAGAGCGATAAAGGTTCACTGATTACTTAGTTTATGAGTTAACTTATATTTACCTGACGTACCTGACGTTATTTGGGCTTTGTATATTCGCGTGGCAGGATAGAAGTAACGTAATTGAAATTGCTAACGTTATTTAGTGGATATCAGTTTCCAGGGAACGGTAAGCGAGTGTTATTGACACCGTTGATTGTGTGAGCGTACAATACGCATTGATTATGTAATTATTTACTAAACTGGTTACACAATAATATTAATGTTACACTCTGTATTCCTAGCACTGTGATTATATGTATTTTAATTGAAAAATATACCACCGATTTGGATGTCTTGTGTTGAGGAACGCATTAGAAACCCCGTAATAATCAAACAAATAAAACATGGTATTAATTTGGAAATATTAGCTTTAATTAAATTTTTGTCCTTAACATTATGAAATTTAATTCTTATATGAAGTTTACCTTAGGGACTTTATTGTTTATTCCAGTATAATTTCGAGCTCGTTATTTTCTTCTCCTGATACCTAGAGTGCTATTTTACCAATTACGAAGCTCGCAACAATATTTGGCTGTGTAAATTTATTGGCGACGGTAGGTGGTACGCCGTAGTACGGGCGTCCTATGATGCTTGTTGTAAAACTAGGTCATACTAGTAAACTTGACTAGAGAACAGCTAGATACATAGATATGGGTACAAGTACATAAAAATACAGCTGAAAATATTTACAAAAGATTGACCTTTATGTCTTCAACTTTAAAAATCAAAGTCAAAAGTTAGAAACTTTTTATGTTCAAGATTTTCGTCAATTTAAAGGTTATGTATTGATTTATTCTTGAGTGTGAGTGATTTTGATACTTGGACATGATACGGATTTATCAAGCTTGTTACTGGCAAGCGACGGTAAACTGTCAAAGTTATATCAAAGGACGGGGATAAGCAATCTTGAAAAGATTTGTCGGAAAAAATAATGATTCGCTTTCGAGGCTGTGAAGTATATTACATGTACCCGACTTGAATATGTATATGTATCCATACATGGCGTTAAAAAAGAACACCTACCTAACCTAATAATTAGGTTAATTAAAAAAGAATTTAAGACTGAAAACTAAGCATAAAAAGTCTGCAAGTGAAAATGAAACAAGTGTTCCTTATTATGGTTTTCTTTCTTTAACAAACAAACAACAATAATTTTCAAGCTAACAAGGATCAAGGACGTTTAATTATGTAATTGTAGACAAACAACAATGAATTTACGACAACGATTACTATTCGAGTAAAATTTGTTTTGAAAGAGAGAGCCCATCGCCTCAGAACTGCAAAATTTACTTTACGGGAAACATTTTAGCATTATCAACATGAAATATTACCGTCTTATATACCGGATATTATAAAGTATTAATAATAACATTGACTTTTGTAACAACTTCAGAACAACTCATATATTGATATTGGACACTTTGATACCCTTTCGGTTTAGTACCCTATTTCTAGCTAACATTGTATATTAAATGAAGCGAAGAGATCATAAACAGTTTAATATTTACCTGAAGCAGTCAATTTTATTACAAAGTTTGATGTCGTTAACGACATTGTTTGTATTTTAAAACAATGTTTTGATGTATCTGTCTCCAGATGAGAGTTTAATATTTTTCTACACGTTATAAATAGTTATGAATACTTGCTTGGTGTCCGTCCGGTTAAATCCTGACACCAAAACTCGTAAAAGAAGATTACAGTGGAAGAGCTACGCCGTTCTACGAAGTGCAGCGTGGCGTCCTGTTTTTACGTATGAGGCACTGCAATCTCAAGGAACGTTGAAATTTATTGAGTCATGTACAGTAAGGGTGTTATTAATATATGCCTACTAAAATACTAAGGGTACTGGTGATGGGCTCCTTTTTCCGCACGTAGGCTCCAAGTCGGCCCATTGTGCGTAGGGTAATAAACGCACAGAAAAAGTAAGGAGATTTATTAATTTATTGCTTTTGGATTTAATGAGCAGACGAAAAAAATCTGTATAATAAGACGAAAGACATAATTACTGGTTTTTAATTACTAAGCAACGTTATATATAAGCAAAATATTGGTACATTGGTACGTAATATCTTTCTAATACTATAAAGACTATTAATAAAACATAAGTAACTTCGGTTTATTTTATAGGAGTAAAAAGAAATCAGTGTCAAATCACGACCGACAACCATAACAGAGTCTGGCAGGAAACTTTTTAAAAGCTTTGTCGAGTTAAATGTCATATTAAAACTGTTTTAGTGGCTCGTAATAAATATCGGGTCAACTTTAAGAGATTCTTAGCTGTACCACGGGGGTTTAACGTAACTCAATGAGTAAATCTGTCGTGTTATATATACATATATGTATGTATGTAAGTGGGGCGATATATATCACATGGATCAATAAGTCCCGAGACTAACCCAGAGATAGCGCTCGTAGTAAACCAGTAACCACGTCTTTCTAAAGTACAAACCTTTGCTTGAAACATTTAAAAAAAATAAGTCGATCGGACCAGAAACAGCTGAGTTATCGAGGGTAGAGTAAAGTCGTTTTGTAGTTTGTTTTAAAAATGGAAAAAACCGAGTTTCGTGTTCTGATAAAACATTGTTTTTTGATGGGTAAAAACACCGTGCAAGCAAAACAATGGATTGAAAAATGTTACCCGGACTCTTGTCCATCAAAAGCAACGATTTGTCGGTGGTTTGCCGAGTTTAAACGTGGTCGTACCGACACAAATGACGCGGAACGCGCGGGTAGACCTGTGGAATCCGGTACATTGGAAAATGTGAGCGAAGTGACAAAAATTATAATGAAAGATCGTAAAGTGAGGCTCCGTGAGATTGCTGAGATGACACAGATATCATATGGAAGTGTATTTACTATCCTTCATGAAAAATTGAGCATGAAAAAGGTTATTTCCAAGTGGGTGCCGCGATTGCTTTCGATGGAACAAAAACAGCAAAGAGTTGATGATTCAGAAAGCTGTTTATCGCTATTTACTCGTAACAAAAAAGATTTCTTGCGTCGTTACGTGACCATGGACGAAATATGGATACATCACTACACTCCAGAGTCGAAGCAGCAGTCATCTGAGTCGCGCACAGTTGGCGAAAGCCGTCCGAAACGTCCGAAAACGCAGCAGTCAGCTGGCAAAGTCATGGCGTCATTTTTTGGGATACGCATGGCGTGATTTTTATTGACTACCTCGAAAAAGGTAAATCGATCAACAGTGATTATTATATTGACTTGCTAGTACGCTTGAAAGAGGAAATCGCAGAAAAACGATCGCACATGCAGAGAACAAAAATCCTTTTTCACCAAGACAATGCACCCTGCCACAAGTCGATGAAAACAATGGCAAAATTGAACGAATTGGGCTTTGATCTGCTTCCCCACCCCCCATACTCGCCAGATTTAGCCCCCAGTGACTACTGGCTCTTCGCTGATCTTAAAAAAATGCTCCAGGGAAAAAGATTTGGCTCAAATGAGGAGGTCATCGCAAAAACTGAAGGTTATTTTGCAGCGGAATGATTGCAAAAATTGGAAAAGCGTTGGAATGATTGCATCACCTTAAAAGGTGATTACGTTGATGAATAAAAAACATTTTGCAAAAAAAAATGTTTTCATTGTTAGTCTCGGGACTTATTGATCCATGTGTTAGTTCTTTACACAAAATTTGAATTTCGTTTCTAGTTTCTTAAGCTTAATGTCACTTTCACAACTACTAACTTCGTCGTATGAATTGAAGTGACGATTCAAAGTCACATGTTTAGTCGAAAACAGATAGCATTTCAATCAGCACTTAATAACATTAGCCAAAGATTCTTTTGTGTGATTTCTACAAAAAAGGCCTAAGTTCAAATTTTTAATCTTATTCGCTCTCGCACTTGACCGATTTTTACTTCTGACATGAACGGCATGTTGAATTCAATGCATCGAATAGAGGACTCGGATTTATCACAATAGACTCGTCCCGTTGATTATACGACCCGTTTTCATTGTTAGGTATCACCTCAATAGAGACAGTTACATCAATAGATGATGGACTATCAATTTCTGCTTAGTACTTAATAGCATAATGCGGTTATAGTTCCCGAAGTACGTAGCGTCATCGGTCATTTTGAATTAAACAAACTAACACCTAGGAATATAGAGATACCATCTGTTGTCCACGGGCCTACCACGAATTGTAAATGATTCCACGGGAACATAAAATCGGGATCAGAACTACGTTATGTGTTAATCCTGGCTTTTCGCGTGAAAGAGGAACTACTTAACATTCATACATACATCCATACGTACGATCATTCCATCTGCATTCATGTTGTTTTTTTTGTCATACAAAACATATTATATGACTTAACATAATGCAACATTGTAAGCCGCCTTTTGCATTTATATTTATACTCTAGAAGACGAAATAAAATAAAAAACTTTGTAGCTTTCAGTGTTGCACTGGTGAGTTGGTCTTAGGAAAAGCTAACAATATGTTCTATACATGTATTATCCATTTTTTGCTTTGCTTATCTTCTTTATTAGAAGTTATTTATTGTAACAGCTGTGACTAATGTCTATCAAGAGAAATGCAATGACAATAGCTGTAATTTACATACAAACATGGCACATTACGACCCTTAGCGCCTCATGGCAGTTAGCACGAATTTTTAATCATATTGTGTGATTGCTTGGAATCAGAAGTGGAACACCTGGTGTGCTCCAAAGCGTTATTGTCCTGAATATGTAAGTTTGTTTGTATCGTTCTAGAAAATAAACGGCCGAATCGATTTTAGCGAGCGACCTGTTTCGATGATTTGTCTTGGTCACGCGACTGACATAGGGCGAGATAGCCTGTCAGAAGGCGCAGTAGAGGTCGTTTGGAATATCGTTTTGGATAGACTTATACTATATAACGTTTTATCGTTGAGGTAATCTGATAATCAATGTTAGATAATGTATTGAAACTCCTTATAGTTGTAACCAGTTGAACGTGGCCTAGTTTTTAGTGTAAGATGCTGATGAATAAATTTCGGTTAAATAAGATATTTTTATAGTATTTTAATGAAAATTATTCGTACTGAAAACATGCAACTGTTTATTATCTAAATTAAACTCTCACTATTAATTGTCATGTTATAATGGCAATAAGCGTAAGATTATCGACTGTTACATAATATAATTAAGTGGGTTCTTGTAACAATCAAATTCTAGAAGTGAGAACAGTCGATTTTTTTTGAAAAAAGGTTGCGGATTGTTGATGACGATGCAACCTACTACTTCCCTAATGAAAGCAACGTGCATTGTCTTAAAATACAGTTTTCGAAAGAGCAAAACCAGCTTTAATTGAACCATTTTTGTTCCTGGGACACAACCCAATCAGTTATTGTTTTCCTAATTTTGATCTGTATTGATTTACCTCGTGCTCTTTATTTTTAAACCTTATGAATTGGTGATCTTTATATTATCCGTTAATGGCCCATTTGTCTGGGTATTCAACCCATTCAAAACAACATTAATTACAAGGTAAATTATTAAACAAAATAGTATTTTTAATTGTCCGAGTTCGTGTGAAGCATTAAAATAACGCAATAAATAGTTTTATTATGCAATAAAGATTACTTTAATTACCTACTTTATGCTTAGTTTCACAGTAAACGTTTTATAATTTCCACTGAAATGGTTATTAATTAGACTAAGCGGTCATCATTTCAGGATATTTCGATGTCATAGGTATTCACCAGGTCATCTGAAGAATATATGTATTCTGTTAGGTACAGTTTGTACGCGGACTAACAGCGGACGATACAATTTAGCTTGCAGTATTTGTAATACAAGTTTGTATATGTTTATTATTTAGCTCACTAAGTGATATCAAAACCGCTAATCAATTACCACCTCTGTTGAGTGGATATACAATATTAATCCATATTAAATCTCCCTAATCGGTTCGATAATAATACCCAATATCACAGACAAACGAACTGAAAAACCTTTAATTAAAAAAAGGTGTTAACCAAAAAGTTCGTAATAAAGTTCTTAATTAAGTCGTTTTTGTTTAAATTAAGGCCTTTTTAGACTCATCCTGCCAGTATTTTCAACTGGTTTTAATTGGAACAGTAACATTTCGAATGTAAGTTGGAATCACGGCGTCTTGTCTAACGTCACAGGGGAGACGGTCGGCAAGACACAGGCCATTAGCATTTATATTAACCCTTAAGAAAACAGGTTTGTAAGAATTAAAGTAAATTAGATTACATCGCCATTTTCTTCGTAACGTACTTACGGTAAGTGAGAACGGGAAGTGAAGTTGTAAAATATGTTTTACTGTTAGCTTATTAGATTATGTTATGATATAAGGGAACATTAAGATTATTGCGGTTGGTTGTAGATTTTATGAAGAAATAAACACGTTTAATGAATTAAAATAATATGTTTGTTACATTTTTTATAATAACTATCGTGAGACTGATTCATTGAAACTGATCCGAACTGATCGCGTTAGACTCGCCGCGTCTGCTCATGATTAAGGACTCCGGTTGGGTCCGAAACTAGTCGGGCTACCCCGATAAATACGCGTGAGTAAACCGTTACATCGTTTAATAATGTTTGTTACAATTAAATTACTTTTGGGTCCCGTACCCAAATTAAAATTACACAGATGATGTTTTTCTATTGTCTCTATTATAAATAATAAATGATGTTAAGCGTAAGCGTTAATATACATTATATTTAGCTAATTTGTATGGATCCGTCACACGTCAGTCTCGCAAGTCTGATCTGCGCTTGAATATTTTTTACATTATTCTTAGATATTTTTGTTAGAAATTCTGCAACAAATCGTACTACTATCACTTAATTGTATCATTGATAAGTATCAGTACCTGTTCCAAGGTATTATTATGATATTAACTATAGAAATACTAGATAATACTTTTAACGCTTGCGTTACACGTATATTGCATGTACGAGTATATGGAACAGGTTGTTATTTTATAACGACATGGATTACTCTAGAATATTACCCAGTGAATGCGGCTTACGGTATCTAGGTTAGTATTTCGAATAGATTGCATGGACAGCTTATGATCTAAACATTAATACCGTGGGGAAATGATTTTCAGGCTCAATAATGTTTGTGTATCTAATGTTATTTTGACTATGCTATAAATATGTTATTTTATTGCTCAGCGAATACGATGTTAATTTTAGTTATTATTATATATTCTTTCTTTATTTTGACACCGTATCACGACCACTCTATAGACAGCGATACCTAACAGTCAAAGAAGTTACTATGAACCACTTTTTTATCTGTCAGTTCTAGTTTTAATTTACTATAACCACCACAAATAGGCTGTTTTTTAATTTAAATATTATGTACAAATATTATGAAATTCACTTTTATTTAAATTATTTAATATTACTTTTAAAATGTAGCAAATTTTCAGGATTACGCGGAAAAGTAATATCCTTAGCGGGAAACGAAAATTGTAATATCGATTTCCCATACGTTACGCTGCTGAAATTCCGAGTAAAGTTCGTCGTTCGAAATATGAAGCTATTTATCGGTGCTACATTTTATATTTCATGCAATGATTAATTTATTGCATAATTTATAAAATACCTTTAATCGTACACGGGATAACTTCGTAGAAAGGGGCCCGGTTTTTTTTAATGGAGCACGCGGGGCCAAAGGTCCAACATGCAGACGCCTTGTATATTACTTTAATCTAAATTGTGATGGGCCATCAACCAGTGATCTTTGCCCCTGCCCTTTGTACCTGCTCTATAGAAAAACAGACATGGACATAGTACTGTCTAAGAGCGCTGCATAACTATTATAAAGTATGTATTTTTATTCACTAGATAACTTCATAGAGACAAGTCTTTTTAAAAGCTTGCACCGAGATACAGTTCAAACATGCGGTCGCTTTATTGACAACTTTTGTCTATAATTTAATTGTTACCTACTTTTAACCGTCATCGAATAATGTATTTGTCAACGTATAAATGTATTTTATTTTGCTCCCGTGTTTTTTTTTTTAATTTGATGTGTATATTTTCACTTTTTAATTCTCAGATCATTGAATATACTCGCAAAAACGGACGAATGGACAACCTAGTCGATTTGAAAGTCAAGTAAAGAACTATTATGGGAAAATTCGATACGGTAATAGTCAGTAAACTGGAAAATGGAATGGTGATGTGTCAGGAATTTTTCGGCTACCAACTGTGCATTTCTCTGCATGGGATTTATGTAACACGATAATTTTTAGAAAATTAGCCTTAGTGTTAAAACAGTTTTCAAAGAATACATTTTACATCATATAAAATAATAAATTGTAAAATGATTAACAAAAACCTTCTCAATTTTTTTATTCATCAAAACTTATTCAAGATGTGGCAATATCAAGTATTACATAAAAACATTTTAACTTTTCTTTTTGGATACCAAATTTGATATTCATCTGACTATTGAGTAATTTGGTTTTGACATTAAAATAACTGCTACAAAAACTTATTACGCTAAAACTTTCATTATAAGAAAAGACGACTTCAATTATACTTTTTTGTATAGACTTCGAAAGTTTATTTACATTGATGAGTAATTATCTTTGTGTTTTGGTTAAATAAACAAGGTTCAACTTAAAAAAAATAATGAACCCTGAAATATAAGATCCTTATACGTTATAGACTGCTGCTGGTTAAAATATATTTTTTTCATAATATAGGCAAATCTAAATTATTCAGAACGGAACATTTCGCTGACCTATCGTTCTCCATTCCAGGATAAGGGCAACAGATATTACATAATACAACTGAACGAGAAACTCTTATTTAACATTTCCATGAAAACTGAAAACTGATTCAAGTTACTGAACAAAAGCCGAACAAAGAAAGAAAATTTCTTACTTACTCCCCTGGTGTTAGGTATTAGTTTGTAATGGTTGCAAATAACTTATTATAACTTATTGAGGAGCTCGTGGCTGAGCTATAACCGCATAAGTGAATCGATCACAGGTTAAGCTACGCTTGACGCGGTTGGTCCGTAGATGGGTGACCATCTTTGCCAAAACGAGTTCCTCCGTGTTTCGGAAGGCACGTTAAATTGTGGGTCCCGGCTGATATTCCTACATCCTTGACAGTCGTTACAAGTCGTCAGAAGCTTGAAAGTCTGACAACCAGTCTAACCAAGGGTTATCGTGTTGCCCATGTAACTGGGTTGAGGAGGTCAGGTAGGCAGTCGCTCCTTGTAAAACACTGGTACTCAGCTGAATCCGAAAGCCGCCCCCAACATAGTTGGGAAAAGGCTAGGCTAATGATGGTTGCAAATAACTTATTCAATAAGGCTTCCGTACCAGAATTATTCAAAGATCTATGATTCGACCACATCGCGTTGTGGCATTGAGAGATGATCGGTCATTTTATTAGCACTCTTGGAGGACTGCCCATTTGGTAGCCGGCAAGTTCTTATTTTCTCATATAAATAGAACGCTATAAAGATAAGGATTGTGTCTGTATGTATCTATAATAAAAACCATTAAATTATTAATGGATATATACGTACGACGAAATTTTTGTTCACCACTATAATTTTAGTTCTAGACTGCTATTTATGCATGCATATCTGTTTATTAATATGAGTGGTATGACAACAATTGAATAAAATATATTTTGTGAAACAAATCATAAATTGCTGCTTAGAAGACATTGAGAATCTTCTATAGATTCTCAATGTCTTCTAAGCAGCAATTACACAGCTACATATATGTATGGGTACTACTTGTGTTGCTCAGTAAAACTCCAGTTTGAGAATGCTGTGAAATTTATTTCGAAACCAATATTTATACCAACATCCTAAGAGTCTCTAACATCCCATTGGCTGTCGATATGTCCACAACGTGTGCAGCCAATCAGGGTTCGGCACGCTTAATAAAAACTAGTTGCGCTGCATCGGCCGCTCAGTTAGTTGAAGGCGATCGACGCAGGAGTATGTCCGTTGATGACGCGTCGCCGAGAACTCGAGGTATAAATACGGCCGTTCGGGCCGGCAGCGTTCAGTGTCCGTCCGCGCGCCGCGCGGAGCGGTCGTTATGATCGGTGTTGTATGACGGACTCCCACAGTATCCCCCCTCAAGAAAACCGTACAAATTTTGTAGGTTTAACAGTTCTGCCGGAACGGGTAACATATTGGTTTTCTTTCACTTCTTCTTCTGTGGCTGCTGGCAGTACGTAGGCAGGCTTCAATCGATCCAATGATACCACCGCTTCTCGGTTGGGCAAGCGAATCTTATAGAACTTGTCATGTTTCTCAACAACTTCGTACGGGCCTTCATACGGCGGTGATAATGATTTTTTTCCACCATCTACCCGCATAAATACATGAGTGCATGTTTCCAGTTGTTTCGGTATGAATGTCGTGCGTTGTTGTCGAGCGGGTGCACGAGCGCATGACTCATTAAGCATTGCCATTGATTCCGTTAAGTGACGTATCAATAACGGGTCTTCCTTATCTATCTTCGCAGGTGTGAAAACATCTGCCGGTAATCTTAATGAGGTGCCATAAATCATCGTAGCGGGACTGTAGTTTGTTTCTTTATGGACCACCGTACGTAATCCAAATAATACGGTAGATAATTCTTGTACCCATTGTTGTTTATTTCCTCTGGCTATTAATGCTGTTTTGAGCGTACGATGAAATCTTTCGACGAGCCCGTTTGATTGAGGATGGTAGGCTGTTGTGCGGATTCTTGATACACCGAGTTTATTCATTAGTTTTTGAAATAATGATGACTCGAACTGTCGACCTTGGTCCGTTGAAATACGCAGTGGGCAACCGAAGCGAGTAATCCATGTATCATATATGACTCGGGCGACGGTCTCCGCGGTTATGTCGCTGACTGGCACTGCTTCTGGCCATCTTGTGCATCGATCAATGATTGTGACCAAGTATCGGTATCCTTCTGATGGGGCGAGGGGTCCAACAATGTCGACATGTATATGCTCAAACCTCCTCGACTCGGGGAACTGTACAAGCGGTGTTTTCGTGTGCCGGTGAACTTTAGCACGTTGACATGTAATGCAGCATCGTGTCCATTCAGATACGTCTCTATTCATTGCCGGCCAAAAATACTTCTCAGTAATTATTTTTCTAGTTGTCCGGATACCGGGATGACTCATTTCATGGAGTGCTTTGAAGGCAATCTCACGAAAAGATTTCGGTAAATAAGGACGTGGTGACTTTGTTGAATTTTCGCAGTAGATTTGTTTCTTTACGCCAGGCAGGGATATCTTGATGAAGTGAAGATTTTGTTGCTTCAACAAGGAAATTAAATCTTCGTCTTTTATTTGTTCGTCGGCCAGATTATTGAAATCGATAACGCAAGGACAGTCGATGGCAGTTATACGAGATAGTGCGTCGGCAACCACGTTGTCTTTTCCGTGTATGTACTCAATCTTGCTGCAGAATTGGCTTATAAAATGAAGTTGCCGTTCCCGTTTTGGTGTGTCGCTTGCGCTTGGTGATTTGGTCATGGCGTAAGTAAGGGGTTTATGGTCCGTGTACACCACAACATCGTTTCCTTCAATCAGTCTTCTAAAATGTTTGACAGCCATATAGACAGCTAATAGTTCGCGATCGTATACGCTGTATCTTGATTGCGTGTCACTGAGCTTCTTCGAGAAAAAAGATAACGGCTTCCATGTGTGGTTTATTTTCTGTTGCAGGACTGCTCCAACACTCAAGTCCGAGGCGTCTGTCATGATGCATAATGGGGTACCTTGGACAGGATGACTTAATTGTGCTGCTTTCGATATGCTTTGACGGCAGTTATCGAAAGCGTCTTCTAACTTCTGGTTCCAGGTGATAGGCGTCTTGTCATTCTTCTTTTTATTGTGAAGTAGTTTATTCAGTTCTATTTGTTTTTCGGCTTGCTTAGGTAAACAGTCGTGGTAAAAATTTACCATTCCGAGAAAACGTCGGAGATCTTGAACATTCGCTGGTTTCGGGTAGTTTAGGATTATTTGAATGCGCTCAGCAGTAGGCGTGATGCCATCTTCTGTAACCTCGTAGCCCAGGAAGTTTAGCTTCTTTTGACCAAACATACACTTCTCTAGGTTGATACCGATTCCGTAGTCAGACAGACGTTTCAAAACAAGTCGCAAGTGGTCTTCATGCTCCTGTGGTGTTTTTGAGTACAGAAGCACGTCATCGATAAAGCAGTAGCAGCAGTAATCTAGGCCTCTCAAGACTTCATGCATAAATCGTTGAAATGTCTGTGGCGCGTTACGCAGACCAAATGGCATATTACGAAACTCAAATAGTCCGAAAGGTGTCGTTATTGCTGTCTTCTCTACGTCATTTTCAGAAATTGGAATCCAGAAGAATGCTGTCTTCAGATCTATCTTCGAAAATAACTTCATGCCATGTAATTGGTAAGTGAATTCCTGCAGCCTCGGTATTGGGTAGCGGTCTGGAAGTGTTACTGAATTTAGGCGACGGTAATCACCACATATGCGAAGAGTTCCATCCTTTTTTGTTACCACGTGCATGGGACTGGCCCACGGACTTTTTGATGGTTGACATATTCCCATTGACATCATTGCTTCAAACTCGGCTTTTGCTGCATTGTACTTTATCGGCGGCAGTGAGCGAGGTCTTGCGAAGAGTGGAGGGCCGGTGGTCTTAATATGGTGCTTCACATTATGCTTGATTTCTTTCATAGGCGACATAGGTTTCAAGATGTCAGTAAATTCTTGTAGAAGTGCATGATAACGATGACTTGGTTCAACTACGTACAGTGTAGTATCTTGCGTAGTGTTCATGGTCATCGTGTCTACTGAAAGTTCGGTCAGACTGTCTACGAGCTTTTTCCTGTGTAGGTCCACCAGAAGTCTGTGGTACTTGAGAAAATCAGCACCAAGAATTGACGTCTTCACATCTGCCATAATAAAAGTCCACTTGTAGTTGCGTCGAAGTCCAAGATTTAATTGTAATGTCTTCATTCCATATGTATTAATAGGTGTATTGTTTGCGGCGAATAATTTAAACTGTGTATTTATCGGTGTTCGCTTAGTTTTTACAGCTAGAACCGATAAGTCTGCACCAGTATCCACCAAAAATCGTTCTCTTGAGTTGCGGTCTGTTATACATAGGCGGTTGTTAATTTTCGGCACACCGACACCCACCATAGCCGATGTGGTTTTCAGTTTTCCGACGGCCTCCTTGCACATGGTGGTTCACACTTTTTTGCCTTGTGTCCGAACCGATGGTGATAGTAACATTCCCAGGTTGGATCTCCTGGTTTCTTTCCTGGTCCAGTTCGGGTGCGGGACTGGGACCTCGGACGGCTGTGGTCTCTGCGAAATGGGCGTCGGTGGTTCACATTCTCCTTCCTCAGTGCGGCAATTTCAAGAGTCAGCTTTTCAAGTTGTTTTGTTAAAACTTGGAACTGCAAGTCTGGACCAGTACTGGTACTTGGAGTAGGTGCACATACAGATTGGTTGACCTCTGCGATCGTATGTTCCGTGTGCTCCATCATTTTATCCGCCATCAACGCTTGGGTATCTAATGCAGATTCCGTGTTCACGGATAGTACGGCACGAACTTGGGAAGGTAAGTGACCCATCCATAATATTTTGAGGGCGTTATCTTGTACCTTTTCTCCAGCCAGCTCTCGCATCACCCTCAGGAGTTGACTAGGCTTCTGATCTCCTAACTCTAGTCCGCTCAAAAGCTTCTGGAATTGACGGGACTCGGACTCTTCGTACACTGATAGCAAACGACTTTTCAATGCGTTGTATCTTCCTGACTCTGGTGGTTTACAGATTATATCACTAACTTGTTCGATGTCTTGCCTCTCCAATACTGCAACCACCAAGTTGTATTTTCGTTCATCGCTGGTCTTGTATGGTGATATCACTGCTTCGAACTGAGCAAACCACAGCCTGGGTTGTGCTCGCCAGAATTTCGGGATCTTCGCTTGCAGCGAAATGGCGGAAACTTCTTTCTCTTGTCCTGTTAGAGCGTCGTCAAATTCACCCATGACTAATTAAATAATGCGACGGTACTAATTAATGATCACGTCGGGGTCACCAGATATGGGTACTACTTGTGTTGCTCAGTAAAACTCCAGTTTGAGAATGCTGTGAAATTTATTTCGAAACCAATATTTATACCAACATCCTAAGAGTCTCTAACATCCCATTGGCTGTCGATATGTCCACAACGTGTGCAGCCAATCAGGGTTCGGCACGCTTAATAAAAACTAGTTGCGCTGCATTGGCCGCTCAGTTAGTTGAAGGCGATCGACGCAGGAGTATGTCCGTTGATGACGCGTCGCCGAGAACTCGAGGTATAAATACGGCCGTTCGGGCCGGCAGCGTTCAGTGTCCGTCCGCGCGCCGCGCGGAGCGGTCGTTATGATCGGTGTTGTATGACGGACTCCCACATATGTATATACCCTATATTGTCTACAGGCATTTGTTTTTGTAACCCACTGTAAGCCTTACAGTTTACACATGGAAGGGTGAATGCGTAGGGTGAAGGTTAATTTGTATAAGAGCTAATCAACTACACTGGTACCGGTTTCAAGGGTACTTGATTTGCATGATCGCAGCGCGATGAAGCCATATGCATGCATTCACGAGAAAAGTACAGTGAGATAGTAATGAACTAATCCGCGAAAGACAAAATGGATGAAAGATTGCAGTTGTTTTTAAGTTTTAGAGTTTGCACTTTCAATTTGTTTGTTTCAAGGTTTTTAAAGCAGGCATTTAATTCTATTATTGGGGAGGTTTTTACAAACATTGCAGTCACATAGTACACCCAGACTTAAGTATAAGAGATTTTAAAGGTTTCCTACATTTCAAGCAAGTGTTTTGAGAAAATTATGAGTTTTTGTTATCCTGCATTGTTTTTTGTTCAATCCAAACTAGTACACAAAGGCATTTAGTAACTTAGATAGTTTAGACTTACATTTATAGATTTTCAAATAATTCTAGACCGTGCATTCACTAACTTTAAAACTTTAGACAACTATTTATGGGTTTTCAAATATGTTTGACAGTGTCAATATAAACTAGCAAAGGACAATTTCAAAGGCAATGATAGAAAAAGTTAAGAGTTTAGGGTAGGCAGCCCACAGTCCGATGGTCCTTTTGATAAGGGGATTGGCTAAATCTTTACGGAGGCGGTTTTTTGTGCCGAGTAAAACAATCCTGATATAGAAGTTTGGAATTGATGTCACAAAAAGTATTTATCTAAGGAGTTGAGTGAAACATTTTTTCGTTTCGTATTTCTTAAACAACGCTACTTTTTTTAATAGTTATAATAAGCGTTTTCAATGAGTCGCGAAATCTAAACTCATGAATCGATCTTTTTTTTCGTGTTTAAATATAATTCTCTGCAGTAAGGTATTTGATACTTCTTTTACAAACAGTCGAGTATAACACAGAAATATCCGTAATTTAGAACGTTTTTTTTTTGTAATACATATTTATTTTTGACCCCTAGGTACCTAAAGTAATATTTAACCTCATATCTTTTTCTTGAAACTAAATGTCACAGCGCTCTATAAATCTATTCACTTCCACTTAGGTCATGCAAAATTGAATTTTCAAGGAAATTAATACTTTACTACCACATTTTTATTGCCGAGTATCGATAAAAATTATATTGGAATGACGTTGTTCGGGTAACAGCTTGTAAAGAACTGAGAGGGTTTCATTTTCCAGCGGTTTCCGTGCGAAAATTGTGCCAAAAATGCAAATGAAATGCCGAAATGGTATTAAAACATGTACGCAAGTCTGCCAAGATTGCTTAGCGGGTTCAAGCTGTGTTTGGCTTTAATGTTAAGGTCATATTTAATGGGTTTTTGTAACAATACTAATGCTTTTGCCAATACCAATTACGTGTACCATTGGATGAAAATGCATAATAATTGTTATTCATCTGTTTTAGCCTTGATCTTTGCAGGGCACAGAGTTGTTTTTCTTGCGTTATATGACCTAATAGATCATATTTAATTCATCCTCATCACGTTCAAATAACATATATATTTGTGTAATTTTCGTTTGTACGTGTCTTAACTGTATACGTGAGGTAAAATTTCTTTATGTGTACTTAATATTACATGAATTTCCATTTCTCTCAAATAACCCGACCGAGACAGAATCAGCTGTTACAAGTATACATACCATACTAGACTAGTTCGTTACTGATAAGTGATATGCTTGTCATAACGCCGGGAGGTTGTCAAAGAATACTTTCTTATCTGGCGACGTCGTAAACGGCGAATTGAAGATAACATCGAGGCTCTGGCTGGAGTGTCCTTGCTCGGTAACAATTTACCGCGATTAGGTCCGTGGCCCAATGACCTTAATCGTACTTATGATACACGCCTTTGAAGATGACATCGGTGTGATATAAATTTTAATTTGTTTATAGCATTTTACAGTAATTTTCAACTTGATTTTTTAATACTGTAAATATTGTTATGAAGCAATAATTTCTTTTAAATTTTTGAAGATGGATTTTGGGATAGAAGTTTGTTGAAGTGTTTAGTTTCACAATATGTGTGCTTTAGTTAATTAAGAGATATTTTTCTTAATTAAAATTTACCAAATTGCTCAATGACTTTAATAAGGTCAGTTTAATATTAGGGGAATTATAGCTCTTCAGAGAAATATGAATAAGCTACTATGGAGTTCATTTCTCAGAATACAGTTGTAGCTATAATAATTTACACTACTTATACGTCAGCGTTTTACCGAGAAATAACATAAAAACTGTTGCAGTTTGCCCGAAAATGAATGACGACCTTGTTACAGAAATAAACTTACCTATGGGTGATTTAAAAATAGATGTAATGTATGTCTTATGTCGTTGCGCATTGGTATTTAGTGTACCTAGTAACTTTAATGTAGTACAATGATGAGTAAACAACGGTTAACGGTTTGGTTACAAAAGTTTCCTTTCTAGTTAACATTCTGAATCATTTTCTAGTATCCAATAACATGCTCTAGAACTGTAATTCCAATAGCCGACCTAAAGTTAATAAGTATAACATTTAAAGTCTGTAGATACTGTTAGCACAATCGTCTTCCCATATACCATATGTTAGGGTATATTGAAAACCATTCTTTTCGATCTCGATCTTATATTACAATAAGTAGATTCTAGGTTTTCTCACAATGCAAGCAAAACCCTTCACCAACTATCAGTGCTATCTATGACTAATTAAGAAAACACGTTTAAAAGTTTCTCAAAAAAGTGTTATTAGCACCTGCTTTTGTTGGGATTGAAGCTGCACCTAGTGCATACAAATCCATACAAAGAACCTCTATAATAGTTATTTAATTATCACACTAATCTACCATTACAGGTTACTTAACCTAATGCGGTAGCTAGGACTAAACAAAGGGTTAAGTATTTATGTGAACTAGGGTTTCAAAGATTGAATTATTATGCACATAGTTGCAGGTCTAAATTCCAGCAACTGTTTTAATATGTAATTTTCTGATAATTCTGATATGCATAGGCAATAAGTTAGCCTGATACACATGCCCATCATTGCTCCTCCTGGAATTGCTTGTTGCTTGATCCACTTTTCTCCTAGATATGAAATCCTTACTATTTACGATTCCCATGTTTCAAATTTCTGTCTTTCCACAATTTCTTGGAGTTCTCTGAATAAATTGGTTTCCAATAGTAAGCTAACACTGTAAATGTAAAGAAAACTATTTAAACTCCATGAATACAACAGTAATTACCTATCAAGTAAGGCAAATAATAAAGCCGTCGATAAATTCAATTACTTATTTACTTAGCGAGATTATCCGGCATCAGCGGGTGAGATTTGATCTTGATTTTCTATGTTTTAATTGGATTTAGTCCACGTTTTAATCGTTTATTTATTTAAATTCTTGTTTATTGGTTTATTTTGATACTTGATAGTTGATTTTAGAGTTAGTTGAAAGTTTTTTACTTGGATTTTAAAGCTTAGTCAAAGAGTCAGCAAGAACAGAAAGTAGCAAAATGAAATATTTATTAAACTTTTTAATAACTGGTTGTACCTTGTTGGTAATTATATTTTTGAGCCGTTTGGGGTCGAAACGTTCGGGACATGGAGACATGGGGTTCTGTATCTCGCAAAGCGTTTGGTCGACTCTACACGTGATCAGAAGGCTGGTCTATATTTTGCCCAAAGTATTAGCATTGCCATACAACGTGGCAATGCAGCCAGCCTTCTGGGCACGTTTCCCGACTTAGGCAGCGATGAAGATGTCTTTTTTGAAGCTTTGTAAATAATCTATATTTTTCTTTGTATATTGATATAGTTTTAAAAATGTAAATATTAGTTTAGTTTAATTTATTGTTAAAAAAAATATTTTAATTGATTGTGTTTAATGTAGCGTAATATATGTTTCTTAGAGTGATAATTTAATA
Organism: Trichoplusia ni; assembly: GCF_003590095.1. Lineage (NCBI taxonomy): Eukaryota > Metazoa > Arthropoda > Insecta > Lepidoptera > Noctuidae > Trichoplusia > Trichoplusia ni. The sequence goes on from NC_039483.1 coordinate 12,492,359, forward strand.
AAGTTAAGGTAATTAAATTATGAATGAATGTACCAAAATATATATTTTAATAACTTAATAATGAGAATTGCTAATCCGTGCATATTTGTAGAACCACAAGGTTGTTCCTTATCTATTTGGGATGATCTCTCCTCTGCCTAGGCGTGGGCCACCTATAGGCTCATAACATATATTTTTAGTACACATGTCATATGGAAAGGGAAGAGGGTAAGACTTCAAGCTGAATATGAAAAATTGAGGAAAACAGATCCATTGATTTGACCTTATAATATATTGGTGTCACGGTGACAAACAACTGTCAGAATTACCCCTTTGTTATTGATTGCTGGCTGTTGATTTTAATCTCTTGTAATTAATTGTTTTGTAATTTTAATTTATCTATACGTTATTACGTTCCAAACAATTTCGACTAAGCATGACGTTTTAAGGTCCGCAAAAGAAGTCGTTTGACGTAATCAGATTTCCAAAACATCTGTACACAATTAAATTTAATACGGCTTGACAAGAAGTATTATTTACAGATATTAAACACCAATTTCTACTTGATTTTTTCAAAAATAATTGTAAATAGGATTGTGCTTATTGACTTTTTGCTGACTGTAGTAAAAGTGAAATTAGGAGATTATATTCCGTCGCCAAGATTTTGAATACCATTTTGGTCCGCTAATTAAAAGATTAAACAAAATGTTCAGAAGGTTCAACGTTAAATAAATGTGTGTCAATATTTTTATTCATATAAATATTCGTGTGTATTGAACAAAAGCGGAGAATACGCTGACAGTGCAAACAGATTTCATATATTGGAGTTTAAAATTAAAACGTCATGGTTCTACGTATTGGAATAACTAGAATTGGAATAACATACAAAGAAAAAAATACAATACATATACAAATAAACTTGCAATATCAAAAATGGAGTATTTATGAAGTTTCAATATTACCAAAATGTCGTAAAATGTTTAGGTTATTTTGATACTTTTCATTTAATTGAATACTCGATAGGACATTCGATTTTCCTGTTGGTCTTGTGGTTAGTATTCCTGACTGCTATGCTGGAGGTTGTGGGTTCGATTCCCACGCAAAACATAGATTTGTGTGATGAAAACGATCATTTGTTCTATGTCTGGGTGTCATTTGGGTGTATATATATTTAGAAATATATAATAGTAAATAGCACTCACATGTTTTTTTATCAGTTGTCTAACATCTAGTACTCATAATAAAAGTTTTGCTTAGATTCAAACTAGATAGCGTCGTGTATAAGCCGTTGAATATTATATTATTTTACCTATCAAACTATATAACCTTTTTGATATTAGTCGACAATAACCTATTTGTACAGCTAGTTTCCACAATTTGAATGAATCGAAAGTTCGATTAGATCATTAAGTATTCACAATAGCTAAGTTTAGGAATTAATAATGGTATTTTGTGGTTTGTTCGTGTCGAAAACTATTGGGGTCCGTCAAAATGATCGAGTTGTTTACGATTGAATTGATTTTGTATATCAAAGCAAATGACTAATGTTCTGAAGGTTAGTATTAATTTATTAATAGCTAGGGTGACTCATACAGAGAGTACTTTTAATACCTATACGATTTACTGAGAAATCTATACTAATATATAAAGCTGAAGAGTTTGTTTGTTTGTTTGAACGCGCTAATCACCGAAACTACTTTGTAAAATTTAAAAATTCTTTTTGTTTTCAATAGACCATTCATCGAGGAAGGTTTAAGGCTATATAACATCACGCTGCAAATAATAGGAACGAAGATAAAATGGAAAATGTGGCAAAAACGGGGAAAAATGTGGCTTCCGTTTAAAGTTTCTAACTTATATCTTCTAACCACTCGGACGAAGTCGCAGGCAACAGCTAGTCCTACATATACTCGTATTGTAAACGCGAAAGTTTTATGTAACGATGCATAGATGTTTGTTAATCTTTCAGGCAAAAACCACTAAACGGAACAGCCTATAGTCATAATGATTGGGTTGGTCATATTGATAGTTCAAAAATACATTATTTATTTAACGTTGCTGTTTTAAACAACCATAATTTGTTGTAATGTTCTCTCGGATTATTGCCTCATTACTGTTTAAAATAAAAGTACCCGAAAATAAGTGAGACTATAATTTATATGATTTACTTGTGATAAAGACTTATAAATAACATTCTCATAAAATACTTCAAGGTAGAAGTCGGTTTCAAATATTAATCTATGTTTATTTAAGGCGAGAATAAAATTAAAACAATCGCAGTGAATCGGAATAACGTCCATTGTTACCAGGTTCACATAAAAGACAAAGTTAAATACACCCTGCGATGAGATTAAATCAGAAACGTCAAAGAATTGATTGTACAACAATAATATAAATACGGACGCCATTATACTTGTAAACGGAACACTGATCAAGCATGAGAACAATTACACTATGGATACAAAAGCTTTATATTCAAGAAACTTCCAAAGCAACTAGGGTATTATTACTGACTATCAAACATTAATTTAAAGTATTCCAAACTTGCCAATATCAAACTAATATAACGCGCTTACCAGACTATCGTTTTACAATAATAGTAATTGATACCATCTTCGTTAACTAATTAATAAATGAAATTGATACCTTAAATTGCCTGAGTTTGGGGCAATGTTGAATGAAAGGAGGTATTAATAACAAGTTTTCTCTACTGCGAGAATCTTACTGAATGTCTACTACTACCTCTTGAAGTTGAATGATTGCAGTTGTGGAAGCAGCATGACACTATTCACTGCACGTGCTCTGTCTCTTTTTCACGACTGCAACGATATTACTTAAAGAGATCGTGGAAGACTCTAAGGTTACGAGTTTCTATGTACCTGCCTTGAAGTTTCAATGGCCGTGGTAAGCAAGTTGGTTGATAACTCTATTTTAAGTTCAGAGACTGTCGGGAAATAGATGAAAAATGCCGGCAATGAGTAATCAGTGGGGCAAAGAGTAATTTTAACGGTTTTTAATAAAAAATACAGAAATAACTATGATGTAAGGTTTTAAAGGGAGAATTAACCATTGATTAACAGGCATTTGAATCGAAGATTCAACAACTTTACAAACACCAACTAGTTTGAGCATTCGGCGATTTGTGGGAAGTTTATTGATGCGAGAGCTGATTAGACCCAGCTTTGCGGTTTGGTATTCCTGGACCAGTACTACTGTAGCTCTTAAATCTGGACAGGTAACATTAAGAGCGAGACTGACTATGTGTGTTGTAGCAAACTATCTCGCTTTCACAGCGACAGTAGCTTGGAAAGAGGTTATAGTAAGTGTGCAGACTATCGTAATGACACCACGTATCCTTTTTGACGACCTATTTGGTCAACAGGGAACGGTAATAGGTGTAGTAACTCTTACCTTGTTAGGTATATGTACGAAAATGTAGGGACTTCCCAATGCGCATATGAATCACACTTGATTTTCCTTGCTCGATGAATAACTGGAGCGGGCTGTAGTCTCCTGGCTCACTTTTACAGACACACACACACACTTTAGTAGTAGTGTATTTGTATATGTTTGAATTTTATTTCGTCAATTGGATAAGTGTTTAGATAGGTAAATAATGTTTATTTGTAAATGATTCTGTGGTAATGGATTTACATAATTCCTTTTTCAATATTTATTTTAAACATCAAATCAAACAGCAATATTGTTTTGATCAGTAAAAAAATAATTCAAGAGCATCGTACAAGAAAAGATGACGAACAATATCCCAAAATTAACTGATTTATGAAAGCAGTACGACATTAGATACGACCTTATACATAATGGCAGGATAAACAAGATATTATGCAGTAATGGAGGAAGAGCTTGAAAAATAACGTAAAAAGGTTGTTCAAAAGTAAGATTGACAGTTAGTTCCGCGAAAAAATTTATGAGGCACAGAATTTAAGCCGGCAACTGTCACGACAGTGTTTTGTTTACATTTTCCTATACAAACGTCTAGACAATGAGGACATTTCATCACCTGAAAGCCTATTCTTAGAACGCGAGCTGCAACTAATTTCAACAAGAGAAAGCACTAAGGGTTTTTTGCGCATTTGTGTCAATTTTTAGGTAAAGTTCGCGGTGGTAAAGCTTTTTTGCAATAGAAAATTGTCAATTTTTGAGTAGCCCAATACGCATTATTGCTATAGACTTTTTCAGGATTAATTACAATTTAGTTTAGATCCAATATCTAAAAGTCACTAGGTACGAACCTATAGTATATAATAGTTATTCAAAAGACAAACAACCTTCTTTCAAAATGTAAAAAGAAGAATAAATCCACAAGCTTGGTCATCGCGCTTAACTTTTCCTTTCTTAGCTTTATATTTAAAACATTTTGCTGCTATGAGAATAAACCGTTGTTTTTTTGTTTAGACGTGTGTGCATTTGTGATTTATTGTTCGTAATATTAGCGGAAGCAAAGACACGTGATAAGAATACATATTAGGCTACAATCGTTAAGAGAAGAGAAGATAAATTGGTGGATGAATATTAGGGTATATTGGAAAGAAATTGGAGATATACATTTGTACATTGCTCTTGAATCATTAGCCTACTTGTAATTTTCTTTTTTTTCTTAACCTTTGTTAAGAAAGATGGAGTAGCTAGGCGTTCTATCCCAATGTTAGTCAAAAACACAACAGGGAAAGAATAGGACTTGCTTTTCACGTTTTAAAAAGCTAATGTGTAAAAATATTTGATTTGAACTGCTACATTATAATCGTTTTGAATCAAATTCAAGTTAGAGTGGCTAGCCAGATGGTTAAAATCACCACGGGTGCAATCCAAAAATGTTTGTCCTGAGCTTGCCGGTTTTTTGTGGAAGCTTTCACTACACAATTATCATGAAAAAGGTAGAGTTCTGTATGTTAAAGTCAATTTATATTTTCATTATGGATTGACTAACGAACCGATGTGACACACAAAACCAGGTAACCAGTTCAGAACGAGCATTGGTAGTAAAGTAACCGATGGTTGCTGGCTGTTATTGATTTCGATACCAAATTAATTACTGCCGTCCGCGCAAAACGGATAATTAAAGGCGTCTTTCTTGTAACTTGACAATCTTATGGTACTCTTCAAATAAATTATTTAAATTGCCTGTTAACGCTTTACAATTTACTCTTGTATTTTGGGTGTCAACTTGATTTATTTTGACGTTACAGTCTTTAAATGTATTGAGGAAAAGATAGATGGGCTTTTGTTTCATAATGATGAGAATGTATGTCATAATCAATCACCGACTTGGACGGGTTTTTTAATTTGCTGCACGACATATTGTTCAGTACTTTAAAATGTTCATTACATTGTTGGTTTTCTCATAATTTGTAGCTTTAGAATTTTGATTGTAGAAGCGAGGACGCAGTAGACGTCTCGTTAAGACGGTGAAACTACTGAATAGATTCTAGTATGCGATATAGCATACTAGTAGGACTGAAGCACCGTTTTCAAGAATACCTTCGCATACATATTTTTCCCAACACTAAGTGAAAGCATTGAAGCAGTCAGTTATCCCACTTCACATAATACTTCACTCCATTTTAACAATATAATACTTTAAACGTTCCACACGACAGCGTTAACTGCTCATAATATCATTCACTGAGTAACGCTAAAGGTCGTTTTGTTGCATTACACTGGGACGTGCAATCTCGCTGAGAGCTGAGCAACACCTTGTCCTATAAAATAAAACTGCGATACACTTCACCAATTGTCCATTTGTTATTTAGCGCTCTATTTATCACGTATTCAGTCTTACATGGACTTGGAAACCTACTTGGATTTGTAGAGGAAAATCAGAAATTCATTAGCTTTCACGTGTCGTGTGATCGATGGGAGGTAGTCCTGTTACGTATTCTTTAACGCAGATTGATGTTGGAATACGAGGAAATGTGTTTTTGTTGTTATTTAAAAATCTTTGAATCCTCTGTTCTTTTGAATTTAAGTTTGTTGTTTGTTAGGATTTTACAATTCTTAGTTGCATTATTTTGAATATTAAATTTTTCGCAACTTGCGTGTATGTATTGTTTAGTATAACACCTAAGTACTATATAATTATTGTAAAATGTATGTACCATAGAAATAATATGTTTCTATGAATTTGAAATTGTTTTGTTTTATATGTTATTAGCTGTTGCCCGCCACTTCGTCCGCGTGGTTAGAAGATATAAGTTATAATTTATACTTGCCTTCTATCTATCTATCTGCCTTCTATCTATCTTGTAGGATTCAGTCAGCGTTTGCAATTTAAGCGCATAAAATGTGTTTTTTTACGACCTCACATTAGAAACCTCAAAAACTGTAGCCTATGTGTTACTCTGATGTATAAGCTATATTGTGGTAAAGTTTCATTCAAATCCATTCAGTAGTTTTTACGTGAAAGAGTAACAAACATCCATACTTACAAACTTTCGCCTTTATAATAGTAGTAGGATTTAAATCCATACCGTGACATTATTGAAAAAAGAAAAACTCGCATTTTATGTTATATTGTACCTACAAGATCCACCATTCACGAAATGTAATAATATTACTACGCTAAACTCAAATAAACCTCCTCTTTCACTACATTAAGTATGTAGCAAAGATTGTTGTCTTACCTGACTTTGAAACTATAACTCGATGATACGACATTATGTACAATTTTCCTCGTAATTTAGTCGTACAAATAACAAATTAGTAGGAATGCGCCGTCAGAGAACTTGAAGAACAACATCGTTATCGTTGTTGATTTGTGTCGTTTTTGTAAATAGGAGTATTCCAATTTTCGTTTGCTGAGCTAACAGCAGTACATTTCATCGGATATATTTTTAATAGGCATTTCCTCGTGAAGGAATGACACTGTATTAAAAGGCAAATATGGAATGTTGACGCAGGGATTAGAACGGATTTAATGATAAAATTTTCTAATTTTATACGGACTGTAAGTCGTTCGGAGCTTTTTAAAATTGGCAGTTTAATATCAATTGATATTGAGTAATACGTATTAAATCAGGCCCCCAATTTGTTTTTTACAATGGCCAATTAATGAATGCAATTGGATTAAATTTGAAATTATTCCTATTCTGTTAAGCATTTTGCTAATACAGTAATTGGAAATTAATTGTGTTGACCTTGAGTGTACCGTCCCGTGCTGAATTTCCAATTATAGTATAGAAAAATTCTTAAGAGAATACGAAAATTGATATTTTAAGCCAAATTTCATTAAATGCAGAATTGTAAATAGCAGAATTGGGGCCCAGATCTTTGTAATTAATCATCGAATATTCAACTTGCTTCTTAACAGAGCGATTAAATATACTCCCTTTTTTGTCTCCCCTGCTTAATTTGCCACCTATGTCTTGGTTGCCAGAGACTTTGAATGTAACATATAAATGAGAAGCTAGTAAATGTTCAGTAGCATTTGTTTTACACTGACAGTAACCGATGTCAGACCAATTTACTTTACGACCGCGTAGTGGAGAATAAGTGGTTGCTTATTAGACTAGCCAACAACGTGGATATTTCCTGGCATTGCAGTACACCTGGTCATGATAAATATTACCACAGACGCTGGTTGCGCTATCTCCTAGGTAAATATTTGTTCTAAGATTTTATCCTCGTTTTTCTTTCACGTTCCGTTTGATAGAAGATTTAATAAAGGCAAAGGCTGCACTGTTGAAGATCTAATAATTATTGTTGTGAGATTATTTTTTTATTTTTCTTGTATCTCAAGGAGAGAGATGAGGTTTAAAATCAGATTTATATTTACGCTTGATAAATCTATTTTGTTTTGGCAAGACTGGCTGCGTCCCGTGAATAATGGCTTATATTAACACATACGCTTAACACTTTCAGGTTGGACAGGCTGCACCAAAGCTTACCATACTTGCAACGACCCTTTACAAACTTAATTTTACTCTTAATTATACTTTACTCTTAATAATTCTAGTGTAATCGATTTTTATTATCAAAATGTGTAATATAAAAAGCAGTCTAGCAATACTTAAAACAACAATGTATTTTCACCTACATTCAATTAAGCTTACACCATGACCATTATACATATATAAACATGATAGTACAGTATTTTTCGGCAGCTTTTCCTATTGTTATACAAAACCTTCCTTGTTACCCGATCCTGACTCGTGTAAGTAGTTTGAACAAGCAATTGACCTCCTGTTGTGCCTTAACTTATGATCTGTCTATCCATTATATTCTTTAATAAATGTCAACGCGTAAGTATATATAAAACGTGTTTGTGTTCCAATTTATTATGACCTTATTGTGTTTATTATTTTGTTTGTTTAGTGCATATACAGTTTTATATTATCAATGAAAAGTGTGTTTAATTCTTGTTTACGTTACGTGTGTGTGACTTCTATCTAAAATGTCCAATAATAGTATCTAAATGGAAATTGATTCTATTATTTTGTAATTTTTTCTTTGAGTTTCCAGTGTGAATATTAGGAATGTTATAAACTGAGTTTGGATACATTACATAAGGAAAAATAACATAATTTTAAACGTGTAAATATGCAGAAATAGTTTCGTGAAAGCTAAAGTTCCAATTATAAATTTCTTCAAATTACAGTACATACTAGCTCACAGAGTTTAAAACTAAATTCTCTAGTGATATTTAAATTAAATTTCGTATAAACTAGACGGCTGGACGTTCTTCGTAAAATCCTTGAGTAAACGGGCGGTTAATGAGAAACTTGGAGCTTGTCCACGGATGCAGACGGAGCATCAGACGGCGTCCGGCGTGACATGGCGTGCAGCACGCTACGCCATATCTCTGATCTTTAATGTTCTAACTTTACACGTTTTACTGCGTTTTACGCTACTATGGATAAACTCCTATAGTACAGTAGACGACCTCATTATATTAAACTTCGTAAATGGACTAGATTTTAAAATGTTTTATAAGTTAATTGTCGCTATCTTATCTCTATAAACCTCCGATTTTGAGGTATTGAAATTCAGTAACCCGTAACATCCAAAACCTTACTTCAATGCTAGAAAAGTCTAAAAGAAACCCCAAATCGTATTATTGATATACGAAACGAAAGCAAAGTATTCAAACGAGACTTTAGAAATCACGGTCTTTTCTCACGATCTTATTTAGTCGTTGAATACGCTTGAATTAAAAAGCAAATTACGTTTGACATTTAGCTGTACAGTACTGTGTGGAGGGACACAACGCATTCATGTCAGACACACTTACATAGACACATTTTATGCGCGAACACGATGCTAAATGGAACAAAGGAAACAGTACAAGTAGATCGAGTACATCAGGCGTTATGGCCTCCCAGTGGTTTAAAGTGCCAAATAAAATTTATCTCTTTGTAACAAAGCCAATACTAAAGATTTATTCATTGAGAGATTTATAACCTTTGTTTAAACATCACATTTTATTGCTCGTAATGTCTATTTATTTTTATAATAGTGAGTTTGATGTTTATCTGAAAATGTACATCCTAAAATTTGCATTAAATTAATTAGGTCAAAAACGATCATCCACATTCATAAAATAAAAACAGTACAGAATCAAAATGCTATTTTCAATAGACTTTAAAAATGTTTGTTCCCTTACACTTTCGGACTGGATGAATCGTTTTCAATTGAAATAGCTGCCATTTATTCCCATAAAAATAAATAGTCTAGCTCAGTATTTTGAAGTTTCAAATACTAAATTCTACACATATCGTACAAACATTTGCAGCGGACATCGACCAAAACAAGAATAAAAACGAACATAATTTGTAAATGGAATTCGTTCTCCCTTAAATTGCCACTGGTCATACAAAGTACAACTTGACATGCAACAGGAACGGCACAAACCTATTTATAACCGTTCCTTTCTAGATCAAAAGGTAAGCAAAGAGGCAAGAACATACCAAACTATTTTGTTAAAGAAAATGGAAGTTTTGTTCATATTATGTGTATCATATAAAATATGACCTTTGTGAATCGAAACTAACTACTGTTTCAATAACACCAGATAAATGTCAAATAACAAAATGCTCCTCCCACATACAACATTTCTTTCAGCCTCATCAAAATACTTACAGTGGACTGATTTTTATTGCTCTATTAGCTGTCACAGTAAACGTTGTTTTGCCATAGGGCAGAAAAAAAAATCTTTCGGATATGAAAATTAGATGTCCGATTCTCAAACCTACCGAATGATGTACACAAAATTTCATAAGAATCGGCCGAGTCGTTTCGGAGGAGTTCAGATTCGTACATCGTTACACGAAAATTAGATTATTAGAATTATGACGTTCCTGGTGAAAGTTGTACATTATCCTGCCCAAAATATATATAAATAATATACATACGTCTTGAACAGGGTTGATTTAAGCAACAAGTAGAACAATATACACATGAAGTACGTTTAGTGTTAACGTCACTCAGAGCAAGTGCTTTTGTGTAAAATTGGAAGTTTATATTGAAAGTGCTCGAAGGCTCAAACGTGAACGTAATGAAATGTATTAAGGGTGGAGTTTTCAATACTAAAGGATTCGTGACATAGGTATATTGAATTGCTTTGACTGTTCCTTCTATAGCTTCTTGGTATCGGTTAATGGAATCCTGTCGTCCGTTATGTAATATGTTAGCCTGTCCAGATTTTCATACAATAATTTGGATGAGGAAAATTTCCTGTCGGTCAGCTAAGCTTATGGAAGCAATGGAGAAACTTTAAGAACACTCCACTAAAGGATACCTTAGAAATGCTATATTATGATATGCGCATGAATTTTGAAAGGACTTTATGCCCTATATCCTGATGCAGAAGGTGTTTATTTAATTAAACTTATATTATTTCAAGAGATAAATTACTTATTTCTCAGAATTTCCGTTATATATTTTTATCGAATTTTGTAGAATTAACTATTGTATAGAAGTTTAATAGTATAATACAATTCAAGGGATTAGAACTACTTCATTATTATGTCAATCAGCCGCGGTCACGTCGTTTGCAGATTGACCGAAATCAATAAGTTGTGGCCAGTAGCAAATAATTAAATAATAAATATATTTTTGATTGCGTTAATTTTCAATATGGAATAAGAACGGTCCTCGGTGTTGTATTGTAGAACGATGCCTCTTCTAAAACTGCTACAATATTATTTTAAAAGGTCCGTGGTAAGGCAAAAGGTAAGGTAAAGGCAAAATTTGGAAGAAATGAATAATATCTTTCGAGAGACACCATAAAGTTTGTATATAAACTCAATAAATTATTTAAACCGGACCTCCATCCATGAGACTGGACAGTTCAGACATGATCATCTGACGAGACGTCACATATTGATATAAAATGGATCGCCATTTTATGTGCAGTCACGTGAAAATATAAAACAATTTTATAAAGTTTGCTGAATTTGCCTTTTCATATTATGAGTTTAAGATGACTCTTTTGAAGCTGCGTTATTGAATTTTAAAAGTTAAAATTGATTCGATCACATTTAGAGTAAATTGGATTCTTGGATAATATCAAAAATTAAACGATTCTATCTCAAAGCTAAAACGGGTTACAAGTAGTATCTTAATTCACCCATCGGAAAATACGTACGTTCCCCGTATAAGTTTTATCGGTATGTGACTGTCTGTGTCCACGTAGCACTTAATCGGGTAATCTGATGTGGATGCAGTTTTGTTAATGTTGTAAGTTTTTTAACCTTGAGATTTAATTTTGTTCAGCACGTATTGTAACAAAAGCGAATACTTTAAGATGTTATGAAATATGACGAACTAATATTTCACAAACGTTTGTAAGGCACGAAAATAAGAAGAGTTACGTTGATATCAAGAACTTTGTGTTCTATGTTAGTCGTTGATAAGCAAGTGTACGTAAAATCTGAATGTTTATGAGAGTAAGTAGTTATAATGTAGTGCTTTGTTTGTGCTCCAACTTTCTTGATATGCTAATAAGTCTTCTTGTCTGCATAATCTTCTTTGCTTTATACTTTGAACTTAATTGTTAAGTAGTTCGCTTGCTCGTTAATTTGTATCGTACATCGGTTCACGAAGAAAATGCGTGAAGCGGGTTTGTTGTAGAAGGCTGAGGATGTAACAGCATGGGTGTAATTTGTATGTGGTTTACAGTAAAATAATTACAGAGGTTTTAGTCATTGTTAGGTACATCGTTTTGATGTTAATTGTAATTAACTATTTCTAGGGGCTTTTATGTTTTGTCATACTAATAAGAAAAAACAATATCGTTAAGTCTAACACTAGATTTACTACAGGCGGTAAAATGCGAGCTCTCATGATCGTAACTTACTGCTCATTGGTCAAGAATAAAGGCCAATTTTCGGTAAATAATCGTATATTTGAGAAGCCGGTCGACCAATGTACAAGTATTTATCAAGGCATGTATAAGTACAGTATTGGGCGAATCAATAAAGTTGAAACCTCGAACAATATTCACAAACAAGTAGTCGTGATCCCATCAGATATTAAGTTCAACATTTACTTTTACAATTTCAAACAAAGTTGAAAATTGATTTTCCTCTATGTTGCCATTTTATTCGAAACTAGCTGTTGCCCGCGACTTCGTCCGCGTGGTTAGAAGATATAAGTTAGGAATTTTTGAACGGAAGCCCTCGGAGATGAATAATTTTACCTGTTTTTATCCATTGCATCTTCGCTCCTATTAATCGCAGCGTGATGGCATAAAGCCTTAAACCTTCATCGATGAATGGTCTATTCAGACAAAAAGAATTTTTCAATTTGAACCAGTAGTTTCTGAGATTAGCGCGTTCAAACAAACAAACAAACTCTTCAGCTTTATATATTAGTATAGATGTAAAAGTGTGTCATATAAGCCAGCTTTTTATTGCGCAAGTTTTGCTTTACCTTCATCTAGAAGCAGTTCGTGTATACTCTTCGCAGTTGTGACTAAATGGCAAAGTTTATGATTGTTGTCATTAACGCTAATAACTTTGTCTGAAAATAAAAGCCTGGAATTGCCGCGAGCGCCTTTAGGACTAGTAAGTCCGTTTCTTGAACGACTTCTGTATGTGAAACTGGTAGAGAAAATTAAAAAAGTTTGGGAGCACGTGGAGATAGAGAATTCAGGTCATAATAATCGGCTAGGTAATATAGGTTGTGATACATGATGGTAAATAGAAGCGTCTACTAAATATGGAGAAACAATATTCACGTTTTTCTATCACCTACTCAAGATACTTACGTAAATAATATTAAATGTTTAAATGCTTATAGTAATCTTAAAATAATACAAAAATAACTGATTTTGAGAAGGTTACACTTAAACCAATTTTTTTTCCTTGTTTTATTAAATTATTCGTCACTTAACTTAAACCGTTAAAGTTATCTCTTAAAGAGTATAAATAATGTTTAAGTTGGCTTTTGGTCTAACCTAAATTGGATCACTCAAAGCATACCCGGTGTCCTCGAAATAGCCTATAAAATGGCAGTCTCTGAACCAATATTTTCACTAAAAATCTGCCGCTATAAAGGCTTTTCGTATTAAACTGTGCCTTTATAGTATGCGGTAAAATACTGCGAGACTCTGGCAAAAAGAACGAAAAAGGTTTCCATGTGGGACATAGTACTTTTATCGCAAAAGTCAATACAAGAGTCATGTAGCATAGCTATGGATAATCTAGTACGTACACAATTGATATAAGTTAGTTTTAAACGAAAAAAGTTATTATTGTGTATGCCAAACATATCTTTCTACGTGACCAGATGGCCTTAAAACTTAAACATTTCCTGTGAGACACAAGTACCTGAGCATTCTATTTTTGAACTGTCAGTTGTGACACTACTTGATCTATTCACGAGTTGACGTAACAGTTCTCTTTGTTAGCAACTTACGGACACGTCATGTTTGACGAAGATCATACTCTTACGTCAAGAAAGGTCTGGTAAGATGACTGATTCCGATGTTAATACTCATACATCGTAAAGCATCAAGAGCTGCTATAGCGAGTATATTGTAAGTTTAAATTTGATTCGAAAGAAATGGTATCAATTGAATAAAAATCATGCCAATCAATAGATTTTTAGAAATACTTTTTAAAAAGTAATGCTTGGTTGTACATGGAACTAAACTCGTGTGATGCGTAGAAATATCGAATTCACTTTATAGTTTACGATCTATATTTAAAGTATCAAGATTGTTTGCTTATAGTACGTTATATGCGATCACCAAGTAGGTTGCTTATAATTGTGTTACGAGCTGCCTGATAATGTTAAGCTAAAAACGGATACCGTAAACTCATCTTGATAAGCATTTGACCATCTAGTGGAACCTGCAACAATGCAAAACAATACCTACTATTTTTGTTCCTAAAATTGAGACTGCCTGGACAAATTAATAGCCACCTATCCAATAATGACATATCACCGATTCTGTTTCGAAAAGATATTAATGAAAGCATAGACCAATTTTACGAATGTTTAAACAATCACATGGGCTTCTATTCAACAAATATTGATCAAATTAATTTTATATCTTTACTAAACATGTCTAAAATAATTTTATATGATGATGCGAACTTACATTTTGGGTTAGTTTTCCCATTCAACTTTATACAAACTGTTCTAGTCACGCTGATACTTATGTATCTAAAGCTTTTGTTTTGAATACAATACAACGGTCGGGATTGCATTGACTCGGCACAATACTGAGGGCTCACCACCGGCACTAAGGCAATAAGACAAGCAGTTGTGGAAAAGAGACACTGCTCTACACTATGTCGTGTGCTATCTCGTTTCTGCAACCGTTTCACTATTGAACGAAGAGTTCGTGGTAGGCTGTCCCGCTCATGGAAAACTAACGTAAAATTTAAATGGTAGCAATTAAGGCTTCGTCGTACCAGGCGTTTAAGTTTCGTTTTATTTTGATTGTAACTATACAATTTGCTTTAAAATTAAATGGAAATAGTTTGAGTAAAGAAAACATAATGTACGGTCTTAAGGAATTTTTAAAGAAAATATGTATAGTATAGGATGGATTATACATGTAGGTACATTTAAAACGCTTTTTATGTCTACATGTAACTAAATTGCGTGAATAAAGAATTGGTGTCTTAATATGAAATTAAAAGTAAATTAAAAGTTGCTATTTCTTATTTTAAGTTTTTTTTATAAATTATTTATGGTAAGCGAAAATAAAGTTGCTAAGCTAAGTGTTTAATTTTAAGCTAAAAATTGTACAATCCTTATCTAATATATAAAATTCCCGTGTCACGATGTTAGTTACCGTACTCCTCCGAAACGGTTCGACCGATTCTTATGAAATTTTGTATACATATTGGGTAGGACTGAGAATAGAACAACATCTAATTTTCAAACACCTAAGTGACAAGGGTTGCCCACACAAAAAAATATTTTTTTATTTTTTAGACGAATCTTTTTTAGAAATAATTTATTAGGCAAAACAACGTTTGCTGGGTCAGCTAGTATTAATATATAATGCTTTCAAATTGCAAATTCGCAACAAGGTCATTTGGTAGGCTTACTTCAGACATGGGTCTATTGTATTGAGCCGTTAAAACCACAACATTCTCATTTTATTATTAGGGACTAAGACCCTAATTCATTTAAAGCCATTAATAAATCATACCTTTTTTCATTAAAATTTTTTTGCTATTGGCAATGGTAGGTCCCATAAATAAATCAAGAAAATCGGGTGTTTCTGGTATATGAGCTCCTACTCCTTTTTGATAGTTCAAAAAGTAATAATTTTGTGTAATTAATCTGAATACCTTTTTTTCGTATGTGAGATCATCACATAATTGTCAGTGTCAGACTTTTACTGTCTAAAAGCTACCTTTTCAGCTTCCTGTTCTTTCTTTTGCATTTTGTGTAACCCCTTCAAACGATCCCGCTGGCCGAGAAAATAATAGTTTGTAATGGGCTCCACAGAGTTTGCTGTCATCTCTTTGAAGCGAGCGTGGAACACGAACGCGCCGTCCGCTACAGACTTGGACCTGATCAGGTGGCGAGTTACACGTCATTACCGTCAGCAGGGCCACACCTTCTGTATTCCCTGCCTCACGTGTTCAGCCACCTTCTTTACTAGCGTGTCATGACTGTTTCACTTAAGGACGCGACCGCTTTTCCGGACTGTAGATGGGACCAGAGCCGGACGCGAGGGCAGACCTACACCATATGCTCCACTGTGTACTCCAAGCGATTAATCTGAGATCGAAATCATATTCTTGGATGAATGTTTTAAGCCATTAACAAAATCACTTTTCTTTTTTATCTACCCTATCCCGTTTCATAACATATTCAACCTCTATTGAGGCCAAATTTCTGACCTCCACACATTTCAGTAATAATTCAAAACCCAAAAATTCCAAAGGAATCCGAATCAGAAATAGACCTGAATAAAATTATGGCTACAAAAACATATTTTTCATGAATGTCAGCGTACAATACACAGGGATTGTGGATTGTCCGCCACGGGGATTAGGTCGAATCGAATTAATGATTAATATAACAAATAATGTTCACGATGTTGGCAATATTTAATTTTGAAATCTGGGATCGTGGAATCCAATAATGTGTTGAATTAAATCAATCAATAGATACAATAATTTCTTATTGTCATTAAAAGATAAATGTTGTTTTTAATATAACCATACTGATATATTCCTTAATACGTACATATTATTATGTTATACTAATAATTGCACTTTATAGCTGACGACATACTCATCCCAAAAAAATTGTCGTGTTTGGAAATCGAACTCACGAACTCCGGCATAGCTGTCAGCTACAGTCAAATAGGATGGTATTATATGTATAATACCTGGTTATACACGTCCTGCTATTTCCTAAATAAGCGTTGCGGTTTCCATCAAAGCACTGTTTGTTGACTTAAGAATATCAATGTTTACAGTTGAAAATGTTTTGCAGTTATAGTCCCAAAAACCAAGCTCAACCAGTAGTGTAGGAACTTGTTCTATCAATAAACTGGTGCTTTGAAAGAAGCTTCAAAACTCCAATATTTATTTAAAGTATGTCAAACGCACTTATACATGGCATACATATGTAGATTATGTAGGTATTGAAGCTATCCATTGTGGTAAAATATTTTTTGACCATAACGTTGTTTAAGTCCGGCCAGATATAGGTTGCCTCTACCTCGTGTATGATTTTTTTAGGATTCTGTGGTCGAAGGTTAATAATGGGCCGCTATGTAAGAGGTCCTGCCGTCTGACTGTGATAGTAGGATAGTTGAAATTTTCACAGGTGATTAAATTTTTTGCGAAAAGTAATAAAAATGTTTATCGAGGTTAAGTAACTAATGTCGCGAATCGGACTAGCATGTGGCCGGTATTATTATAATAGCCATAAATGATGAACTGATTTGACGAATCTAGCTAACACAGCCTGATTGACGGGGTAGAAAAAGAATAGAGAGGGCATTACCTTGCATAATATCAGAATGATTGAGAGGAAGAAGCTATTAGCTTTTTGTTTGCTTACCAAATCATGAACGAAAAAATATCCGTTAAGAATTTGCAGCGGTGCCGCGCTGGTCTAAAAGATGCCAAAGAGGGTTTAAAATGTTTTTGGGCTTTTGGAACTCCCATAAATTCAAAGAAAACGAAATATCTGTACTACTTTATGTCGGTCTTAGGTGAGAGCGCGGTATTTCCCGAGAGTGGCCGCTTATTTGGCTACAAGCTGACTTTGAGCGGACCAGTACATTAAAAATAAATCTATGAAAAACAAACAAAGTTCTTAAGTATGTATTGTGTGTGTAAAAAGAATGAAACAAAAAAAATATTTTCTGTTATAACAAAATTGTTTAGTATTTATGCCAGTTATAATTAAACATACATGAGATTATACGTTATTTCTACGTATATTGTATATTCATCAAAAAATCATTTTCAAATAAATCTGATCTGTATGTATTCCGGTTCTCGAAAATTTCAAACAATTTAGTTGTCACGTTGTTTGTTTTGTCACCAGCTTGATTACGTGAAACACGCGAACGATATTACAACTTTCGTATTTATAATTTTTGTTGAACTCGATTTTACATTTGATTTGCATACATTTCAGTAGTAAACCAATTTGTTGAATCTTTGATTCTTGTATCACAAAATAATAAATCCTAGATATTATTTATTTATATGTATTTCTTAATCAAAATCCTAAAAAATGCTATCTAACAATGCTGTAAGTAGTTCATTCATTTGAAAAGTTAACTCAAGTTTGACCAAACGGGATTTGAATAATAGAGGAACGTTCGGTTTGTAAAAGTAGGTCGGCAATCGAACGCGACATGGTATTGTTGCCTCCGAAAATCAGAGCTTATTGACTGACAGTTCATTGTAGAACATTCTAACCTCGTGTTTACTTTGCTGGATTTTAATCCACTTTACACAACTCAAACATATAATTTACCCACCATCCAATGATTTCCTCCAAATGAATATAGTAGATGGAAACTCTGAATACTCCTCAGCATGTAATATAATTCACCACACAACACTCAGAGAAGTGTCACGTCAGTTCAGAGCAATTAAACTGATATGACATGTCATGTCTTGTAAAACCACTTCAGTGATGAAATTAACCGTTCGTAAACATAGCGTGTAGACACACAAAGGAAGGGCGAGGTTCCTCGTGCCTCGTAAGGCGTCTCGACGGTCGCTGGCCTGGCCGACCGCCGTTAACCCCTTAAATGCAGTCTTACCTGCAATATGTAACCCTATTAGCCATTTTCCGGGTGCGCTCGTCTCGCTATATTCATCTTTATGCCTCAAGACATCGTGTCTCTTCAAATATAGGTCGGGGAACAATGAAATGTGAAATTCCGTCGTTGCGGGACATGGTTATAGATTTTGTGAGTTACTGTAGCGCGTTTAATGCTGATGTAAGAAAATGGACGGATTAACTGATTAGTGTAAAACTGTTTTAAACTAAATATTAATTATAGCTCTTATTATAAAAACCTTCTAAATTAGCTTCTTGTTACATCTAAGGTCTTAAAATTAATATTTTCTTTCTACCCCCAAATTAGTTAACTATATTCTGTAGAGGAGGGTACGAAAAGAAAACCTTTTTCCTCGATTACAAATGTGTCGTTGCGTGATCGTAAGACGTTTTCGGTGTAACGTGTCTCGGTGTTTTTGTTAACGTTTCGTTGATTACCTGTGACCAGTTATAGTGATTATCGAACTTGCTTGATGTTAGCTTGTATATCTCTGTTTATCAGTGTCTGTATTTCTCGGAAGGCTAAAGTGAGTTATGTTGCAGCCAATCCACTATTTGATTAAGTAATGAGTACGCAGGAAAGTTTGTTAAGGTCATTCTAGACCTACGTAAATAATTGATTACATTTCGTTTCCAATTGAAAACTCTGTGCATCAGTCATATTTTGTATTTTGTCACAACACCTTTATGTTCGTTCATGTTGTGTAAAAATCACACAAGTCAGTTCACAAATTAGATTATAAAGTTCACATTTTTTTAGGTTATCTGTAGAAAAAAATCACATGCAATTTTGCCACAATACCCTAAATTTCGAGTGACGGTCATTTCGTACAATTTTATACAATCCATTTAGATACATGCCGTGAACCAACACGCCGCGCGCTTTCAATTTTTCCGGGTCATTCATTTGGAAACGAAATATTGGGGATCTACCTGCCTTGCTTTTATAATAGGCTGAACAATCTGAGGCTAAAATACTTTTAAATGTTATTGTTAGTACTACATAAAAAAAATTGTTTGCCTGTTTTAGCTATGGACTGAGAATTTGATGTAAATCATACGTTTCGGAAATGTTGATGACTTTTCTATTGTTTAGTTGCCGCCATGCAAAGTAATAAATCTTTAAGTAAGAAGTCACTTCCATATTTTTATTGCACGAAAATTTATTGATTTACAATTATTCAGTTTTTACCTATTGTAATAATAAAAAGCACGTCTTACGACTATTGTTAATTTGACAGTGACAAATTATACGGAGGTGCAATTAATATTAATAGTCTGACATCAATTAATGGAAGTTGAAATTATGGAAATCGTATATTCGGGTTTGCAGTAATAGTCATAAACGGGGAACATACTCGTACCTACATTGACATAAGCTGATTGAGTTTGTTACGTTCACTCGAATGCTTTGTTGATGTTTTCAGTCTATTTGCTAGAAGTGAACCGTGTGATTTACGTACATTTCGAACGTTGAAATTACTCTTATTTAAATACTTCATATTCAAAACATACAGATTTTGTTTTGTTTTTGTGTTCCCTTTATCCGAAGTCGCAGTTTTGATAAGGTTCACTCATTCTATACAAGGAAAGCGTCTATGGCCCCGTAGCTCCCGAACTGATTGACCGATTTCAGATTAGGTTATTTTGTTTTAAAGATAAATTATGTGCGAGTGTTCTAAGACGTGTTTGATGAAAATCAGTTTTGGAAGTTTGGAAGAATAACCGAATACCTGCAAATATACTCAAGTGGGGATTCAAATGAAAGCGCACTGAAATGGAATATTGATGACTTAATCAAGAGAGTTCTTAGCTTCGTATGATGAAAAAATTGGTGGTGGGAAAATGGGATATGGAAATTCGCTTGTCAAGGGAGAGTATCAATTATTACATCAGAGATGATTTGTCTTATAGGTTAGTGTCGGTTTTTTTAATTTTAATTATGTTGCCTTTTTTACGTATGGCCTGAATAAACTTGATATTAATGTCGAGAATAATTGACGTGAACCAATTTTGGATCAAATTGGATTTCCGAAAAATTGACTGATCATTTTTTTTGTTAATTAACAGATGGCAAACTCGTGCGTCATTCTTGTAAATCTGAGCCGTCAATCATATGGTATTTTTGTCGTTATGTTTGGCTTACAATGTTATATCTTGTTTTCAATTAACGTCAGAATATTTTGTTTTTATGATTTACAATGTGAATGCACATGCGTTGAAAGCTGTTCTGTACGTTGTCGATGTTGAGGGCATTAAAAAAAAAAAACTAGATGTGATGATCATCTCAGCTGTAGCGCCCTTGATTGAGTAATGGATCATAATATATTTAATTTCATGTATTGGCACGAAATTCTGAACATCAAAATTTTCTACTGAAATATGCTGCTGTATCTACAGTCCTTCGTTTATAAATATTCAAACCAATATACAACAGGAACCCATCTGTAATTCCTATACATATTTCTGCTAACGTCACAAAATCATTTCTTTGCAATTTATTTCAACTCTCTCGACCTTTTTTTAGTCTTGTATGGAGGGTTAAAAATAAAGTAGTCGTTGGACCCTACTGTTTTATTTTTATCTCTCGAGGGTTTAGGTAAACTTTGAGCTGTGGCAACATCAGGTTATTTAGGTTTTAGGCGAAATCTAATGACAGGTTTGAATATTTAATACCATTGTGTCTGGGATTTAGCCTTTGTTGTTCATTAGTGTTAATTACAGAAACTTTTAACTTTCGATGTGAAACTAATACTTTGAAGTTGTAATTTTAGTAAATAAATTAATGAACGAAGGTTATCGTAATCCACTTCTTTGGATAAACTTAAATCGAAAATTACATTTACATTTTCGAAATACTATTAAACTTCTTACGCAGATTAAATCGAATGGGATTGGGACTCCTAAAATATTTTTACTTTTCACGTCTAGTCAACATTCCCATTAACATCCTAAGTAACTTAGTAGATAACAGTTTAACTTGATGTTGACCCCAAAACTCTAAATAATTCACGGAAAGTAGCTCTATTTTCATCTAAGTACACTTTAACTAAGTTTAAGTAATCTTAACTTCAAAATTAGTGGCAGGTGATCCCTAAGCAATTAACATAAGTGTGATAGTTCGTTTGTTAGCAGCTGTTCTACTGATAAACTTTTACTGGATTTAGAGAAATACGGAGAAATATTATACCAATGATTCCAGTATCACTCATGAATAGAGTTAAATACGATGGCTGTTACGAAAAAGAAAGCGCTTCAGAGAGCGCTTTGCAACTAATTGTATATGTTATATGAAGCTAAATGTATGTTTCCTCTCAAAACTATGAATCAAAATATGATCAAACTTTGTTAGAATTTCCTTACGACACCCTTGAGGGATTCTGACTCAAAAAGCAGTAAACGGGTGATATATTATTTGTAGTTAAGAGTTATTAAATGGAGTGGAATGGAATCACAAATTTAGCTACTGAAAAAATACAGCAAGATGGGTCGATGACATAATAAAGGAGTCTGGATGGGGCTGGCACAGAACCGTAGAAATTGGCATGAGAAAGGGGAGGCCTATTCCCAAAACCGGGAGGAAATAGGCTGTGGATGATGGTGATGATGATTATAAAATCAATACATGAAAATAATGACGAATGAATTTTTTTTTCGAAGTGTAGTTCTATAACATCAATATTACTTTTACACGCTGTTATCGGGATATCAAACGTCAAAAGTACAATGCCTTGACTGACATTCGATTAAACAAATATTTTTCGAGTATTCTGCAACTGAAAAACTATGTTATAAAATGTGTATTCGTAGAGACACTTGAATTAGTTAATATTTCAGTCCCAGGTACCAGTTAGAAATGATGTCACTTCTGGAAGTTCACTCGGAACTTTGGTTTATAACTTTTTAATGGGTTTTTGCTTACACACGAACAAATGAATGAAACATGATTGAGCGAGGATTTTATGGCGAGCCAATATGGAGCCAAAAAATATAAAATTCTAGAGAGCTGAGAGGAACAAACATCCATACATATCAGATTTTCGCGTTTATAATATTAGTAGGATAATCAGAAAATTTAGCTTTATAAATGGAGTGTGTTCTGTGTCTACCAGAACACTAAACACTTATTTCAGAAAGCAATTATGTGGGAACGTTCCAGATGCGAAGCCTATTAAAGTAATTAATTTAAAGCCGACGAAATCAATTGACGTCCTATGGAAAGGTATCAGTATTCGCCTTGTTGTGTCAAAATAATTTATGATGTCCCGAAAAACAAAGCATTTGGTATCCAGCAAGGCTTTGTTTGACCTCAAGCGTTTCGAGTTTTCTACTTTATTCCCAAAATTAGAAGTTGTTTGTTTTAAAATGAAGTTAATAAGTTCGAGAATTATTTGTGGAAAGATAAATTAAATTTCGTTATGATTATTGAAGTGTGATTGTTCACAATAATGAAGTTTAAATGAATGAGATGTAAATAGCGTTCTTTATGCTTACGCAAAATTCATCATCAGCCTATCGCAGTCCACTGCTGGACATAGGCCTCTCCAAGTGCACGCATACGCATTGTTACGCAAAATTATGTTAGGGTATTTTTTGTATCTTATCGTACGATTTTGTAGAGCTATCGGAGTTTCGTACGCGTAGCACCCTAAAGGGTCCTGTTTTGACAAGTCTGTGTGATAAATATGTTTACTTCCAAAGAAGTACTTAGTCAAGCAATCTCTTATGAACTGAATAATTTTACGGAATATCTCCGAATATATAAAGGTAGATTCCTATATCAGAAAGTTAATATTAGAAAATGGTAGCAAAAAGCAATTCGAGAATTACAATTGAGGTACAGAAGGGAATCTTTAGCTTTTGGTTATTCAGATGTTACGGTCAGATACGCGACCGATATTTTTGTAATATCTCGGGCTTTTGTTGAGTATGTTTCTCTCATATTACTTTTTCAATTGTACTTTTACAATTTACGAACATAAAGCTATTTGTTTGCTGTAACGTCAAAAGCTGGTAATACTCGATGACTTTAATTAAATCGTATCAAGGAAGAAATACTAGCTTTTTTAATTAGTTATCATACTAGATACATACTAGATACATTTAACAGAACAATTATGCGTATGTTTCCTTCTTAGTAAATCTTGATAAAACTTTATTAAGCACTATATTTTTATACACATTGCCTAGTGTAATAATTTCATCAGTAAATATTTTCTATGTACTTAAACTAACAATACATTTTTGTTATAGTTTCTCGTCGCTGGTGCACATAGCAAACTAAAAAAATCAACAAAGTGATCCGTGATTTCAGTTTTAACTGTATCAGTGAAAATATTTGACAAAATATCTGAAGTGTAAATAACGTAAAATTGTAATTGTAATATTAACTTGATAATTTAAATAAATAGGCACTATTATTCACACTAAACAATAAGTACGTAAGTGACAGTAGTGGAGATTATAAAGTGAAGAGTGTTATAAACAGTAAAGGGTAAACAAAAATAGTGATGTCTGCGTGCGTGGTGGAGGAAGGGCGGGAGGAGGGCGGCGGCGCGTGCGCACTGGAGGCGGGCCCGAGCGTGGATCGCGACGAGGTGCCCGAGCGCCCGCGCAGGGAGGTGCTACTGAGCGCGCGCGGACGACGCGCATGCTCCGAGCAGGGACCGCATCCCAGCTTGAATTTTCGTAAGTTTTAGTGCTAAATGTGTAGAAAACATGTATGAAAATCACCCTTATATCATAGTATCACCTTATATTTTAAGAGCAACTATTCCGAAGTGTTGTTGAGTGGTCGACTGATGATTGCGTAAACAAGTGTCGTGAAGAGATTCTGCATGTTTGTTATGCTTTAAATTATCATAAGTTTTTGTAGGACATTTTTGTTTTGCTAAATGTGAATAAAAATCAACCTTACTCATTTTACTTTAAAATCAATTTTCACTTCAGTGTTGTAGAGTGAACGACTGCAGAATATGTGGCATGAGTGATGAGTTTCATCAAGAGATTATACACGAAAACATTATTATAAATTACTGAATGTGTGTTTAAGCTATAGTGAAAACTCAAATCATTTTTGTATCTAATAACATCATTTCAAAATCTCATCGTTGTATAATCATACAAAGGTATGTTTTTATTAATAATAATGCAAGCTTTCTAAGTAGCCATCACTTTTCGAGATAAGCATAAAGATCCACTTTTCAACTAAGTTCTTTATTGTGTTAATTAGCTGTGCACGAAATCAAGAGAATCTTTAAAACTTTACTTAGCTTTTAATAAGTATTGAAACAATATTATTTGTACTACTAAAACAACAAAGTTAACTTTAGCATTAAGTAAGCATTCTCTCTATATACTAAACTAGCTTTTCGCCCGCGGCTTCGCCCGCGTCGAGGTCTGTTATATCGCGTTTCTAAGAGAACTCTTCAAACTCCGGGATAAAAACTATCCTATGTTCTTTCTCAAGGTCAACTCTATCCCTGTACCAAATTTCATTAAAATCAGTTCAGTGGTTTAGACGTGAAAGCGTAACAGACAGACAGACAGACAGAAAGACAGACAGAGTTACTTTCACAGTAAGGATTAATATTATTCTGAAGAGATGAAAATGCGATAAAATGCCTCAAAATACTGATAAATCAACATTATAAAACAACTATAGTACAGAGTCGTTCATATCGTAACACATTAATACGTGTTTGTCGTCCTATTAGCGTATTTATATTGTTATCAGCTTATCTAAATCTGAAACAACGTAAAAACAAGCTGTGTCGTGGCACTCGTGTCGCAACGACGAGCCACGTCGGTCAATAACCTCAAGGGAAATTAGCTTACATCGATCTTTCTATAAAAAATACAACACATGCTTAATCGGCTTATGAACGATTAGATTTTAATTTATTGATTTCAGTTCTTTATAATGTACACCATAATGTTACATAGGTGGTGAATTGTTAAGTAAGTTTACAACTCATTATGCATTGTAAAAGTAGGAGAGAGCAGGAATATGCATTTCTATATTTTTGTATTGTGATATTATCTCTCTTCGAATATATAAAATTCCCGTGTCACGATGTTAGTTACCGTACTCCTCCGAAACGGTTCGAGCGATTTTTATGAAATTTTGTATACATATTGGGTAGGTCTGAGAATAGAACAACATCTATTTTTCATACCCCTAAGTGATAAGGATTCCATACATTAAAAAAAAAATTTTTTTTTGGACGAAACGTTGTTTTTATTTTTTTATAATGTGACATTATAAATACATACAACTAGAAAAAAAGAATATTCGGCAAAACAACGTTTGCTGGGTCAGCTAGTAATATTATATATTGTTCGCATTTTATATAATTTTACTTTATTGGTTATTTTTTTTGTATACCTACTATAGTTCGTGCGTTATGATTTGGGTGACAGGTCTCATATTCCTTGCTACGCAAATTTCTTACAAGTAAACAATAGAAGAAGCAAACGAAATAAATTATTTTATCCTGTCAAAAAAAATGAATTTTAAATAATAACGGAACAAATATTATTTATGTTATTAACTGTAGTATATTTTAATGAATGTTCATTTTAATAAGGATCAAATTATGTCATAAAATTGTCAGATGCATGGAACGGAACTTTTGTCAATAGAGATTGACACTGTTGCACTGTTGAATACGCATATAAAATTTGGTGAAAATCGGTTGAGTCGTTTCGGAGGAGTACGGTAACAAACATCGTGTCACGGGAATTTTATATATTAGAGATGGAAACAAAATAATAAATCTGTTGTAGTAATACGCCAATCACTTAGTGAAAGTTTGTGCCTAGAAAGTAGGCTAACTTTAGGTAAAATAAACTCAAAGCTAAAGTCGCCTGGAACGTGCTTCCGATGGTATTCTTAGACTTAACGAATGCAAGAGGTATAGACGCTTACTCGTACATTATATTAAAAGCAATAGTTATAGGTCTCGGATCTCGTTTTAAAAGTTGATGGCATTTCTGAAATGAAATTTCTTCCGTCAAATTTTTCATCAATAAGGCGGGAATTTATTTAGCTCGTAAACTTTATGTCACCACTTGAGATGTTGCCCCACTTTAAAGAAGGATCGTCGAAATCGAGACGCTATTAACAAAATTATCGCTTTACGTAAACAATTTCTAAATCCATTTTAAGGATTTATTTTTAAATGCTTTGTTGTATGAGTACTTATTAATTGAGTAGATAGATTGATTTTCAGTTCACACATTCGGACTTGAGTTGTTTTCCTTTTCATTATTTCTGCCCTAGGATTACGTTTTCCTATAGTCCATTTGCTCATAATATTTTATTCGTAATTTTTGAGATATATATCAACGATTTCATGTATAGAAATATATATAATAAGGACAGTTCGAAGATTGTTGGCTCTTAAAAACCGCACTCTGACTTCTGGCTTGGAAATAAGTTGTTGACTAATATGGCAGTCAGTCCTGTCAGAGATGCTATGTCTATGACGGACAGATGATTGGAAGGGATATACTGGACAAGGAGCTCACAATTTACAAGATTAACAATACGGAACCTGGAAATATAGAACATTTTAAAGTGTATAAACAAGTAGATCAGTCAAAATTTCTTGCCCTACTTCCAGCAATTCTTGAAATCTGATGCGTAATGAAACTGACAAAACAAACCGTTGTTGCTGCACGACAATTCAGCTTTTCTATATCGGTCACCCTGTGTTTACATAGCTTGTGGCGATTCCGTATTCTACGCCGTAACTCCTATCGGGCCGTGTATGTTTGTATTTGCATTCCCTACTTGCGTACTACCGTGGCGTGGACGTCATTTGTTTCTTTGCATGGTTCTTATGTTCTCACCACATAACTATGGCGTTTATCGCAGTTTAAAGTTAGAAACAAGGCCTTTAAATGCCAAGCTTTAAATCTTGATTTCAAATAGTAGAAATAGAATCTTTGCAAAGTTTTCTGTCCGTTTTCTGTCTGCCTGGCTGCAGCAAAGCTGTATCTCGACAACTGTAGCTAGCTAGACATTTCACATTTCGTATTTTTTGTAGCTGGTAAAGCTAATTTTTGCATTTCAACCTTGCACTTTGCCTTTCAGCATTGCTTTTAATGGCTTAAATAATCCTTATCCTCAAATCCTATCCTTAAATAACACCATTTCCGTTTGTTGGTTTACAAGTAATCTGTTCAAGTTGAATGCATGCGAATCTAGCTCACATCCTACGCCATTCTATACATAGATTTTATGTCTCCAGTGCTAAAACGAATTAGTTTATTTTATAGTTCATTATCACATGCGTGAGTAATATTGGTTTGTTACACGTCACTTTAAGCCCGATGGGAAATTTTGGTAACACTATTTCGGTTGTAATTAAGTCTGAATTGATCTCTCGTGGCTGATAAGTCAGTTGACTGATAAGGATACATGGTTTAAGGCAATTTCACTATAATTATTGCTTTTAGAAAGGTAGTAAATTGTACATTTGCAAACGTTTTAAATGTTTGCAAATGTTGTTCGTTAAGTACGATACGACTTGAATCATTCATAAACAGACCCAAAAATTGTATGCTTTTTTAAGAAGTGAATCCTTATAATTTCTGTCATTCAACGTTCCATGCAGACGTTTCAATCTTGAGCTAAGTTAAGTCAAAGTTTTCGTATTCGAATCACATTCCTTGGATCTGTGGCTAATCCGCTGTGTTCACAATTAATGTCTGCCGTCGACAGTGCTCACGTCTTGCGCAAAGAACCTACCACCAGATCTTAACGTAAGATTCTATCAGATGTGAGAAAGAGACGACGCTATAGGTGTTTAGTGTGCTGTCTCGCTTCTAAACTGCAACAATTTTACATGAAGAGTTGGTGAACTGAACTTCGTAAGCGAGAAATGTGAGAAATATAAATCGATTGTTGCTCGGTCAACGCCAGGAAATAGATTCCCGGCGACTTATGAAAGCCACAAGTAGAGTATTATTCATTTCAGTATGACTAAGAAATGTAACGTGCGCTGTCAAAGGGGATGAATAACGTTTAACTGTTTTAATGGGAATACCGCCTGCTGATTTAATTATTTATTAAAGCTGGAATCTTTATTTAACATTAGCCAGCTATGTTTTTTTTGCTTGTGCTGTATTGTTTCTGAGCTTTAAAGTCGTATTTGTTTTTTTTTCTGGTGTTTCCATTTTTTATAGTACTGTAGTAGTGGAAAGTTAAAGGGAATTTAAAACAATTAGTAATTTTGATATTTAGCAAACGGTACTTAGTTTTTGCTAGCGAGCTTAGCGGGTTTTCGCTTTTGTCGACTTTTGAACACATAATGAAAAGACGGTCCTAGTGTGTTCGTGATAAAAGCATGCGCAATACAATACATTCCAAATGAACTGTTATTATTTCCTACGTTCTATAAAAGTACTATTAAAAGCCTCGACATGTCGGCTTATAATAACTTGCCTATTTTTTTTAGAAGGTAAGGCTAAATTAGCTTCATAGTATAAAACCTTTTTCTTGGAAAACAATGTGGGTTATTCCAGTGTTTAATACGTCAACAGCTGTTAATTTGCATGTAAAAAGCAATGAAAAGGTTGGCACTGATCAATATTCTGTAAACAGACCGTGGTTGTGGGACCTGTGGCGTACTATGAATAAATTCAGGTCTTGCTGAGTCAAAATGAATGTGTCACAAACATCAAAGAAGTTTTGATATGAAGTTAAGTTTGGTATGGTGCTGGCATATTTGATAAATAAAAAAATAATATCATAACTAAATCCCAACTGCGCACACTTTAGCTTACCTTAGAAGTAAATTTAAAAAAGGTCCACAGTGATGTGACTCGTAAAAGTTTGGCAAAATGACAACTTGCAGGTCGTTCAAAAAGGAAAAATAAAACGCAATCGATTAAGTTAAAGCCGTCCTATAGATTTATAACTGCAATTTGAATTTATTATTCTTTTACCTACTTAATTAATTGCTTGACTATTATCGTGGTATCTACTTCTATGGAAGAGTTTAGCACGTAACGCAGAAATATAGAAGGAAGTGGAATCACCACTTCCTCACTTGTTTTGTGTAAAGATAACAATTAAACAATGATATTGAAACAACTGACCTCCAAGATACATTTTTTTTGAAGAATCATCTAACGATAAAACCAGATTACTCAAATAATATAAGTTGGTTTTTGAACAACGGCCGTGTTGCACTTCCCTTTACTTTATTGCTCCGTTATATGTGAGCATGTTATAGACAGCTCATTAAGGCGTTCCAATTGTTTTAACAATAAAACGTCGTCATTTGTAGTTCGAGTAAGAAAGCTAGAATTCTGAGAATTCATCTTTCTTAGCACATAGTTGTTTCGTGCACAGTTTTTAATTACTTAATTAATGAAATCATGTGGTGATAAAAGCTATTTTCATGTTTCTCATATGATGAAATATATGGGTCGAAAATTATCAATTCTATGGTATTTGACTCGTAAAGTACGCTAAATTGTTGCCTTGTTGGTCCTGTAAAATAGATTGTTGAGACATATAGGCATTCTAGTAAGAAAAGTAGCCGATTTGAGCATAACTTGGAAATAACAACGCAGATGATTATTAGTCTATTCAATTCTCGATCCATAAATTAATCACTTTTGTAGTTAAACTGAGCCTTATCACAGTTTAAAGTTTTAATTAATTTAGTGCTGGTTTTAGAAGATTATTATAAATTAAAGTGTATTAAAGTAGACATATTATCTTTTAAATAAACATTAGTTACATGTAAAATTTGATGTGTAATTTATCTTATAACTATAATTGGTATTATTTATTGCCCATTGTTTGCGATTTCTTATAAACAGAGTAATTGCGGGCGTGAAAAAAAAACAAGAAAAGAGTTATGATTGTCTTTTGTTATTATAGTTATATTCTATTATTTAATCATTACAAGTGGCTATTAGAGTAACTCATTTTTTTTTCAATAATCCAATCTTAAATAATCATGTACCTATTATTTTTTCTGTTATTGTGTATATTGACTTATAACAAGCATGTTTTAAGTTGCAGGCTAAGCCACGTAAATTCATCCGCTTAACTAGCGATATAACCTGTTTTATACAAAGACCTGATTTAAAGAGAACTCTACTTAAATAGTTAAGCAGTTAATTAAATCGCCCGTCTCCAGGCCAACAGTCAGAGTTAGTCACTCGTCTAAATTCAGCAAAGCGAGTTAACCCTTTACTCATACAAAGGAAGGAAGTGGAATTAGGTTTAGACCTCATTACTGATGGGAGTGACCTCAAAATTACGTAGAGTAGGATAACTCGATATGTCGATACGATGTTTGCTGGCCTAAGGTCAGTGTGTACATTATTTATAGGTAGCTTCGTGTATGAGTAGTTCGTAGGGCGTATTATTTGATTGGAACTATAGGAAGATATATTTTACCTACTCAAATTAGAGTAGGACAGAGCGGCTTGGAAGTGGAGAGAAAAGAAGAGGACGGACCGCTTTCAGTAGGACATATCCGCTTGATGCTTCATTTATTTGAGTTAATTAAATATCTACAACATGTAAATAGATGAAGTTACAATTGGAACGCACATATGAAATACCTGACCGTTTAAATACAGATTTTATCATTATTGCTACTTACTATGCTTAATAACGTTAATATCAATATCTAGGATCGTAGTTTTTATGTTCACAATTTCGATCAAAAATATTTCTATGGACTTTATCCTTTTACATACTCATTTACACTGATTACAAGTATCAATATTTTATTTTCTTCTAGAACACGGTACATCGCACCTGTGGGGCGCCAACAACAGTCGTCGCGGGTGGAGTCGCAAGCGCACGTCAGCGCCACAGATGAGCAACGTGCACGGTTCGATGCCGCGAGTCGCGCTTGTGCTGCGTTCGCGACGCAGCTGGCCCGTCGCACCGCAGTCTTGTCGCAGGTAATGAAGAAAACTGCTTTATAATAAAATGAGGGTTTGATTTGTTATAATCTGTCTTTGGATTCGTTAGCTAATGATGTGTTAAATAGTCAAATAGTGTGGTTTGTTGGTGACAGATCACAGGAAAAAGTCGATACCCACAGACGTTAGAAAAGTTTATCGCATTTCTAGCTTATCTTAATAGAAATATATATATCGTTATATAATATAAGCTACTAAATACATTAGTAATGAATAAATTCTCGGTAATTTATGAAATAACGGGCTTTTTACTACTAATAATTTTATGCTACTTACCTCGTTTTATTAATCATTACTCATTATAACGAGTTGCCACCGTCATAACAATTTTCTTTATCACATTGCGTGGTAACAAAACATTACACAAAAATAAACTTCCACGTTTATTTAACAAACGTGACTTATGTCAAAATCGAATGTTTACACGTATAAACAAGAGATCTCGAAGTTATGAGCTCAACACAATAGTGAAAGGAAATAGATTTTCTTCGACACAAAAAGTAGGTGGAGAAGTTGAGATATTGCCCTTTAGACTCTGTAGCGAAAGTTTTATTCGTTTCGTACAGTTTTAGACAAGAGGCGATGGTGACGTGCTAGTGTACTATAATAGCATCAGCTTAACCCTACTTAAAAGTCAAGGGGGTCGCGTCGCGATGCCAAGAAAGCTGACTGCACTTCCTTATAACGAAGCGTTAAATAAACAGCTAACCAGTATCATGTACAGACTAAAAGTGACTTCGTAAACAGCTAAGCGATACTCTTTGTTGTTTTGAAAATTCTCTATTAACTTTGTTCGCAAAACAAAGGTTTCATGTTGATCTATAAATGTAATTATTTTTAAGTCAAATGTTGCTTATGAAACCTCCCTTACAGCTATGATTACAGGTAAGTTAATGAGATAGTAAGGGTGCAAATAAAGACACATACCGTGCTAATTGCACGGTATGTTATTCGATATTTTTTCGACGTTAGAGGTTAATACATTTTAATGACCAAAATCACCCTTAAAATGTATATTATTAAATTTTTGCTGATGTGTTTTTGTTTTGCGGACTACGAAATACACATTTCGCTTGGAAATTTAATCGTACTAGCTGTGGCCCGCGACTCCGTCCGCGTATGCTTCAGTTTGCATCGCGCGGTAGCTCATGATTGGATATTGACGTGACCGTCGGTAAAACAGTGCAACGGCATTACAATTATTAACAGAACTTCATAAAGGAACCGCTAGATGGCGTTAAAAAACGTTTTTTCTTTCTTTCATAAAAAGTATCCTATGTGATTTATAATACCTCTAAAAATATGTGTATAAAGTTATATAATGATCGGTTGAGCAGTTTTTGCGAGAAAGCGTAACAAACAAACATATTTTCTTTTTAAATATTAGTAGGAATAGGGACGTATACCTTGGTAACCTATCTTGGGTTGGTTACTTCTTTATAAAGAATCAAAAAACTTAACATGTATTATTGGGAGAAATGGGAATATCAATTTCATTTCGCATGACGTGATATTATAGGAATGTTTTACTTTTGATCTCAGCCATGACTGATAAAATGTAAATATGAATTTCATCATAAGATGAGTACGTTAAATTGATGACAAGAAATATGAACCCCGCTCACATTTCTAACTTCATATATTAAAACTAGTTTGCATCTACACTATGTTGGTAGATTTTACATTTTATTGTCTATGTGTGCGTATGCAAATGAATATTTAACTCCGTCTATCTGTCTATCCAACGTCTTTAAAACCAAATTACGTGAAAAACTATATGCAAAACTACAAATTGTTTCTTTAAACGACTTCCGTGCATTTTTTTTAATCCTTGTTTTGCATTGTTTTCACAAAGACCTATTCACGTGTAAATTATTATTATAGTTTGTATAAGTAAAGCTTATTTCTGGTTCAAGACATCTAATAGTTATAAATTTAATTAACACAGTAATTACCTAAAAAGTCCTCCTTAAAAATCTAACACACTTAACGATAAACTATTGAAACAAATATTGTGATTTTAAAGATTTCCATATATTTCATGGATATAACATACAAGAACAATACTATGTCTCTACAGAGCGATTCAGTTGTATAGTGTAATACTGTGAACATATTTTTATAGATAACAAAAGGATAGAAATGCCAACTTGGAAAACAAAACGTGGATATCACTGAAAATGACGGGCGCTACTCATGTGTGTTGTTTGAAAGTTATTGTTCCATTACGAATCCCTAAAGGCTCACAGGTCCAATACATTGCGAGTTTAAATGAAATAATAACTAGCCAACAGAGAATTCATATCGCATTGTAATTTTTATGGTTCTGTACTCAAAGGGTGAAAAATGGAAAACCCGTTCCTCTGTCATCAGCCTTCAATCTTATGAGACGTGATAGCTAGAGTGTTGAATATTTCACTGAAGTTTAGTTTTTTTATTTACTAAAAATTATGTTCGACCTTAAGCAATGTTTAGTACGGTCATAAATTTGATGGGAAGCCAATTTTTGTTACCATTTACATTATTACATTTACAAAATCTTTAGCCCGACTCGAACTTGACCGGTTTTTATAAAATAACGATACCGAGTTGAGAGCCTGTTAATATTGATGAAGAACGCAATTTAAGCGTTTAATTTGCTTGCCTATGTTTATCTATATAATTAATTAAGTTTACGTCAGTTGCCGCTCTATTGATTCACATCCGACCCGTTTTAACCGTAAATGAAGAGGATACCGTCTAGATCTCAGTCAAGTCTCAACGTTCTAAAGTTAACGTAATTAACATTTATCAAACATCCTTTAATATCACAAATGTTTTTTTTCTCCGTTCAAAATCCTATTTCTTCTCCATTATATTTCAAATTAATTTCCCGTCATATTTATCTACTTTTAAGGCCCTCATCACTAATCTGTTTTCTTAATTTAAATATGTTATTAAAAAAGCATGATTCGATTTTGGAATTTACTTTTGTGTAAAAGATAACAATGATGTAGGAAATTGAAATTCGAATATTAAATTGGCATCGAGATCGATTCACACCTAAATGGAGTCGAGTTATCTAAAGGTCCTTAGAATGGCCGAAATGAATTGTGGGAAAAAGGTTTGAATAATGATTTGTCACGTAAAAAAGATTTACGTATCTGGGTTCTTATTCTGATAGCTGTTAATGACTTAATATTCCGTGAGTAATAACTTATCTGTTTATTGCCGTAGACTGTTTTGTTTAAAAAAAAAAATCTCCTAAAAAATGTTCTAACTAGTTGGCATTGTACACCTAAGTTTGATATTTATTTTCTCACGAGATTTTGTAACGTTATAGTGAACTTAAATAAATTATCAGCCAGTTTTCTTCTTAAGATACATAGAAAATAATCACACACTGCTAAATAACTGTACATATACTTCATTAAATAAAACTATTCATGAATTTCTACCTATCAACACGCATGGTTGTCGAAGGTGGCTTGTAATTTGCAATCGCTTAGTCTGTAATAGGGTCATCACTATAGTATTGTAGGCATGTGAACCTTGATTGCCACATGCCATAAAACAATTACTGCGGGTAATGTGGTGGCTAACAAGGGGAGACGGGAGCGCCGTCTCCGCGTTGCGTGCAGAATTTAAATAAGACATTAGCTCTGTAACAACATAAGTGTGTGTTTAGGTAGCTAAGCAATCGGATTCCGTTTTTAAATATTAGCTTTGTATCTTCCATTTGTTCAGACGATTTTTATATTTGTCTGTGGTGTGTTGATAACTGTACTGTTGCAGATGACTCATACACGATTCGATAAAATGTTAGACATTTATTATTTTTGTAATGTTAAACAAATTTCATGTACAAGGAAATATTAAACTTCTTAGAAGCTAGAACTGAAAACTTTTTACTACGTAGAGTATTTGTATGACCCAAATACTCTATTGCTTCTAGTAAAAAATTTTAACTTGAGAGTCAGGATAGCTTAAATTTCAAATTAGCTATTTACCATGCGGACGAAGTCGCTGTCAAAAGCTAGTATTATTATAAATGCATCTACATACCTGCTATTACTCCATACGGGAAGAACCCTTTGTCCAGACGTGGGATGTTTATCAGCTGAAATTTTATTTTACTACATATAGGCTCATCGATATAGGCCTACGTTTGCTTATCTCATAATTCTCTAAAGCACCTCCTCCCATCAGCACTTGACCTGCTTTTCACTTCCAATGGGATTGTCCCAAGCATCTTTAGTTAACGCTCGAACTACCTTACAAGACGACATTTTTAATAAACGTAATTGCTTGTTATTTATTACTGACCCATAATGGAGCTGTGGAGTCTAACTATTATACGGTCGATTAAAAATTGTGTATTGATCCGTCATATGATAGAAAATATGGTATCTAGCTTAATATTATTAAATCAGGCTTTAGTGCTTTTTTGGCGTTCCGTATCTAAAAGTTAAAAACGGAACATCCGTCCGTCTGTGCGTTCGTGTGACACCAGTTTATTATGAACCGTGTTTTTTTACAGATTATAATTTTCTGTTGCAAGAACAAATAATCCAAATAAACATAAAGGTTAAGCAGCGACAAAATTTGATAGATGTTCTAAATAGGACTCATTACACAAGAAGTTAGACTCATTAGACAAGTTTTTGTATTTAAAGGGTTGACTGATTTCTTGGCATTGCTTACTTTTCAGTATCTGTAAGACTAGCGTAGGCATGAAACTATTATTTTTTATATTAGAACATTACCTGAATATTTTAGAAAGAAGCAATTTCGGCAGTATAAACTTTGCTTTCGAAATCGGTATTATTTTCACCATTTTCTTGTCTACTTCTATTATTCTGTAATCACTCAGAATTGCATAACATTATTCATTTATAATAAAGGCCATACATTCTTTATCTCGATGAAGTTAACGCGACACGTAGACACATAAATTTTCAACGCCTTTATTGCATTATCCTTATCTTCCTGGAAAAGCAAAGACAATTTCTAAGAGAATAAAAATATTAACGTTTTATAACTTGATAAAAATGGCACCCCTCCGCTAAGCGATGTTCCTTATGATTCGGGCTTTTTATTTTTAAGAGGTTTTTAACCTTTACTTTGGTTTAGTCGTTTTGATTGTATATGAATGGGGAAGCTAAACAAATTTTACTATGAAAGTTATCCTAGACCCAATTATTTTCTGACGATTTTCTTTTGTTTGTTGCTCGATTTCGCGTATTGGAATGTATTCCAATGTATTGTTAGCTTATCTTTTCAAACCAGTTATATTTTTCTATGTTTGTTCTATTCAAGGATTTAACAAAAGTCTGCTTTACATCGATGACGTAAGATGTAAATTCGTTCAGCTGTTCTAAAGCCAATATATATGGTGGCATTTACCAGGTTCCTATGTACCAAACGAATACGCGATAGTAGGTATATCACCATTTTTCGTTTCTACGTCTCTTGGGTTGTATTATACGAAGTTGTATGTCTGCTAATCAGATGGTCCCTTTCAATGAACATAACAAAGTGAAATCTTGAGGGTTTTCTGTATCTAAGTAGCGGTGGATGTTATGATTGATAACCTTTACAGTTCTTACAAATTCTTTTGGAACACAATATTAGGAAGACATTAAGTGAAATTGAAATTCATGCTACAAGTACCTAGATGAGTCATAGAATGTGATGTGAATGACAATCGTTTATCGCTGTTACGGAAATCTTCGGTAATTATTTAAGCACTGCTTTTACGCAACAACATTCTTATTGACGTCAAAGTTTTTAAAAAAAAGTTTTGGTGTAACAAAGGTACCACGGTTCACGAGATATAGTCTGCTGATAGACGGACGGGCAAAAAGCGGCGGCTTAGGTTATGTTTTTAACTTTTGGTTACGGGACTTAACGGTTAACCTACCTAAACTGAAGATATTTATTTGGGGCAACGCGTTTTCATAGAAATATAGTCCATATTTTAATATTTAACTTCTTAATGACAAACCATTTAAAAAGTGTAAAGTTGACCCGTCACTGTAAATGGGTCGTCTCAAAAATTAAAAAATACTGTTATAAAGCCTGCTTAAATTAAACTTCATTCGTTACGAGACGCCAGTTAAAATGTCAATTAATCTGAAGTGGATCGTTACCAACTTGCGAGAAATAAATACGTTTCTGGATTTACTGGCAAGTATACATAGAAAACTATAAATGTACAGTGTGTAGTGGCTGAAAACGCCATTTTAGCCTATGAAAGCGTCATTAGTTATGCGATGATACATATACCGTGTCCCTAGATAGTACTTATTGAGTTTTTTTGGATCTCTTTTCCTTCCGGAACATCCTCACGATTGCCGCTGTGTAAAGAAGTACCGCTTTAAATATTCATTTATTATTACAACAATATAACACTATCGCAGTATAAGAGCCTGTTTCACGACTATCATATCAGTTCCCCTTAAATTATTTGACACATTTTTGTATACAAAGAAGTTAATTTTTTCAATTTATCTGCCAGATAGCGGCTTATCAGTGATTGTGAAACAGGCAGTAAGTATCCTATATTTTGTGGAGTTTAGCTTCTTCTATAGTTCAATGTAATGGAACATGAAAAAAAAGAAATGTCTTGTTCGACTTCAGTTTGTAGGTATATGGGCTCTTTTGTAAACGATTTGAAAATGTTGTTTTTTTAATCATTAATTACTTAAGTGATGTTTTGGCGATTTGTCCATTGGTGACATTGGGCAATACTTCAAAATAAAACTGGTGCGGTGGAACGTCTTATTTACCGTATCTATTATGGACATATTTGCGTTCTTCAATCACAATATCTATAATTATAGTTAAACCATGGTCGTCGTTCTTCAGTTTACTTGTATTCCATCCTTTCCAATCGAGTCGTAATATATTGAGTTTCTGATTGCTCTTTTTCTCTTTTGAACAGTACAAGAAAAACTCGTCGCATTCCACAATTTGATTTGATTCGAGTCATTTCCAATCTGATTTTGTATACTGATAGAAAGACGAAATAAAACGTTGTATGGAAAATATTGAAGATTCCACAAATATTTATCACTGTTTTTACTTACCTATCATTATATATTATATCGTTGTTAATAAATTTCGTAGCTATATTTTATAAACCAACATTTCTACCAATGCATGCTAATTTGACTTGTATTTAATGTCACGTAAGAGATGCCATTACCTTGTACTCTCATTAGGACGTACTTTTACCACACACGCGTCTTAAAAAGTCACAAAACAACATCAAAAGATGAATTCCAACACCATTTCATATTAATACCTTCATAAATTCACATGCTGAAAGCATATCTCTCACTTAGTATGCGTCAAGCTGTGTTTTGTTTGCAGCACTTATCCGAGGCGTCTAAAATATCATGCCCAACAAGATTTTATCGTAGAGCGTATGTTATTCCAAGATTTTCGCTAGTACTAAGTTAGATCTTAGATTTAGAGTGTCGTGTGTCGTACCACGCTGCTCCGTCACCATAAATCGCTTTCGTGATGCATTATTCAAAGGTTTCCAAATTATGCAACTTGTTAACTTTTCACATGCGATAAAAATGTTTGTAGTTCAAGTAATAGATATAGTACCTGTATCAGGTTTTATTTGAAGTATTTTTCAATATCTACCTCCGGTGTCGCTGTTCCAAAAAACATTTCTATGGTTATGATATATACGTCTTCATAAAGAATTTTGCGGTTATAAGGCCCAGAAGTAAATCAGATATCAAGTATGAAATTTATTGATGTATTCTTAGATGGGGAAGTCGAGAAAGTCCTGAAATGGGAGAGTAAAATAAAATATTTTTTAGATGAATCGAGGAACTATGAAGACAGATCCTTTTTGTTTTAACTTATAGCGGGTCAATGAACTCGTATTCATTAACTTCTACCGAATTGTTCAATTGTTTGACAGCTTCCTAGATACCCTCGTCTACGCTTAGAGACATTTCGCATTTTATGAAATAGCATCTATTAATTATAGACGGGAGTGCCTATATTAAGATATCGATTAAATTTGGTATGGCTACAATGAGTGATTATTCCTTAGTACATAATACGTTCGCTTAAAATACAGTAAAATTAGTGTCTGTGTTTTGGAAAATCAACTATTAGAGGTCAAGAGCGGCAGCGCGAGCTAATAACGAAAAGCAATTAAACTTTCGAATACCTGCCCGTTGCTTCTTTTCACTTTATTATGACAGAAACAACATGAACCTTAAAAGTGACTCTAAAATGATATTTGTTTAAGTTTTCGACCTTCTGTTTGAGTATCTATTCCAAGTGGCTTATGTCAAATCCATTAGAGTCCCTCTCCACCAGAATTGTAGAACACCTTTAAAACGTTTACAGTGTTACTTTACGTCCGTCCATTTAATTTAACTGTCGCACAAGCTCATTGTCACGTGCGCGTGTGTTCTTATGACGTCGACTATACGAACTGAGCAAATGGAGTGCTCTCAAAATGTTTCCAGCCGAATGGATACTCTGCCTTTTTAGATGCTTCGATGTAATAGGATTCTGACGAGACAGGTTAATGAACTCAGGTGTATGTTATTTTGTAACTGAGTAAATGCAATTTTCGCATTCGTATATTTTCACATGAAGATCTTTGAATAGTTTATTAACTACTTTGAAATTGCATGTTTTTGTAAACACCTGCAGAAGAAATGAAGTTAAAAGTTTGACATTTGTAAATTGTAAAAGTTTGTAATTTATCTCGTACACGACAGGCAGCATGTTGAGCTCGTAGAAATATTTTTTAAAGTGTTTTGATCGTTATTTATTGTATTAAAATATTTCTTCTTTTTAGTGTGATGACATCTTATATAAGATTCGGCTGCACGTATAGCCGAGTGGTGGAGGTCAAAGCCATAGTGGCTTTGCACGACGAATCGCGGGTTCAATCTCCGCGTAGGATAAGCGTTGGTGTAATCTCCAAAACAAGTATTCTACTTAAAAAATTCAATGCCAGGCTAATTAAAAAAAAGAATCCGACCTATGATTCGTATTTCAAAATTTTAATTCGAAACAAATCTATTCTATGCCGGTGCCTATCGACAGAGTTCAGTCATCTCTCTCACACATCAAGTTTATTTGGTCAGAAACCTAAGCAGGGTCAAGTCGGCGTTAATTCTATCGTGATATATTCGGTGTGGTGTACGTAAATCGGTTTTTCATTGAATTTGGGCGAGGACAGCTCGCAGATTAGAAGGGTCAAATGTTATTTTGTTTGTGTGTAATCTGTACGAGTGATGAGTTTTAGGGAACTATATAAAACCTCTTTTTAATCAATTATTGTGCGTTTTAATCTCGAGGTTATTGAAAATTATTTCTGTGTGAAATTGTTTTATTTCAACTCGTCTGAATGTTGTAATTGTTTTGAAATTAAAAACAAAAATCGGAAAACTGAGTATGGATTTTCCCTGCATTTTTCTGCGTTTTTCTTGCATGCTCGCCCTCCACCCCCCCCTAAAATATTAATTTAACTGCTTGTTTGTCACAGCGTTGAAAAATACAGAATGAATTTAAAAGCGGATACGGATAGCCAAGTGGTCACATGGTGCATGACATGTCGTGGTTCCCATCCCGATGTACGATAAGTGCCTTATTGCTTATTCTGAGTTTGTGTGTCTGTTTGCTTGACTTGAATGCTTGTGAAGCTTCTTAAGTGCGGGTAAAATTCTTAGTGTTACCAAGTTAAAGGTTTAATCTCCACTATATGTAAAAATCTCATTTAGTATTTAATCAAGCTGAATACTCGGTAACAGTTCAAACTTTTATTAAGTAAGCTCGCGCAAATCGGTTTACCCTTGTCCCAGCGAGAGAGGGCGGTGCGACGCGATTTATAGCGCAGTCTTTTGTTTAAATACTTACGTTACTGTGTTATTTTTAACCTCTGGCTTAGTTTATTTGTCACGACTAAAAACAAAGTGAAGAAACTCTTAGATTGTGGCCAAAATCTTGCCAAAGCTTTATAGTAGCAGAATATAGTAAAAAATATAGAATAGAATGAAAAATAATGAAAAACGAAAACCATTTTTTATT
Source organism: Trichoplusia ni (assembly GCF_003590095.1). NCBI lineage: Eukaryota > Metazoa > Arthropoda > Insecta > Lepidoptera > Noctuidae > Trichoplusia > Trichoplusia ni. The sequence goes on from NC_039483.1 coordinate 12,534,101, forward strand.
CAATTGATTTAACAAATGAATTCGAAATGTCCTTGAGCAACGGATTTTGCCGATTGTTACTTCGAAAGCTCAAAGAGCAACTCACTTGTTCTAAGTTGAAGGTAGTATACTTATAAGTATACGTAGTTTTAAAACGTTCTTTCTAATGAAGAACAAGATATTCTTTTATTTAGTATGTTGTTGTAACATCTCATTATTATACTGGCCCTGAAAATATCAAAGTGCCAAACAATATAACACAATTCGAATCACGCGTCGTTTGTGAAGTGACGACAAATTCTGTCGGTTTTAGGTAAAAACCATAAAATTAACATAAATCAGAAAGGGTTGTCCGCTCGTACCCTTAAGTTTAACAGCGGTCGATTGTATTGTTGAAAAGCCGATTGTAAGCTGATGTACCCTGACGAAATGTTACCAGACTTCGAAGGCACTTTCCACTATAAAATGGATCAATCTGGGAAAACATGAATAAGTATATCCTTCAGTCTGTAATCCTTGTTTCGCCGACAGGGGCTTTTATAGTTCAAATAAATGCCTTGAAAATGTTCGGAAGGAATACCCCAGGCAAGGCATGGCAAAGCAAAGCCTGCGTTTACACTAAAAAATCGTCCACCAATCGTCCAAAAATGTTGTTTGAAAAGCAAGTGAAGTTAAATGGTTCAATAATACAATGTAGAGCATATCATTTCAATTTTAATCAGCTTCGAATTACTTGACATACGTGACATAATCTTTTGATTCTCTTTAGTTAGTGAGAATAATGACACTCGCACTCCTTTACAAAGATAAAAACTTAAGCACCACTCAAGAGCTTTAGTGGCATACATCAGTGTTACCCTCGGATGAATGAGGTGTCTACACAAAGTACAGACAGCCACAAAACTTCATGAACGCTCTCAGATTTACAAGTTATATAATCAAATACAATAAGCTTGGTATTGATTCTGGGGACAAAGTAGTTTCTTCGTCTTTTCGTTTGGTTCATATAGAAACATAGACATACTCAACTATGCTGGTTTAATCACATTGTTTGCATCATTGTTGCTGACGAGTGATAATTTAACTGTAATATACCATACACATGAATCTAAAAAGACATTATTGTGGTTTTGTACTACTACGACAAAGTAGCTTCAAGATCAGAATCTTACTAAACACTAAATATTATAGACGATTTTAAAAAATCCTCTTTGTACAGATTTCGTTCATTGCCGTTGCTGACTGTACGTTATGTGTCTACATAGGGTATTCGTGTTGTGAGGGGCGTGACACCGTCAGTCAAAGATTTTTAATTAAAGGTTGGCAGCGCGTAATACTTTCGCTCAGTTTATGTTCCCGGCGTGCTTCATGTACCTACTTATGTACCTATGTTAACATTCTATTAGAGTCCTATGTCAACAGGACCGACTAAAACATTACATATAAAAAATATTTGTCATGGTGGCCTTGATGATCTATGCAGGCGTTGCAGGTTAGATCCTAAGCCAACCGACTTACCTATGTGACTTCTTAAAAAGTAAAAAAAATCCTTTCTTCATTATTCTGAGACGCCACTGACAAAACGGCGAAGAAAACCCGAATCCCGGATCTGAAATCGCGAACTCGCAGTATGCTAGCATGGTGATCAACGCTCAAACCTTCCCTACACGACACACGTGAAGGTGGCTGTGCTGAGCAGTGGGACGTATAAAGGCTGGTATTCAGAATGGCGTTTTGACATTAGTTATATTCAATTTTTTTTTAAATTATCTTCCTCAAAACGATTATTTCTTCGGATTAAATAGAGTAACTAATAACTTCGGAAAAGTTTCTTCAGTTGACTAGACTTGGCTTAAAATTGCAATACCGTGCACGAAACAGGTCAATGGACTGGAAGCCACTTCCGTGACCAGAAACTATCTCCGGTAAATGGTATTAAATTAATTTTGAATGCTTTTGAACCCTTGTCGCCATATAAGCAATAGTGACAGGACAGCCATCTTCTTGAATTATCTGTTAGACCTTTTGGATTACATTATACTATTTGTTGCCCGCGACTCCGTCCGCGTGGGCGTCAGTTTGCAGCGCGAGGTAGTTCATGTTTGATCATGATTGGATATTGACGTCGCCATCGGTAAAACAGAGCAACGGTATTACAGTACTCACGGTTGGAACTTCATGAATGAACTGCTAGATGGCGTTGAAACATTTTTTTGATTTTTCGTAAAATGCATTTTTTCATTCTTAACAAAAAGTATTCTTTGTGACTTCTAATACCTCCTTGAATATGTGTACAAAGTTTCATGATGATCGGATGATTAATTTTTGCGTTAAAGCGGAACAAACAAACTTACTTTCTCATGTGTATGTTAGTAGGGATATGTGAACATTCATACATTATTATTAAAGGTCCAGAGTTCCAGATGGTGACAAAGGAATATTTTCACATTTCATGGATGTAGGTGTTAAACGCAACAAATAAACGCGTTTCAAACGATTGAAGTAATGCGGTCATCACGGCTTACCGATGTGCGAGAATTGTAGCTCCTGTATTTGGTAAACAATATCTGTGTGAATACTACAGTGCCCAAAAATAAGTTGTTGCTAATGTGGAAAAGAGACGCTGCTACTCACAGTGCAATGTTCTTTCTCATTTCCACAGTAGCAAAACAGATCAACGGGTTTATGAAACAGGGGTTCTACCTAAATCTGACCATTGAGCTCGATTCTAGTGCATATTGGATTCACATTTTGGCTCATTGTTCTTTTTGACGCTCACATCCGATGAGCTTGAGATAGGAAATCCATCAACATTAATTAAGACTTTAGCTCCCACAAAAGCTCTTTTTATTCAGGTTTTTTCACCATGTTTTCAATACCTACTCCTTTTTCATTTCATATTCGTTCCTTACCTTCTTTAAGAGGAAGTGCGACTTTAAAGGCAAGTAGAACTATTAAAAAGGGGTGTACTTAAATACCGAAACATGTATGTATTTGTTAATCAGACTGAATGCACCATTCGTGGTAGAAATTAGTCCTATCTGAGGGCTGAGGTTTTTTCTGTTCTTCACGGACAGCCGAACAGTAAAGACCAACTTGCCAAACCCAATATGCGCAACGTATCGTCGTTTCGATCTCGTGTGGGACAAACATTTGTGTAATTCATTAATACTTTGTTTTGATTCTGATTATCTTGTGCAAGAGATTTGAATTTTCGTGAATATCCCCGCGACACAATGATGAAGTTTAAAAACATTATTATTACAAATATCTTCTTTATATACACATGTGAGTTTGCAGGGTCGAAACCTTCATTGCATAAACATTTTTATTGATGAACGAAGTACGTTGATAACTAACGGGTCATTATTCGTGGTCTGTTTGTTTATTACTCCAGTCACCGTATGATAGATCGATGGCGCACTTTACGTTTCACACGTTTACTTTTTGATAAACACATTACAGAAATTTATCAAAACATTTTGACGTAAAACAGGCCAGGTAGTTTTTGAAGATTTTTAATGTTTTTTCTTAATATAAAGGCAAGGTTGTTTTCAAGGTGAACAATTGTTATGAATTTTATTTATGTTTCCTTCCATACAAGCATTCTATTTTTTTATTCTACTTGTATTTAGAAGTTTTCTTACAAATCATCCTCGCTATTCTAAGTACGCTAATTTGTATGTAAATCATCCAAGAAATTTAGGAGCGATAATAAATATTTTTTCTGCTTTTTTACAGGGAATTTAAAAAGGAATTTCAAGCGTCTGGGTAATTGAAGATTTCCTAAATTACTTACTTTGTAGGCTGTGACAGTATTACATTCTATAACTACGAGTATATTTGTACAGGCCACGTTTGGGCGGGACGGTCCTATGTTTGTCTATAACTTTGTCAAAGATGTATATTTCAACAAAGTATTTAAGACCTAATCAAACAAAAGGCGCAATATTAAAAGACTGAGTAAATAATACCATTATAAGACTAAAATTAAACAAATGACAGCTGTATAATATAAGTAGATCAATGACATAAATATTTACAAACCTGCATCACGTCCAATTACTTAATTATTCGTAAAAGTAAAAAAAGAACTATATTTCAAACGAATTGAAATCTCCTTAGGCAATGCAAGTTAACAAATATAATATCTCAGTACTGTGATAAGGATAACATAGCTGTATTATCTCGATTCGACCAACTTTAGTTCCTTTTTCAGGAGTGTAGGGTTACAAAACCGATCTGTGCGATTGCGACCTGATATTCCGAGCAATCGCAGTCCAATATTGAGAGGACTTTGAGTGACGTAACAGTGCCTACGCCCTAGATTGCTGTGTCAAAAATGTATGAATATTTGCTTCCTGTCTGTAGATTCATCAACGTCCAACAACAATTTTTCCAAGAAGTTTTTTTTCTAGTTTTTCTTGGCAATACTCTAGTGTTAGTTTTAAGTACAAATTGTATCTACTATTGGGAAAAGTATCTGCGTGATGATTGATTTTCTTGTCTGCTTGTAGTTTTTTTTGTTACTCTCGCACTGATTAAATTAACACTTTATCCTTGTGCCACGGGGAGTTTCGCAAACATTCCATCCACATGTACAAATACACCCATACTTAGGACAACAGGTCTTAATTTGTTAAGCAAATAACGATTCATTTAGTGTATAATATTAAAAAGCTCTATCGTACTTTGATCTTATAGGTAACAATGCAACACTGAATAAATTGAATTTGACAGCAAATTACTAATCCTATTAACATTTAGCTTTTGTTGTACGTAGCATATTGCCTTGCACAGAATTTAATTAATTTGATTAGTTGTTTTATCCGCGAGAGGTTACATACAAAATGTAGGTGTAAAATAAATGCCTATTAATAAATTACTTTTAATGTCACATGTATCACGCTCTTCGAATAATAATTTCTAGATTATTTCATCCTTATAGCTCTGTTTTAAGTGCCTACGCCTAAAGCTTGTAAACTTTGAAACATAAAATAAACCAACGTTACTTGTTACTTTAAGAACCAAAATATATCACGATAAAATCTCTTTATTCTGTACAATATTTCGTGAAACAAAACGTATATACATATACTTATGAAAACAAAGCTGACACGTATCATTGGAGCGTCTAAAATCCCTTCGCAGTGATGTAAATGCGTGCAAAAGAGGGACCAAAGTTATGCCCTTAGAGAGTCGAAAATAGTATAAACAGTATAATGTGAAAAGGGAAAAGATTTTACTGATTCATCACCTCCCACCTTTTTATACCGCCCTGGTACTTTATGTTTTGGGTACACAATTACGCGGATTTTGTTAGGAGTAAAACGTGTTTTGATTTCGTTTTACTAAGCTTTCTCTTTGATGGATGTTGCTTAAAATGACCTGTCGAAACTACAGGCGTGGTAGGAAATCTGGACATTATCTTTTTTTGTTTTATTCTTCTCTATAAGTAAGAAACCAAAATGTTGATAAGAATTTTATCAACATAGACAAAGTATTTTCTCAGGAATTCGGCCTTCGGCCATTGATTAAACGTACTTTTCGGCTCTTTTTGTCTTTCTTCTTTTCGACAACACTGTTTGTGCAGCCAGAGCTATTTCAACACAATTAGGATAACCTGAAAAACTGTTAAAATTCACAGAAAAAATTCTCAGATATTAGTAGAATCGCGTTGAAAAGGTTCAAAGTGATGACAGGACGGAAGTACACTATATAATATATGGGGTAAGCGATGCTGCGTGGTTGGCGTTTGCTTTACAGGCGTATATTATGTCCCTATCCAAACAATTTGTAAGACTTGATGAGTAAGCTCGCAAGAATACTGTGAGCTATAAATCTTTGGTTTCTGTACTCGACACAGGAAGGGAACTGATAAGGGGTATTCCATATTTCATGCGTTTGCCTACTAAAAAATATGCCGAAATATATTATCAATAAGTGTACTTCTAAAAAAACCTTTTTTTTTAAACAAGCGTTCAGTTTTCCTTTCTTTTTAGAAGTCAAGGTACTTACTTGTGATATAAATCAAACGAGCCCTAACACAAAGGAATAGAGTCGAATCATTACGGAGCTTTTAAGCCTACCTTCCAGCTCAGGAGCAGATCAGCCCTATGATCATGATGTCACATTGACATGCAATATAATGTATGTTCATGCAATGCATATAAAATTTCAACTCATCGTTTACCTGGGATTAAGGTAAATTTAACTTGCAAGACTAAGAAAAAAGCAGTCGAGTCTAAAATAAAAGATTGTAATAAGATAATAGGTCAAGTGCGAGTCTTTTCCGCGAGGCTGAGGGTCCCGTACCAATAAACTGAAGAAACACAAAACTTGGAAAAATCTCTCGATTAAAATTTTATTATTAAAATTTTGTTGTTATTACGGCAACGGAAATTATTTTATTACATCATATGTAAAAAAAATAACTGAGCTTATCTTTCTGTTGGTCTTTGGGCGTAAAACCCTAAAAGGCATCAGTTCTATCTTACCTGAGACAATAATATTACCCCGCGCGGAAGTCCTTTTACAAAGCTTAAAACTTTTCTTCTCAAAGTACTGAAAATAAACAAGCTCGAGGTAAAATTTACGCCGAAAAAGGGGAAAACTCTGAATAAAATTTATCGAAAATATGTCTCAAGAAAAAAAGAAATTTGAAATATAAACAAAGTTTTTGTGAATGTAAAGTTTAAAATCTTTGTAATATACACATTTCTCAAAACATCTAGTATATCTATATATTTTCTTCCAAGTATATATTGAATTTGCAGTCACTGAAGACAAATTATGACTTCATTTGTCCCTAAGGAATAGGGATGTCCAAAGATAGTAAGACGAATGAGATTGCTTTTAGGTCAAATAAAATATAACAAGTCGTCGGGTGGGAGAAAAATGCACATTTTTATTTACATACTAGCTGACCCGGCAAACGTTGTTTTGCCATGTACATAATATATTATGATATATCTAGAAAAAACTTTACACATATTGCAAGAGAGTGTACAATATTCTTAGTCCGTCTTTAGCCAGTAAAAACAAACTGGGTGGTTTTAAAAACATGACTTAGGTTTGAAAGCACGGTGTTTCTAAATTTAAGCCATGTACAGACAATGTTTGTCAAACCTGCCATTCAAGATGCTAGCTTCAATCACGTGTTTCATTACATGTACAAAGCCGTGGTGGACTTATGTTACGAAGCAGAATAATCGGAGATCCAAACTTCAGTTCAAATGATGTGGTGGTATGGCTATGGCCGGCAAGTTCAATAAATTTAAAAACTCAATGGGATAATTCACAGGCTCGTTGTATCGCAAACTGCATCGATGGACTTGTATGACACCAAGTCCTCAGGCAATATATTTTGTATCCTTAAATTTAACCCATTGATGTCAGATATTTAGCTGAAAAGATCGCTCTTTCAGCTTATGTACTACTTATGTTTAGCATATTGTGTATGTAGTCGGGAAAAATGTGTGTTATTGTGCAGAAGCCTATCTGTAATTTGATGAATCCAGTATTATCATGTACAGCAACTTTCCTATTGCCAATATCTCACAGTTCTTTAGAGGAAGTTTCAGCGGATTTATCCTGAAGTATTTCAACGCGCATGTTCACCGTCAGTTGTACACACTGTATATACCCAAAAAGCATCGTCTAATGAAGTGGGGACGTGTCAGAATATCATGAACATCTAAACCTAAAACGCCGTGCTATGTTATACGCGTTTTAGTATCCGTGCATGGTAGATTGTTGCAATCCTTCATACACTGACCGTGGGTTTCCGCCGGCTAGAAGTATGACCCGTTAGGTCACTTTCCAGTGTTGTGTCCGGTCATGATTATTCGATAAATAATATATTTCGTGAAACTTGTGGCTATTTGAAGCAATAATGAGGTGTAAGGTGGTAAGCTTGGGCTTGCACTTAAAATGTTGGCATAAAATAGCCTTCTGAAATCTTTTGCTCCGAAAGACGTCATTTGAAAGGCATTATTGTAAGAACAGATGTTTTTCAAGAAATATTTTGACTGTGACCGCTTAGCAGTGTTCTTAATATTTCTGAAGGATTTTTAAATATTTCAATATGCTCTTTCCCAGCTGAGCATAACATACCGTTCGTTTCTTTTTGCCATTTAACAGCTTTACAATATGTACAATTTTGAATAAAGGAATATTTAGCACAGTCAATCATAGGAGTATAAGTAAATGCACCCCGTTCCTTATCAACCTAAGGAAGACCACCATGGCTTACGGCGATATTTTGAGACACATCTGATACATCAGATGATTCCAACAATATTCAGAGAATGTCGAAGGCGATCAGAATTCTAACTAACGTTGCCGTTTTCCTTTTCTCCAGGAATTCTTCCTTTCTCACTTTCGAATTGATTATGAATATTTCGCTGTGTGAATGTTCGGTACAATTTGTATCTCGGGCATTAGTTAGTTGTGCATGACGTTCATTACTTCTTTTAAAGGACCTGTTAGTAGATATGGGAATTCGCTGAGAACTCTCTATTATAGAGAGAAGTATAATTCTCTATTGTTCACGAACAGCGGACAGTCGCGCATCATGTTTTGCAGTTGTCTCTAGAGATCTAGAAGTAGATGCAAAGATACGCCGAGAAATCAAACGCAATTTCTACGGAGCGAGTTGCAGCCTGATGTTCTCGAAAAGCATAAAGTCTCTCCAGACGCTTGTTGGTAGATTCTTGGGATCATAATATATGATCCTCAATTCTTTAGCTCCTTTGGAACGTTGGGAAAGATTGACCTCTTTCTGGGCATGGTTATAGTTTTATTGTGATGATACTAAATCAATTAAAATCTAAGTGACTTGACGGGCTACTAAGTAGGTTTTACTGTAGGTGAAACTATAAAGACTTCTTTTAATTTACGTTTAAATTAAAAGACAAAACTAAATGACATGACACTCATGACAGACATCAAAATATGTCAAACGTTTGACAGGAAAGTAGGTCGAGCACCTAATGCCGCGGTGTTTTCATTTTAACTTAAAAGAACATTAAAAACTGAGTATTTATTATATCTTTTTTTTTGAAATTGGTTATTTTATTAGAAGTGTTATTTATCTTAATTTTGAAATATAATCACAGTTCGACTATAAAAAAGATTACCTAAATATTAGTCTGTAGTCCTTATTCCGATTTAAAAATTCTAATTCCAGTCTATATTTCGAGTGTTTAAAATGTAAAGGAAATGGGTTGAAATAGACATAATGTTCAAAAATAATTTGATTTTTAACATTATGTATCTTTCTAACATCCTTTTTTCCTTTCTATTTATTGTCTTTGGATTTTTAATCAGTCTTTTTCTCCTCTATTTGTGAAGAAAATACTCAAATGTTATGATAAAAAATATAACCTTTCCAATATTTCAACCTAAAAAAAAAACATTAAAGCATCATTTGCTCATATAAACATGAACAGCTAAATCATTAATTGAATAATGTAACGTGCAGACAAAATCAACTTGTAAATTGCTTTGATAACACCTTTCTTCTAAATACACCGGAACATGGTGCCTTTACCTTAATAAATTAAATTTGATATTTTTTTCGCCTTTTCCCCATTTGTTTCGTATTTTCTCACCGTTTAAACCTTCCCTGGAATTCTACGAATATTTCAAGACTAAAAAAAGCCAAATCGGTTTAGCCGTTTTCGAGTTTTAGTGAGACTAACGAACAGCATTTCATTTTTATATATATAGATTATAAGCTATAAGTAGTTACATTCCTTTTTTTGGTACTTAATCAAAAAAGAGATTTTTCACATTGACGCTTATTTTAATGTTTGATAAATGTAACTTGAGGTAGGAATTCCATAAACGCCACCTTTCAAAATATTGGCCCAATGTGGAGTGTTTGTCATTTGTAACTTTTTGCATAGTGTCGTAATCAGTAAATATTAATGTTTGGACGAGAATACTAATAATAATGTGGGATGATAACCCAGATGACAATAAAATAAAATAAACTTGTTTTCAAATTATATTATTATTGATGGACAGAACATAGATTTGTTTTGATTAACATTAAAATAACTACCGAACAGAGTGTATCAGAAAGAGCAAAAAAACAAAACATCGTGATGAAATCTAAAAAAGCGGTATATACTTATTACCTTTAACATAAACCTAAAAAATGTACTGGGGTTTTAATCTTAGCTTTATAAAAGTCCAGTTTGCCCATAATGCATAAGAGGATAATTCACTTCTTTATCTCTGGACTTAGGAACTTCTTGCTTTAATCTCAGCTCTGCAAAAGTTGGTCGGAAAAAATTGTAAGCTGATATAAATAGTTTTAATAACTACGAGTACCTTAGCTTCTCCAGTAGAAAATCACACGAAGTATCCTTGGAAGTTTGCCGCTATCTGGGAGTATACGAACACCTCTGAAAATAAGACTTTTGGAAGACTGTAGTGTGTAAGATAGAGACTAAGCTATCGCTCTACACGGAGCGATTTCTTGGTTTTGGCAACTGCACCAGTGATTCTAAAAGAAGTTTTGATGTCTGCATAAAATGGCATGAAAGAAGACCAAAAAACTCTTTAAACACCATTGCATTTTTAGATTAGTTTTTATTGCACAGCTCCAAGTTACAAGTACTTTGCACAGTTAACGAAATAGGATTGAAGTTTTCGGATATGACATTTTCTCGAATATTTTAGCTTCACCTAACGAGAATATCTTACTCTTGCAGTACTCTACCCATTTCGCTGCACGTAATACTTAGATGTATATTTAATTTATTCAAGTGGGTCCGGACGTCACAAGCTTATCTGTGCGATCTTTTTGACGCGCTCCGCAAGCAAAAGTTGCTCACATTATTTGAAAAAAAAAAACTACCAAGGCTGTGTCAAAGCTACAATGAAAATTGCTTGCACTATTCCTACAACTTAAGTGAATGAAAGGCAATAGATAGAGTATTCTTTATTGAATTTTTCATGATTGAACAAATATAGAAGTTAAATGGTGCTGCAAGGGTCTTATCACTAACAGCAATTATTTGCAGAATTGGTTAGTGACAACATTAATAAATGTGAGGTTAATTTGTGTCACTAATTCATAACATCTTGTTTGCGGCCAAAGTTATAATACTTTAATATTCAATGTGGATTTGACAGGTGAAAGCTTTGAGACGCTATCAAATATCTGAAATATGTTCGGTATTTGGCCGGCTTTATATTGTGCAATGGTGACGAGACCAGTTCGGCAATTTCAAGATTCGGGAATGATTTATACGATTTACTCTAAACTTAAATCGTAACAGTATTATTTAGGATTTCTGGGAGTTAAACGCTCAGCAGTGGACCAAAATAGCGTTGATTGATGAACGTGAAGTTTGGGTGTCATAAAAACTTTTCTTTTTAAAACAAGAAGTTTCTTTTTTTCCCTTGCTTAGGCAATGGCCTCCGCCAAATCCTTAATGTCAATCGCTATAAGATTAGAAACAACTCGTATTTCATTAACATGATGTGACAAGTCCCTGTTCTTAAACGTTAACAAATTTACCTGTCTACATGACCTTAAATATGAAAACCCATTTTCCTTTCGAGTGAACAATACACCTTCAAACTTCATACACTATTAATATCTGCCGCTAAAACGCTTCATAAGTTGTTGAAACAGACACATTTATAATTACTTAGAGTACTCGTATGAAAGATTTCTTGGAATTGTGTTTTGTTTGTTGAATTATATTGAAATAGATTTGCCGAAATTTAAATATTACTAAAAAAGGAGAGATTTGAATTTATGTTGAATAAAATATTTAAAAAAACATGACATGTAGACCTAGCTTCGTGCTACTACTTTATAACTTGCTATCGTTGGGATCGAAGGTGTACTCGTACATACCAACACAACATATAAATAACAAATCGTGATAAAAGAATAAGTCAGAGGATCTTAAAAATATTATTCTTTCCTTTTCTTTTAACGCTGCTTCAAAAACTGCTTATAGAAGACAAATAGTATCAATCTATTATATATTTTTACATAAAAGTTTAAAAAATAGATGATATCGATAAATTTACTAGGTTTAAATCTATATCTATACTAATATATAAAGCTGAAGAGTTTGTTTGTTTGTTTGAACGCGCTAATCTTAGGAACTACTGGTCCAAATTGAAAATTATTTTTGTGTTGAATAGACCATTCATCGAGGAAGGCTTTAGGCTATAAACCACCACGCTGCGACTAATAGGAGCGAAGATACAATGGAAAATGTGAAAATAAAAGGGTAGAGATAAATCATAACTTATATCTTCTACCCACGGGGACGAAGTCGCGGGCAACAGCTAGTTATTCGATATTTGTCGCTCTCGCAGCAGGCGTAGTGCTAAAGGAAATATCACAAGGAAGCAACGCGAAATTTTCATATCCGTTCACCGTATATTGTCGTCATTCCGAAACGAGATTACCGACTATAAATCACGTACTTTTATTACAAATCGAATTTAGATATATATTTTGCTGTTGGTATTTATTCATAAAATACTTTGCATAAAGGGTGAGAAAAACATATTTTAATAACTGACATCTGATCTGGTACGATTCGGATTTGCAGCAAGGGTTGCGTTAATAAGCTAAAGAAAAATATTATTTTAATAGAAAATGGAAGAAAAATCAAATTTGTCTCTACAAACTTTGATTTTTATTTTTATTCTTTGTTAATAATGTGGCATTAGAAATACATCATGTGTGAATTTAAAGTGTCTGGTGATAAAAGGACAGACAGACGGACAGGCATTGGAGCCTTATTAATAGGGTTCTGTATTTAACCTCTTGGGAACGGAACCCTAAAAAGCACTACTTTTATTATCAATAGGGTCAGTAAAATTCTTACAAATGTATCTTGGTTGTAAAAATATTTGGGAATTACTAGCTTTCCTATGAAAATGAAGGTTTTATGGAAATCCATTTCAGGCCCCTATCCATAAACTACTAATAATACTAAATCGTGATTGAACGTTTTATAAAAGTATCTACGTTACGAGTAATAATAACAATTTCCTTCAACCCAATTTTCAGCCTAGCTGTTTCTAAACGCGCTTTTACAACTTATCTTTAGCATATAACAGTAACCTATAATTTAAAAAAAACTTTAATATATACGATTTAGATTTATTCCAGAAAATGCTTTCAAAAGTAATTCGAACGCATCTATTTTGTTTGACATGGATTAGAGTCACAATATTTAATACAAACTATAGGGGATTGAAAACTTTTGATTTTGTTTCCGTGTGTTATTAATGTAATGATTTTCAATTTTAATTGTTCAAAATTCTCATCATTTATTGTAAAACTTCAATGCTCAAACACTAGCGACATCTATCAATAGACAGAGGAGATAGTACCACAAGCGCTTTTCCGAAGCATCGGATGAGTGTTCAGATTTTCATTTGATTTTAAACTTTTCCGAGAGATGGCGCTTCTATGAACTTTACGCTGAAGTCTTTCAGTAAACTTCTCACTTTTAGAGTGGCCTGACAGATGTCGCTTATATGCTCGAGTATAAGAAACTAGTATTACTTTATATTCCTTTCTCACAACTCTAGATAGGATAGGGTAAGTCACGATGTATATTTTTTTAATTTTGATTTTCTATTGTACGTAAGTAATATCTTTATTACAGTGGCGATCACACGTGAATGAACACTATTCATAATTTGTTGTAGACTTTACGGATTTTAACTAAACCCTTCTCAATGATTTACTTAAGTTAGTACTATTTCCTTACGTTTTAAGCAAAAGAAGAGTCCTTCCCGAATATTTATGATTCAAAACGATAGGAGTGAAGCGGCAGCATAGCAGCTTAACCTTTGTATTTAAAAAGCAATTAAAATTATTGTGAATGGTCAATTCTTTTGTATCCGTAATGCAATAATGCAATAATCATTTTGACAGTCACCCATTATTTTGAGGTACGTAAATAAATACCTTCATTGCCATGTTATTGTTCACTAAGTGCATCCATTAATCTTTCGATTCCCTACACTTAATAATACCTAATGGTATATTTGGGTAATTTATGGATCAATTATAATTGAAGTATGCCTTGGTAATCTATATTTATTGGGATCGTGCTTTGATCAAATTTTGTAAAATTATAGAGACTAACAAATAACGCAGTTTACCTATTTTTTAATAAAAGCAACAAGTAAGTAAGTCTAACGTATTTTTGTCTTCTAAAAGTTGTGACGTTTGTGATACATAACAATATAGGGACATAGAAAATATTGAACTGTAACATAAACTAAAAGTTCACTTTGGAGAGTCCCCGAGAGCCGGAGCGATGCAGGTCGAACAAAAGTTGTTGAGAGCCACACTAAGCGAGAACAACATAAAGGTTTTAACCTTGAACTTAATGTAATTCTCTAGTCATCTAGCTAAGCCCGCATTAATTAAGAAATTTAGATAAAAGGCCAGTTTCAATTCAATGAGCGACCCACGTTTTTACATTTAATTTAACTAAGAACCTCGCGAGGTGATTAACTAGAGTAACCGACGGGAACGTTACCCAAATATAATTATTTTCAATTTAATCGCACCTACTTTGTTTCCTCTCCAGATTTCTGAACATACAGGCAATGAAACATAAGTAGAGAGAATCTTATACAAGGTAAACTTGTTTGAAAGCACCATTATCTTGTCGAAAACTTTTGTACAAAGTTTCATATTCCCTTAAACATGAAGTTGAAATTTCTATCTGAACAGTGCGTGACATTGCCCCGGATTTTATCGGAGCTTACTGAACTTCAATGTGAACGAAAACCTAAGTGAAAGTCATAAAACTATTAAGTGATGAAACTTATAACATATCTAAAGTTCCGACTAATTTTGTCTTAATAGTTAAACTTTAAGGTTCGTTTTAACACTATACACTCTGACTATATTCATTAGTTACAGCTATATAATAATAGGTATAAACTATAACCTTCGGTGCGGTAGGAAGCCCCTTTCAGCGCCTATGTACACAGTCATTGCCATTACATGTATGTACTTTATAGCTTCGCCATCATTGTTTGAATGAAATCCTTCTAAATCCTTAATTATGTCGGGTTTAAATCATGCTGTGAGCAAATGTATAAAGGGAGCTGCGCGCCTATTTAATGTTGTGCGTAAAATTATTTACGCTTAGTGTCCTGTGACAGGCTAATGTTTGAAATATCGACATTGCACGCCTCTATTTTAAGCACGTGAAAAGTGGAAGGGGCTGTAAGGTCTTGGGGTGCGAGGGTGGTGAAGGGGGTCGTCGGCATTCAACAGGCGGCGGTCGATACGGCCGGCGCCGCGGCGCAGCGACAACGTTTACCTACCCTACATACTACTCGCCTCGGTGTAACACCACGTCACACGTTTTTACAAAAATCTTAACTCATTACACGTGTCCTTTTATATAATTTAAGGAATTTTCGCCTTTGGATTCGGGCGCATTGTTTTTTGGATAAGATTTATGTGTAGTCAGCCATGCGTCGTATACAATATTTATCGGAATATACGAATAATTGGACAAAATTTCAATGTTGTAGTGGCGAACAATTTTTTATGCCGTGTGGTTTTATTGTTAGAGAGAATTGTTTCATTAAGCCGTTCGGTTTCCGCACAAAATGAAGCGTTTAATCTATTTTATCTGCCACCTGGTAGCGTCTATTATTAGCTGAGCTGGGTGCCAGTGTAGAGATCTCTAATTGCAATTGTGTTATGATATGTAACTCAATAATAGAAGTAACTTTTAAATAGTTTTGCGTTTGTATCAGCCATTTCCTCACGAAATATTTAAAAAAAAAAAAAAAAACATTTGTGTATTATTTAAAATTGCTGAGAAAGTAAATTAATCTCTTTATTTTTGTATTAATTTAACTCAGCTTTGGTTTCGTTGTAACAAAAAACAAAAGAAGTACGTCTGTTGAAAATCAGAGTCAGTTCCTCAGTTTATTTGAAGGTAGTTAGGGAATTCTGAATTATGTAGCGAAAGTCGTTGCAATATTCATGCTTAGTGCAGTCTACCATAATGTTGGGTCGTCTGCTACTAGATTTCAGCCTTAGATTGCGACGAGTCTTCAAACTTAAGGACCTTATCTTTGCTGGACTGCCATCTTTGAGAAGTTGGTACATTTGAAGTTCTCTGCAGACAAGTTAATTGCGATTCTAGTACAAATTATCTTATTACAGTATCAGTGCTAACTCTTGTGGGTCGTCTGTGATGTCTTTGTTCTAGTCGTAAAGTTATTTTGGACTTCTAAATTAAGTTAATGTGTTGTCAGTATATTACGTAATGATTGTTTTTTGTACTCTGTTCTTCTTTTTTATGCAACCGATTTTTTGTCAAAGATGGACCAAGGTGGCTGTAGACCAGCATTATTGAACTTTCTGTATAGGGGCCAATATGATAGTTCTAATCAACGTTTTTGAAGGGTCCATAAACTCATTTTAGTAATAGTTTTAAGGGACGCAAGCAAATCTAATTTAAGTATTCTAATTAAAAAATAATGGGCTAAACTTTAAATATACAAGGGTAACTTCAGGTGGGGTAGTAAAAAAGACGGCGGGTTGTAGGATGAGCAACTGGTATAGTTTGTTCTCTCCTGAACCACTTCACAAGAATCTCGCGATTGCTATTGCCATTACATCGATCTCATCCCACCTTCGGTCTTCTCATCGCCTTGCAAGTTGCTGCTTCACTTTTGCATAATTAAAATTGTTTATCCTTACAACCAATCTCTCTTGTAACGTCACCAATACCAATGATAAATAATCGATACCAAAGTAAATTTTAAATGATTTTTACAAAAACTTTGTACACAAAAACAACACAAATTGAGACATTTATAAACAAACTTTGTCCCAACAGATACTCAAAAGAAACCGCTTCATTCAATTCCGTTTTAAGTGATCAAGGAACGAATGTGTTGATTACAGTTTTACGGTTATTGAGAGTACTTTGTAGAAGTGTACACGTCGGGACATATGTCGTAGTTTCTCCAGTTCCGGAGTCGTAAACTTAGGGGCTTACAGTGTACAACTATGAGTGTTGTGAGACTAGTATAAGGCGGGTGTATCGACCAGATGTTTCCGTTCCAAAGGTCGCGATCGATAAAGCATGCATGTTTATTATTATTCTATTATGTTTTGTTTTATTTAAGAGTTTTGGAACTAATGTGCATAAACTTCAGAAATGGATAGTTGTAGGATGTATAATTAAATAAAAAATGGATAGCTAAAAATAGAGTTTTATTTAAATGGCCTTGTGACATTATAAATTCATGAAACTATTTTTTTTTTATAATTTAAATTACATTTTAAAACGATTCGATATTAAATTAATTTAGGTAACAATTTTTAGTTCCTTATAATTTGGACCTCCAAGAACTGCCATTGATCTATTTTTCTGGACGAAAATATCATTTTTCTCCTGTTATCTCCAGTTAATCAGTCCATCTGACGCAGCCTCTATCCTCTGGAATCTTGCTGGATAGACAGAAGAGATGTACGGCTTGGTATACTTCATGTATGTAACAGAACTCTATAGCGCTAGGCTGGAATGAAAGTAATGAATTTAATTGACTAAACAATTCCATAAAAAAAATTGTAATAGGTACATTGCTGAAAACCCTCTAGCAATGGATTATCATAACAAGTATTTCATAGTAAGTCCTTAAAACTAAAACTTCCATCGAAACAGAATACTTGTAACTAAAGACTACATTACATCCAAATAGAATTACAAATTTTCATTCGCGTGTAATTTAGTCATCGGCTTACGTCACAACTTTAACGTATAGGCTGTTTCCACCCGACAATTAGTATACATTTACGAAGTGCGATCGATTTAAACAGACAAATATTGTTTCATAAACTCTGTGATAACAAATCAGTTAGATTGTACAAACAGTTTATATTTACTCTTCGTCCTATTGGGTGTAATTACTTTGAACTCTCTAGACTATAGCCCGTTATACCGATATTGTATCGAAGGGAGATGTCTGTTTTATAAATCAATGTTCGTGTATAACAACCCTTTGTAAAAACTGGTGAAGGCAGGAAAATTATTACGTTATTTTTTTGTTTGTTTTGTTTTAGAATTGTAAAATAATTAATTTTCAAAGTACTCCCCAAACACTTATATAGCTCTCGACTGTATAAAGGTCACATTGTATCCACTTTATGCTCATTAATCTTCATGTAGTTAAGTATTTAAACGACAATTTATTGTATTTTATTTGTATGTAATTTATAAATTCTACAGTTAAAAGTACAAAGTAATCAACAAAAACAAACTCCAAGTCATTTACTAAAATGAATTCTGTTAGAATAACACCTAGCAACATTATCGTCCTCGCCCGACAATGAAGACATTCGACAAACGTACACAATTATAATATCACTCACGTTCGTATAAGTTATGACGCCTAAATGTAACCGGAACATTCCGGTAAGCGGGCGTGTAATGGGACCTTGCCGATCGACTGGAGCACGCCAACATAGCCACGTAGCCGCATACCCATAGCTAGGCAAGGGCTCTTATAGTCTCTTAAGTTTTATTGTTCTATCGTGGCACGGGCTACACCCGTTGTCGGTTTTAGGACAACCTGAATAATTTCGTTTGGAAACAGTCCAGTAAGCGTAGGTACATACTTACATAGTTATATACAAGCTCATAGTTGCCGTGTTTTATGTAGGTTTTATTTGTTGAATCCTGTTTACGTGTAAACAGCTCGGTTGCTCTACATCAGAAACGAATTTATTTGTTTTGTGTAGTTTTATTTAAGTAGGGAAGAATTCGGTACCGATAGACTGTACTGGATACTCTTTAGATTTGACAAACAGCTATTGATCGTTTTCTCTCTTCTTTTTTTTGAGTAAACAAATATGCTTCGACAAATTATTTGAAATTTGAACTTGTAAGGATGTCTGTCTCCTAGTGACGACCAGCCTTCGTGATATCCAATAAAAGAATCTCGTTTATGGAAAGCGATTAAAATAAACGTATAAAAATAACACCAAAAGGGCAAAATGATAGGAGAGGTTGCGTCATAAAGGTGCCGATATTCATCCCGTGAGGAATATTTTAGCCGCGTCTGGGTAGAAAACTTGTTATTTTAAGAAACATTAATGTCGTATACTGGTCTTGGTGTAAGTACCTTCTACCAAGTAAAATACAAAATAATAATTAAAACGTGTTTAAAATATTCTTTAGGCTTGATAATATATGAATTTTAGGGTTTAACGCCGTGGCTTCGTTTTGTTAAAACATCGCAGTAAGGGTTCAGCAATTCGCAGAAGGCGTTGTAGTACCGAGAATAGTTCCAAGTTCCTCAACTTACATAATACGGCCAAATCCAAACCAAGTCCAAAAACGATTGTATTTGAAAAGCACACAACACAAACATTGATAATTAAACAAAGCCTTTGCGCAAACACTTATTTACGCAAATGTCACTAGCATTAATTAATTTACAAGTTAATTCCATAACTGTTCAGTAAATACTGGGATTCCATTCAAATTGTCCCGGGTTGGGAGGGGCGTGAAACTTTACGAGTTCACTGGGCATCCGGGCATCCTTCACACGACACCATCCTTTTAGGTCCTCCAATACCCTTTAATCTTTTTTTACATATCCCTTGACAAATAGAGGCTTTTGTGGGATAAGTTATATTGTTCAAAGGTTTTCGTATTATTCTTGGGATTGCTACGAAATTTTCACCTGAACGAAATCTGAAATCTTTGCAAATCACTTTTGGGCCCAATTCGTCGGCATTTGTTTTATTGGGTCGTTACTTTGGGTTCTATTTCTGTAGGAGACAATTAAACAGTGGCAATCAAGTAATTGTTGTTCCTTAGTTTCAATCAATTCGTAAATGCGAATACTATTGTTTTGTTTTGAAAATTTATACTACGCAATTCTTGCAATTCATTTCCAATTAATATTTTTCATTTCCAATTACTATGGCAATGACTTTCAAATTTTTAAATGTTAATCTTCAAGCACGTTTCAGTATGAGTTTTTTTTTCCATGAATGCAAGTATATTCCTTAAAGGACGGAATTTATCAAAAAGTACCATTTCATAATTAACCTATGATTGCCATTCCTAGAATTGTTTTGCATTTGTTAGAATTCAGCTTCGACTTGGTAATAACACTTATAATTCAATAGTGAGTGAAACTCCGCGTAAAAAACAATTAGATTTACCTTTTTGTTTCTCAATAACGGATGAAAGAGGTTTAGGTACTTGGATCAATATTAAATTAAAAAGAAAAATAACAAAGAAGAGGAAAATACCTGTATGGAAGCCACAATAGAACTGAATTAGATAACAAAATAATTTCGCTAGACTTTGTAAGGAGTAAGGTGGGACTTGGGAGACGGGTGGCAGTTTCCAGATGGCGGGCAAAATGTTGGGATCGATATCTTCCCCATGAATAATTAAGATGGATGTACTGCTTTTTAGACTCGTAGTGTGAATACAACGTTTAACATGGAAACTTGTCAATGTACGAGAAAAGAAGTTTGCTTCAAGACAATAGAATTTTTCCTCTCAATTAGTGTCGAGAGTGCTTTGTTTTTACAACAAGGAATGCAAAACGCGCATTTTTTCTCTCGAAAGAAATAAGAGGCTTATGTTGTTGATTTAAGGTTGAACTTGCTTTGTTTAGTTTAAGATTAACGCTTCGACGCCTTCCGACTCTGCTGGAGTACGAATTGACCGTACTAATGCCCTATGTATCTCTTAAGACGTGGATAAATTTTGTTTTGTACGCCGCGACGAAGCAGTATTTATTATGTGCAGTTAGACTATACAGTAAGTTTACAGCGTACTTATGAGTACGCGTAGGGTATGAATCGTACTCGTTTTTCAGTAATCTATTCTGTTTATGAATATAAACAAAAATCGAAAAAAAGTCGTGATGGCAAAGGTCAAAGGTCAGGTCGCAGGCTTAAACCTTTTCAAATTTAACGCTGACTAAAAACAGTGAACAGTGTATTATTTGTAATTGTTGGTGTAGCAGCAGAAATACAACATCTATGAACATTTCAACTAGGTATATAGCTGTCACGGTTTTTAGACGAACGAACAAATGAGCGAACGGACAGCGGAGCCACAGTCATATCCTTTTGGTTCGGAACTCGAACAACAGACGACTTCTTTTCATACTGTATTTTCCATTTGAGTTCGCTACCTTTTATTAAGTAGGGGTCAATTTAACACACACAGCAAAGTATTTACTTAAAAGTTTTTTCACCTTTCGACCTTGAACTCGGCTAGTAGTTAGGTGCTTGATTAACAAATAGCTCGTCAACGTAATATTCAAAATTGAGTTGTTGTATCATTTAGCAAAACAATTAGTTGTAGCGAACTACTAAAGATGAAACCTTTTGAAATCTCAGCAGACCTACTCCCCTGAGATAATTTAATACGAGTTTACTGTACGGCGAAATTATGTTTTGAAATAGATTTTCACTAAAGACCTTCATATTGTACCTATAAATATTATAGTGACGTGTCTAGTATACACCACTTTGATAACTAAAGTACGTAGGTTAGATAGTTTTGAATTTCAGTGAAAGAATGAGGTGACAGTTACTTGTACACTATAGTTAATGCAAGTTGGTTTTAGTTCCACATTTTTAATAAGAATTTATGAGTGGGTGCATTAAGAGCTTTGTAAGATGCGGAAAATTCCAAGGAAACTTCAAAGTTTGTTATTTCTTGAAAATAGGTGAGCCTTAACTAAGTTAGGTCTTGGCTGTTCGTTTATAATCATTTTAGCCATCATATTAGCCTCGGCAAATATTAAGTTGTCTTGTTGTGAATCATGTAAGACATTCGTTTTATATTTCTTTAATATATTGGTTCAATTACTTTTGTTTAAACTAGATTGGTTTGTCATAGACGCTGTCGTTAATAATATGTCCATGATGTGTGATCCTATTATTTTATAAGAAAACCAGGTTTAATGGTAGTAAATGCGAAGGCAAGTCAAAAATACTTTGAAAATCAGCTGTAGCTAAAACTTGTAGCATTAAATCTGAACTTTGTCCATTTCACTTCAAATTAGTTAAGACTTAGCGAAAGAAATGGAGAAACAATAGACATTACTTTCAACAGCTGTATAAATCTGGTAAGTTGACCCACCAAATGAGTTTTCCCGAAGACTAAACCCAGATAAATTGCTGCCTTGAAAGCAGATTTACTCTATGCCGTCACAGAATATCGTATAGGATTTATAAAACAAAGATTCCTTTGAAGTATTAGAACCCTACTTACCCTAAATTTTGTATTAGCGAGGAAATTTTTGCTCCCAAAAAAGGTCTGCCGAAGCTACTAAAACTTTGGAACTTTTAAATAGGTGGCCTTTTTAAGAAATTGTCCTAAACGCTGGCAACAGTATTGTAACAGTATTAAATATCTCGATCAGCTGCTCCTTTGTCACAAAACATCGATTCGTTAGTTCCAATTTGTCTAAAAATATAGCCTCCGGCCGCTCTCGTTTGTGTGTGTTTGTGCAGGTCATTTCGAAGGGGTAAACTAATTTCCATGAGCTCTTTGCTGACAGGAAGCATTTTTAGATTAGATTATGTTCAAAATTCATAGAATTTATTCAAAATGTTAGATGGTGGACGTGAAAGTTAAAAAAGTCAGAGCAGACAGTAGAGGAATTTAAAATCTTCTTTATTATTCTATTATAATACGATCTAGTTTTCGAAATCTAATAAAAAAAAACAATCAGCAAAAGGTTTTCAACTTCTGACTTCTAGACGTCCTGTAATCTTTGAGAGTAGTCTTGTTGTGTAATGTTTAAAGCTGTCTTCATGTCACGTTGCCGGGCGGTGCCGTGACTGAGAGTTTATTCCCGGTGGACTTCAGTTTCACAGCTTACGGCTTCGGGAGACTTTAAATAAACTCTTGAACTTTGATCAACAATAAAGTTTCAAAGTAAATCAAGTTAAGATGAACTTAAGTCGTTTTGTTTCTAATTATATACGTATTGATAATTCTGTACCTTTGAGGAGGTGGATAAAGTATCCTTTCGTTTTTTGGATAAATTTTAACTTAAATATACTCCACGCGTGGGTCTTATTCTTGTAGAGCGCTTTCGTCAAGTACTTAATAACAGTAATATTTGTCCGACAATATTGAATCTAATATTTTAGTAATGACTTCTAACAGTTCTAAAATTAAAAACTTTTTCAATCTAAGTTTTTCATCTTTTATTCAAACAGTTTGCCTTTGTAAACTCCAAGTATTTTTAATAGCTAGAACATGGTTAAGAAGGTACTTTTTAATTGAACTTTATCACTTCTTAATACACTTGCTTTTAATATAAATAGTTTAATAATGAATATCAGCATTCAATATGTGTAACGAGATTTATATGTTTGCGTTGATACACTTTTAAAACGACTCCTGCAATAATAAATTTAATACTTGTGTCGCTGGGGATTTTACAAACATTTAAGATACAATTCACATGCACAATACACCCAGACTCAGAACAATCTTTCGTGGATCGCACAAATTCTTGTAGGTACTACATGGAGATCGAAACTGCGACTTCAGGTACAATAAGTTTGGAGTGGGGACCTGTACCACTCGGCTTTCCGTGCAATCAATACTTTTTCTACTTATTTTATCTTATTGATGTAAAATAATCTATACTAATATATAAAGCTGAAGAGTTCGTTTTTTTGTTTGTTTGTTTGAAGGCGCTAATCTCAGGAACTACTGGTCCAAATTGAAAAAATATTTTTGTGTTGAATAGACCATTCATCGAGGAAGGCTTTAGGCTATAAACCATGACGCTGCAACTAATAGGAGCGAAGATACAATGGAAAATGTGAAAACAACAGGGCGGGTATAAATCATAACTTATATCTTCTACCCACGGGGACGAAGTCGCGGGCAACAGCTAGTATTTAATATAGACCTACATACTGTTAAAATTATGTTTATTTTACAAGCTTGCTCAATATACAGACATGGAATAAAGCATCTTATATAATAATGTATGATCTACATATTCTAGGGTATTCATAACGTATGATTGTATATACGATAAATTCGACACATTATTGTAGATTCAGGGTTTAGGACGTAACAGCTGTTTATTTACATTTTCATGTAACATGTTTGTGAACGCGCCCTATATCCAATTTTATTTGAAACTGGGACTTTGAAACGTAATCCTTACTAACGCTGTTAATAGCTTTTTAATTGATACACTTTTTTCAGGGAAACATTTTTTAACCTAGAATAGGAGAAGGTACTTTATTAGGCCAATACGTTTTTTTGTTATGTCGGTATGTATCCTAATAACTCCGAGTCGTCTGTGCTTATTTACGTTTATCTTTTTCGTGTACCTATATTTAACGTCATCAAGTAGCTTGTAAAAACAATATCGCTGGCAACATCACATCACTATTAGCATTTATATCATAATTATCAATATGAGTCGTAGCAATATCGTAAATAAAGAAAATTAGGTCTTACAAAATTACTTGCCCCGAATACTCATACAAACATTTACAAAAATAAATTAATTTATGATACGTATCGTATAAATAACTTTATTTGGGACAATCACGTCTGTATGCGATACTAAAAATGGCGGACTATCGACGTCACGAGGTCAATTGCGATCGTCAGTTGCAAAATTGACTCAATCAGTTCTATCCCGATCAATTAAAGCAATTGAGACATTGTTATTCTTTATTAAAATGACAGCCTTTATACGGCAGAAAGATACATTTTTATCATATGTATTACTTTGTTTATTTATAGTACATTTTAGCGCTTAATTAAGAACAACAACAAAAAAATGAATTTTAATTAAAAGGTGCAACAGCTTTCGAGTATTTGTTGGGATAGCACGACTAGACTGTTTATCCGCCGTTATGAATCAAAGTAGCTATAAAAATCGAATAATTTTAGTATCTTTGTTGCCTATGCTTGCTTGGTACTTACAAACAGATTTTGATTAAACTTTGAAACTAATGTTGTTTCCCAAAATAAAAAGTCAGCATACAATACAATCCTTTTTCTAATTGCGCTCGACCTTTAACTTTAACTCCTTTAACTTAACATTGCAACTCAAACATCTCTTACCATGGAGAACTACTTGCTCGGGCATGTTTACGTCGCATAATATAAGATTCTTACCGGTCCTTTTACCATAAAATATATGATGGTAGGTATGTAAACTCTGCCGGGTTAACACTCATAAAACTTCGGATAGGAAAAAACCTACAAACTTTCGTTGTGGTTTTAAATATTAAGTAGAAAAAAAAAACTGTGCAGAAAACATGATTTCCAATGCAATGTAGACTTTGTCTAAAAGTTGCTCTTTTAGTTTAATTTTTAATGTATACGAATTTAAATAATGCTCTAGAATTACACTTATAGACATATGGATCAGTAGGAGGGTTAAATAACCACATCTTATACTCGTAATTTGAATACATGCGCGGTAGCCTTACAGCCTAATCTTACTCTTACACCAAATTTCTCACCTGTCAAACGGTGTCAAACTGGTAAAGCCACACGTTATTCTATTAGTTTTAAAAGCCTGTACTATTTTAAATCTGTTATGACATCGTTATGGGTGGGTAGGGTGTGAGAGGCTCGTTCGCGGTGCGCGGTCGTCCTATTATGACAATTCATGACCGACACAGCGGTCCAGCTGAGGCGTGGCTTATGATCATTGTTTTGTAAAGCTCTTGTAACTAAAACAAAACGAGAGTATGGTCATTGTTGTTATTATTATTCCATTTTATGTGCCATAGAGTGTGATATGTGAATGTATACGTGAATTATGGTTAGTTGGTTTAGTTTTATTGTAACAAACTACAAACTACGTTGATTTAGTAGCATATTTCCGTATCATAAAAATGAGGCGAAATTTCAAACTACGCAGATTTTTCATCAAAACAGATTTTATAAGCCTTTTGGAGAATGACACCAATCGTCAATAGCAGTATATAATGCTGCTTTTGACCACAAAAAACATGCCTAAAATAAATTACAAATCAAATTGGACTAATCACTTCAACACGATTCCCACGAAGGAAGTCTGATTGACCTCCATTAGATCCTAACTAGTCGTTACCTAATAGTGTCTAAGGGCTTAGGGGGTACTGTTTTTACACCCGACCGGCGCTTTCTGAGGATGGGTTAATTAGATTAACTTCCAGTACAACGCGTTCTGGATTTCATGTTGGAGGTCGTTCTGATTAATTAATGACGTAATGAACAATTAATAATTAGTGCCTATAGATAGATTATATTTCTCCAAGCGTAAACGCCGAATGAATCATACAAATTTACGGAACTGGCAAGTCAAACTCGCGTGGCTTGTCGAAAAATAAGGTCTTCCCCGAAAATTAGAAGTTGTCTACCCATAAACGCGCAAAAGACAGTCTAGTATAAAGTATTGCACTGTAATATTACTCTGACGAATTCATCGCAATTACGTTTGGAATGGAAACAATCTACATCTACTATAAACTTGTGAATATACATGTAGGTATAGCCATCAACCCATCAATAGCTTCCTCTTCCATCATCGAGTACACGAATACAATCTATGCTGCAGTCATTTGTAAAGGTTACGGACAAACCTATCTCCAACGCCAACACCTACTATCCTGTGGTCTCGCTTAGATAGCTACACCTACGTCAAGACTGTACAATGTACATGCGGTTTTAGAGATTTACCTCTAGAACTCGAAATACACGTTCTATTTGATCATGTTGGATTACACTTGGTAGCCGGTCAACCACACAACAAAGTGATTGCCAAAAGGCAAATTTACTACACGACTAGCTACTATGTGGCGTATCACACGGTGATAATAGCAAGGATTTACGATTTTCAACCTTAGTGCTCTGTTATTAAGGTGCCGTCCATGTTATAAAACCGGCCCTGATCTACAACTATGGCTAGAATCTGGAGACACCTGTTGTAATTGGTAATTTGATACTTATCGCATTATATGGTCAAGTGGTCTTAATTCGAGCAAATTACTGTCAGCCTTGTACAGTCATTACTAAGTTTAATTATTGTTACCTGACACTATCCCGATTTAAGTCGTGGATAAAGTAATCTGATTATTCACGCGTGGGGACAATTAGTTTTTTAATGTTCACCTATTTGCAGATTATCCCTAGCAAGCTTTGTTTAGCTTTCGCGCTTATTGATACAGGAAAAGGTTGTGGACCAGTAGAGAAAGAAGAGAAAAAATATAACCTACATTTATGGAAAAGATGGATTGTGTGAAAGACGATACGGCTTAGAAACTGGCAAAGAGATGATGATATGCATAGGTATGGAAGAATCACGACCCTCATGATTAAGGACTGCGGTTGGGTCCAAAACTAGTCGCGCAATCCCTATAAATACGCTTGAGTAAACCGTTGCATTTAATAAGGTATGAAAGAAGAAGACATGCTGTGCGAACCCCTAATAAAAAATTGGGATAAGTGCAGGGGAATGATGATGAAGTTGGGAAAGAAGATTAAATCCTATAAAATGTATGCGCGGTAGGTACCTATAAAAATATTCACGTTAAGATATATTTTTAACCGGAGTTCGTAATGTTTTCTTATTCCTTAAAATGAACCCGGATGCTATTGCTAGTTCGACTATAAAATATTACGAGTGTTGCTGCACGTTCCACGATATTACCAATAACTTTGACTATAAAATATTTACTTAGCTATCGATATTTTCCTCCATATTTCATTGGAATAGCTTTTTAATAAATTAAAAGGTGCGTAGAAAATGAAAAATTGAAAAAAGCTTGCTTTAGTTAAGTAAGTTGAACGGATGTGTCTATGTCAACTAATTTCTCTTTTTATTTGTTGTTTGTTTAACCGAAGTGCACATTCCATCATTGAAAATTCTGTATTTCATAAACGGCCTGGTTTGCAGAACATTAATTGCAAATGCGCTAATCCAGCAACGATTTTAAATACTAAATGCCGTAATATTTAGGCGTCGTTCGTATTAAATGATGAAAATCCACGAACTAAGCGTGAATTTAATTCCGGCCAACCAAAC
The DNA here is from genome assembly GCF_003590095.1 of Trichoplusia ni. NCBI lineage: Eukaryota > Metazoa > Arthropoda > Insecta > Lepidoptera > Noctuidae > Trichoplusia > Trichoplusia ni. The sequence continues at coordinate 12,562,169 of NC_039483.1, forward strand.
GGTAATCCGCTGAGACGAGTTTCGCTACATTTTAATAAAACTATTTTGCTTTCAGCCTCATTTCAGAGTTTCATATTTGGACATGAATATTTGCCGAATAACTTTCAAAGCTTGCTGACGATATTTCCAAGTAACTCTGTTACTATTCCTAGTCTAAGACCGAGTTTCTAAAAGGATGGTTTAGTCAATAGAGCCCAAATCAATCAGTGATTGCTTGACCACAGTACTAGCAACCAATCAAAAATTTGTCATGATTTGATTTTTGACGAACGAATAATCTGATATATTTACAAAGAACACAAAATTACTTACTAAATTAAATTAAATACTTAAGTCTACAGTGTGTTTGGAACTTAAATACAACAAAGCTTGAATAAAAATAAAGGTAATAAATAAAATTATTTAATTATTACCAAAGCATCGTAAGTACTAACTTTTCAGTTGATAAGCCTTTGAGAAAGGGGGTATGACACGTTAGACCTAGATTTTAATACTCGTCATGCCAAATCAAATGTAAATCAAACTTCTCTGAGTATCAAAACCAATAACGTGTGTTATTGGTTTCGCTTCAGGCAAGTGGGTATTCGATAACTCTAGAAATGTTAGCTTTTCCGAAATCCGTATCGTGGATGAAATAATAATAAAAAGTTTATTTGTATAATTTTGTTAGAGTTTATTTTAAACTGTACTTTCTTAAAATGTATTTTATAGTTAGTAGACTCAAACTAATAAATGTGTGGTACAATTGCAAATATAAAAGAAGCTTTTATTAATCGATTAAATCTTACCAAAAGTTTTTATAAAAGCCAGCTTAATATTCTCAATCACGTTTTCTTTCTATTCACAATTCGACTCGATTCAAAAGTTAGTTTTTTAAGTAGGTAATAAAGATTAAGAACGCTACCCATCTTGCTTGCATAATATCGAAAGTAAGAAGCACAGATAGTGAACTTGGCAGAATGCCGGAATGTTTAAACGGGAGACTGGAGAAAATTTTAGAATTTACACGTTTTACTGACAGAATTCTATATTATATTAAAATATTTTAAAAGCATTGCATCATGTGGTTTTAGGTACATTTCGTTTCTTAATTAGACAATGGTTTAATCAGCTCTCTTGATTACTTTAACATGAAAATTCAAAAGGTTCGAATACCGGTGGTTTTTACATTTGTTGCTAGCTAGTTTTGACCATATTAAAAATAAGTAAGAAATAGTACAAAATTAATTGAATTAAACAATTTCAACAAAATTCGAATTACAATAGTTTACTTTTTATTTTAAGGTAATGTAGTAGGGACGTAATTTGCTTGTAAAAAAAGACAAGATTAAGATGCTGTGTTATATTATTATGTATCATTTTTGAATATCCTTACCTAAAATGGATTATAGAAGCTTGAAGATGTTATAACAATAGAGCATATTTTAAAACAATGCACAATAAACTTCTGCCTTGACAGTAAAAAAATAGAACTTTATTTCGGAAGTTCTTTCCTCGTTTACGTGTGAAAGAATAAAGTATTTTTGAAAAATATATCTAGGCCGGAAGGATTTACAGTCCACTGGGTTTTTTATTTGGTATTTTTAAGAAGTAAATCTTACAATGACAAGATATAGAAACCTATGTAAGTGCTACGCCAATCGCTTATATCTCTACGATAGGTAATGGTATTTGTTAAAAGGAAAAGGTGAATATTGGCAAACCAAAGCACTTAAATAAAGAACATAGTCGAGATTAAAAAAAAGCATTCACAACGATATAATTGTCAATCGATAATTTTCGTCTATAGCAGGTAACCTCCTCTATAAACTCTGGTAGCATCGGTTTTATCGGCCAAATGAGACCCGGTAAGTCTACAACATGAGACAACCAGTTAAGAACAATTCAGTTTATAGGTAAACGTGGCAGTATTCCCTCACGACACTTAATAACAGCGAACAATTAAAAAGACTTAATGCGCTTCAGTGACCGCCATCAATACAGGCATCGATTTCCCTTTATCGGCACATTTAATGTAATTATCATATTTTCCGTAATCCACAACAAAACGTTTTCCACAAACTTTAAACCTGTGTTAAATGTGACGTGAAACAATGCCTATTTAATAAATAATAAGTGCGAGAGTGACAGCGATATAAAGTTAATGGCCGCTGAATATTCGCAGCGGTGACTCGTTATTGAAATGTTGGTATCCATTAGTGGTGCTTCGTATTAATGAATATCGATGATTCCTACACTTAATTTGTTTTTCTCTTGAGTTGTTCTAGTGCTTAATGCTATAGACTACATTTTATAGGTGTATCGATCTCTTTGTTTTGAACAAATTTTAGGAACTGGGAGTGGTTTTAATTAATGTTGTAAGCATGATATTCGAAAGAAAACAATTCCTCTTATGTTTGCATTCTTTCTAATGCTGTGCTATGTGTTCCACTACTGCATCAGATTTTCTTTTAGGGATGGCTAAAGAGTTCTGTAGCTACCAGGAAGATCGACAAAACACTACATTTGGCATGACATGACGAATACAAATGACTCTTTTGTAATAATGTCATGTCATAGATTTTATCCTTTTTAAAAGACTCATGACAGGTATGTATATTTACGATTTGTGTCTATAGACAAGGAAATTTTACAACTTTCTTTGTCCTACTTTCCATCGTTATTTAGCAATGTTTATTCAAACGTCAGCTGATCTTCGGCGCGATTCTATTTTATGGTGATTGACTTAAACAAAGTAAAGTTTGTTTTTATCCTGATATGATTTTGAGAGTACACTTTCGAGTTCCTAATGATGGAAAAGTTTGGTTTGTTTTTGTTTGCCAATAATCTCGGGGGCTTTGGAGTAAGATTTTAATCAATATCGCTCCTTCAAAAGTTGATACTTTTTGTTTCATTTTGATTTAAAAAAAAAAAAGTAAATCTGTTCCTTTAGGTTTATTTATTAGCTTTTGTCTTACTTATTTCGAAGTACTTCTAGACAGTTAATAGTAATATACACGTTTACTGTAACCCTTTAACACATTTCTATCCGAACAAAAATCTCATTACCCTTGGATTAATTTGATAACGCGGATCCTCCCGACGCTAAGTAACTTTCTTAATATTATTCTATTATAAGGGATCATTAAATGCCTATCACTACTGTTTGTATACCCGGACAGAGATTCAGACACTATTTATATAGAGATGGGACATCCTGATAGTCGTTTACTTTCTAAAAGGAAAGGAAACTGTCGACGGTTTCCAAAGGCTACCATGTTATACAGGCTGATGTTTTAAAGGAGTAATGGGCTTTTTGGTGATATCATGAATAGATGCAAACATAAATCATGTATTGTGGAAAGGCGCTTCTTAAAGACTACTAAAGTATTTATATATAAGAGTAAAAGATGTTAATGTATAGCAGAATAATATCATAGGAAGGGTGTCCCCGTTATGTTATGTAGAAAAATCTTGTGACACTCATAACAGTTGTGACAGTTGAATTACGGGAAATATTTTGTAAAGTACCTACCTAGATGCGATCTTGCCACAGAAAAGGTTACATTAGGTACCTAATTTAAAACATTTTTTTACCGTTACCGTGTTACAAGCTAAGCAACTATAAGTTTATGTAACATTCCTTTACACCTCTCTTTCAAAACATCATCCTGTACATCATGTATGTACAACATAATGTAAAACGGTAGTGTGACACCACGAAATACGAGTCGTAATAGGATGGTCACTAAACAAACAGTGGACGCTACTATATTGTCCCATTTAGAGCTGGTGTAAGTATAATACGGAATGTTACGACAATAAATACATTGCTACGTCACATGTTTCAAGCAACACTCGGATAATGGTGGAAATAATCATAACATTGGTGACGGAAGTGTTTTGTTTTAGGTGTTCGAAGATTAAAAAGAAAAGCCCAAGATATTTTTTTAGTTTTATCGGAAATATACGACGAGGCTTCTAAATATATACGCTACAGAAAAAAAAAGAAATTATCAAAAGAAAATAGGGTGTGGGTTTTTTTTCTTTTGGGTAGCAAACCCTAAAAAGTCTACCTTCATCTCATAAGGTAAGATTGTTTCAATAACATAATGTCGAGCTGTCCTAGACATGTATTGTTGCAACTTAAATAATTTAAGCTATTAGTTAAGACAGTTTATACAAATTCTTTTTTTTATTCTTTTTAGATTTTGTTATTTAGGTCACTTAATCAATCTATTATTTTTAACGCACAAATAGAAATACCGTTAAAGGTTTTTAGCTGTATTATGTTGTAATTTTCGCACACACAATTGCGTGGGTAATTGTGCGTAGGCACCTAAATTACAAAGGTTCGCATTAGGTATTAAGACATAATTCATTTGCGTAGAGAGTGTAGGTAAACAATGAAGTATAAAATGATACAGCATTCCACAATTTCGTAAACTCAAACTAAGTGAAGCTTATGGTAGTATTATGGGTACTAGAGAATTGATAAAAATACTGAAATCTTCATAAATATGGATAAATTACACCCATTCACTGAACCAATTATAGTGTTCATCTCAAAAACATTTTTTCTTTATGGGAAGCGAAGCAACAACCTCTGGTGTTGCAGTCAGGGTCACTTGTCACCAGAGCCTTCCTAAACTAATTTTGATCTCTACATTGCAAAGAAGTTGTATTTTTTTCCAAAAGAACGTTTTCTGCTTTCACGCAGGACTCCACTACGCGTCGCTTAATGTTCTTTCTGATTTCAAGAACGGCGACCTGCTGTAGGTACAGTTCCAGTAGTTTCCGTTAAGTTTTAATTAAATCTAAGTAATCAACCCGCACTTGCAGTATTGTTGCCATGTTATACAGTGTAGGATTAAATGAATGGCTGTGGTCGTATGCAATCGTGACACAACGCACGAGAAAATGATGCTATTATATCACTTTGAATAGATGTAGCTGCAATTCGAATTGTTGCACACAACTGAACATAATAATCTTTAATTAACCGTAGATTATTATGTTACTGAGGGCGTAATAATTACGTAAAGTATGTAGCAGCTTCTTTAAATAATATATTTTATCTGCATAGAAGCAGCGCACATTTTGATTTCATTTGATTTGATTTTAATGGTTCTCTATACGCCATCTAGTCTCAAACTTAGCAAAGCTTATAATATGAGTAGGTAGGTAGGTAGGCAACTGATACACATACTTATAATTTACCAAATACAATATACATTATCAATTATACACCTAACCACAGAACAAATGGTTAACACAATTTTATATAAATTGTAAATACATTTATGATACATATAAATTAAACCCAGACACAGAACAAATGACCGTGCTCATCACACAAACATTTGACATACGTGGGAATCGAACTCAAAACCTCCGGTACGGCAGTCAGGGCCACTTACCACTAGACCAACAAGCCAGTCCTTACTAATACACTAATGCAACTACGATTTAAATCGCTACCGCGCCGCTTTGTGCGGCTCACTTGATAAGCCCATAGAGATGTACCAGACCGTGACTGTTGGATAATGTGATTTGGAATAAACACATGTTGCATTAACACATGTCGCAAAGCCCGGGTTTTCCTGCCTTTGTGACTAGTAATATCAAGAGATAAATGATGGACTAGCTTTGGTTTTCGCTCTGCCCTTCAACACTGTGTTTATTTTGTAGACGAATATACTTATTACTTTAAATTCCGTTTAGGTATTAGAATATTTTATTAGACAAAAATTGTTTTCAGATCTTTTTTCTAATAATGATTTAAATAGGTCAGTAATAATTGACTAAATACATTTTGGGCAGGATTTAGAACAGACATTTACATTGTTGATTTTACTTACACTCAAATTGTTTTTAATTCCCTAGATGACCTAACCTAAGTCTAGCCAACATAGTTAATATACACATTAAGAATGTCACGCACACAATGACAGTTGTCAGATTCTGGTCGAGGGTTTAATTGCATCTCATTGAAGGATATCTGGGATTTCTCTTAATCCGTGTGATTAGGCTTTAGTAACTATTGATATGCCTGTCCAAGGAGTTAATAGTGTGAAATGTCATATGAACCAATAATAACATAGCTTAAGGCACAATAAGAGAATAGATTTAGTTCCGAAAAAACCTACGTTTTTAAATATCATGCCATTCAAATTTTATCAAAATCGGTCACGCCGTTTTTATAGTTGTAAATTGCATAGTCATAAAGGTTTCAAGCCATCCTGAAAATTTCAGCCTGCAAGCTTGTTGGGAAGTATCTCAAAATTGAGTTAGAACACACAAGAAAAGTGAGTGTACAAAACAGCAAGTGTATAAAAACGTGGAAAAAATTACAAAATGTTGAAATGCAATTTTCATTCAAATTTTGTAATACATTGTGTCTAAAGTCTAAGTTAATCAATCAGTATTGTTACCTACATTCCAAGATCTGTAATCATTTCAATAATTGATTACGTTAATATCGTGTTCAATTAGATTCCTGTACATAATTATCAATCAATCTAATTTTATGGCATGTTCGCATCTAGAAACACGTTTCTATACTTCAGGCCTCTATTGAGATATTCTTGGAATTGTAGTGCAAATAGCGTGACGTAATAATGGTTTCAGCTGTTCAGTTAATATTGGCCTACAATGAGGAAATCTGTGTCTCTGATGGCGTGATTTAGGAATACTGGTATGTCACACACTGCTGTCACATGCATTCATGCGAGTTCAATTCTGCGCGCGTGAATCGCGCTCCGCAATCCTAGACTATGATTTGTACGACAATCAACTGTGTATAAATAAAACTAGTAGTCTGCACTTTTATTTTTTAACTTTTACACAACGCCATCTAGTCTCAAACTAAGCAAAGCTTGTATTAAGAGTAATAGAAAACTGATAAACATACATGTCATAGATATATTGCACCCAGACATAGAACAAATGATCTTGCTCATCACAAAAATATTTGTCCTGGATGGGAATCGAAACCACGACCTTCGGTATATCAGTTAGGGCCACTAAACACTGGAACATCAGGCCAGTCTGAATTGTGAACGGTCTGCTGAAGGGTGAACGACCTTAAAGTTATAGAGAATGAGATGGATGTTTCATCATGAACATAATGAACTTACATTAGGCAAAACCCTTTTCATACAAACAAGCCTCACTTGGACTGAAAAAGGTTTCTGAACTATTGTTAGTTTTTGGGTGAACACTTTTAACATACAGTCATTAGTTTAGGGTCAATATAAGTTATTTTAATTACAGTAACGGGATGATATTGTTACCTACAACTATAGTTCTTACTGTTCTTAATTAAATTAATTAGAGACATTTTTTCAGATTCAAGACGCCTTAATTTTTTACCTATTATATTTCAATAGCCCCAAAGCTAGCCAGATTGAGTGAACTTTGATTTGATGAAAATTTTACTGAAGTGTATATTATTTACTAGCTGTTACCAGCGGGCCCACCCGCTGTTAATCAAAAATGATCCCACGGGAACATAAAATCGAGATAAATAACCAGGATTAACACATAGGATAGATATCCTATGTGTTAATCCTGGTTATAAACTATCTGTGTAACAAGTATCGCCTAAATTCGTTCTGTAGTTTTTGCGTAGTAGAGGAAAAAACATCCATGCATAAAAACCTTCGCGTTTGTAATATTTTTTGGATTAGGATAGGATTTCACTTCTTTCATAATGATATATAGCAAAAAGGTTCTTATAAAAAATCAGTGCCATACTATATTTACTTAGTCCACTTATCTTAACCCGTAAGTGCCGACATCTCTACAGAATTACGGATCGAAGCCGGGCGCTGGGTTAATTTGGACGAGCTTCATCGCCTTAATCCGGTTAACCACACTACTGAGCCCAGACTGACGTTATTCAGCATTATCACAAGTGTGTGAGTACGGATAAGAATGTCATAAATCCCATTCTTGATTGCATCGGCCAATAGAGATGTTTGTATTCGGTATCGATGTTTATTTTTTTGGGAAATTTTGGCTGGTTGAGATTGCCTTTAGATGGTAAGTTCAGGTTTGAAACCATGTAAATATACTGATTACTAGAGAATACTGACTGTCATTGATAGTACTAAATACTTACTACTAAATATTTATACTTTATTCCTACCTACCCCACAGTACCTTAAAGATAAAAGATCTTGGTGTAATCTTTTGTTAAGTTTTTTAATAACCCCGGTAATATTACACCGGCTTTTAGGCGGTTTTTTTACTGACTTTTCAGACAAAAAGACACCTCGACGAATCAGCTTGATCAGTTCGAAAAATAGACACAATGAAAATCTCAATTTTTTATATGACGGCTAGTCTACCTCCTAGCTAGCACCTCTGCTTCTGTGGTTCAGTGACATATAATTCATACTAGACACTACTGGCCAGTTGCCAACAATACCCTTGCTCTTAGTCTTCCTTCCCGAAGGTTTTTTCCAACACTCCGTCTGGTTTCCTTAACTTTATGTCCCGTATAATCCCATTACGTCCAGTGTAACTGTTCTGCAGCAACACAGTTGCAGTGTTCCAATCCATTATGGTTTCTTGTTACGAATAGAACTGAATCGTGTTAATGTGATTAAAATGTTAGCTCGAAGTAATAAGGAGCTTATTTGACTGACAGATTTACCGCTAAACCGAGAATTTACTGGAGTAAGGCCGTGTAAGCGTCAGAGCTTCGAAATATTCATTCGGTGTTATGCGGTAGATATTGCATACCGATGACTATGGCAAAGCCGGAATGGATACACTCTGTCAATACCATTTCACGGTGTTCTCGTTTGGATTTCGTTTATGAAAAAAAGGAAGTAACAAAAACTGTATACTGCACTGTATTTGCTTTCTATGAATATAAATATTTCAACTTCCATATTTAAAAATGTAGTTTGAATGGATGTGAAAGTGTCAAACGAAGTAATAACGTTTCGTTTTTGTTTTTATACGTTGGGCTAATGGTTTTAAAGCATCAAATGATTGCGCATATAAAATGTTTTTGATATGTCATACCCTTTAGGTACATTAATAGGTATAGGTACAAATTTTATTACACATATTCAAATCACTTTGCGTATACATTCAATGCCATGTAAATAACAAAGACAGGTAGGGTGTATTTCATAGAGCATTCGAACATGTTGAACATGTCAGAACTTTGTAAGTGCCTCACGATACATTTAAACGCAGATCGTAGGTATGCTTGAACATGTTTAGGTACTCGCACACTACTGAACATGGACCTAATAAGTAATACTGGTGAAGTTAAAAGATGTATAAGCGTGATAATCAATTATTTGCTTTTTTTATCAAAAAACACGTAACACATCATTGAGTTCGACGGGAAAAGTAACGGTCATTTACGAAAATCTGAAAGCTTTTATCGTGTAAATAGTAGACCAACCTATGTGAGCTCTTACATGTGCTATGTTGTTTGTGGAAAAGAGATAGCCTTCACTGCATATAGTGGCTTCTCGCTTCCACACGACACAAACACCGTTCAAATTAAGACCACAAGATCTTACTTATATAGTACCTACTATATCGATACACAAAGTTAATATAATTATTTAATTGTCACTTGTTTCTGTGCGACGCGGTTTAAATTGCGTTTTGTTCTCTGGTGATAGATGTAAACAATTTACACGAACAATGTTTCAAAGTGACATGAGGGTGCACGGATATTGACAACACTTATCGATTGGTTTGGTGCGTGAAAAGAATTTTAAATATGTGGGTATTCATTCGATCTAAGGCTATATCTTTAAGTAAATATATTATGTACTGTTTTAACAACAAAGCACACTGCCGAAATCAAATTAAAAAAATCTGAGCCAAGCTTGTTGGAATTTTTGCCTGACCAAATGATAGCTATTCAAAGATAAATGAAACAATAATCAACAAAATCTATTTATCCAGTCCAAGGTTCTGTGATAAGAAAAAAAAGAAAAGTAGACGTATTAAAACCTCCTCAATTTTGATTCTCCGTTGAAATAAGGCGCCGCGGCCGCTATACATTTCCACAACTACAGTTGAATAACTTTAAGCTATGGAAGTAGATCCCCAATGTGAATTGGCATATTTTTTATAGTAAAAAGGTGCTTAAGGTTTTATTTTCAGCCAACTGTTTTGAAAATTGAACTCTGAGTAGTACATAGAAGGCCTTTTGGTGGTAATGGTTTGTTTTAGTGAGATAATATTTTCTGTTTGCTTCAAGTGTAATATAATTACAACTCGTTCGTTTTTTCCATTGCTTTATTTCGAAGACGGTAATAAATCACCCTGTTCCATACTTACAACGAGTTCTAATGAATCTGGTAACACAGCAATAACTGTAATACAAAGATTAAAAAAATCTAAGAGGTCGTTGACTTGGTTCAAAGGTATTTAAACTTTGAACATATTGAGGTTTTAAAAGTAACGACATCGTTCGTAAAGTTTCGAGAAACACATAACGTCTAATAGGCGATGGTCAGAAAGCGTTTAAAAAGGTATTTCAACCATTTAAAATGATAGTAAGTTTATTATTTGTGTTATTGCCTATAGGTAGGTACCTACGTCAATTTAAGTTTTATACAGCGAGTGTTTTACAATCTGTAATGACATTACGCGTCCTTGGAAACGGTTCAATCCATTTTTGTAATTAAAAGTTCAATGCCCAACGTTCCCAGTAACTATTGTTTGTTACCATGTGTGTATTGTCTACACTTTACTAAGTACTATACTAAGAGCAAGGAGTTTATACTATTTCATCTAATTAAAGGTTCGAATCATTATCACATCAAGTTTAATTATTGAAATCAATTATTTAATAAATGGCGATGACTGTGTGACGATTCTTACAAATATTAGGTAAATAAATTCATTTAAAACCGCACGTGTTTTGACAAAGAGAGATTGACACGAAACCAACAAAGATTTCAAATTCGATACCTTGACAAGTATTTCACCTTATACAAACGTCTTCAGTCGGTTATTTTTCTTTCCTTTACGTTTCAAATTACAAAAGGAACGCTTCGATAGATTGTTTACTGTGTTCACAAAAATAGTCCCGGAATAAACAAGATTCGATGCGTTTAAATGATGCTCGATTTACTTTAGAGCTTGATCCGAAGGTATGAAAGGACAGGATGTATACATTGAGTTACGTAATATGAAATATTATACAGTCTGTCGGCAAGTTACGTATAAGTTTAGTTGAAATTGCCTAGCTTGCGGTAGTCGACATTTAATTACGTCTATCATTAATCTACCCAACATCGGCTGGCGACCCCTTGGGTATCCGTAATTTCCATTTTATTGTGAAGCATAAAAATTAATTAAAACAGATATGTAATAAGTTACAAGTGGTTTATATTTCGTGTCATTGTTTTTATTATGTCGTTAAAATTCCTAATCAATCATGAGTTAAATGAAAAACATGGACACGGGAATAATCCTGTTATTTTGGAAGCCTTTTGTTTTTAAACATTATTTGATAAAGAATATTTTTGTCAAAGCATCAGTTGCGGTGAACAGGTAGATTGTAGAAAGAAACAGACAAGAGCTACCTTCAGCAGTCTCGAATAACAATTATCTCGTGATTTATCTCTAAAGTTGGGTCCGCGGGCATCAGTTGGCGTTCACGGCGAATTGTAGGTAAGAGCTTTTCCCAAGATAGAACGTCAAATTTTATACTGCGGTTTTAGTCTACTTCAATTGTGAAGTTCCGTGGGAATCGTAAGTTGCTACAATATTCTAGGGTTGTTGGGACCAAGGAAACAATAATAAAAACAACCGACGACCTTCGTAAGCGGCGAACAAAACTAATAAAATGGCTGTTGAGCTCGACGTAGCTAGATAACAACCTCCACGATACGTACAGCATCCAGGAATGTACCGTACAATGTCGACGGTCTGTCAACTGTAATAAAACAAAATGAACCAACTTAAATGTATAATAAGATGTCTTGATAATTGCAGAAACTTCGTAAGCTTGGATTGTGGTTTCTTATTAGAATTAAGTGTTACTCGCTGGGTCTTGATAAATTTTAAATATAGGTACTTGCAAAATCTCGAGTCAGACTTTGAGCTTTGAATAATTTGCACACATTAATTTGTTAAATTGGACGAGATTGTGCCGAGAGGAAATGCCGTGTTGTTTGAACGTTCAACGTTTAGTTCGCAAACAATATCTTTTGTGATCTATAATTAACCACGACAACTAGACACGACTGAAACATGCTACATCGTTAGTGGACTTAATTATTCAACGCGAATAGTGTCGACTGGAGTACTAGCATATACTATTTGAAGGAGTTTATTGTCGAAGTAATAAAAACAAAAACTATATCCGAGTCTTCCAGAGTATCTGTTTTTAAACCTAGGTTATTCACATTGAATTTGAAAGCTAATTTTGCAATATCTAAAAATATTCCTATTTTGTTCCAGGTAAACCAAAAACACTGAACAGCACTCAATTAACGTAAGTATTTAAATAGAAACAGTACAATAAAATAGAATAACCATCTAAATGGTGAGTAAACTGCAAAATAGTTAGAAACAAAAAATACTTAACTACGCGCGAGAAAAGAAGAAAAACGTTTTTTTAATGTTTCAAACATGAATAAAACATTCGCATCGTGAATGCAGTGAGTGTTATTGAATCCGATTCCTTTCATGGCTATCACAATAAAGCACAGAACTGTAAATAATGTAAGAGCACTCAAAGTGAGAAATACATTCGTTTTATTTATAAAACTATTGTTTACAATAAAAATTGTTACCGTGAAATCTCTCAGTAGCACCTGAGTCACTTTGAACGTAAAACGCGTTTATTAGAATGCTTTTCTAAATCGAGACGGTTTGAAGTATTGACGAAACTGTCTAAAAATCATTGCTCTTACTTTAAATCGTAAAATGGCACTGAAATCTTAAGGTAAGGTATTTTCATGTTTCGCCTTCCTTTGTGCAAAATAAATGTGGATTTAAATTTTAATAATTTATATAATTATTAAAATTTAATAATATCTAATAATTACGGGAAAGCTAAAGGCGCCGTTAATTGTAAGACCCCATTTATTATTGATGAGAATTTACGAAGGCAGTTGAAGAAAACATTAATTGGTAATTTTGAATCTGCTCAAGGCGGTAGTGTAAAATGTTTATATTAGCAACTAAGTTTTAGTTTAATTTAAGCCGTGTCAATGTTGTCGAGAACTACAGATAAGAAAATAAGAGGACTTAGATATATTTAATTATGAAATGTAAGCCAACATTTCTCTGTAAAACTAAATTTGTCATCTTATTAATTCATCATATTTATTATTTACTAGCTGTTACCCGCGACTTCGTCCGCGTGGTTAGAAAATATAACTTAGATTTTTTTTAAATCGGTTTAGTTTTTTGCGTTTCTGCCCTTAGTTGTAACATATTTCATTACTGATCTACTCCTATTAATCATAGATTGATAGAAGATATATATCCTATTGCCTTCCTGAGTTAATGGACTAACACTGAAATATTTTTTCATACCGCTCAGTAGTTTCTGAGATTAGGGCGTTCAAGCGTGACAAACTCTTCAGCTTTATAATATAAGTAGGTATGTGTAGGTTATGTGCGTGCATATAGGAAAGATTAAACTTAAGGAATGTTTTTTAAATAATATCATAAAGAGGTAAAATTTGTGAGTCTGTGACATTGGGGGGATAATCTCAACATTATGCTGAACCGATTTCGGAGATTCTTTAACTAATAGAAAGTCATGTTATTTTTTTTTGCACCTCTAGCAAGTCACTTTTCCTTCAAAGATTGGACAGGGTTTTTCATACACACTGTATATACCCAAACAAAGTCGTCTAATAGCGTGGCGACGTGGCAGCAAGTCCTCAAGATGATGGTAGAGTGTTTCAATCCTTTACACACCGATCGCGTGCTTCTGCCGGTCAGAAATATGAGCCGGTGGGTCATTTTCTCGTGTTGTTTCTGGTCATGATAATTCGATACGAAATATATTTGTAAAAACTTTGGTTAATTTTTAGGCAATAATGACCAATAAGGTGGTAAACTTGGGCTTGCACATTCAATGTCAGCATGAATCGGCCTTGTGAATGGTCGCCGCTTAGCAGTCTTAATATTTCTGAAGGATTTTTTAATATTTCAATACGTACTTTCCCAACTGAGAAGAACATACCGTTTGTTTCTTTTTGCCATTTAACACCTTCATAATATATACCGAACCATATCTGATGTCGGAATCTGTAGCGCAGTCAATCATAGGAGTAGAGGAAAATGCACTTCGTTCCTTATCAACCTAAGAAAGGCCGCCATGCCTTGCGGCAACATTTTGAGACAAATCCGATACGTTATGTCAGATGATTTCGACATTGTTCAAAGAATGTCGAAGGCGATCAGAATTCAAATGTTCGTTGCGCTCTTTTTCTGTCTCTTAATGCCGTTCTCCAGTTATTCTTTCTTTCTGATTTTCTAATTGATTATGAATATTTTAGTGTGTGAGTTTTCGGTACAATTTATGTTTATCTCGGTCAAACTGTTGACCATCACGTTCATCACTTGTTTCAAAAGACTTATTAGTAGATATGCAAATTCGCTGAGAACTCAAGCATAATTTTCTATCAGTAAACGTCTCCGACTCGCGATACAATGCGTGGCGTTCACGATCAGCGGACTGTCGCGCATGTTATGCACTTGCCTCTAGAGATCTAGAAGCAGATGCGTAGATACGCTGAGATATGAAACGCAATTAACGCTACGGAGCGAGTTGCAGCCTGATGTTCCCGAACAGCATCAACTCTCTCCTGACGCTCTTCGATAGATTCTTGGGACCTTATGATCCTCCATATTTTACCTCCTTTGAAACGTTGGGAAAGATTTACCTTTTTTTAGTCATGGTTATAGTTTTATTGCGAAGTTACCTGATCAAGTAAAATGTAAGTGACTGGTCCGCTGGCAACTACGTAGGTTTTATGACAATATATAAAACAATAAAGACTTCTTTTAATTTACTTTTCAAACTATGACAGACATCAAAATATGTCAAATGTTTGACAGGAAAGTAAGGTAAAGGCACCTAATTCCGCGGTGTTTTCATTATAACTTAAAAGAACATAAATTGAGTGTTTAATATACCTTTCTATAGAATTGGCAATTTTTATTAGAAGTGTTATTTATCTTAATTTTGAAATAAACTCACAGATTGACTGTATAAAAGATAAAAAATGTTAAATAGTGTAAAATGTAAAGAAGTCTGAGGCACCTTATTCCGATTTAAAAATTCTAATTCCAATGCATTTTGTTCCTAATTCTGAGTGTAAAAAATATTTAGGAAAGGAGAAAGGCAAATCTCTTTATTGTCTTTGGATTTTAAATCAATCTTAGTATTTAAAAAGGCTCGGTATTTAAAAACTTAATTTTCTCCTCAATTCGTGAAGAAATACTCAAGAGTTAAGTGTTTTCGATAAAAAATATAAACCTCATAATATTTTGAACTAAACAAAAACTCACACAATATAAAACTATCATCTTAAACACTATTTAGCAAATTTAGTATGAAACATGCATTCAAGTAGCTGCCAGCCTTAAACTGAGCGATTATTAGAAAACCTACACATACTAAAGCCATCATTAATTGTAAGACTATTTGTGTGTGTACATAAATTATTAAAAAAACAGCTAAATTATTAATTAAATAAGACCTTGCTTTGATAAGACCTTTTTTTTTACAATATCGAAATATGGTGCCTTTACCTTAGTAAATTAAATTAGTTATTTTTTCGCCTTTTCCGCATTTTTTTTTCGAATTTTCTCACCGTTTAAACCTTCCCTGGACTTCTACGGATACTTCAAGACTAAAAAAAGCCAAATCGGTTCAGCCGTTTTCGAGTTTTAGTGAGACTAACGAACAGCATTTCATTTTTATATATATAGATACTGTGCCTATAAAGATAAAATATCTAAAAATTATAAAAACTTAGTTACCTCTTTGCCGAGACGATTCATATAACAACATATGTAAAACATTTTTTATATTGTTTAAAACGTACTTACATGCATGTTTTTTTATAAGTAGTCGTAAAATCACCTTTTCCTGTCAAACTGTAATAATTGTTGCTGAGAACTTAATATCCTTTGATAAAAAGTGCCGTAAAGTGAACCTGTAGTCAAGGAAAAATCAGGCCACAGCTTGTTACTGTTGTCTGCTACTATAGAGTATACAGTAGACATAAGTCTGGGAGGAGTCAGCCAAAATCCAGTATGACATATACGATATGTCGATACTCAAAATCCCGGGGTAATCAATTGAGCAGGCACGTAAGCTCTCCTGCCGACATATCGATCACGTAGACGTCTGAAGTACTAATACCGCATTACTGTACACGTGTGAACTTAGTCACAGCAAAACTAGGTGAAATACTTATAGAAATGACGAATTACATACTGTTCCTGAATAAATAAGAAGTTAGTTCAATGGACTACGGTCGAAAAAGGACTAAGAATGGAAGAGTGTCAAGACTTTTCATGAATGGGAATAGATCCGCTAGTATTAAGTACTCTGCTATCCGAAGATTGTCCAAGAACATTTATCTCATGCAACTCTACAAAGGATCATAATATTACATGACCACTGTATGGTTAAATAAAATTAAATAGATAAATTAGTCAAGGATATATTAACAACAATATGTAAATAGCTACTTAGCATAGTATATACAAATATGTACACGATACTATTCAAAGGTACATGTCTTATTAAGATAGAGAACAAAGAGGATTCTTAATCGCCTGCATCGATCTTCATTCAACATGCATAATCTGTACATTACAAGAAAACTGAGCAAAGGCAATTGTGAACATTCATTCAATATTCCCATCGATTCTACTAGCAAGTGACGTCACAAACGCTTCACTTTTGTAAAATGAAATCATTCCAATGTCAACACGTTTGTAATAACATTGTTAACAAAACAAAATACAAATCAACATGCGCACATAAATCATACAATAAAGAATTTAGTAAATATTTTGCGACGAATACATTTTAATGGCACACAACATGGCGACTACTACGCTTTATACCTCTATTAAAGTAATGTCCACATTTATCAATTTTGACCTTTGGAAATACACAATGCAAGCCGGTCAGAGCGCAATCATAATGTTCGACACAATACATTCAATTCTGTTTTGGTTACGTTTAATGGGACTGCTATTTCTATCAGTCTGGCTTCTTACCACAATAGGCAGTAGCTATCTATATTTTACATCAATTTATTAACCATTGCTGAGTAAACGTTACTTGCAATCGAAGACACGCTGGTTAGCAAGCAATGGTTGATGTATTATCTGAATATTCAATCAACAATTTACTAGCTCGTGATCTCATGGTGGCCCCAGAGCTAGACGAACTGGGAGGTCTCTGGGTATTAGCGAATTGTAACGGTTCTGAACTAAGACTGAAGCCATTTGAATAGTAATTGGTGATGTCAGCTAACGCGTATGCTTCTTGAATTAAAGAATTGACAATAGATATTTAGGCATCATTATACATTTGCATGTACCCTGTAAGGTGTGTTTGTGATATATTAGTGACATCCTCAGTATAACGATAGCGAGTATCCTGTCGTGTCGTTCATTGCCATGTATAATATCAACTTTTTGTTTCATCATAATACGAATGTTGCGATAAAAAACTATAGTCTCGCAGAAAATGGTGGCAGTTCATACTTACGGCAGAAAGGACGGTCCCATAATTATATGCTAGACGTGCCTATTATGTTCATAATGTACTATTTGAATGCAACACTAGTAGTTAAATTTGAAGGACACTGCCAATCGATTTTAGACGATCGATAACAATTGCAAAGCTGTATACGGATAGCGTTGCTTTATGGAATACTTTATATCTTAAAAATATATGAATATTTTTATGGACGTTTGGTTCATTACCAAAAGGAATATCAGTACGCCGCGCCGTATGGATATAATTCTTTGACTACACGGGTACACAGTTGACTTCATCAAGCAAAACCCACTAAGCGCGATGTGACGCAGGTTCAATCGTCGCGAATGACAAGTATTTGTGTGTTCTTTGAATGCTTGTCCTGAGTGTCATGAAAATGATTTGAATGCTTGAACAAAAATTAAATTTGTTAGTGCAGAAGTCTTAATTTTAAAAGAAAAGTATAAAAATATCAAACGCGATTACACTGAGTAATGAGTATGCATATGAAGACTTCTCCTACATACATGTTTGTGACCCGCATCTTCCATATCCCCTCTTTGATAACATCTAGAGATACTGAATATAGATAATGTTGTTTTGCTACACTAAACACCACTACGGTTTACACTCCAGTCTACGTTGTTCATAAAACTTTTGCCCTGTAGCAACCGGGATTCAGAAGTTTCAGAACATGAAACCTAACACTGGAATTCTGTACTTCAATCTGTTGGCGAAACTCTTTATTTGGTTAAAAGTTAGTATTTTGGAGGCCTCAAATGAACCCAAATCATATCCGTCAAGCGTCCGAGGGACCTCACTGACGAGTCCTTGGTTATATTTACGTAATTGCGCAAGAAAAATACGTTTCGAATTTTGTAACAAATTCTTTTTTTTTATAAATTTTAACACTCGAAAAGGCCTGTACAAAATCAGTGTCTTTTTCTTGCAGAAAGTGAAAATATCTCGGGTTTTGATTGGATGTCGTTCAATTATTTTGTTTTGGCTCGTTAGATACAAATCACCGTGCCCTATTAAAAATAATTGAACAGCCTCCTCCGGAATATAAGTTACGCAGTTCGCAACACGTAGCTTATTCAGTACACTGATTAACCGTGCACCGTTTCAACTAATTTATTATATTTATTAGCAGTATTTATTTAATTTATCGTACTCAAGTCTATATTCTCAATAATGCATTAAATTAAGTACTCGAATTTATGTTTAGACATTATTAAGCTGAGTTTGCATAAATTATAATGTCCCCACGAAATGTACTGTCTTACACAGAATTTATTTGTTTATTCTTCGCGAGGAAATGAGATTCGTAATATATGAGTTATACAGTGAATACAAAAAAAATGGTTTCTCTTACAGCTTTTTTACATACCATATAATATTCATACCAGTAAATAAAATATTATATTCGTACATAGACATTTTTCATATAGGGTGAGAGCAATAACCCTTAGTTGGGTCAGTAGACTATTATAATGTATATTGTAAAGTTTCGAGATCGTGAGAGTGCATTAAACATGCCTTTAAAAATTCAGTAGGTATGATGATATTTCATCCCGGCCGCAAAATTAAAATGGGTATTATTTAAACAAAGAACCAATCGAATCGTTTGTTTCGTTACTCGTTTGTTTTCGGCGGGATTCGATTGATGATGGGATATAAGTATTTATTTAGTTAAAAAAAAATGTTACGCGACATTGGAAGAAAACAACTGAATGTCTCAAAATACCTTACTATAGAAGTGAAAACGTCCAATACGGTGAGTTGCATACCGATAACATTCCCATGGGATAGAAAACTAATTAAGGTCGGGAATAAAAGTAAGGGACGTTTGACCAAAGTCGCTCGGAAACAATACAGATGGAGTTGTGCTTTATAACGTTATTCTTTGTTTTCTCTTTCCTCGTCACGTACTTAAGTTTTCATGTAAACAATTGGTATGAGGGGCGATTCTTTCCGGTTTATTCCGGTTCCTCTTGTGTTAGCCTTATGGCTTTTGTTTACGTGCCTGTTGTTGAGCTTTACCCTGAAACGTTGATAGAACCCATAACCACACAACATCACTTCAAAAATGTGTAAGCGTTAGACTTAAAAATTAATGAATTCGGTTAAACAATGCTGATTCAATAAGCCAAAGATTTATTTAAAAGGAAAGAGCAATCAATCTTACCAATGAATAAATATTACCAAAAATATGTATTTCGGAACGCCCTTTGTTCTGAAATCAGTTCAACAAATTGCGAAGCTTTAAATCCTTTATGGACATAGTTTAATTAAGGAACTTTGTAACATTATTAAAGTCCAGATTCTCGTAAATCAAGTGTTACGGCAAGCTAAGAAATCCTCACTCAGTAATGATCTGACACTTAGCCGATAACAGCTCTTGAGATATCGATTAACACCTAAAAGGATCAGGGGTAATTGACCGGCATTTGCTGACTTATTTGACGTAAAATAGCAGGCTCTCTAATGGGCTGAAACACGTTTAATTTGTTTTGGTTCAGTTTTACAAATGGCTCAATTGCAGTATAATAACTTACACTTACATAAATGCCAATGAAAAAAAACTAATACTAAAAAAATCTAAACAGAATATGTGAAATGTACTTAATACACAATCTTGTTTAAACAAATTAGGGTTGTTCTTTTAAAGAAAACAGACAAATACCTATGTAAAACGACATCTTGTTACCAATAGCTTGTGTTGTTTGCACATATTACATTCGAACTGTCCAATAAAGCGCGATCTACGCGAATGCCAAGCACAAAAGAAACTATAAGACAAATAATGTTCACGGAAAACCGTACGGAATGAAAATCAAGCAATGATATACGGAACCTTATAATCTGGCCATATTGCTACATAAGGGAACAATTTATTAAGCCTACGGTCAGCTTCTGACCGCGCTTGCCCTTGATAGCAAAACTACCGTAAATCATTTTGATAAAACGTTGTTTCCTAATGCAGGTCAAATCGGAAAATATGTATTGACTATCACATTAATAGGTTCGATCACAGGGACGACGCTTAATCGAACAATGCCTTGAAGGTTGTGGCCTTACAAATAAATGTAGTGAATGAAATGTGAGTGTGAGTGTAATGTAGTGAATAAAACAAAAAAGTCCGGTTTTCGTTTGTTTTAAGACTTATTTTAAACTTGTGACCTCCTTTAAAGTTCCATTTTTACAAATTGTGGAAGAGAGACGATTGATGATTTCTTCCACAACAACTGTAGTATCACGTTCAGAGTTGGCGATAGGCAGACATAATGTAATATTCTGACACGTTTACATAACAAACACTCACATACATATTGTGTGTCACTTTTGTTCCTCTATTCCATACAATCCGCCGGCTTTTAGCCATCAAATGGTCCCTTCATTACGAGAAGTCGTCTGTTTCCACTCACGGGACCCCAAGCGTGATTTCGTGTTGGACTTTGGAGCTAATTATATAATGTATTAATAAAACTGTTCCTAATATTTTATGTTCCGCGACCGTTGGTTTTGTATATTTAACGACCGGCTATTGTCCTATATAATGCTATGTTACGAAGTCTAAGCCTCCAAGGAGTTGTGTATCTAAACGTGTAACTACACAGCTAAATAGGATTGCCCTGAAACTAATTTTGTATTAAATAACCTTATAGCCCTTTGAAATTCAACTTGGTTTGGCTTGGTTGACTTATGTGTTTCATTCAAACTTTAGTTAATACTACAAGACTGAGATAATTCACGCCAACTCTAATAGGGATAAAGTTTTTACGTTTTTCTCTCTTTTATCTAGAACGTAATTTTGTATACAAAATGTTTGGTAAATATTGCTTTAACACAATTTTGGTTTCGATAAAAAAGCTGTCCTTAAACGATGATACATTTTGACATTTATGACGCATAATAATAGGCTCATGTTGTGCTTTTGTTGCAAAATACTTTTCTTGTCAAAAATGTATGGCAATAATGAGAATTTATGTAGAAAGTTGCAACATAACGTAAAGTATGGTGGTTTCCGTGTATGACTTAAAGACTAACAGAGCCTTTGAGTCACAGACCAAGTCTTGCTCTGGTCCTTAGAACACACGTACAGTTTATTTCAACCAAGTCCCAATGGGAAGTATGAAACGTGGTGTGTTATTTATAAAGCCAAAGAGCCCGCCACTATTACCCGCAAAGAGGTCCTACTTTTCATGTAATTTTACCGCCGTTATTAGGTGGAATATTTAAGGATACACACCGGTCAAGTGCGTGTTGAACTCTCGACGATAAGAATTTCATACAGACAGACTGAAGGTAGACTAATTTGGAACAAAAGTTCATAAAAAAATATGACAGTACCATTGCTTAACATAGTTTTATTTTTTACATTGAAAAACATTACTTTTAGAAATTTTCACTGGAACTGGGTAACTATCGTTTTTTATAAGGTGCAGACGCACAGACAGGAGTTTTCAGCAGTAGAGTCCCGTTATACAGTTTGGGTATGGAACAATAAAGGGGCTATAATGTTATTTTAAGGGTGGCGAGAAGTGCGCTGAGCATTTATCTTTCAAGTCAATCGTATGGTAGTCAAATGTAAGAAACATTACTCTTCCGTAGACGACACTTGTTGAGTGGGGCTCTCAGCTTATCAACAAGAGGCAGGTGCGTCCCTCTCTGAAAATATAAATAAAACACTTAAGAGGATAAGCAAATGTTGTGGAAGACTCAGATAACAGCATATTTGCAAATGATCAAGTCTTTTTCAAGTCAGCGTGAATTGATTTCGAGATTTCGGTATAAGCAAGCTTTGGGTATGTATTTTTCCAATTTTAAGTATGGTAAGGTACATAATATGTTAGTAGCGTTCTTTTCATTCTTCTCTTTGAATTTTCTATTATCATTTAATTATCTTTTGGTTCTGTAATAGCAATTTTTATAGTCGAAAACAAGTAAGTAAGTCTGTTGTGAGTAATGTCATGACTGTACGAGTAAATGAAGTGAAAAACGCTACAAACCTTTAACATAAAAACGTCTTGACAAGCAAGTGACTTTGTTCTTGTTTTTCAATTAAGTATTAAAATGAACAATTTATTATAATATAGATGGGAGGGGTCGGATTCTTTTCATCTTTTCAGGCTCGACAAAGCATCGAAACTAGGTCCACGTCTGTGAAAAACTAATTTCAAGGTTCATTTGCCAGGTGAGTTAAGAGAGTTGTTCACGAAATATTTATAAAGTGTAACAAAAACGGTTGTCCTGCTATGAACATCTATAATAGAGGACAAATACGGGCTCTGGTGTTTGTGTTACTCTGTTTTTTTTTTAATTTTAATAGGGAGTAGTGTTCAGAACCCTAGCACTGACATTAAAGACAAGTGTTTAAGTTATTTTTTTTTTGACTTTCGAATGTTACTCATAGCCCTAAGCTCAGATCAAGTTTGTAGCGATCGAATTAAAAAGAAAACATACGCTCAAATTTCATTATCCTTCTTCCGAATTCGAAGTCGGGAAACAAGGCTTTTATTGTGCCGAAGTATTTCCATGGGTTCCACGTGTACCTAACACAGTTCGTACCAAAATTAAGAAACTGAACGGAATTCTTTTCAATTGTTATAAATAGGCGATGTTGAAAGAGGGGTAACAAGCTTTTGTGAAAGTATCTGCTTCCCTATTGTTATGTTAACATTTTTTATCTGTTGAAGCTCGGTAAAAATAAAATTTAGACAGTATACAAGCCCGGTATCGCTGTTTTGTGTTTTCAGTTACTAAATAATACGCGCCGTTATTTGTTTGGCGTTTCATTTTTCTGATACAGACAGGTGAAATGTTGATGTGGTTAATAGACGTTCTAGCTATGTATGTACGTTGTTAATTTATATTATTATCTGCTAATAAGTTCTTCCAGTAGTGTGGGTGTAGAGCATAAAATATTGAAAAAGTGTCAACAGTTAGTGCTACTTACTATTTTTTTAGGAAAACGAAAATCAATAGTTATAGACTGTGAAAAAAGATGTCTTATGCGGCATTGAAAAATATGTCAGTTTTGTCATTACAGCAAGGATGAAAGTAAAAAATCCAATCCAATCTTGTACCTACAATAAATCAATGTGTATTCTCGCCGGGCAAAGGTATTTTGTTATACATCCACTTTACGCCTTGTCGATATCTAGTTGACTGTAATAAAGGGACCCTGTTGTCATTGATATTTAATATTGGACCTAATAGTACGTTAACATGAGTTGACGTTAGATACCAAGGAGTATTAGGTTACATGCGCAGAATAAAATTGAGATTTTCTAAGCAAAACTAGTTTCGTTTATCATTGTATTTTATACAATATACGCCCCGCTATTTCGCTCGCATTTTTCTCATGTCTCCGATTTTCAATATAGTCTGGTTTGCTGAAAAAATCAAAACAATTCTGATGAAAACATAAAACGTGTTAGGCATAGAGGCAACGCTGATAATCCGGTTGTTTAGGACAAAAACAACGCAAAACCAATCGATCCTTAACGTATAAAACCTCGTAATGATGGCACTTCATCATCTCTGTGTTAACGCGTTTAATTTCAATGCAGTTTTTGTCAAAGCGATTCCGCTAATGCGTACGTCATTAAAGGTTCCCTACATTTTTTGTTTAACTTCGCATTGTATAGCGATTTTATGGTTTTTGCCGTGACAATTGCAAATGAATGATGTGTTTATAACGTTCAGTCTAATCACGTCGCAATCCTGTACAACAGTCACGTATTTTTCGTCTTATTTCAAATCTAAGAGATTCAAAAGAACTGTATTTTTGTGAAAGTAATCATTTCCAAGATTTCCTTTTATTTAACTTTTATTATTTCGTTTCGATTTTTCATCTCATTTTTATTTTTTTATTGTGTTTGGTACTTTTGTTGGAAACATGTAACATTTGACAAATGCTTAGTTTTCTACATTAGTTCCATATAAAAGTCAACATAGTTACTCATCTTTTTCCTTGCATAACTTTAACACATTTGTAAATTAAAATAAGTGCTAAATGTAAAGTTAAACACTGAAAAATAGGGTTTTCTGCTGGACTATGACTGCTTGGCTATGAAAAAAGGATAATTTAATAGTGAGAAGTGGACAACGACTTCGTTCTGCCCCCGACTACAATGAAACAATTATGAATTCACTTTCACTGTAATTTAAATCAAAGTTTAGTTCTTGTTATCTTTTAAAATTTTCATTTGTACTGAAGAACTCCTAGTAGTAATTGTAGATGTTACTATTGTCGTGGATTGACGTTGAGTTTAAATAATTATCTTCAACCGTTTTTTCATTATATCTTTTCCTTGGAGAAATTCCTTCGCAAATGTCAGATTAAATCATAATTTATTTCCATGAAAACGACTGACAGTTGAAAATATGCAGCAAGCTACCTACTACACTAGTCCATTCATATGTATGTTAACAAAACAAAGCTTATTTAAATAATGTCAGCGATTACTATAGAAGGAACCTCTGCCAAAGCAAACACATTGTTTATTTCAAAACAAGTGCGAAAATATGAATTTGTTCGTCGACACGTTTAAACTGTTACGGAGTAATAGTTAAGGACATGTTATTTTAGGGAAATCTTAAAATAATTCTTGAAGTATTTCAAGTTCCCCAACGATAATATTTGTATAAACCGATATATTAGTATTTGTTTAAGCAAAGTCAGCAAAGCTTTCCCATCTTATCGGAATCTGACTGAGATTTGAAAATCAAATAGTACAAAACATCGGCATCGTGTACTTAATATTTTATGCTTTCTGAAACGACGTAAATATTATGGAAGCTGTTAATAACAAATTCTCATAAACTTAACGACTGTGTAACACACTGCGTCCTCAATAAAGTGTCATGTTTAAATCCCTATTTTCAGTTATATCTACGAATGAAAGCAATATTCAAAATTTGAATTCCGATCATTTATAATTCACTGCAATAGTTACACAATATATACACGTAGACATCGATTTATAGATGTATGCGTAAGAGAGTCACGAAGCTACCGTACATAATGTTAGCTCTAAATACCTACAAGTAAAGTGGGCCCCAACAACGCTCCACTGAACGATCCTAGGCTTTAAGGCTTTAATCTCCACGTTTGCCAGGAACCTGTTGTGATGTAAACTGCTTCATACACCTTAAACTTATACTAACTTGCCCCTAAAGGAATACCTTATTCGATATTTTCACAATTATTATCCTTTGTAGCCGAAGCTTCATGGCTTGACTTTTAAATTAGATTATCTGTGCCCGCAGCTCCGCTCAGGTAGATAATTCTTATTACCATGCTGCGCTGGGCACAATCTACTTTTGAAAAATAATTTCATTCTCTTGTTAAATATTAAATTTTTGAAACAATGTCAGGGTTATTAGTTCATTCCAAATTAGAGTACAATATAATGATATAATCTACCAATGGCATACTAGTGGCAAGTTTTTGGGTAGCATAAACGATTTTATATCAATAAAGAAACTGATTCAATATTCATGAAGCTATCCCGAAAAAAATATTCAATTTGCGATAACCCAATCTATCGCGTAGATTTTACAGGTGTGTGGGATTCCGTTATTTTCAGCTTGTCGCTGTCCCAGTGCTGATACAATTTACTATAAGATCTCATATTATTCCACGAGGCCTTGAGTTGCACGATTCCTATCTGTATTTTGCTAATGTCGCACAATCTCAAAATAGCATCGCAGACGGTTTCATATAATACAGAGTTAAGCTTGAGTTGCTTGCTCTTTGATCTAGGATCGCTTTGTGGTTGCTGACAGTATATTAACACTTTGATTAAATTGATTAGTTAACTCGGACGTAATTCTGTAGCAATAATGCTAGGTTTATCTAGATTGCTGGCTAAGATTAAATCGGCCGCCATCCGTCCTTTAGTAAGCGGCTATAAATCCGTGTTCCGGGGTAACAAAGCACGTGACACAGATGGTTGACACTGAAGAACGGACGTTTGTGTACCTAGGAAAAGATAGGAAACGTCGCAAATTTATTCTTTTTTTTAAATAAAATATACAACCTCTATCAATTTATCCACAGGGCAGGTATATTAAAGGACGATAGATCACCACGTGTAGCGTTGCGTACAAAAAGCGTGTGTAAACTAAAACCACTGTCACTGGGATCCAGTGACAACCATTTATCTTATCCACTCGGTAGATCTATGAACGAATTATTCACGAGTTTCGCAGCTGTCATTTGTTTTCCACTATGATAAATACTTTGCCGTTTTATTTGCCAACTCGAAATGTTTCCTTTACGTAATAATGGGAAAATTGTTTTAGATTTCGTGCCGATATGGAAAACTTATGTATTAGCTGCTTAACATTCACGGTATTATGGCAATACCTTTAGGAAGGGTCGATTATAGCTTTGGTAAAATGTTTTGAATCCAAGCTTATTGCGTACTTTGTTTATAAATAAGTATCTGTATTATGTTGATATTCTTTTAAGGCTTTATAAGGTATTTTAATACTTAGACTATATCCTAAATTGTTACATAAAGTTAAAAAGTAGGTTAAGTGGTTCGGTATTAAAAACTTTTTGAAAGAGCATTTCAACTCAGACCAATACAGTGAAAAATTTTTTGTTCATTTTAATAATTCAAAATTGAACTCGAATTTTAAACAAAATACATACGGATTTTAAGCTTTATTTTAGTTAAAAGTACGTTTTCAAGCGAAAACCGGATCTAGATAAGAAAACCTTTCCAACCTAGTTCTGGTAACTACTACCACTTCCCGAAACAAAACTAATGTAGGTTCAAAAACGAGACGGAGGATTACACTGCGTATAACGGCATCTCGCTCCCCCAGCTACTTACTACAGATTACTCCAAAATCTGTCGGTAGACCCCATGTGTCAAGCTTAAATGCATAAATGTGATTTTTAATGCAAAACACTTCGTATACCCCAAAAATTGCAGCATATAGAACTGTATATTTAAAAAAAAAAACTTTTTTCAGAACAGCAGACAGATTAACATTATATTAAATTCTTATGTAGAAACCCGCACCAAAGCCGTAACATTGGCAGCTCTTGATCTAAGTATTTCCTTTCCGCTAGAACAACAATTACTCGTTCCCGTGCAATACTCGTGCCCCTATTCAGTGGTCTACGGCAATCATACTTACAATAGGTGGTAGCCTGATTGCCATCGGGGGAAATATGTGTTGTTAGCAATGTTTTATTATATACTGCTTTTCAATGTGTCAGTTCGAATATTGATATTCAGTTGTTCGGATCTTTATTGCTTAGTGTGATACAAGTCAAGGTTTTTACTCCCTTTAATAATATTATATTTAGAAACGCTCACAATTTTAGTTTCGTAATAGATATTTTAGAAGTTCACTTTCCTTAGTATCGCTTTTGTACGGTTGTGGTAAGATTTAAATTCACCAAGTATTTGTTATTTATTATTAATATGAGGTTTGATGTCAGTTTGTCTAGCCCAGGATGAGCCATATGGAAAGATAAGACTCATCCAGTTATTCCATACATTTTCTGAAACCATAGAAATACAAACGCCTTTCCTAGAAATACAATTCTCAGCTCTTGATCTCTCACCACATACGGAATAAGCGTGAGTTATGCCCCTATAACACTAAAAACTATAGCTGGCATGTGATAAAAGCTCTGTCTAGACGCAGACGTTATTTGCCGTAAATATCATATGAAAGCTATGGTTTATTAACGTGAGCTTCGCAGTTTAAATCTTCGTGATGAGGCCGTGACGGGGCCAACAATTAGTCGCCGTGACGACAGTTATTACAGTTCTGGGGGCTGACCGCAACGTCTTAAAGTAGTTTTTTCAGTTATTGAAGCGAGATAGAACTATAAGCTGCGTAGAGCGGCGTCTCTCTTCCACTCCTACAGTAATATTATTTCGTGAGGTGGTCGAAGGTCTTCGGGCTGAGCTAAGTCGTAGATTTAGTAAACAAGTATTGTAGGAAATCTCAGTTCATTCTCAGCTCTGCACACAATACACAGACAGGGGAATAATGTCGGCGCATGATTGTTTGTTTAACACCAATACCAACGAAATTGTACACCTTGTTTTCTGCTGGGTTTTTCCGACTCCAAAATAAAAGGATAAAACAACACGATACAAGACAAATATTTTTTGTAAGATATTTATCAATTTGTCTGTATTTTTTGGAAAGATAGAAAATGGGGCAAACCTTAACAATACGTTTATTCGGAAATCAATAGTACCTATCTAGGTATCGTATATTGTGGATAATGGATATGAAACTATAGATGTTTCATTTTGCCTCGTAAAACATGAACACTAAAAACATTTCTCTCAGAGTGGGAAGCTAGTGAATGTATAAAATTAATATTTAAATGACTGGTTTCACAAAGAGGCCATTAGGCTTCGTATACACTATCAAGCCAGCGTAATGCTCGTTGTTATATCAAGAAATAAGCGTATTTACACAACCAATATCGCTAATGACTACGGCAAATACGGGATTAATTAACATTTAACCTAAAACTACAAATGTAATATTAATGTTTGTAATTTTACGTGATGGAGTATGATTGGAAAGATTCATTGCATTACACGTGATATCAATTATATAAACAACACTGATACATAATATCTTTACATGTTTTGTATATACTAGCTAACGTTGTGTGCATTTTATAGTTTTAAGCTAATAGAATAAATCGTATAATATAAAGAATGAATGAAAGAACAAACTTATGCTTTTTGTGATAAGAACTACAATACCAGCAACATTGAGAAAATTGTATTATTATTATGCAAATTTAACTAACTTACAATCAGAAACTTTTGCTATTTTAAAATCAACCTGAATGCCACAAGAAACCTTAATCTGCATATCAAATGTTAATATATACGTATTTTAAACACATCCTTAATATATACCAACTTAACGAACACAATTCTCGATTACAGCATAAAAAACTGAATAAAAATATCCAGGTAGGTAGGTACGAGTACATCGTATTCAGATAAATCGGATACGAAAATTTTCCAGCAACGCAAGCAACGTAAATGTATTTCCATTCAGGTAGATTATTTAAAAATATTAAAAGGGATCGTATCGCATTAAACCGGGCTGTTTTCATATCGTACAAATGAACTCTCCCGCCATCGCCGTAATGTGCTTTGATGATATTTGGTTATTCATTAATCATGGGACCGAAAAACGCGAGCAGTTGTAAACAGGTTGGCATCAGTGTAATGAGTGTCCTTTATTTACTTTTGTGTAAATGCCATTTAACTGTTGCTAATTTATACAAGCTAAATTTCCATACGAAAAGTAACACAAAGTGTGTGAAAATCCCTGTCCCATCCTTTAAGGACATAGAACTGACTTCACGAACGTAATAAAAAAATATTAAATGAAAACTAGACCTTCATCTAACATCAAAACATACCTATTTATTTATTACAGCCTTTCCTAGATGTTGTTATTTATTACTTTTCACTGCTATTATATGTCATCCTAAAATTCTGTTTAAAATTAATGACATTGATCGGGGAAAATCTCTATTTTCCAATAAATAATACATATTGTATAATAATATTACACTTATCTAATGCGCATCCTCTTTTCTGAAATATTGATATATCGCCATAAAGCTGTTTCAAATACAAACTTGAATTCCAATCTCGTGCAAGCGACCGCACTCACATGCAAAGTCTATATGGATTGACCAACAAATATGGCGGCGAAGTTTTTCACTTCGAACCGCGAACAATCTAGCTCAAGCTTCACAACAGTATATTGTGTGTCAACAGCGATGACGACGAATAGGAAATAAATAATGTTCTAACGTGACTAAAGTCCAAACTAATTTGAAGTAATTTGCTCTAGCCATTACTATTTCATTACATGTCACGGTATTATATATTGCAGGAATAGTTTAGACGAATATTCTATTCAGTGTTCAATAAACATGGCTACTACTACGAGTAAACGATTCGATACCGGTACAGATTCACGTCAATGTGAACACACCGTGATTTATTAATTCATGAATCATCTACAGACTAATAACAGACAATTACCTTTGCCTTCATATCATTCATCTCATAAAAACTACTACGTTTGTCCGAGTTCGATCTTAGTTATAAATAGTGATCGATTTGGCGGGCAAATTGACAATACTAGTGATGCTATGGTGACTAGTGATGCGCGATAGCGAGTTCGGATAGTTTTGTGGACCGACGAAAAGTTTTTACACGGGCGGTGTCCAATTGATTTCATCAATCACTGTGTTCGTTCAACTGAACTCTCGACCTAAAATAAATGTGAAAATTGAATTCACCTCCTCTCGTCTTTTAGGTTACGTTTTTTATTTGTTTTTATCAAGATTATTAATATTGTTTACATATATATTTTTGACAAATGAGTTTCATTCTAGGCATTCTTTGTAAATCGAATTATTTAGGGAGCAAAAAAGTGTAATTTAGATTATGTTCAAGAGCTCTGACACGATTTTTCGAAAAAAATACGGGTAGTGTAATATGTGAGAATTTCAGAAAACCGTATTTTCCTTTAAGATTTTACTTCTGGTTACACTAAACCCAATAATGTTGCTTATCTGTGAATGATGATGTGTGTAATAAATAAATTAAATACCGGTTTTATTTTTATCTTTTAGTGTAAACGTAACTATCTCTGTTATTGCAAATTGGAATGTTGAGACAAATCTACATTTAAGAAAACTCTTTTCTAAAGTATCGTCTTTGTATACGTCTCTTAATAAAATAAATATGAATGAGCCACTATTTTACATCGAATAAAGCCCAGTATACCTTTTATAATTATTGGTTTCAATTTTCCTTAGTTCCATATACTAAATACCCTTACATTTACCCAGTTACTAGTTACTTTGTCGCTAGATCCTGCCAATGATGCTCTTAATCCAATTAGCCGCCTTTTACGACACCCACAGGAAGTCACGGGCTGGTCGATTAATGGCTAGCGTACGTAGCAAATTAAGCTCAAGATATGCAATACTTAGTAGGAAATTCGTTTATACCAACTTGTTTTTATTCGAGAACGGTGTAAATTCATACCTATTTGAATATAATTAAGGGTTATTATCGTCTATTACGCTACGTTGTGGAAACGGAAAATTTTGCATTGTTTTTGTCTTAGCAATTTTTCCTCTAGTATTTTACGGACCTTTTTGTTTATGTCACAAAAGTCAGGAGATTTTGCCCGAGTTTCAAGTCCGCAACCATTAAAGGAGAGAATTGAAAAAGTCACTGCGGCAAACAATTCAACATGTGGTTTCGTTTATCGAATTCTCTCACACAAAGAAATTCCAGTCTCAACTGTTTAGAACTCTGATAGAATAAGCAGACATGTATTATCAATTTAATTATTTTTGTTTGTGAAAATTATGGTTATCGATAAAATATTGTCGATAATAATCTCATAGTTGCACAACACTAGGGAACGGGTGGCCCTGTTTAGATGCGGGGCCGTCATTGCGTTACACGCGCCGAGTGCGAATTAGCACACATACATTCACATGCAGATACTTTTTACGATTCTTTAGTACTATTTTTACTGAAAGAAATGTAGGTAATTACTGTTCCATTGATGCTGCGGCTTTGACTTACGCAATTTGAGATTTTATGCTATAAAAATGTAGAGTAGCTCTGTTTTAGTTTACTCTTAAAATTGAATGTTGCCTTATTTTCAATTTCAGTTTCAAAATCACCATTCTTGAGGAGATTTTCCTCCCAACACATTTAATACAGGGTTTAGGCACTTTATTTCTTGAATAAACTATCTCAGAAAATACAAATATTTTCATAGTCAGAAGAAAACAGGATCAATCTCATCCAGTATTCAACAGAGTTCTCAAGAAGCGAGGGCCACCGGCGCTCGCTACACTAAATTCTCTAAAAGCAATCTTAGCACAGTGTTAATGCATTGAAGCGGTATCACCTCCTTGAGATGTCTCCCAAAATCGATTAGATCGATTCGATTCCTACCGAAATGTTTACTGTTTTTCTAGAGCATCGACATAAAAAGATATTGGCGTTTGGCGTGTATCGGCGCCAGGCCTCATACATACTTGATGTAGGAGAAAGCTGTAGTTGTTTAAAGTTTTATAGGTATGCGATATATGAGGTCGAATGTGACAGCCTAATTACGAATATTTAAAGAGATGTAGAGTTATATTTATTGGCATATCACCGTATCACGTTTGATATCCGAGCTGACGGATCGATATTCCTTTCCGTATTCCCTCGGCTCCACAGGAGCAAACAAATTGTATCCTGTTTCATATAGATATAGACAAAAAAAAATATGCATATATCAGCCAGTTCTAATTATCAAGTTATAATTTTATGACACTACACAAAACACCTTTTCAGTAGTCTATAATCTTTGTAAATAAATATTACAGGTTTATAAAACGTCTCGATATTATTTCAAATTATTTTTGAATTACCATCACTTCCGATTTAATAAAATGGAACCCCGTCGTGACAGGATTAGCTCTACACTGATGAATTTCAAACGACGACATTAACGTTTTAATGAAATCTTTGCATAAAAGAATTGTGCTCGCTTCTGAAAGGAACTACTGAGTAGACTATGTATTAATAAATGTCTGAAAATAATACTGCGGTAAAACAAAACATGCTCAAATTATTTTAATAAATAAACTCACCTTCACTAAGGACATCAACGTTCTACGTTAATATATTAAATTCTATATTTGTGTTCCCTATTAACAAGTTCGTACCTAATACGCATATTTGGGTATCGACTTATTTCTGTATAGCTCTTTTTGGCACTCCCCTCGACCTTGCCCGAGTTGGCGTATGCTCCGTTAGTACGGGCATGGCGAAAATCAAACCCCTTAATAATTAAAACTATACCCGTCTCTGTAGCTCTCCACAACCCTCTTTAGCTGCTTTTGAATGTGCTCAGCAAATTTTTTTACGTATTTTAATTTATTTTAGATCTTTGCTGAATAATTCGTATCAAACGATTTAATTAATATATTCATTTATCAACGTGATTTTTCTGAATAAACATGAAAACATTTATAATTTTGCTTGGCCATTTACGCGAGCTTGGAAAATTATACAACGAATTTTGTTAGTAATAACCAAAGTCTCACTGGAGCCATAGATCATAATGGTCTAAATGAGTGCACGGCTAAAATACGTTCACGGCCAAACAACAAGGCACAGGCACGTTCAATAGTGACATAACATCGAAACGACCCAAAGCATAGGAAAGGCCACGCAGCATCTCTATCTCTAGCGTCTACGTAACGTCGACGGGATCGCTTCGCGGGGTGAAAACCCTTTTGCGGTCGTACAAAAACATAAGTGACTCTGCGTGAACAAGGTAAATAGGAATCAAGACAGAAGGTTCAAGGGCTAGAATCGTAGGTAGAGCGCGCGAGCGGCGAGTATGTTCGTCCTGCTCGCTCGGCGCCCTAGGCTGCGACGCGCAGTGACGCTCCAGTCGCGGTCTGCCGGCCGTCGCGACGCTCGGGGCCGCTCCGCCGCCGCGCCGCCTCGCGCCTTGCCGCCTCGCCGCGTATGTAGCCGACGTGTGAGATGCACTGCTGAGCACCAGCTCGCTTCTCTCGCCGACTCAGCCCCGCGGCTCAACTCTTGTGATCCGACAGTGCAGTGTGCCACTGGGGCATTGTTTGATGTTTGTATGTTTTCAATATACGGCTCATCAGTGACAAATTAGATTTCCCTTCAGTTTTTATTATCTAACGGACTGGATACACACGCGATTTTGGTATGCTATCGAATCACTCGGAACACACTTAACCATGTATAGATTTAGGAGTATATTATGTACGCTTGAAGCGATCATTGTAACGAGTTACGACACACAAGATAACAGTTTAATCCAAATATCACGCAGTACAACATGCATTAGCGCTTTGCGCAGCGTTACTTACGAGTACTCAAATGTGTAAAATATATTTCCGTTTAAGTGTCAAGGTCCTTTAAACACGCAATGTTGTGTAAAAACTATGTTTGGTGAATTGAAGATTACCTAATATCCTCCATTTTATTTTTAAGCTGTATTCTGGTACTGTCCAGTTTTAGCAGATCGGAATAATGCAAAAATTCAAATTATGAATACAATAAAATCAAGACATTTCAGGAAACGAAATTTTCTTACATTTAAGTCACATTGAAGGTATTGATTTTAGGAACAACTTGTTGAATGTTTGTTGGTTCATTGCGATATAATAAATATTAATATACGTCACCTACTCGTATCTAAATCAAAATGCTTAATTTTGATTTAGATACGTACGTACCAGCTCTTACGTACATTCACAAACAATTTCTGTATTTAGATATTTTTTATACAACAATAAAGTATCTGAGGCAGCAGCTGAGAACATGCTCTCACAACAGCTGCACACTTCCTTTTGCCATCTCTAAGATAATTAATCTCACTAGGTAAGAAAAAGTCAATCAATTATGAAAGACACTTCGCGTGATATACATCATAAGATAATCTCAAAATATTTCTTATTTTTATCGTTTCCTGTCATCAGTTTGTTCAAACATCGTGCTTGATGTATTTTTAGTGAATGTCGTGCTATTCGTTTCACGTCCGTGGTCATTTTATTTGTTTTAACATTAAAATGTTACTAATCGACCATGAAACTGAATACGTCAATGTCAAACATAATTTTCTTGTACCACTAATCAATACGACGTCGTTTTCATTTTATCGTTAATCAAAAATGATATTTTATAGAAGTTAAAATTACATTAAAATACATTTTATAAAACTGTTTTGCACGTGTAATAAGGTAATAGCAGTCGGTAAAACAACTTAGTTTTCGCGTTACTACGGCTGATAATAAGATTAGATCGCGATAATGTTAATGCAGTAATTAGATTGTACGTATGACGATGTAAATACAAATAAAAGGTTTTAGCGTTGCCCGTGATAAGAATAATTTAATTAGGTTATAGGGAAATGCATTATGCAAACATACATTTGACAGTTATCGATCCGTTATGTTCTGTATTTTGTTTTGCAAATAGTGAATTTGTAATATTTCGTGCGTAAAATTCCGTGTACAAAAGTGAGTCTTTTAATTCTAGGCTTTAATCATCAAGTACAGTTATGGTAACCAATTTAAGTAATACATTGACGCAACATGATGTATCTAGTTGTGTCCCCATGTGACGTGCGGAGCTGCTACACAATTGAAACCAGCGAACGCTCAACGAGTAGTAATTGTTTGTGCCGATCGCTATTGGTGCGAGCAATTCCTTACGCAGACCATAATAATATCAATTATTTCTCCTGTTCTATACCTCGTTGTATAAATGAAAATGTGTCTCGATCAGCGTGTATCTGACCATAATAGAAACGAGGAAGCTATTGACGAGTTAGCATCATCACAATGTTCCCAATGATTATTGTGTTATTATGATGTCTTTACCAGTTCATTGCGATAAGAGTCTGTTATATCAAGTGTGTTTAGGTTCTGGTCACCAAAATTGAGCTAAAATATACGGTTAAAGACTCATGTTTGGAATTTATAGAAATTTTAACTGAAAAATGATCACAGCGTACTTTGAATTCGCCTACAATTTATGCGTACTTGCTTTTGTTTTATGCTTCTTTTAGATTCTTTCGTTTTGAGAATATTGGCGCCAGCTATAAACTGAAGAAATAAAACTTTGACGTTTTATAGACAATCGGTTAAGGTACAATTTATTCGTATAAATACGACATTCGCAATGAAATGACAGTTTTCGTAATTGTTTTTTTAGAACTAACGCACGTAGAAGGTATCATTAGTTAATGTCTGCAGTTAAATGAAATCCTGAATTCTATGTAGTTTTATTTAATGTAAAACAAGTTCCTCAGTGCGTTTAAAGAGTCTTTAATGTTATCTGTCTCTACAATACACCGTAAATGTGAAAAAATAGCATTCAACATAAAGGTCATTTAACTGATTTAGAAACCGCAAATATTTCTTTTTTTATTGAAATATTTAATTTATTAATAGAAAAGTATCAAACAGCATCTGATTGAAAAATATTTTTTTCACACCTTAAAATAGGAAACTGATTTATTTATTGAACATTAATTAATCAAATTTATGCCCATCAAACAAAGTTAAAGCCACAGAAGTAGGTATTGCTTTTAAATTATATCGGTCCAATTAGTGTAGGTATTATACCGGAACCTCATTAAAATAATTATCTTCATTTAGTGGATTGATTGATTTGAATATATTT
This sequence comes from Trichoplusia ni, assembly GCF_003590095.1. NCBI lineage: Eukaryota > Metazoa > Arthropoda > Insecta > Lepidoptera > Noctuidae > Trichoplusia > Trichoplusia ni. The sequence continues at coordinate 12,599,180 of NC_039483.1, forward strand.
CATTCGACTAAAGTAATTAATTGTTGATTATTAAATTTATTTTATTTACCATCGTTACGCAAGTGATAAAATTCGTGTTTTTGTCACTGAAATTTTTAGTTTCACATCCTTGATAATTTTTTTAATAATTTATAAACAAAACTCACGAATCCTATAACCATGTTTACTGGCAATTAAGACGATCTTAATCACTTTCACAAAATTTAAATTTTACGTGTGTAACTCAACCGAGATATTTTTCTCTTCTAGGATTCGTCATACTGTTACTTATTAAAGGAAAACACGCTACTTGTGTTCCACCAAAAAACTGTAAAAAATATATTTATATTTCACTTTGACGTCACTGACACAAAATAAAGAACATTAAAATTTATTACTGGATGAACGTCCATAAAACGTTAAGTTTATTAATAAAAAATAAACACTGGTAAAATGTTTTTGTTTACAGCAGTGACTCAGGTGTAGGTAATAACAGATGGGTCCCTTAAGGTTTTTGTAAAACTACATGCTTACGTATTTTAAAACTGTAACTGTCTATATTATCAAATGCGTTCAATAAATTTCAGTAATAAATATTAAATTGCTCAATATTGTCTTGTAAAAAATCAAGGTGTTTTTTGTTAGTAAATTATTACAGAAAACGTATTTAACATGTTCATGCTACATCAGTAGGATACCTCAATGAAGTAAACATCAAATGAGCAGTTCCTTTTTAGCACAAAAACGGTGCACCACATAATCGGGAAATGTTGTTCAAGCAGACCTCGGTAAATTAGTTTAGGCAAGCTTAAGCAAGTAAAAACTCCTTTGATATATCCTCGCCTAGTACCTAACCAAAATCCCTTTACCGTGTATAAAGATTTGTATACAAAATATATAATATAGATTCTACGTTTCCTTATACGAAACTTTGTGATTATGTCTATAGAAATACTTTAAATTACGTTATTGTGAAACTTTTTACAACTTTTCTCGGCCCAACTGTGAAAGTAGTTTTCCATAGAAATTTCCAGAACGAAATTATACGATTGGATCCAGTATTAACTGTACTCATGAATTTAAATCATAATAAATGCTTTCTAAGTTTTTATCCTTTGACAGATCTTAATTTAGAAACTTTTTATCATAACATCAGTCGTATCAGGCCATCAAAATCAGTTCAATGGTTTGCAGAGATAAGTCTTTATCACGTAATCGAAAAGTTAAGACTGTTTTGGAAGAACGTCATGTTGCTTTGCATTTTATATAAAGCACGTACAGTTATCACACACACTCATATAAAGTATGGGTATTATTGAAGTCCGAAAAGCGCGTATATCAAGCCCCAGCTGTTTGTTCGTGTCTCCGCGCATACGTTATCGACGCGCGGTTTCATATTGCTTATTTTAATATTTCAATATGACTGGAGGTGAATTAGGTATGCTCAAAGTGATAGCCTGTGAAGAACTCTGCGACTCATTTTGGCAGTCGGCCAATACGCACATAAAGCAAAACGATACTTTGCTATACATTTTAATCTGCGGACGTATCACATGGCGATGAAATTTTAACGTGTTTATGATTTAGCATCGCAGATATATTAATGTGAATATTGACATATTTATTTTTATTTTGTTTGATATTGCGCGTTGTTAGATGTATCTGTTTAGAGGCATCTGAGTGATTCGATAGCATTAGATGGAATGTTCGAGTTAATCATTATAAATTTTTATTTGTAGCAAGTTGTAATAAACAATTCAGCAATGGGTTAAATCGATCCTTTCGTAATTCTGTGTACGTATGAACTCTACAACGATGCCGATATAGTAGCTCCGATGTAAACAGACAGAAAAGTGAACAAATATATAGGACAATATTAGTTTCCTCTTCAATCCTCTTCTAAACACACGTGTATGAAAGTTTCCCTTCTCTTCATAAAAGTCAACTGACATATCGATACCTTAACTTATCTTAACTTCTAAGCCAACTTTCAAGACTGAACTAGATCTTTTCTGTAACTAATTATACTTATTCTTATAAAAAGTGCCAAATAGAGGAAGATTTCAGTGTTTTTCGGAGTGTATCGACAGCAAGTTGAGTGACGTATCATACGTATGGTGTTGTCGTGTGCGTGCGCATGTTATTGTGTGTCTAGTGAGTGTGTGCGTAGAGCGGCGCGAAGCGTTGGCTCGGGGGCGCGCACGGCTCCAAGGTGGTCGGAGGCGGGGTGTTCCGTTGCTGCGTGCCCTGGTGCGGGGCGCGCGCGGCGGCGCCCGCCGACGACGCCGACTATGCGTTGCGGGAGGGCAGTCCGCAACTCTCACATGATGAATATGGTAAGCCCTGTTTATAACTTTTTTGATCTACTGAGCCGTACGGAATTGACGCACTGAAGTGTAAATTTGACTATCATACATAAACATTGTTGGTTTATTGCGGATTGGGCCGCATTCAGATTCCTTGTATATTGGTAGGATGACATTTTATGCCACGATTACTTATATTATAGCAGAAGGTATACTTTCAATTGTTTAAAATATTTTATATACTGTGTGGAAAATTATTTCTAAACATCGCAATGTTTAATATTGTATACTATTTTTGAACGTAGTATTTTAGTCTTACAATAAATATTATGAAACAGGTTTTGCGCTGTAGAGCAAGTAAAGCTGTAATAATTCATGAGTACCTAAAATGTTGACTTACTCAATATTGTTTTATATAGTATTCCAAATATGGTCTCCATTAAAACTTGAACATTAACATGCAAACTTGATAATGAGCTTGTCTGTTTACGTGTTCAAGTGTACGGAGGGACGAGCTCTTGACACCAGCTGTTACAAACGTCCTGTTGCCCCAACTTCTATCGTATGTTCCAGAGAATTTGCATTCGGGCATACGGATTGCTTGGATTTGCTAACCCCTACAAATTCTCTTTCATCGTAAATGTTCCCTTTTTGGAAAGGACAATTGCGTTTTCTTGTATGTGGACTTTAGTAGTAAAGTTTATTAGATGTTTTTTTTTGTATGACCAAAAGATTTTTAGAAAAACACTCAATCGATCACTGTCACATTAACACAAAAGATTGCTTCCCATTCTTTTTGGAACAAAAAGGTTTATTTAAAGCAAGAATCAATGAATTCCGATGCCTTTTTGTGAAATGAGTTTGAAATGCAAAAGAAACAAGTGGAACTAAAAACTCTTGCTTAAATACTTTTTGGATCCTGAAAGTCTGAATCTTGATTCAGGGTTTTTAGTCGGTGGCAGTACACGAATCGAGCGTAGTTTGCTAAACGACGTTAAATTACTCGCTCAAGTTAAAGGTTACCGAGTAATTAAGAACAAGAAGGTCTTAGTACTTTAGGCCTCGCCTGAAAACTTAATATTACTATTATTACATGTTTGAACTTAATGAAATAGAAACACCAAAAAAATACTCCAAATCAAAGAGATTCGTTTTTTTTTGTTTTAGTTGTTTTCTAAATGCAACAGTATAGTAGGATCAATTTAAATACCAATTTGTACGGGCCATATAATATGATGTAATGTTTTTTTTTCCTGATATAATATTGGTCTATAATACAACCTTTTTCGTACAAACGTCATCGAACCATTGCAGCAAGCGCTGGCCTGAATTTTCGCTTTAGGTTGACCCACTGTTTTCTGCCACACCCATATTAAAAATCTAAATCGATTAGCTGTTGAATCCGGAATTCTGGCATATTGGAAACTAGCTTTTTTGTTATACTGGTAGATATTAGAATTTGAAGTTGTTTTTTTGCATCTAGTTGCATTATTTACCTTGATCAAATGGAGATTGATCTTAATCATGTGGGCAGCTATATGACACAATGTTCAAAACATTTCTCATATAAATTATGAGATAATCAATGTTGGATGTTCTAAACAAGTCTTCATAACAGGCGACAGTTCGTTCAAACTAAAGTTCCGGAACTAATTAAAAGAGCAGCCATAATTCTTCAGTGTTTAATAACCTCACACCTCGCCTTTGTAAATGAATTTAATAGTTTTTTATTTAAAGACTGCAAACCGACGGCAAAAAAGCTCAGGAAAAGGTTGAAAGGTGAATAGAAAAATGTTACGGTTATGATATACTGGAGAATTTCCGTAAAGTTCTTGCACTTGCTTGGCCGCTGTTCGAAAAATATCGATAGCTTTTCGTTATGTTTCTTGAAATATATGCTTCGCACTCTACGTCACCCGCGGCAAAATGTTCGAGAAAGGGTGATACACTTAGCAAGGGGCTCGTTGTTCTGTAAAGGGCGATTTACATCAGACAAGCGAATGCCCAGTTTAACCCCTCTCCTTCAAATTCAATTAATGTAAACAGAAGCAAAACAATAGTTTCTTATTGATTTAATAGTCGCACAGAATATGAAAGGTGAAGACGAATACTTATTTCACTGAAAGACCTAGAAAGAACTATCTTGATAGTGTCTTAATTCGTTATAATATCATCTCTATTATGGTTTTGAGTTTATTTTGGACATTGTAATGTTGCACGGGCTATGCAACTTAATATAATTATGGGTGGGAGTGGTCGCATTTAGCTACACAAACATTAGAGACGGGTCGATGGCAGACTCGCCGCCGCGACCCCCTTCTGTTTACTCTAAATTAAGCCGAGTTTTCAAAACTAAAAGTCGTCGGTTATTATGTAACGCTCTAGTGCTAGAAATGTTTTGTACAGGGTTAAGCTGGTTGGTTTTTAATTAGCCTTTCTAGTGATTTTTGTTTTAGTTTCCTTTTGTGAATGAAACGCATTCAAACAGTGATTCTGTTCAACCAAAAAAGTGTCTTAGCACATTACCTAAATGGGGAAAAAATATCGAATACAAAACATCCTCCTTTTTACCGTTTTTGCTAAACAACGTAACACGTATCATGTAGTGTTTTACTCAATCTGGCTATAACAATTTATATAATACCTCAATTTGCCAATGGTTTAAATATTGCTCGATCATAGATCGGAGTCAATTATAAACTACATGATTCCTAAACCCGATACATCACAGTATTGGGTGTCATAATTCAGTTTAACTGAAGTTTCAGAAATGCTAATGGTAACTCAGTTGCTCTTAGGAGTCAGATTGATTTAATTTTGAAAGTAACAGTAGTTACTCAGTAGTTTAGATTTATTTGAGACGAAGCCCTTCCAGTTCAATCTTTTTTTTGTAATGCTTCCTCGGGGGAGGGAATGGGTATTGTCAGACTGCTGAGTAAACTTGAACCGCCGTGCTACGTCCGTGCTACTAACTACTGCCGAACAGCCCTGTGTCATGTTATAAATTTAAATAATAATATGTACCTTCTAAAATTGCACTAAACTTAAATATTAAATTTCCGAAAACTGTAAGCCCTGACAGGGTAAGAAAGCTAAACTCAAAAAAATTGGCTTTCTCGTAATTGACAAGAACTTTTGATATTAAAGTTTGCCCTTTCTAAATTTTACATGAATACGATTTCTTTCCTTATAACTTTGACGTAAAAATTAAGGCCGGATTTCAAGGCAAATTTTTCTTACACTTTTTAAGTGAAGTGAAAAAAATACTTGTTAAATCTACGTTTTATTGAATTCTGCTGTATGAGAGAATTTGCCATAATTGCATCAGTGTTCGTTTAATATCGATTTAATACATGCCTCCTACTGATTCATTGTTTAAATGCTATATCAACGGTGGCCACGGAATTACCCGCTCCTGCCTCTAATTTCTCAACCGATTAAATTGTCTGAATGCTGATACGTTCACCAAATTACAGTAAACAAAGCGCTCACGTGTTCAAAGCTCGTGCAGGCTCAAACTTTCGATATAAATTGAACCACATAACAAGCATTGTTACTTTGCTGGGAAATAAAACATAAAATCTATGAGACACTTATTGGTACAGTCAACGTTCATTCAGACTTTACCGAAGTCCTTTCATTTTTTGTAGGGCACTACCCTCCGGGTATTTCAATACCAGCAGACTGACTTTCGATTTATATGATTACTTTTTCGCACACTGATTGTATGTGCGCGTATTTTCCAGTCACAGTCGAAATTTGCATAATAAATTATGTTTATCCCCGTCGCTCGAGTTTTATCTTGGTTATATTATTTTCTGGATTGTGGCTGATAACTTTGCTTACTTATTTTAATATAATTCAATTATGGATTCGTTGATGAGCAGGACATAAGCCTTATTTCATATTCTGATCAGGGCTTCAACTCAATTTCTGAAAGGAGATGGAAAAAAACTAAATCCCTCGTCGTAAATCAATCCGTTACGGAAAAAAATGTAAATGAAATTTACTTAACGCGAAACAGAATAGTTGTTTGCTAAAAAGGAATAAGTACATAAATGGTGACTAATATTGGTATTTTAGGAGTGTTGTTAAAGTAACTAGGGAATGCCAAAAAATACATTTAGTATACTAAGTAGATTGAAGTTACTTATTTTCCAAGAAAAGGTCAACTTATTTTTAGAATGTTAATCAAAGAGCTTCATAATACAAAGTGTTTTTGTTGACAAGTAAGGGGGTAAGAAATCAAGGAGTTGGAAGCGGCCCAATCTTATAAATTAATTCTGATTCCGGAAGTCGTCTCTACAGTTAATACCTTCTTTGGCTTTGCTTTAAGTGTTTATTTAGTGCGTTTATTACTTGTTTGCAGTCGCCCCAGAGCCAGTAATAAACTCACCGCGTCCGATCGGTCAACAGTCCCCGCTACCGGGGATCGAAGAGGAGGACGATTCCGACTGGCCCCTCGAAGACGCCACAGACTTGACGATCACCCCCTCCTACAAGAGCACCAGGAGCAGCACCGACACTGCTTACACTTCCTCCAGAAGTTCCGGGAAAAAGCGAAGTTTTGGTAGTCCATCATCAGTGAAGATATGTATATCCGCGGCGGCTAGAAAGTCCAATAAAGCGCGTAAGCGTGGCTCGGGCACGGTCAGCGCGTCGCCGTCGCCTGGGCAGGCCGGCGAGGAAGCTGCGCCGGCGCCGCTGCCGCACGGCAGGATGCAGGCCGAGCAGGGCAGTATCGGGGAGCTGCAGAAGTACCATGGCCGGTACCTCAAGAGCCGACGTCACACCCTCGCCAACGTACGGTGAGTTACCAACAACAGCACTAGTACTCTCGTACTCTGACGTATATTCGTTATCAGGTCGATCATTTGAATCCTACTTCAATGAGTTGTTTGCATAATTAAACGGTGTTTATGAATGTTAATGATACTCAGCTAGCTTAATGATGCCCAATTGTTTATTAAAGGTAGGCTCGTAAATTGAGTTTTATAAACACATAGAGTATATTAAAAGCATTACAGCAATGCAGAAGTTCTTATACATATATTTAAGGACCTTGTTCTTGTAGTAGGTATTATTTTGTTAAGTGTTAATATTGTTTGAACGAAACAATATTTCACTAAACAAAGTAGACCGAAATAGCCATTTTATGGACTTTGTAACAAAATGTATTTCGTATTATGTAGTAATTTGTGTTTCGTTAGGATCTGATAAGCCTACGCGTTTTAAGAGAAATTAGTACTTACACCTAAACAATACATTTTTTGAGTTTTTTTTTACATGTCACCTAGTAGTAGGTACGTAATCCGAAACATCTTTATCAAGTAGAGATAATACTACTGTTACTCATCAAAATGTAGGAATTTCCGGCCTTTAAAAAAATGCCCAAGACTTTTTTTAATCTATAGAGTTATTGTACTTCTTGTAAATGAATTATGCTTAAAAAGTAAACACATGAAAAGGATAGACGTACCATTATGTCGCTTTTTTTCAAAAGAAATCTCTATCAACTGACCAAAAAGAAAAGTGGTTAGTAAATGTCACGGTCTGCCCTTCATGGGCTTCGTGTAACAGTATCCATCAGTTCTGAAATATATTTAGAAGAACAAGAGTAAACCCATTCAGCTGACTCTAATGTGGGATCTATATGCATCCAGACATGCTACGGCTACAACCGATATTTTGAAACAGACAGATACCAAATACGCAACAAATCGTCCTGTTGATTGTTTTAAATATGTATATTCACTGTTTATAATATAAATAAATCGAAAAGAACAACGAAACAATAAAAATGCTAATTTATGGCATGATTTATTTATTTTTGGCCGAAAAAAAAACGTGCAGTCACACAAAGTCACGTGAATTTTTCATTTGAACATTATCATTACAAAGGGTTCGTTAATTTACGTAAAAGTAAATATAACTATAAGTATCTAAAACTTATTTAAATAGTGGGTATATCGGGATGCGTGCCTATATCTTTCGTTAAGCCATCGTTTATTGCTCCCTAACTCTTTTTAAATTAAGCTTAAAGGGGCATTTGCTCGCTGGACCCATGTTTTCACGCAAAGCCTCTTAAAAGACTGGGTTTAGTCTTTGAGAAAGGATAAACCAGTGAATTTCTACTCGTTAGTAGTAGTTTATTACACGTAGCATCTTTTTGGTTTTTTCATTGATATAACCTTCCTCTTCCGAATAGAAAACATTGTTTTGAATCTTTGTTTCATTTTGAGGATGTGGGAAAGGTGATTTTATTATAGTTCAATTTATTTGTAGCACGTTTAAGCAAAAGTTTCTGTGATACGTATCTTGGGTTATATCCCGTTTTAACGACGCCATTTTTTTTTTAATTGTATCTTGCGAAACATAACCTAAGCTAACTGTACTCAGTTCCAAATATTAGTCGAGTAACGAGGAACTAACAGTTCTACTAGTAATACACCATACACTTTTATAACTTTGAATGCCAAATAACCTCTTAAACAATTCATTATACAAAACGTCTTCAACAAGATATTAAAACAACATCTCAAACCGACGCCTAAACGAAACTAATTATTCTATCATCAGCGAAGCAAAAACTTTGTAGCGATAATTACGTAACTCATTTACAAATTAATTATAAAGAATTATCTTTTAATTGCTTAGTACCGGGTGAATAATCAGCTAAATATGTAAGAAACTCTCACGGGTTTCATTGTGCCTACAAGGAAAGGTTATTGCAAATAGAAAAGGTTTACTATGCCTCTTTATATCTTCTACATGTCAACATTAATCACTGTGCAAGTATATACTTCTTGTTTAAATTAGATCTGAATATAAAGATAAGTGGGTATAATTGTGGAGTAATGTACTTTTATTTGATGAAATTTATTATTTTGTTGATGACGTGTCTAATGATGTAGGTGTCTTAGTTAGGTATAAGTATAGTATTTCACAAACTTTTAAAATGTTTTATTTCAACCTTTAAAACACTCATCCAATGCTTTCACACATATAAACGAATCTTGTGTTTTAACTTCTCTTTTACTTAATGGTTTAATAGTTATGTTAAGTAGAAATACGAATTTTAATCTCAAAAGATGATTGTTTACAAATAATGAACCCAATATTTGATAATTGACCGTCTCGTATTTATTTTACTTGTAGAATAATACACCAAATTTTGCTTATTATGGTAAATTCGACAGCTATTTCTAAACCATTCCAAGAAAATTATGCCTCGTTGATTTACGTGAGGGAAATTTTCATTCATTTCATTGTTATGGCTTTACTGCATTAGACCGGTCGTGCCATAAAAGGTATTTACGATTACGTACAATTGACTGGCGAAGATTTAGAAGTGAAACAGAATAAGGAGCTACAAAAGAGAATTGAAGCGCAAAGTATATTACAGTAAATACTGACTATATAACCTCTTTTATTGAAAATACAATATTACTCATTCTTCGAGTCTTAATATTGTTACAAGCTGAATCACTTAGGTGCTACGTTAGACCGACAAACAGCGTTTGACGACCTTTAATCAATTTACTTACCTCCGCTCCGATGCTGCGCTCCTAGTACATGCGGTGACTTGCAACGTTCCTAACCTCAGTAAAAATCTTGGCTGGAAATAATTTATTTACGAAACTTTGCACATACATTGTATGAAAACATAAATAGCAGTAAAAGAACTTTAGTTCTGGACTTTATTTTTCATGGCGGATTTAGTTACTTCAATACAAATTTCTAATTCTTTAAAGCTTGTCTGTAGCTATGCCAACTTGTTTCAAATTCCATGACCAAACTAATTAGAGAGTATTTACTAATTGGACATACTCCTCCGAACTGTCTTCGCCGGCTTAGTTAAACATACTCATCACGCTCGACAAACTGATTTGCTATAGCCTATATAAATATTAACGCAGATCTTTTGACAATATTATTTTCTTAAGTATTTGTTACACTCTGTAAAAAACGGCTTAGAATAACAGACGTCTTACTTAAATTGAAAACCCGGCGAAGGGCGAGTCGGATTCATGGCACTCAGGGTTTCGTACAAATAAATAAAAGTAAAACTTTTTTAAGAAATGTATCCTATCAAATTTATGTTCCTTCCAAGCGTTGCTTAACTTCGATTTCCATTTTGTATTTGTTATTATAGCAGCATCTAAAAAATAACATATTTTTCAATATCAACTGTTCAGCTATAAAGATTCGCGAGATATAGCCTGGTGACAGACGCAAGCCAATCTCAGTATAAGTTTCTGTTGTTAACTTAATGTATAGAACCGGGTTCGGAACCCTAAAAATGAAGCTGCCTTCGGCCTCAGCTATCGCGCCTTGGACAGTGTTTTCGTATAACTTACTCTTTCAAGACTTAATTTTGTTTGTCAGAGTTCTGGAATAAGCTGTTTCTCTTAAGCGAGTTTCTTATTTCAATGAAGGCATGACTTACAGTACCTACCTACATTTAATATGAGTTGTACCATTTGTGTATTTAATTTTAAATCATAACGTTAATATCATAAAGGCGATTATGAATTTATCTCTTTGTTTGTTTGACGTTATGTTTTGACTCTTTCTTTTCGCCTTTGCATTTTTTTATATATTTTTAAAACACGCGCTAAGTAATTTAATCTTTGTGTCGCGGGGGTTTCATAACGCTGGTTCTACGCGGGGATAGAACCCGTAAATCGACACTTACTGGTTTATTTTTAATATTAGTAAAATTTATTTCATTAAAATTATTAATGAAACATGCATTATTTATCAGTACTTCATAAATAACTATAAAATTATAATGTATGGCAGTACACAGATACATAATGTAACAGAATAAATTGTATTCAGTGAACTAAATTCAATTATTTGTTACATACGTGACGTTCCGCACGAAGTGTTGAATTGGGAGCCAAGACCCATGCGTATTCCATTTTATAGATCAAAACAACAAATAATTGAATCATTCAATTCCTATATTCATAAAATAATTTGTGCTAACGCAAAACACGTTATTGATGTTGGAAAGGTATCGTTTTGTAACTAAATAGATTTTACGTCCCATGACATATAGTATTAATTTGGTCTGACAATTCCATTCCAATCATTTAAAAAAAAAACATTCACAATATCAGACAGTCATACTATATTGTTTTGAAATTATAATAATAATTATGAAATTGTTTGCCTCGCGGCTACTGTTCACTATCGTGAAATTACTGGTATCTACGTTAAATACTAGTAACAATGTTTAGTTTCGGCAAGAGAGCCAAGTCTATGCGAGTTTACTATAAGATCATTTTTACCCTTCATTGATATCTAATTACGACTTAAATCATTTGAAATATTTTATCAAAAACATCTCTATTTGTTTACTATCACACTTTATTATATTTAGATAAACAGATAATATTAATACCTCGGAATAAAATTATCTAACGATTACATTTTGTAGGACACAGGATTAACTACTTAATGTTTTGTTGATTGTACCAAATTCGGTGTGTGTGGTCTTATCTTCGTATATCAAACGAATTTTGTTCCTGTTTCTTATGCGTAACTGTAATCATAATTTTAGGAAGTTTTAGAACAGTGTTCCAAAACTATTTTAATGGATAAAACGGCAGCGGTCTCTATCCTCTCCTCAGGTTAAAATATAGAGATAATGTTCTACGCCGTATAGGTACTGCACGCGTATAGTGAATTACATCACGTTATGTGACGTAGCAGTTCTAAACTAAACTACACAATTAACTTTTTTTCAATTCAGCCTATCGAGGTTAACTGTTAGACATAAGCCTCTTGCAAATCGCGCCATAACACTCCTTGTTCCGCTTTCCGCATCCAGTCCAAGCCAGCTGCCTTTCTTCGTAATAAATTGCGAAACTTTATTTTTCATCGCCAAAAAAATAATTTTGGATACATCAAATTATACGTTCAAAACAAACATAAAGAAAAAAAATACATTATGGTCTTCACCAAGTAAAATTGAGGATAAACGAACCAGGAAGTCGTACCAATGGATCGTATTAACTCTCATATAATATTGAAGTGTATTAGGTAGACCGGTCAAGCTTCAACAACACCTACGGGCACCATAAATGATTCATTGCCGGCCGATTGATTTTATGTCAGCCTTACAGACGTATGGTACCATTTACTCCAAAACAATTCCAATACGGATCGCATGCTATATTTAAACCGTTGTAATAAATGGAGTAGGATCGCGCTGGTAATCTTTCCTTAATGACGCCGTTCGACGCAGCTTCAGTTTCAGAACACGGTTGCTTTTTTTTGCTCGGTTTTCTTTGACATTTACTTTGATGCCTTTTAAAAGCATTTGTATAAGCGATACAGCGATTTTTTATAGCGGATTATAAATAGAAGGTTTCGTCTATAATCGTGTGAGTTACCGAGATGTTTTGACTTTGTAAAATGTTAACTATTGGATCTATTTTTGGCAGTATTTGCTCTTATTTAGAGATTTATATGAAATCTTTTGAATAGAGGCAAAATCTGCTATTATATCATCGTCATCATCATAGTACGGTTTCATCAAAATATTTAAAGGAAAACAACTCTACAAGACTTACACTGTCCATAAATGCAGTTTTCTTCTCAAGGCCTTCCGTATCGATTGTTATTATATATATATCTCTCTCCTACCGTTACATAAGATGAATATTAAATATTATGCTGACATTTAAATGCGTATGCAAACAGTTGTAAATTTATCACATTACTCAAAGACTATTTGAGTAATGGTGTTTAGTCTGGCGTTTCTATATAATTATGATTATTGTTGAACAGTTCAGGTTTATTATAAGATCAAACTCCTAGATTTAAAATTTGTTGTAATTAGTGACCGTTTGTGAGTACGTTGAATTTCGTTCCTATTTGTTTCAATTTGTTTCTTTCCTTTATTTTTATTTCATTTATATGCATATAGGTATAATTCAACTATTGTAATTTGTGTTATTTCATTAAAATAATATTTCACATTATTTACATATCACGAATATTTGTGTAACAGTATTATCAAATTGTTTATCGTGTACGTATACATACGGTATCATACAGTTTAGTCGGTCACCGGTAGACTCGTAGCAATTGCCCCATTTGTCATTTCCGTGAGCTGAATATCGGCCAGTTTGAATATTACCGATGTATCAAGAGATCCAAAATTGATACTACGTCAGCTTTGTAGTCCGAATGATCTATAAACGTTTGTTTTAGAGATCAACGTCCCATCTCGTATGCGATACTTCAGTATATTTCAATTGTTAATTAGCTTTTTATTAAGAAATATGAAAAAATATCTAAGATTCATAAATATAATGTTCAGTTAAAATAGACTGGGAATTCTAGAGGACGTATAATAAAATTATCTATTCATCAGGACTCTCAGTTAGAGATAAATGTTTTCTCTAGATAAATACTGTCACGCTGAGTAGAAAAAAATCGCAATGCTTGCTGCTCACCAAAGCGCATTTAGTTTTTAAATTTCTTAAAAGCCTTAATTCAGTGACGATTTGCTAGTCAAAAACCTTTTGCGATAGGCATAAAGATACAATACTCATAATACGGCCCAATTGTAAACTAGATGATCGACCGTAAATTGAAAGTTATGACATTTCTTATGCGCACTTTAATGCTTTCAGAAAATAAACACATCTCGCCGGATGTAATAAAGCAATTTAAAATTTGTGTAAACATTGCAAGATGCTTGTATCCATATAACAAAATTACCATAAATCGTTTAATACTGTTTACAAGAGTGGTTTAATAGCGTGCATTATTTCACCCTTGTTTTTGTAACGATGAAACTCAATTTGGAAATGGCTGCCCCGATCTCAATGCTTAATCGAATCACTTGAAACAAAAATGAATATTGTTTTTATTTACGATACAATTTTTTCAATAATAGTCGACGAATGAGTCCATTTCCATTTATATAAAGTATAATTACGTGAAAAAGTGTCACAATATGCTAATGTATCGTCTATTTATGTTGAGTACAATAATCTTCCACATTAACACGCAAGAATAAAAATAACTGTAATTTACCAAAACACACAGTGTTATTTTTATTGCGGTCACAATGTTAGACCAACAACTGAATAAAACATGTAATATGCTATATCTTTAGCATATAAACTAGTTATATATAGTATGCAGATTCTTAACGTTTATGTTTTATCGTTACGATGGTAAACATTTTTGAAGTGTTCTCTGTATTAAAGATTATGCTTTTTATAAGTATATTATAAAACATATTTGTTTGCTGACTATTCTTTGTACCAAAAATTTCATTCATGCATTTATAGCTAAACAATCATTAAGCATTGCAGAGCGGTTGAAAGCGCTGAAAGCTCTGCTAGGTACGATTATTTGTTTTTAAAGAAAAAGACTAAACATCGCCTGTTGGGAATTGTTGTGCTCAGGGGCTTGGTCATAAAAGCGGCATGAAGGACGTCCGCCGTGCTTACACAGCTCCGCCGCAGGTTTCCGCTGCAGGCCTCGGCTCAAAGCGTCTTGCATGCCGTATGAATGACCGGCGACATCGTGTTCGCCGACTTACCCGCATCAAAGTCCATATGACTCTTTGATGTCGCGTTGTCATACAGAAAATCGCTTTGCCAGCGTTCACGTCGCATCCGATTCTCGATAAAACGACTGTAGGGCTTAAAACAATAAAGACTCAGACAAACTGTGACAAGAGCAAGAATTCTGCCTTCCGAAAGAAATAAAATTTACAGCTCAAACTGATCTCGGAAATGTTACGGGAAAAGTGTAATTTCCCTGAAGAGACGAGGTGCTGTAAAAGAACAGAGCACTTTCATTTGTGAATGATAGTTCATTAGGTGTCGGGGCGTGACTAATGATGTCAGCTCCATACACTAGAAACAACTAAGGTTCCATTTACTAAAGTGCTTATTAAACTTCCAGAACCAGGCGCCTTATGTGAAAAGTCTTCGTCTAAAATTCTTTACGTGCAGTGTCCCCTCGCTAATAACTTAATGGAGTCCGTTATGAAAAGCCCGGTCGCGGTCTGAAACAAAACAAATGTACGTGCCTATTTTTAATATTTCATGATGCGAACGATGCTTTTTCTAGCGGACTTTTGTTCTTTTTCTCGAAGTCACTCGCTTTTTAATGAAACGCACGTCGTAAGCGGGGGAACGGATACGGTAGCCTTTCAAAGGAATTGTGGGAGAGAGCATAATATATATGTATCGGAGTGCTCTTAGCGTATCGAGTGGATGAGTCTCCACATTTCCGCGGCAGACTCGCTTGGCTTGCATGTCTAGTGTAACATATGATGCCGTTTACGAGTTCGTACCTACTCTCGAAACGTTTGTGACTCACAGCCGCAGATAAACGTTTGTAAACAAAGTTCATGATTAAAAATAGAGTGTTTTGATGTTGTAAATATTTGTAGAGAATTTAAGCTACATTCGAAATGGATCGCGTGTAAAACTGCTTACGAGGTACCTATACAAAGTCAACTTGAACAAATCATATATTTTCTAATAGCATAGCTATATTTATAAATGTTTAGTGGTAACTGGATAGTGGACTTGGTAACATTAGCAATTATTCGTGTACTGTGCGGTCTAGGACAGAACGGGATGATCCAAATGGTATTTACGAAATGTCAACATAAATCTTTGCTTTTACGATCATCGTCGATAAAAAGTGAAAAAGAATTAGTGATTATTTCAGGCGTACAAAACTAGAACTATTTTATGCGTTTTCTTTATCAGGATAATCAATTTCGTAATTTCCTGTTTCTCAGACAAACGTAGACGATTTTACCTACATTTCTACAGCAATTTCAAAAGCTCACGTAAAATATTTGTTCTGCGGAAAGGTCACCAACAACTAGATTTCGTAGACATCTGACTACTTCCAGATAAAAGTATACAAATGCATAAAATTGTATATTTACATACCGCAGTACATTTGCGGTATAAATTGCATTTGAATACACAACTGTGTTCTTCGTACAGCCCGGGCTTAGTATTGACATGGGCTCTTCGTGAATTGTACGGTACTCGCTTGTTTTGTTTGGAACATCTATTGTTAGTGTCGGTCATTGACGTATGTCAGGTTTATTCCATTCATAAAATGAAATACAGTAGCCAACTACAACACTATTCACCGCATTGTAACACCAATTACCGACCGGAAAATCTGTTTTACCGACTAATATAATACTGATTGTTGTTTTGAAATAAATAGTACGTTAAACCTTTTACGAATGTTCTAATTGCATTTCCCAAGCTAAAATGGCCCCGTTTTATATTATGTAGGCCAGAGAATACTGTTTTAGATTTAGTTTCGCTGTGGAGTAGAAGATACGATATTGCCGCTGTCATTCTGTCACCACTGTAATGAATGAGCCTGCTTTTATGTCAGCGAGCCTATTTAGCTAATAACAGTGCATTTGAAATGATTTTACAGTAATTAAGGCTGCAAATACGACTCTAGTAAATTGTATTTGGTTCTCCAAGAAGAATAAATATAGAATATCGAATTTAAATATCTGATTTTTTGAGATTTTGTTCCCTTAGTTAACGTCGCGAGTTTTCACTCGCTAGTCGAATGAACGCAGTTACAGCAGTTGTTACAGACAATCAGAAGTATGACGTACGGGCAATTGAGTTGCGAAGGTCAGATGACAGTCAGGTTGATCAAACTCGCGATGGCTCGAGGGAGGTATGGACTGCACGACACTATCATTGAGGAATTCCCTTAGTTTAGTTTGCATATATCGTACGAGAAGACATAGAAATTAACATTGTTATAATACGTATAATAATAATACTAAATCATAATCAATAATAAAAAGTGGCCGTAATCAATTGATCGTGGAATTTCGAAAACTGTTCTAAAATTTCCAAATTTAACTTGCAAATTTCGTACTTACCGCAGTGTTCGTTAAGTAATAGATATAATAGGTAAGGAACCCTTCTCCAAACCAACACGTCATGGTAAACAATTTGTAAACGCCCTGTATTCCGACATGACTCGTGAAATTCAAACCCTTTGTCAGTTACCTTATTTGTAAAAGTGTTTTTTGCATTTATTTAAATGTTTGTAAAAATAACTAGAGAATTGGTGGAAATCAATTCATTATTCTTACATCATATAAAGTCTTAGGCATCACAGGAAAATCTAATTCAACATAATGTACAAATAATAAAAATTATAATACGTGTACATTATAAACCTAGAAAGTTTATTTTATTTCTTACCTTTAAATGGAATCCTAAAGAAAAGAGAATGTAAAAGCCACAAAGTTCATTAATAGTTATTCGTAACAATGCAATAACGCTCATATTTTGCATTTCATGAAACTAAACACTCATAAACTTCATCCGCTAGATGGAAAAGTTTTTCCTTGTAAAAATGAGGTTATACAGCAAAGTTGGAAAACAAGTGACGTGCTTAGTTTTGCTCAAAAGGTCTATTCGGATATTCGAAGGATATCTATTCGGCTGCCGAGACGACAGTTTGTGTGTATTTAATTGACTATTACTTACCTTTTTTGTATGAAAAGAGGTATAAATAGGGCAAATGATCCCCTCTTTGGAACGTTTTCAGCCGTTGGACGTTTATTGGATTAGCCCGTGGCTCGTGTAGCAGAATGTATTTTTTGACATTGAAAGGATTTTTGGGATTTATTTAAGGTATACAATATTATACCTTAATATTGCTTTATGAAGCGGAGATAAGGTCGATTGTCGAAACTAGATGAGATGATCCTCGTATGATTAGATTCGAAACTACCTTTACAATAAATGTTATGACGTATATTATACTTTGATAAAAGACGACCAGCAACGCAACGTTTAATATATTGCACGAGGGAGTCGTAACTTTCAATTGCAGGCGTCTTAATATGATTGATATTATGTTTCTAACCGGTATACAACCAAAGAACTAGACGAAAGCGAAATTTACTACTACGAATCCGCGAGATCAGATTGAATGGCATATAGCTGAATGTCAGACATTAAATTAAATTCTTATAACTTATACTCTCAATTAACAAGGCCTCTGCGAGTGAATCATGTGATGGGGATATCGAAATACCTATTAACATGTTCGCGAGTTAGGGAAATTTAATTTACGCGTTTCAAGCCGTATAGATTGCCAGTCTCTTTTTAAGCTAGCATTTCATTGCCTACTATGAAAAGTAGAGAGACTATTCACTGTTCAGTTAGCACCGTACTGGGAAATACATTCGAAAAGATTGAAGTATCCGCGGTCTGTTTCCAAGTTATTCGCTTTGGAAAGCACAATGTTGGAAGTAATTACTTGGGGCCGACGTGAGACGAATATGTAGCGACTAGGGTGGTTGGCTTTCAGGTGTTCAGTTGTAATTGAATTATTACCGCAAATAAATTATAAACAGAATAAACGCAATGTGAATACATAAGTGTGGTGTTTTCAGTTGAAATTAATTTCCTTTATGCAAAGTAGGAAAATAAAACGACGGCAGTATGAGCTGACTTCTAAATTGTCTGAGCTGTCTTGACGTAAATATAACTTATTGGTACTTTCTTGATATATAAGTATATCAGTATATCAATATTTAATATTTTCAGATATTCAGTAATATATATTAATGTGTTATTCAAACGTGGGAATGATCCGACATTATGTTGTCGCATAAAAAGTATTATGTTTAATAGGCGAGTTTTCAGGCTAATAGCCATTCTTGGTATCCCTTGTTCGGCAGATTTACGATGTACTAAACCACAAGCGTTCCAATTCGCCGCCATTTTTCTTTCACCGACAATATTAAAATTTATTCGAATTAAGCGGATTGAGGGATTTACGCATAATATATACCAGATTTGAAAGCATTGACACCCATTTTGAGGATTTCTTTGTTTAAAAATGCATCATTTTCCTTTTTATAACTCCGATTTGTGAAAGATATTAACTGAGTCTGCGAAATTAAATGTGCTTTGAACAGACTTCGAGACCATTCAGAAAATATTACTTAATGCTTTCAATGAAGTCATATCTTTCGATACCCTTATCCCATTAAGACGTATTACTTCACTCAAAAAGTTTTGTACAGCATGATGCCTATAAACAACATTGTGTCTAAAAGATAAAGTGATGGTATCAAAGGAAAAGGGCCTTTCTTTATAATACTTAAGTTACCTGAATGTGACAAACACTTATGGATCGCTCTCAGACGGCGTACTTGGGTCTAACGCAGATTGCTCTAGGGACAGATATACTAAGTACCTAACGTCTTGGATAATTCAAGTAATATCATATAATATCAGTCCTTTGAAAGAATGTTTATAACTTGATCACTGTTTCTTTTAATAGGTATATGTTACCCCTTCCTCTACGACCTCATTTTCTTTTAAGTTCAACAATAGTAGTATCAAACTCATAGATATTTATGTAAAATGTATTCTAAGAAATGTTGTACCGACTGCCTTGTTAGCCCCGTGGTTGCAAACGCGGATGTCGAGCTGTCTGAGAAATCGTTACCGGATTTCATGTTTAAGAAATTCTTCGCGCAACATCAAAGTAAGTTCTACGTAGTTCTCTATTTTATAAATGACAATAGAACCGCCCTCTACGCGGAACTTGGATAGTACGAAAGAGTCAAGTCTTGTTTTAAATATGGAGTCAAAGAAAATTAACGAATTGTATATTAATGCATTTGTTTTAATGTCCTATTTATACATATATTGTCCCAGGATATATTATTTGACTGAGTTATGTGAAAGATTTTGTTTAAGTTCACCAAGCTTTAAGGAAAACAAGTAGTAACGAGTGCAATTTGATTGATCGATTCAAGGCCACGTTAGAAGTAATACCTATCGTATGTACTAGAGCGTCGTATGTGCCGTATTATATCAGTGAAATTGCATAGAGGTATGTTTGGTGCGCGTAAGTTACCATCTATGAGGAATCTATAAGGACGTATTGCTATGGTTAAAACACTTTGTACAAGTATAATAAAGTAGGTCAAGACTTGTTCGAATAGTTCTTATAAGCGTGATAATATAAAAAGTAGAACATCTAGAGAAATGTCCTTATTACAGACCGTTAAGCATTTTAAAAAGCGATTTAGCATCTCATACTTACGAAGACTCATGACTATGTATGGAGTCTGAATAACTTAAGAGTGGAAACGTATTTTACGATTTGGTTTTCTGCAGTTTCTTTATTTCAATCGGTATTTTGATATTTACGCCACACGTCCGCATACTATTCGTGCAGTCTAATTGTAAAATTTGAGGGAAGTTTCCTTATCAACACTCAGTGTTTCATTGCTATTTACAGAAGATAGCCTACACATGTTTGTATTAAGGTATAGCACTCATTAGGCTAATAAATAGCCACGCATGCAATAAGCTTCCCTTTGTGTTTCCTCATACTCTCAGCAGTCACAGCTCAACGTTGTCAGTTCATTATGCAAACAGGTTATTTGTAAAAAGCCTCCATTGTTCTGAGTTATCGTTGTTCTACTCATAGCCAAATGTTATGTCAGGAGACAGTTTTAAAAAGCTGCTATTCCGGGCATAACCAATTTCGTTATAAACGTTTTTGTAAGTCAACTTTTAATCCAGCCTTTGTTAGAAATTTAATTGTAAGCCGAAATGTCAGCGAATTTTGACGGCAGAAATAAAAGCTAAGTCAGGTTTAATTAATTGTATATTGAAATACGTACGTTCAACATATTTCAGTTTTCTGTGACACAAATAAGAGGATCAAACGTTTTACAAACAATTAAATTAACATCGCAAAATGAAGTATTTTGTTGAATATTTTATTAATATATTTGTTAGACAAAATGGGGGTTCATTAAATGATAAATTGTGCTTCAAAATATTATTATATTTTTTTCGGAGAAATGTAAGTTCTGTATTAAACTATTGGAATAATTTCTACTTTATTTCATAAGAAAATCATTGTTTCAATGTAGCAAATTAAATTTTGATTGGTCTGGCAAAATGACTACTGTAAACAATCTGTGGGTGTATTATACGTGGGTGGTCACGGTTCACCTTTCCTTTATTCCTGGAGGTGTATTTATTTATGACCTCTCACAATGAATAAAGTTTAGTATCTAATAAGCAGAAGTACAAAATAAATATATATTTCATTGAAAGAGCAAAGGAAAGTCGAATTCATAATTTCGTGTTTCTATCTACACATTTTTAGGTTTCCCGTACTATGAGAGTAAAAACGGAACTTAAGCGCCTCTGGATCTGTCTGTCCATCGGTGCGTATGTCATCAACGTCTCAAGAATCTTGATAGCTAGGCGGTTGAAGATTTTTGCATTTGTTTTATCGCTTTAACAACAAATACCAAACAATAGAAAACTTTGTTAAGCATCAATTGGTAAGGTAATATGATGGGTGAGGTATTTTTTGTTAACATGTTATATTTAGCTTATTTGTACAGAAGCCTTAATATAGCGTGTCCCATTCTCACGTCATAGATTTTTTTAGCAAATTAACCATTTAATTTGCGACAACCCACGGTAAACTAGAGTGGTGATCAATGCTTAAAATCTTCCTTATACGGAAAGTACACAGGGCAAGTATTATTTTTAAAATCGCGTCATATTATTTTTTGCGACACTACAGAACAAATCTTAAAATAAAATATATGAAAATCTTTCTTCTTGGTGTTCAGATTTCTGTTGAACTCTAAGACTCTGACTATGGTTGGCTTACAATAGGAGCATAGCTTGAAACCGCATCTTGGCAACGCACGCATACCACCCAAATACTTGTGGTTTTCAGGTATGCACTAGATTGGGTGCTGAAGTGACTGACAACCAATCGTCCATCGACTCTACACTATGAAGTTTAGATATGATTGTTATTTTCTTGTTTCTCGACTCTCGTTACGATTTTCTGATCTGATAATTAGGTAACTAGCGAGATATATTATGAAAGTGAAAACACACGTTACGAACTTGAAAAAAAATGCTGATACTAATAAATTCAAACTCTACATATCATTTCAAATGAAACATAATTACAATAATTTGAACCCTAAGTACGTTTAAGGTTTGCTGAACAAACTTCTTAACGGAACGCAAAATTATTTCTTTACGACTGAAATTTCCAGAATAACTCCCGCAAAATGTCAAACAACCATTTAAGTTAAATGATGTTTGTTGCACAATTTTGCATTGACTAAGTTTCGCTGTAGTTACTTGTTTACCTCGTGGCCTACTTATGTTCCGAGATTTATAGTGCAAGATGAGAAAGATGAAGCATCTAGTTAGGAGCACCGTTATTCATGTTTCAGGTGGTTTTATTTTGTAGTAGAATGGGAAATTTTTCCTGTCCGGGTTTTTCCTCTCTCGGTTTTTCGACTGTAAGAAAAATTACCACGGATGTATTTTTTTTAATTTTCATGGAATTTTTCCGTCTTGTTTTGGATGAAAATTAACGGCTCTACATAATTTCGTTTACGTAAAGTAATTATTCTTTTGACGTATTAGTTCCTTGTCATTCTTACTATTTCTGTATCCTTATTAAATGATGTAACGGTTTACTCACGCGTATTTATCGGGGTAGCGAGCGGCGGGATCGCGAGCCGACTCGCGATCCCGCCGCGTCTGCTCATGATTAAGGACTCCGGTTGGGTCCGAAACTAGTCGGGCTACCCCGATAAATACGCGTGAGTAAACCGTTACATCATTTAATAATGAATCATTTTCACGACAGTTACTATCAAAATATTCCTGTATCCGTCTTCTACTGAATGGATCTTCGATATACATTGGCTGGTGAAAGAATATTTTAAATATTACAATGTAGGTATGTAATACATTTTCATTTTTAAAACAAGCAATATACGTCGAATAATAAAGGCAAAGACGTAAGAAAGCTCGCATATCAAGTTCAATATAACAGTTATGGGACCATTAAAAAGATATCTTGGAATGGGCCATAACTGGCAGGAAAACCTCTTTAAATTGGCATATGAAGGTACATATTCTGAACAATTTACAACGTTAAAAACTTGTAGTATCAATTTTTTTACAAATCGGTATATTTAGCAAATAGGGCACGGTCAAATAGCTATTTCTGAGTGACAGAAAAGTTAGTTTATCATTAAGTCTGCACCTTTCTTCTTAAAAAACAGACCATACTGTTATACCTCCACCAAATAACCAACAAATAGTTCAGATTGTGCAAGATAGATGCCGCTCTACACTTTACTACTCCAATGTTTTACTTTAAGATGCGGCAGTGGGATTCTTGTATTCGGGTGTGATGAATTACCACACACTGACCAAATGCAGTAGACTTTACACGGGTGTTCAGGTTTAGTCAGTAAGACTCTGACACTACTTCCTTCCGCTTCCTACCTTTCGTACTTAGTTGCAAAGTAGTTTATACATCTGTTGAAAGTTTGCTGCTCCAAATAGTCACAACTGTTCAAGCAGGTGTCAATATCAGATTGTATAAAACATCGAAACGTGAAATCAGTTCATCGGGGAAACTGCGAAGTAACAGACTCCGTACAAACAAGTCACTAACAATATTAGTATAAGAAGCAGGGGAATGGAACTTATTTAATAACAATGTCATTATGTCTTCGTTTGGTCCCATTCCGAATTGCTCCAACAAAACATTTATTGACATTTTGACAACTTTGATCCTAATGAAACTTAATAATAGTTGTTTTTTTTTCAAAGAATATTGAAATATCTTATATTTTTAATATTACATTTTGCTGGTCTAGATTTCTTATTAACCCCGACATAAAAGGTTGGGTGTTTGTCGTGTTTTTCTGTCTTTCTGTGGCACCACACCTCTCGAACTGATTGTTTCGTTTTGTATGAAAGTTTGTGTTCTTAGATATGTTTGATAAAAATCGGTCAAGCCATGTAAGAGTTCTGGGGGCTTTTAAGTTTTACTATCGGTAAAATAGTTTGTTACAATTGGTGTTAACTTAATTAAAACACAGCGTAATGCTCAAACTGTTTACTCCATCTACAATATATAGACAGACATTTGAAAAATAAACTTAACCCGTACGTAATTTAATTTAGTGAATAGTAGATACTCACGTTAATGTTTAAGCTCAAGGAAATACTGGGCTGACCTTTACTGTAAGCAAGGCAAGGCAAATTGTACCGATATTGCAGGGCGCCGCTCAGCATAACTTACCGGCAGAAGTTTATAAGTAGAGCCGGCTTGTTCACCGCTCGCAAACTACATAATAATCCGATTCTAGGAGTTAACTCCTGCAACGAACCCGGGGGATGATAGGCAGCTTAGTTTTATTAATTCTTTGGAAATGAGGCGAACAAAGCACTTTTATTGACTCTATCTTGTAAAATTTGATGTGTGTTGTTGAGGTTAAGGCGAACCGTAACTAAAATCAAAAAGCGAGTCAAGTGCAAGCAATACCTGCGGTACTGAAGGTTTCGTACAAGTAAGTAGGACAAGGAAAAACTATTTTTCAGTACGAAATGGCCACCCATCAATTATTACTGTACCAAGCGTTACTTAACCCCAATGTTTATCCGTTGTTATATCGGCGCCTGAAATACCAGTGAAAATTTCAACTGGCCCGCTCATGAAATACGGTCTTTCGATAGACGTGCGATCTTAAAGTTACCGGGACCAGTTTTTAATACACTCTACACCTATGGGTTTTACAAAATTTGTAATCAATCTAAGCATTCCATCTACACTGTCATTCATTTACTATAATGTTAAAAGCCAATCTCGCGGGAGCGTTTAATACGGACGCTATCACGCCCATGGGAGAGAAAATTCCTTGGTCAGCTTTATTGCATTTACTTCTTTTGTCTCCATTCCATAATTACAAATACTTCCACAGTAGATACTTAATTACACGGCTCCGTTCATTGTGGAAACGGCTCAACCACTCGCATTCGTTTTTCAAATCGGTTTGATTTTTAATTAATTTAATGGCTCCGAGTAAATGTGTAACAATTTTTATTTTATCGTCCAACGTTTTTATTTTATCGAAGTAAAAAGTTTGGATGAGCAAACTTTGGCTCGTATTTCGAAAATGAAAATTGAATTCGTTAGTAAACGGATGCAGGCATTTATCACATCGCAGACCGTATAAAAGAGAAAAGTACTAAAAGAGAATTTATATTTCACGAAAAAATATGTAGAGTATTGATCGACGAGTCACCGTGTCCAATCTGAAGCGAATAGCTGTAAAAAAATGTTAAATAAATGTAATATTGTATTGAACGATCGAAACACGAAAACTGAAGACAATTAATGGTTATAAAGTTGTGTGATTCATAACTGTTGGAACTAAAACGTAATTATGAGTAAGTTTCAAGGATACGCTAGCCGCCGTAACGTTCTGAAGTATTTCAAAATATTTTTCTGTAACAATTACAAAGTTGACTGGCTTGGAATTGTGCTTCTGTTAACAAATAGACGACGATGTGTGGATGTTCGTTTAATACAAGCTCTTAGTGACATTGTTTTTACGCGTTTCGTGTGGCCACTTAGTTATCATTCTCATCGTACTAATAAAATCTAATGGACGTACGTTATGTTCCCGCTGCTTTTTATATGCTTTCTATTTTATTCTTTTGTTTTATTTTTCGTGTAGCTCAAGGACGTTTTCCGAATATATTTGTGTTTTGTTTCGTTTATTGGTGCTTTATTCAATTTTATTTATTGGTGTATTAAAAGTTATTATGAATTGCTTTAGTCGGCTGTATTCATAATTAACAGGTTGTTAATTCGATTAACTATAATCTGCACGGAGTGTATCTTCACTAAAATTTTATCAAATCGCCCGAAATCAAGATGTTTCGGTTTGATTAAGTAACAGACAGTCAAACGTTTGCATTCATAATGAGTATTCGGAGATTGGATCCACCAAACGCCTATATAAGCCCACGATCGTCATGTGACTTGGAGGAATATTATTAAAATGAAACGTAGAACCCTGAAAGGCACCCGCTTACTGCGACATGCATACCTATATATGGCCCTGGATTGTAAAACGTTCATTACACATTTTTTTTAATAATACGTCAGAACGAATGTATAGTGATGTATTGATAATTCGTTTTAGAGTTTTGGTCATCCAATCAATTTCGTGATTACGTCTACTTTTGACAATGACTTTTAGATCAGCTAGTTATCTTTAAGGGCACCGAAAAATAGACAAGAAAGTAGAGTTAGATATTTTTATTTTATTATACTCCAATAATGTGTCAGAAAATATTTATAATGTCTTCTTGACATATTAGTTAAAGTATATTAAAGTATTTGTGCGTGCCAGCAATAAACTCTTAAGAGCTTTTCTTCGGTTTTCTAGTAATATAGAACTTTGTGAGACGGTATATAACATTAAATACTTAATAAAAAAATCTTGCACGAGGCACGTCAACAACTCAATACATCAGATTTATATATACTTATGATTCCGATCTATTCTTACACAAGAATGTTTTTATTTCTTGAAAGTGCCTAATTGTTTAGTAAAAAGGTTGCTGTTAGGAGAGAGTATGGAAGCACTGTTGCTTTAAATGTTCAACGCTCCTGGAGAGGATAAATAGAAAGAATACAGAGCGAGAGTGAATGCGTAGTTACCGATTTTTTCATTTGTAGTAAATGTCCTTGTGTCCTGTACTAAAAAAAGAGTATTTAGACTACCTATAGATAGGCTATAAAACGACAACCTTTAACAATTTGCTTGACCTGAGGTGAGCTATTTATCCACAGACAGTGGTCACGACCTATAGAAGAATGGAACGATGTTTTCGATATTTTATCATAAATTTGACCCCAAAAAGGTTATGACCTTCATCAAGATTTAATCAATATGTCGGGCCGTCCTTTGACCTGTTATCTTTTATTTAAAAATAATTGCTTCCACGCTACCAACGAATCACGCTTGATAATTATCCTCAAAAAACATTGACACACATTACCTTTTGGATACCGTTAATTGGAGTAATAAGAACTGAATTATATTTTTAATACCTTTTTATAGCTTAAGGTTAGTTAAATAAAACAGGTTTTTCATGTTTGCGTTTGTTCGCAAATGAAGGGAAGGTGTAACTAAAAGCTGAACAATGGTTGGGATCTTCTGTCGTATAATTATCATAGTTATAAAATATAATATAAAATTTGTTTATAATCTATATTTATACTAATATATAAATCTGAAGAGTTTGTTTGTTTGTTTGGACGCGCTAATCTCATTAAATACTGGTCCAAATCGAAAAATTATTTTTGTGTTGAATAGACCATTCATCGAGGAAGGTTATAGGCTATAGGTATTATATCATCAAATGTGAAAAAAATAGGGCAGGTGTAAATCATAACTTATATCTTCTAGCCATGCGGACGAAGTCGCGGGCAACAGCTACTACCAAATAAAATTACAAGCAATGCAGCAATTTGTCTCTAAAAGACTGCAACCGAGTGGTTGAGGTCACCACACAAAACCCATGCCGTATCGCGAGTTCGGTCCCCGCTAAAGACAAGGGATTGTAATAGTATGATGCCCAATTGCTAGTTCCCTGAGTCTTAGTAGCTTTGTGCATGAGATGCGGCAGTCGTTTTTTTAAGGCTTTCCAGACAGTGTACTATCTACACATAATATTAGCTCCAACATCCATCAAAATTTGAAACAGTTCGATGTTACACGATTTATGCAATAACGGCCACAAATTCCATATCACATGTTGGACAAATATTAGGCGAGTTTCCCACACAAATATTCCAACGTTGGAATGTCTAGCCGCGATCCCTAGTTAATCGGTTGACGGGTCGTTCATCGTTAACGTAGTTAAACGTGTTATAACTTACAAACAGCGTTCTAATTTTCAAAGCTTAACTGCATTTAAGCAGCGTTTTGTAACATAACGCTTTTGAACGGAAACAGGAGCAATTTTCAACTTAACCAGGTGTAAAATCGGGTAATTGCAGTTTGTTGGATGTAATTTATAACATGTATTACGTTCGTTAGATAGTGGAATTTTATGTAGGTATGTCACGTTGGTATTTCCGGGTGTTTTGCACGCTGTTCACTAAAGGATTTTTCCGGGGTTAACTTTTTAATTCCATACTAACTAGCTCTGCGATTTTGGCCGCCTGTGGCTTTTTTCCATTTCAAAACCATTAAAATCGGTATTCGTTCTCAAGGCAATCTGGGACTAATTTTTTCGTTTGGGAATATGACTAAGTAATGTTAGGTGGGTATTAAGGTAAACGAAGTCTTAGCTAAAGTAGGTAATGCGTAGAAGATTTGGTCTAAGCTTTTTTGTATCTTCGCTTCGGTTTTATTGAAGTCCTCATAAGTTATAGATAAATACGACGTAAATAAAGAACATATAATCGTTTACTCTTCTTCTCTTCTTTCTCTGAAATTTAACGATTTACGATGAACTAACCTAACCTTGCCTACCACTATCATATGTCTAGTCAAGCTTTTAGCAATACCTAAGTATACAAACTTCTTTAAAATTAAAAACAAATGACATTCCATATCTGCTTCAAACACATTTAAAAATAGAATGCTAATGTTACGATAGAAATTATCATATTAAAATTGGAATTAATAAACGGAACTTACTGTAATTGACATGAAAACATTCGAAATTTGAGTTGTAATAACAAAATTTGACAAGATAAAATTCTGTTTCATAATACATCAGATTGTTCGTTGTATTAACAAAATTGGTGACGTCTGAATCGGATCAAAACAATACATCCCATTACTGTATGGATTAATGAGTCGTGAACCCTGTACGTGACTCTCGTCATGTATGCAGTCAAATGTCGTTAATTTACAAACGATGACACGATTTTATCTTCTCGTGTCAGTCTCATTGTGTCGTTGCATTCGATATTTAAGTTTTCCGAATCAACTGGGCATGTAGAGAATTTACTTTTTACTTTTCTTCTCAAGAATAGGTCAAAAGTCCTGTTAATAGTCAGTCAAAGTAATATTACGTGTCGAAAAGGAAGGACATTACCTTGTATTAAGTGTCCTTTTTCGATTTTAATTCAAATATATTACACTTTTATAAGTATTTATAATATTCGGTCAAGTGCAAGTCAGACTCGCAGATTAGGGTCCAAATAGGCCAAAGAAAAACCAATTGATTGGGTGACAAATAAATTTATGACCGGAACAGACGTTATACGGTCGATCATTATTATTGGTATTTGTTATAATAGCGGCATAATATAAGATTTTTTTAAGACTAGCTATTTCGGTTCATGGATAGACAGACAACAGTTTCTCAGTAATAGGGTTTTATTTTTATCTTTTGGGTACGGAACCCTAATATTTACCCTTAAGGTAGTTTAATTTATGTCCAAAACGAATAATTGTACGACAAAGTGTAATGAACTTTAGTATTGATACTTACATAAAAATATAAGCGTTAACAAAATTATTATAACATTTTTATAGCATCGCGTGCGATAAAATAAAAGCAATTACGAACGCAAACTCGATATTGTAATACAATAATACTGGCACTTGGAGAACGGTCAACGGAAATATTTGATACTTCATAATACAATACAAGCAGGAACGAAACGCTGTTAACACTTACTTTTAGACACACGTAAGAATTGGTGTTTCATACACTTGAAAAGGCATCAAACCTGTGTTGTTAAGTAAAAGCATTTCATTAACAATTAATTGAAGCTGTGTTAAGAAAGTCACATTGTGTTTAAGGACTTTCATTGCTGAACACACAAGACCCACAAAAGTGTACTTGAAAATTCAGTTAATTTATTTTGAGAATATTTTTTTTGGAATGTAGATAGAACTAATCATTTTGTCTCTACGTCTGGTGTGAATTAGAGCCTGTGATTTATAAAATACGATGAAAACGGATCAAAGAAGCTTACAATTGTCGCTGTTTCTTTACGTACTGATAATTTTCGCTACAAGCAAAAAGTTTTAGAAATATTAAAAAGAAAAAACAATCAATTTGAAAATAGAATGCGAGAACATTCTAAATATGCCAGTGACACCGCTTCCGTGATTTCGGTCAAAGCTCTTGAAATTGACACCCAAGAACACGACAATCAGGTCACGTGAATTGGTTTTACGTCAATTCATTTGTTTTTATGTTCTATACTTATGTCGGCTAGTACGTAACGATTGACAATGTACATCAATTTGATAAAAGGCTTGTTATTTATTCAAGCGGCCAGCACACTTGATTTGGCAATTGTTGAGCACCAATTTAGAACTTCAAATGTAGCATTGAAGCTAATATATTCTGATTGCCAACTGTAAATTCAGCTCATTTAGTTGCTGAATACAAAACACATATTTTCTACCTTTCATTCGCTTTTGTTCTGAAAATAAGTTCAAAAATAATACACGGTAATTTATCTCAAAATAATAATATTTTTGCCTTAAATTATACCTTGTTATTTCTCTTAACTTAAATTTACTGCTACTGTGAAAAATATTAGAGCCTATAAATATCAGCTATTTTCTCCCTTGGGGAGACATTTACGTGTAATGACAATGGATTGAGGCCATCACTTAGCCTCTCGTCGTCCCGGTAACAAGGACCAGACGCCATATAATTAACGATATATAGGTCTGGTCAAAAGAACACTAATCTGTTAGTTGTTGAGTATATGCCAAGGCAAGCACCGACTTTTCAAATATGTTTAGAAACCAATATCACTGCTACCGTGTTTCGGAAGGCCCGAAGAAATATGAGCCCCGTCGCCGCGTCGTCGCGGTCCTTTCAGGCTATGAGAATGAGGAATCAGGGTGCACCTGTTTTGGCGCACACGCCTATACTTTATGATTTACCCAGAGGGACACCCAACAATGCAAGGTTTTTTTCTCTAAATCCCACTAGAAGATGACCGTTTGTCTCTTATGGCGACATGGCGCTGTACGTCGTTTTAAATGTAAGGAACATTTAGTACTCTACTCATAATACAGTCACATATTATGTGTCTGTTTGGTGATTATTTGCAACGTTACTTACAACTTCGGTTTTGATGAATGTTCTAAATTTAATACCTCGACCGTTGCCCAAATGTGGCTTACGATGGCTTAAAGTGACACGTGGCTTAAAATGTGTTCATATTTTCATTAGCAGAGGAATGTTAGCATTTCAGCGCTTCAATTAGGTACGTGTCACTAACAAAGCCGTGAGTGGAGTGTCAAGCTTCATTAGTGCACCTTTTTGAGTAACGCAAGATTAATTTATGTTTATTTAAATATAGCTGAAGTGGCTTCCAATTAGTGCCTCTTTGTGGCCCAGCTTATACATTTGAATTGCTTGTATATTATACAATTTTCATTTCTATTTTAAGTGAGAGTGGTTCTCAAACATTTCAGGAGTAACTAGACAGGATTCTACAATCAGCTTTTACTTTACATTGTGAAGGTAAATAGACGTTTCTTCATCCAAATCTGACTCGGTTTGTTTGCCTTTGTAGATTGATAAATTGTTTCATCGACTTTACGCGTTAGGTCTGATGAATGATTTGCAAGCTCCAGTTACAAAGACGAAAGGTCTGCTACTTTGAAAATGTGTATATCTGTAGATATTCGTACTGGCTCACGGAGTTGTTTGTGTAATATTAATAATTTACTGCTTTAAGTGGGCAGCATCATAATGATATCTCGTGGGTGGCGGTCAGTTTGCGTGCGAATTTATGGGATTCACACTAAATGGTTATTATTTATAAAAACAAATGATTAATACCGATATTAAAGCGAATGTGAGCTTAGATACTTTTTAATCATAATATGTAGATACTTACAATGTAAAATGTAATGCGTAACTAAAGAATCTAGAACTTTCATTTATGCTAGCTGCCGAGCTTCTCGTCGATAAGAAACCAGTACCTATACATTTTACGTACCTACTTTATTTTTATTAAATAAAATATAAGCTTCTTACAAGATTCCTAATCCCTTCATTAATTAAACTTGCGCGCATTAAACTGGAAGGAACTGCAAATGACTTGCACTTTTGAAAATTTATGTTATACGCTTAAACTATAAGATGTACTTACCTCGGAGTTTAAACTATCTCCCGCAACGCTTGCTCGAAAAATGTGCACAGCTTCTAAAGTATAATTGTCTGCGTCTTAAGTACAGACATAATTCTCTCTGCATTCCTAAAAAGCGGAGATAAGGCGGTTTCATAGTGGCATTTATTATTCTACTGCGGGCTATAAATACTCAACTAAAAAAGGGTTTATTAAAAATGCAAGGGTGCTGTGATGTTATTCTTGTAGGGCTCTTGACAAGCAAAAGACAAAATTTTCAAAGTAAATAATAAAATATTTAAAAATTAACATTTTGGTGTCTATATATATATATGGTTTGCATTATGGAGTTCCTTCTGCTTCTGTTTAAGGGCTACTAGACATATAAAACATTTTCAACTGTAAGTACATATACTGGACGCTACTCGATCACCTTAGTGCAAGTTTAAAAATATAAATAAAATTACTACTTAGTCAGAGGAAAATGAAAACACAATATTTGTATACATTTTTCCTCTTGGATTTCGAATTACTTCAAACTGCAATGATAATTGAGCGTGCAGCTTTTCCACCAGCTTCGTGAATTATGGGAATGTGCAAACACGTGTGGCTTGCTGTTAATTTAACGCGCGTATGCGGCCATCGTCGCGCGAACTAATTACAACTCCAACCGTAAGTGTTCTTTATTTGTTTTCCATTTATAAAACAAAGTAAACTTCACAAATGGAACGTTTTAACAAAACTTTTTGGGACACACTTGAAGTTTTGTTTTTAAAAGCAATACATTAGTAAAGTCGTGTTTTGTTTGCTATCAAAGGGTGCTTTGAAAGATAATATGAAAGGAGTTTTCAACATCTAGAATTTAGAACTTCTTAAAAAGCTTAAAATTTAAATAGGCCACTACTAAACATTCTCGGATAAATTATGAGGGTAGGCGCAAGTTGTTATTTAGAAGTATTTTTGTTTTGTTTATTTATCATCCGGTCCGTTGCGTTTCCTTTTCGAAACACGCACCCGACGAGAATTGTTTCAATTGCCATAAATGATAAACAATTTAAGTAATATATCATTCTGTGAGTAGGTGGGAAATAGTTTTGGGAATAAGTTGATTTATGAGAAACTTTCACCGAACTCAATGAAATACTCAAAGCTATGTATGTTAAAACACGTTGTCAAAGTTATATTGGATTATTAAGTCATAGTACAGGCGTTTAAAATGAGGATTATAACTGTCATAGATTGACTAAGTATATATTTATTTATCATGTTCAACAAAAGAAAATAGCATAAACAGAATCTTAGTATTCAGGTTCGCGTAGTTAGAAACCTTCTTACGTATAATAAAACTTTATATAGTATTTAGTATATAGTTCCTGCATTCTCACTTTACACTCATATAGTAATTCTGATATAACTGTGAGAGCAAAACGGCGCACTACACATCTCGTTATACCGTCTAACTTCCACAATAGCAACATAACTGCTTCCACAGCTAGCAATACACGCACTGAACTTTCAACCAATAACTTACTACCGTAACTGTTTGTAATCAATTATGGTAAGTTAGTTATCGCGGGAGCAAATAGTAATGATACTATTAGCTTGAGTGTAACTAACCTAAGATTAACCTAATCATGACGCCAATTCTAGACATAATCTTCACGTGTCTATTGCTACTTAATTTTGCATGATGTTGTCTAGAGAGACCAATTATCTAAGACCTCTAAAGCCCTATAGCTACCTACGTCTTACAGTTATTTTATTATTGGTGTGGAAAAGAGACGGCAGTTTACACCGTATAGTGCGATGTCACGTTTCCAAAACCACAAAAATAAATATCTTTACAGCATACCCTTTGATAAATTAGTCTAGATACCCACGTCTAGAAATCAAATTTCCTTCCCTTGATGTAAAAGAAAAAACCTTTTTCTTTTAAATATGATATAGCTTTCTGTGCTAAAAAGGGTCTGCCTATGTTAAGGTTGACGTTAATATGGCCGAAACATAACAGCCATTATAAACCTTAGAAAAAAGGAGAAAAAAAATAGCATTTGGCTGCAAGAGGCCATGAGTACGTATATGTATTTTCTAAGCAAGGAGGTAAAACGCGGCTATAATAAAACAAATGACCACAAACTTAATGATATATTTATACAAGTCCTTCCTATTAGGTATCTTGAGCAAGATGTAAGCAAAATTTACATGTTAATTACCAACAAAAATTTGTAATACGACTGATTTCCTTAAAATTGCGTGTGGCTACCGCAAATCTGTCAAAAGGGCACTTTAATTTTGAACCCCACAAAACAGCATAAAATACCACTTCATACCTAAAAACAAAAAAAAAAAATTTGCTGTTCCGACTGCGAAGGTAACTCAGGGTATTCGTATTTAATGCTGGAGATTATCTCGCCGGCTCAAAACGTGCCTCGGATGAAACAATTATGTAAATATCTACTTACTAATTGCTCCACCAATCTACTTCATCTGTGATGAGGAGCGCTAAAAATTTATCTCCCAAAAAAACTGCGCACAATTGCTTTGAGTATTTAATTTCCATTACTATGCTAATGAGACTGTAGTACGGGCGTTATGGCTTCAGAAAAGAAAATTAACTTTGACTTCGGACAGCATTAGATCATATTGTAGTGTGTTGTATAACTATATGATCAATAAGTAAATATGCAATAAGTAGGTACTTCTGAAGTATAAAAAAGGAAAATTACTTCGTCATACATATTATTATGAACATTGCCTTGATTTGTTTGTAAATGGCCAAAAACATTTAAAGTCGCCTACATAATTATAGGCCTTATGTAATGTTAATAAAAAATATTTTGTTCTTTTTGACGTTCACCATTACGTACCACATAATTTATGTAATTTTCTTATACATCTTACACAGCAGTCCAACCTCATTTTGGATAGTGCTCAATCTGGTCTATCCTAAAAAATAAGATCTGACACATCTCGGGTTTTCATCCTCCCAAGGGACAGACAGTTTGAAATACAAGATTTGCAAACCGCTTGACTATTAATCATTAATAACGATTAATAAATTGTCGATTCTCAAGAGGGTTGACTGTTTATTACCAAATTCAGTCTTATTCGAAATCACTTCTGACATAAACAAATGATATTTGCCTGTAGATCAAATATTCACATTTATTTTAATATCAATTATTTAGTTTACTAAAGGGTCCAATAGGCGATCAGATATGTTTTACACGAAGGTTTTCATTTTTCTGGAAGCGTTCAAAGACCTTTAAAACTAGGTATCAAACTATTGGAAGTGCCTACAAGAAGATTGTATATCTATTATTTGTGCTAATGACCTTAAAACATCAAAATGTTTGACAAACTTTCTTCACCAACGTATATAACAATTTAACGTTTGAGCGTAACACTTGACATTTTTGTTTTGTTTTCCTTAATACATACTACACAATCTGATCAATCTTCTCTGTAGTCAACAACCCATTGAATATGCAACGTTTTAATGTATTATTGACAAATCGGAAGTGCCGCGGCATACGTTTATTATGCTCTGAAAATTGATACCGTGAACAGCGATACAAATAGACCACAGAGTCCACCGGAGTATTATTTCATGGTTCGGTTACTTCGGTAATGAGCCATTAATATTTTTCGTACTTGTATTCTCTTGTATGACGTTTTTATTACTTTTCAGTGACTTTTTGAGTCAATTGTTTTTATTTTTGCTTTATGATTAAAAGAGTCACGACTTTGAAGTAGTAGCTTGTCTGTAGACTTTGCCTATGCTGATATGAAAAGAAGTAAAATTTGCGTCTTTTAGATGGTGATCTCAGGATCTACAGAACCGATCACAAAAAATAGTTTACCCGTAGAGGTGAGTATTACGGTAGGCTACATATTATTAACCCAAAAAAATATCGCTCACCAGGGTTGAATCAATGTTCACAGTATGTAATTACTTTACATACTCCCCCCGAAAGAGGTCGCCTCTATACAAATGACTATATTGAGGCATGGCAATCAAGCAACCATCAGACACTAATAGGTGTATTCCCTCTGAAAGTATTACAGTCGTAAAGGCCACCGCTACAAAGAAATTAACATAATACGTTTTCATTATAATAAATTGCGAGATGGAGACAATTGAATTTGAAAGTTTTCGTATTATTCCAATTCTTTGGGGATATGTGTACTTGTAACGTTAAATATGTTTTTTTTTAATGAGTATTTTTAGTCTCTTTCTATTTCTTTAAAAATATGTTTATTTTTTAAGTGAGATTGAGTCCATTAGTGTAAACATATTGTGCTTATTATTTAATAAAAGCGTGTGACTCTTTAAATCTTTAGATATTACCTTTGCTTTTTTTACCCCACCCTTTCCATTTTTTATTTAAGATTTCGTTTGCAATTTGTTACATTTTAAAACTATGTTCTTTTCTGGAGCCACTGTAAGTGTTTACTTATACCGTGATACTCTTTTTATTTACGAAAAAGGTATTGATAGAAATCTAGTAGCTACGCAACATTACGTCACAAAGGCAGACCAGATTAATACCAGTCGACGTTGCTATTATGTTTCTAGAGGGAGTATAATTTATCAATCGAGGGGTCGTGTCAATCAGTGCGGTGAATGCTTAATGCTTTGTGTATCTACGGTGGAGCGAGTCAATTCAGGTTTAATACGGTAATATGGCGAAAATACTACACCTTACCTATTATATTATCTATGTATATAGGTTGTAATATATACGTAGGTATCGTTACATTAACTACTGTTGAACATCCTTCAAGCAAGAACTTTGAGCGTTTCCAACATAGTTAGTTTGTCTATACCCAAGTTTATCATTTTAGTTATGACGAAGCTCGGTTCTATTTTAAATACAACTTCAGTACAACGGGTAAATAAAAGTACCTCAAGGAAAGCAAATTCCAATAAGTGATATGTTGGTTTTTCCTTACAATTTTAAATCA
This sequence comes from Trichoplusia ni, assembly GCF_003590095.1. NCBI lineage: Eukaryota > Metazoa > Arthropoda > Insecta > Lepidoptera > Noctuidae > Trichoplusia > Trichoplusia ni. The sequence continues at coordinate 12,636,448 of NC_039483.1, forward strand.
GCTGATCAGAACTTTGCTAAGCCAGCTAAGTTATTAATTTTAGAAATTGTTGGGCTTCAAGTTTCTAGTTCTTTTCATTTGCATGCAAAGAAAAACACATTAAATATTATACATAGGTACAACACTATTATGTTACACAAACAAACGAACTTAATTCTCCCAAATAAAATAAATATTGAATTTAATGCCTTAAATTTTTAACTGTAGCAATCTTTGGATCATAAAGTAAACAGTTTTCAAGAATTGCAGAGCATTTTAAAATGCAGGTATGGCACGCGACAATAAAACCTCGTTTTCGTACGATACTCGTTTCTCAGTAATGCAGCAATAATATTTTCATTCAGTAATTCAACAGAGCAGCTTTAAATGCTGGCTCTTTAATCACTTAACAGCTTCGCAAATTTTTGGCATGCCTTTTCTACAATTACTTAATAAAATATGATGTGAAAAATTGTATTACACATTGCATATTTTCATAGCTTCATTTTGGCATACATGCGTATACAAACCGAGTAATTATAGGGAAGATCTTATTAATAGGTGCATACTTTATTGTCGCAAGATACTTCATCAATACTACAGAGGTAAGTATCTATTTTAGAACTCATTGAGCCGCAGCGTAACAAAGATTGGTTCCAAAAATTTCATCAAAGGAATAGCATGCATTTTACTGTAGAACAAATTGCGTGCCGAAGTGTTTGGATACAAACTTTGTATATTTCTATTGTGCGTTTCACTCTTTGTATTGTAACGTGTTACCTACCGCTATTTGTATATTCAACGTGAGTAGCATTCTCTTCGATTGTTTGTTTTGAAGCATTTGATCAAAAATGTTTACCTGTTTTTCAATCTCATAGCTTTTATTTCTATTCGTAGACACATAATTTTAGTCGCTAGCATGCTAGCTGTCTTGTTTAATTTAGAAACTAATCATTTATTCGCAATTGCACGCTATTTTGTTGGTAATGAACTGGCAAGCTTGCTTTATGTTTATAAATTATGGGGACAGATACCTATTTTACATTAATTCAATATATCAAAGCGAATATACTTACAAGCAACTTCATACGTGAAAAATAGTTTAATTTTAAAACATAAAAACGATGTCGGGTTAGATTTTACAACATAATAGAAAGATTTAATTTATGACACATAAAAATTGTGAGGAACGTGGCGTTTTCATCCAATTTAACACCTGGCCAATCTTTATGATGGAAACCTACAAGCGTCTGCGCCCTTCGTTTGAAAGTCGAAAATATAACAGCTATATATTTAACGTGTCCAACAAGTATTAATCCACCGTACACTTTATGTGATAGTGATATATTGGACTAATCCACTCTACAGGTGAATAAAAACGCGCGCGATCCGGCCGGATTATATGTATCGTCAGAACTGACACTGCCAAAGAAATTGTGACTGGCTATTTATATCACAATTCGGCCTCTAGATATCGAATACTGATCTGCCATAAGCTTCTATATTATAAATACATCCGTGGGGATATCACAACAAAACTAATATAAATAAAACAAGTTCACGTCAAATTTAGTACATTTATCCAGAAAATGGAGCTAAAATAGACTCTCTTGGAGGAACTTCAGACTTTGTAATGGCCTTAACCTGTTAAAAGTAAGAGCAGAAACATGTTTTTGAATATAACATTTTTCTTAAAGCTAAATACATACGAGCAAACTCACGAGTCATAATTATGAATCAGATTCAATGAGCATACTTTGTACGATAAGTCAGTTAGCGCTTATTCCGAAAAGCCTTTACAAAACAGCGCTGTGTTAGACTAAAATAGGTCACTGCTAATGTGTACTTTTACCAGGTGAGTGTTACAAAACAAACAAGAACATTATCCTAGTACATTAGTAAGAATTGAGAAGGATGCTTTAATACAACCTTAATTCTCACACAGAACGTTTTTAGTATCAAAAACATAAATGTTTCTAAGCGTGAAATAAATATAAAGATACATCTTAAAATTCTCTTATTCAGAATATCAGAACGAGCATAGGCATTGAGAATTTTTCAAGTTTTAACTATAATTATAATACCAAAAAGTATCTTTAGCCATTAGCGATGACGACAATCTTGCATTGCTACGCAAATAACTCTATTTATAAGACACTTTGCACATGTCAATTTCTATGCGTACTTGGGCCCTTATATATATGACCCGATTCTGTAACGTACTCCGGCGATGTAACCGAATATCGTTTCACTGGCGGAATAAGCGTGCTAATAAAACGAAAATTTACTTCAGGTACAGTCGTTGAGTCTCGAATTCATGAATTCAAGTGAAATTGTTATTAATTTGTTCTGGAAGATTTGTTCGTTGGTCTATCTAATTAAGTGGGTACTTTGTACAGATACAATGTAGGAGTATAAGTCGAGAGCAAGTTCAATATTTTAACGTCGCCTTGGAAAGTACTTAATGTTGGTCAATATTTTACTAGTGATCCTGTTCTGGTCTCTAGTAAGTCGCTCTCAAGTGCTTAAATTATTCGATTTGAGGAACAGGGAAAAATGAGCTTTATATACATTATTTTGAGGCGAGTTTTCTATATTTATACTTCATAATTTTCGCTTTCGTAAATATTATATTGCGTTACGAAGATGCGGTAGAAGGTGGCTCAGTGAATTATGAAAATCTAATGTTTTTGTAAGTGTTATTTGCGTATATTTATTACCTTGGTTTCTTAAAATACGGTTATGCTATTTTCTCTGCTTTCAAATATCTTTAACGCGTCATTTTAAAAGGTGATGAGTGAAGAATGGCCAAAGTGTCGTCACATTTTAGGATTCTGCACCCAAAGGGTAAAATCCGTACCCCATTACTGAGGCTTCGTTGTATTTCCGTCTGTCCGTCTGTCACCAGGTGTGAACGGAGATAGCTAGACAGTCAAATTTCCCACAGATGATGTATTTCTGTTACCGCTATTACAACAAATACTAAAAATAAACGGTAGTGTAAGGGAGAAACAAAATTTTGGGTCCAATGGGTACCCACCCTCAAACTTATTCGTCACTTATTACTTGTCTGTCTTGTTCAGCCGGTTTATACGCAATCCTCAGTAATACTAGTTATTAAGATATATTGGTCGCTGAAACTTCTATAGCCTTGTTTACAAATTTACAGCTAATTCCATTCTTTTCGTCTTCAAATTCAAATAACGACTGCCCAACGAAAGATGGGCGTAGCTTAGTAGATATCATCACTTGCAGAGCCTTTTTCTCACACACCATTACAAAAGCAAATTGGCACGAAAGTGTATACCCTCAATAGGTATGTTTCCTCGACTTTCGCAGAATAAATAAAGCTTTTTGCCTTTGTCGTGCGCGATGGGGAAAAGTATTAACACTACTGTATAAAGAGCCTTTGCTTACCGCTAAGATATTGAATTGCAGAACAAATAACAAAATATACTTTGTACTTTAATATAGGTTGCAAAGACTAACCAAAACCTTTTTTAACAGGGATTTATTTTACTAATCCTCGGAATGAGTTACTTATTTCGTCATTATCTTAACGAGTTATCTTCGTATGTAAGTGTATTAAAAAAAAACGTATATTTTTTTTAGTCTCTTAATAAATATTCGTACCTATATGCAATTTTATGCAAAGACTCCCATTGAAATAAATACATGAATAATCTGACTCGAGTTTCTAACACAGTAATGTCAGATACTCAATTAAATACAGACCTTCGACTCTTGGAAGCAGATCACGTAGCTAATCCTCGCCTTAGTAAGTTTACTTTGTACTAATCTAGCGCTCAGCGTGAGCCATATAGCATAAATGAGACAAGCTACGGAGATCGGAGTATGTACTTATACCTTACTGGGTTAAATACACAGAAGAACGTTTTCTTGTTAGTCACTTGTTTGTATAATACCAAATTAATATGAAATCTTCAACCCGCTGTGAGTTATTGTGGCGATTCATGTTTAAATTTATCCAATGCTTAAATTTAATTTAACAGGCTAGTAATTTTGTCCGTATTATTATTATTCTTGTTCCACTTTTAAGCCTTTTTAATCTGCCCAGAATTAATAATATAGGTTTCTATTCTAAGTCATTTTTTGCGAAAAATTGCGGTCTTAATAATATCTAAGCTGGTTCTTATGAAAGTCTTCGTAAAAGATTGTTGAAGTAACATATGGTAGGTCTGATGAAACTGAAAGAAAAACCAAAGGCATGTTCATTTCAACTGAAGATGGAAAATTGAAATAGAGCTACAGATCTGATTCTATAAGTCTTGGCTTAATCATTTTTCTAACTAGAGATAAAGAGGAACTCTCAGAATTTGTACAGTGATTTTTCATATTTTCATATGATTGATGTACAACCTAGTGACAGAGTTTTTGAACATCTGACGTTTTTGAAGTTTGATAAGTGATTCCTCCTGATTGTCCTATACCTATTAAGGTAGTTATAATATATTCTTGTGTTTGGCGCGTGTGTGGGATTAGTTTTGGCGTGAATTGGGAATGTTTAAGTATATATAGGAATACTGCGGGAAAATCTAGGTACATATGTATTGAAAGTTGCCCTAAGTTTAATACCGACATGTCTTGCTTTCAGTTCACGTCTAACATCCCATTATACTGCGTTTCATCATAAGTAGGTATTAAACTAATTCCACACAACGTTTATATGTAACATAGATTAATTTGAATGATGGTATGTTCACGTCTTGGGCGGTGATTTAGCGCTTCATTTATTACTGTATAATGAGGATTCTAATTAATATTTATGCTTTGTACTGTTATGAATATCTGGAGATAAACAAATGTCTATAAGTAAGACGCAAAGGTGTTTATCTGGGAAGCTTAAGATCTTGCTCTTGAATGACGATACCTCATTAAAGAGACAATAATTGTGATACCTGATTGATGTTAATAAGCTAGGGAGCCGTTGGCGTGAAAAGAGATAGCGCTCTACAACGTGTAGTGCTCTCTCTTACACCGCTGCAGTCTAAGGTGGTGGTGTTGGTGTAGGTAAATACACCAGAGAGATGATTCTTAAGTTAATATATTGTCAGTTAACAGAATATAATGTTAACTTTGGCAGACTATGGATGAAAAAACACAAAAACATTTTTAAAATAAAATACCTTTTCAATTCTCAAATTAAAGTTTATATTCCTTTAAGTACATACCTAACTATACCATTCTTAACCCAAAAGATTTTATCAGAAGATTTAATTCTAATATCATTGTTTAAAATGTAAGCAATAATACGCAGAAAGTCTTGAATATCGAAATGAAATTGTATTTGCGAAGGTTTTATTTTGACTGTATGGCCTCCCTAAAATTCCAAGAGAAAATTAATCTGGCTTCTTTTGATGAACGAGGGAATTATTAGGTTCTCTTTGGCTACGTAGATGTGGTGTCAAATAAAAAGTCCCTTTTAATTACATCTTCTTAGCTTCCATTTATTTTTGGTACTTGTGAACTGTAAAAACTTAAGTAATGAATTTTACGTCAGAGGGTACGATAAAAAGAATAAAACACTAGCAAACGTAATACTATTCTCCCTTCTAACTTATGTGAAACTGTACAAGCAAGAATGTTATATTAACTTGCAAGATAATGTTTTGACAGACCTTTTGCCGTCCCTGGGATAGTTACACGTTGGTATTTCAAATTAATTATGAGTTCGTGTATTTTACCTTTCATTTTTATTTTCCACCGCACATAGTTCGTGCCAGAATGTACTCTTTTACCGCTGAAACTTTTTATCCCGGAAAGGAGATAATTTTTATGCGGGCGACCACGCTGGCATCCTATACATTACTCAACGTACTCTTGCATTATTGTTATCACAACTTTCGTGAGGTGGATTCGTACCTAGTTATTTATTTAATAACGGTTGACTCGTTTATCGCCTGACTAGTAGTTCTTAATCATGAACTCGTTTCGTACGATTTGCAACTCCACCGCCAAGTCGTTTCACTATTAAGGACTTCAATCTGGCCCGAAACTAGTCGGGCTATCCCGATAAATACGCATGAACAAACCTTGGTCATTTAATTAATAATAACTGTTACATTCGCTTAATGTTTTAAACTATAAAATATGTGCACTATTCGCGTCATACTCTTTTATCTGATTGCCATTTGTTTTTATTATCTTGCGTACTACCGTATATAATAATAGCTATTGTGTACACTGTCATGAGGTCTACAATAGGGCAATAAATGTAATGTTTGCACTTTGATTAGGATGCGGCGATCATAAAGATATAGATGGTGGCTTGTAATCCATGTGATTTTAAATAAGGTCATGAAGGCAGCATTTAGCTTGCATAATAATGTTGTAAGAAGTAACACGTTTATTTATAAACAAATGAGAAAATAAGCCCGGACTTCTTACCTAAACTACATAAAGAAAAATATTAAAAGTTAGATTGAATATACAGAATACAGGTGATTTAAGCGTCTAAAATAGTAATCTAGGTCATTCCAGTTTGTAACTATATCTTGACTCAGACTAATGTAAATCTTAATAAAGCCACATTAATATTTCAGCGGAGTCAGTTTGAAGCCTACCTACAAATAAAATCTGGCTGAAAAGTTAAAATATTATACTTTTGCTGGGAAAGTAGATTAAAAAAGTGTTTAAAGGTGGTGATTTAATTTTCATCCGTAGTGCAAAAAAGTGCGTGGTTTTTATTTTTATTAAATAAGCATTTCGTACAAAGGCAGCACTGACCAAAACTCATCGCCATCTCAAAATAAAAACGGGTTAAATACTTTATTTCAAAAAAGTATTGACAAATTTTCAGAATAAATAATTTATTGTCGAACTGTATTAACGTCTAGACAAATAAAATTAACAAACACAATTTGTACCACATGAAGCGACTCCACGTAAAGAAAAAAAAAAACAATTCTATGCACGAATTCGCGATTGTAAATTGTTATGTTCACAATAACGTTAAAATGTACCTGACGTAACATTTGAAATGAAAACATAAGAAACATACGGGGGCGTGCAAAGGTCACGGTCGCAGTCGTGTCGGCCGGGGCGACGGCAACACTCGTCGTGAGACGCGAACCTCAATCGTACGACTTCGGGTTGTATTGTTCTTTTTGAATTCCGAATTCGAAAAGCCGAAATTTTAAGAAGGGTAACACTTTATAATTATAAATTGAGTACCTAAATAATTTAAATTAATTCTTATATTTTATTTCATATAAATTAAATTATTTTCATATTAAATTTTTAAGCCTTGTGTTTATTAAGGCTAGTATTATAATAAAATATATAACTATTTACCTTAATAAAATTTTAATATACAATTTTATTAACCAGTATCACTGTTTTTATGTGACTTTAAAATTGTGTAATCAAGGATAGGTATCTAATAGTAATATAATACTAAACAAACATTTAATAACAATATTTACATTGATCATGACGTAATAAAGCCAAAGAAAAAACAACCGTTACCTTTGACCCCTTATCTTTTTCGTTACGACGCTAAAACAATTTTCGGTAAAATTCGACAGATGACATAAAAATCAATTGTCGTTTCTTTTGGACCGTACTCAGCCATTTTCCCTCCCCATACGATTAAAATCCGTGAATACAGACAATCGGATTACATACCCTTCTGTCGTTTTGTTATCGGAGAAAAAACGATGTCAAGTGTATTCTGACAGGCGGAGAAACTTGGAAATAATTATCTCTTAACCCAGTAAAAAGAACTCCACAGAGGTTCTACACGAGTAAAATTGGTTCCCGTGTGAAAACTTTTGATGGAAAACGAATGTTGAAGTTTCGGCCAGTTATAAATCAATACCTCCGAAGCGAACTCACCCTTGTCAAGCAAAGTGGCTGCGGACGTATCTACCTTCCTACATTTTTTAACACCTTCCTTTTAATGAAGCCTTCTTTTAGGCAACTAGCTTATGTTAGTACTCGTAGTTGGTAGGATTTTAGCTACGCTCAGGAACGTAGTTAGAAATTGGACAAGTCATTAGTTGTTCCACTTGGATTGAATTGCCGACATTTCTCACAAAATATGATGCAGCCTGTAACGTTCTTTTGTGAATATAATTGAGTATCCGGTCCTCGTTATTCACTTCGTACGTTATTTCTAATTATTGCCAACTACGTCACTGTAGCGTTTGAAGATTTCGCATCCTTTGCAAGCTCGAGTCAGCTCATTTTAAAAGAGTAATCGACTGTTGGCTGAAGCTAGGCCACGCAAATATAATCGTTTCAGGCTTGATGACGTTCGTCTTGCTCGTTCGTTAAGCCCTCTGGCTTTTGGTCGCAATCTCATAAAATATGCTAAAATGTACTTTGGACCCACGTTGATGTCATTAAATGTAACGCAACTGGAACAAATTGTAATAGAATGTATAAGCGAATCATTTCTATTACCTACGATGATAATATGGATATGTGTGATATTCTAAGGACTAAAGACTATGTGCAGTCTTTGCAGTAGAACGTAATATGTATAGCTACTAAGTAAAAACAAATAACAAGATAAAATATAAAACCTCCTAGAGTAAAAACTAAAAGTATTTTTATCAAACATATGTATATAAGAAAAATCACATACATATAATGTAAACAAATGAAATTAAAAACGCCATATCCGTTCGGGAGCTATGATGCCACAGAAAGAGACAGGCAGGCACATGAAACTTATAACACCACTCTTTTCGCGTCGGGGTTAAAAACTATTTTTCATGATAACGGATCGGAACAAAGTAGAAATTTACTGAAACCCTGACTTTCGCATTGCGGTTAGCTCTTTCGGCCAACCGCACTTGCATGTTTTTAATTATTTAGAGGTACTCTCATCATTGTTGGTAAATGATAGGGTGAATTATTTTTGACAATCCAATCAAAAATGGATCGGATCGCATGGGATGGATCGGAAATATTCAGCTATAAAACAGAAAATATTAGCACAAATTTTAAACGCTATCGCATATTGACCATATTTATAACAATAGTAAACAAAAAAATGCAGTGCTCATGGTGTTTCTAATCATGATAACACCAATGACTTATATTATCCGCCCTAGTTGCCTACATTGTTTAAGTTTATAATATTTGAGAAATGAATATTATTTGGACTCACATTTTTTCTACGCTCTCAAGAAAGGACATGGCAGAAAGAAGTCTGAATTGTTGCGACCTAATTTAACAAAGGTCATGGAACATGGCAGCTTTGAATATTTTAGTCACTACTAAAATATGCAGTGTAGTTCACTGCAAAAAAGGTCATTGTGTTTTACATTAGCTAAAAATTGTTCCTATTTGGTAATAAAAAAACGACTCCCGCATTAAGGAATTTTAATCTTTGTGTTGCGAGGGTGTTTCACTAACATTCAAGCCACATGCGCAAAGACACTCAGACTCAGGACAAGCATTAATGGATCACTCAAATGCTTTCCCTGCGTGGGGATCAAACCCACGACACGCTCTGCGGGTTTGTCGTGAAGACCACCACTCGGCTATTTAATTTTCCAGTTCTCATTTTAATACATAATTCAACATTAAATATTATAATTATTCAGTTACTACAAACAATTGTTTGCAAGTATATTTGTAACAAAAGCTTTGAACACACATGCCAAATTACTTTCATGACTTGTTCAATTGAGAGACTGAAGTATGTTACTTAAAATTACTTACGCGTGACGATTTCCTAAGTAACTGAAATTAAAGGTTCACAGCCCGTATAACATGACTTTTGCCTTACATTCGCCATAATATTTCAACGCTACCAAAGAATTGTTACTGACAACTTGCCAATCAAAATGTTATTGACAAAGGGGAAAAAACGCAAAGAACCCAAAATGGAGAATTTTGATTCTGAAAATTCAATTGAACGAATAGAAATAAATGGAAATGGCTGCAGACTCCTAAAGTGTTGGCTTTAATTGAAACGTATCAGAGAATGGGTAAACGATTTGCGAATAAAGAAAAACAAAAGGTATTTGTTTTTTGAACCATGTTCAAGAGTTTGTTGAGGGTAATCACTCGTCACAAAATTGTATCGAAAATAAACACTCTTTATTACTTACATTAGGATCTCATTTCAAGATCGCACGAGTATTCCATGCAGGTTTCAAGTAAACGCCGAATAGATGGAGCTATCATGAATATTTAGAGTTTACTAAGCTTGGTCTGTTTATGAGCGACCATCTATTTACGTAGGTACCGGGACCCTCTGAGCTTCAGAGGCACGTAAGCCTATAGAACCTGTCTAACTTTGATCTTTGACAGTCGTTAAGTCCCTAAAATTCTGACAGCGAATTTTATCAAGGGATACCATATTACCCAAAAATAATGTAGCTAGAATGTATGATGAAGTAAGTGACCTCTGAATGTTTCGGAAGGATTTCATGGCAAGTGTTCTAAACGTCCAAATATTGACGTGGCTACTAAGTCACACCTGCTGTGGCCTGTAAATGTTAGTCTTAAGTATCACAAGGGTTATTAAAGGCTGTAGCGTCCGTTCTGAAAGAGCTACTGATTCAATTAAGTTCTACCATCTAATAGGATACAAGTATCACTAATAGGTATGTAGAGTAATATGTATTAGTTATTTTTATAGAGTTTCCAGAGGTTACTAATGACCAGCTTTGACTTTGCTCAGTTTGCCTTTTGTTGTTATTTGTCTAATCTGTACTTAAATATTTACAAATTACAGTCCATTTAACTCTTTTTTTAGTACTAAAAAAAATCTTAAATTAGTGTGGATTTTAGACTCGTAGATATAAAGTAGTTAAATTAATATTAAATCTAACGCACTTATCAATTTGTAGTTTTTGTTTCAATATAATTATTGAAACAAAAACTTTGCTTTCATCATATTATATACTTTAATTTGAGGATAACAATAAAACAAAAGTATTTCCATTCACATTTATCATCGCTACCGATGCAGAACTGTAGAATTCTTACTGAAATCGATTACCCCACTAATAATTTATTACTGCGAGCACCTGGTCGGCCTTACCCGACGTTCAAAGGGCCGTACTGTACATTAATATGTATGTATTTAAGGAAATTTAATATCTCTAGCTTAAGGAAGAAGATTCGAGGTTTAGTAACGATTTTCGTGTAATATTTTGGTAGTGTCTAATTATTATAAGAACATTTACTCTTCAGTTCGGTATTTTTTTAAACAATAAAAATCAAACCCATTCTTGCAATGCTCATTATAACAAAATTGTTACTTTGTAATTGACCGATGTTAGAAGCTTTTTAAAAACGCAAAATTTCTTGGCAACAGTCATGTAAAAGATTGCAATTATTTTTTACACATAGTACATTTTTAAATGAGCCGAAGACCTAATTTCAAATAGACTATTTTCAGGCACTTTTAACACGTAGCGGTGATTGCCATAGGTAGAACCGGCAAGAAACTCCAGACTTGTACAATTTATGTTTAACTTCAAGAAACAATGCATTTGTGTTGTTGCTCTTCCACTACTGCGACCTTATTCACTAAATTCAAAACTTCTAAACAAAAAATTTTTCACCACTATTAATAAAATAATTAACCTAAAACAATACAGGCCTAACCTGACCCGATTTAACCGTACGGACATGATGCGTGTTTCATAATAAACTCATAAATACCAAGTATAAACTGATCAGATCACGCAACACGACATCACTGTTCGTCCCAAACATTTGTCTTTTACCGTAAACATTAGCAGGATCATAGAACATTTTATTACCAACCGCTAGTTATTTTTGCGTGACCATAGAAATAATATATGATGTTGTAAAATCGTAATATTATGACGCATTCCGCTGAAGATTCAGTCCCATTTCATGCATGTTAAAATGTGAACACGCTGTTTTGATACATCGTAAATTAGGCAAATTATTATTTTGTTGTCTGTTTTTTAGATTATGGAACATGTTTCGGTAATTGGATTATAGTGCTTGCTAACAAGTGGTTTAGTAATTGGCAACCTGTGCTGTTGGCAAATATTATGAATCTATCTATAACTCCATTGAGTATAGTATTCGTTTACCAATATAACACAAGACGGCACGATGTGTGAAATTTTAATAAAAACCTAGTCAGACTCCGTGGTTTCGGTAAAAATTGGGTAATAAATCAATTTGCAACAAACATTTCTGAAACAATACATTTCTGACGGTAGCTCGATGCTTCTTTTCTGTTTTGTTGTTATTTCGTTAACATAAACCTAGGTAGCTATTACGGATCATGAGGTTCAGCCTGGTGAGAGACGGAAGGACAGACTACAGAGCTTTAGTCGGTAATACGGTTGCGGTTTTACCCTTTTGTTACAGAACCCTAACGAAAAGAGATTAAGCATGAATGGAAGATCCTACATATTTGGAAGGTCTAAAATAGAAGGTATTGATTAAAGTTTAAGTTTAATTTTACCGATTCACGATGAATATAGTGAAACACGCAAATGTAACATTATTATTTTTGTAAAGTCTATTTTTAACCCTAAAAATGTTTAAAATAACTTCCATAATATTAAGAGCGAGAGATCTATCCATCAGGAAGTTAAAAAGCTATCAATCTCCGTATTTGCCCTGTAATACGCTGTATCGGTAAGAATAGAAACAACATTAATACATTCTAAAATAAACAGTGACATTTACTTTACATAAAACAACACTTTTCGTAAATGTAAAATTGGCATTTCTTATAAATAAAGTCTAATAGATCAGTCATCAATCTGATTACTAATGCATGTAATACATTTTGATCAAAATACAATATCTTCGCACGTTCTTAGTCTAATGACACATCCCTTATACCTTTTGGAAGGTACAACAAAGACTTATTTGCGCAAAAACATATCTGTCAACGGTTTATTAGTCACCTATAATGATAATTTAATTATAATAGATACTAATGCGCTACGGATCGCTTGGCAATTGTTCATCATTCCCATCTTATTTTAACCACTATTGATTTATATTGATGCCCATTGTTTTGACAACCTACATTATCTATAATTAACCAGCTAATACAACGTGGATTAGCAGAAGATTGATGAAATAGTTATACAAAATTAATCAACTGTAAATTAGCTGATGAGAGCTTATATTCAGTGTTTGACGGCACATGATTAAAGATGTTTTTCGATTATAAATGTTCGCGTTAATGGGTTTGAAAGAAAACATAAATTTTGACTGTTTTGTATAAATATGTTTAGAAAATTTGTTTAGCTTGCATAGTAGATCAGTCAATATTCTTATCAGTTTTGAGAGATAAGACCTCCTTTCGTCGAACTGCTTAGTTTCATATGTAGCCCGTTTGCTCTATAGTCGTAAATGCTTTAATGATCCATTTACATGTAAGCACCTACTCGTAAGTTCATATGATGCAGTTCTGTCATTGGGCGTCACGCTGTGGAACAAATAAAATGGTCGTGCAGACAGTTCTATATTCATTTTATTACACTCCTTCCTACATATTATTATGATGCCACCATCTTGACTGACGCACTTCCCAATAACTACATTTACTTGTATAAGCGTGAATTCTTTGTCGCTAAAATTAATATGTTCACATGCTTCTCATAAAAAAACTTGAATATAATATAAAATTATTTTGGCATGGCCTCCGTTGAGAATTTATAGAGGATAGTTTGTGGTGGCATATAGTTTTCTTATTGCTCAGAACGATCATATATTATTAAAGATTCTAATTTTGTTGAGCTTGAGATCGCTATTTTTAATTCAATTATGTTTTCAAATTAAATTGGTAATTTTTGAGATCATTCTTTAATATAATTTGGATTAGTATTCGATGATAATCCAAATAAATCCTGGATTAGGTACAGTGGGTAGGTACATATTATCGAACAAATTCATGAGGAAAGTTAGTCGATATTTCTTATTACAATAAAGAAAGGTAATGGGCACCTGAATAATATTTAATACTACTTTTGATTAAATCTAGAAAACAACAAATTGCTGGTTGGTTCGCTGGGTAATATTTAAGTAAATGTTCGTCTGTTTTTGGCAATTCTCCAAAAGAAATGCATTTTCCTTTATAAGCCACATTGATGATATCAATTTAGAGTTATTTTTCACTAGTAGGTAATGTTAATGCATCTGTTCTACCTACTTTTTGTTGCTTTCCTACTACCTACTTCATGTTTTCATTTATGTTTTTATTATTCCAACTATATATAAAAAACATATTGATTTAGCAGTTAGTACCTACTAGAACTAAATCGTCAACGAAAGTCATTTTTGTTGTCTGAATTTCACTTTCCATTTTTGCTGAAGTCTTCGTACATTGAGCACAGCGCCATCTATGCGCGGACCTTCAAACTACGTAATACGAGTAGCGTTCTGAATTTCATGCTTCTCTTGCCTGAGTGGGGTTCGTAAGAAGACATAATACCGTCGCGCTTTTCAGTCTTTTCCACAGATGTCGCTGTAACAGTTTTAGGACATTTCGTTGAAAAATGTAAGTATGATATACTTACATAGTTTTATATTGTAAAGCAATTCTATGCTTATTTTTGTTAGTACCTAAGTGCAGTTTTTTTACTGAAATAATTCAGTAAATAGTTCAGTTCCTATTGGTTGTAGTGTCCGACTTAAATTGGAAATGGGCCAGATGCGGGCAAAAGTAATAATAGGGGAGAGCGGGGCTGGTTCTAACAAATTTTGTATTATAGTTTATATTTTCTTTGATAAACAACTTTTTACTTTAATTTTTTATTGAAAACATGCTTTGGTTATTCAGCTATGATATTAGTACCAAAATACATCCGGTATGTAAGTGCTTTCAGAAAAAGAGCTGTGAAAACCAAAAAAGTCATTTGTTAATACATGCCCCGCATTTGGGGCAAATATTAACGGAGCTGGGGTACGTATTAACGTAAGGGGCAATTATTAACAGAGACAATTTTTTTATGAAATTCTTTAATAAAACATCATTTACACAAATAAAAATGTTTTATTAGAGATATATAGTTATACATATATGTATTTTAATCCTAAACAAGTTAACACACAATTTAAACTGCACGCTTTAAAGTTACTAAACTTTTCATAATCAACAATCTTTAAAGTTTTTATAAATCAATACTAATTAACCACCATATCTACTGAGTATTAGAGCTTTTAAGCCTTCAAACATTTGTTAAAATAGTTTGAAATTAACAATCAAGTAGGACGTAATCAGTCACATAAAGTTTTTGGTATCAACAGTTTTAAGGAATATCAATGAGTCACCTTAAACAAAAAAGTATTTAAATCTACATTTATCAACAATTCTCACAGCGTTCATTAATATTTTTTACTATCAGACAGTCTTTAAGTTGTAGTAGTTTGAATGATCTTCATCTATTTTGTACTTAAAAGTACACAGGAAATATGTACCTGTCTAGTTTGTTTTTGTCAAAAATTAATCAGAATCATCTGAGAAACAGTTGAGGCATATTATGTATTTTCTGATATCACCCTTAATACATGTGATGTGAGCCCATCCTTTGCATAAAATACATTGTATCCAGTGAAGTCCAGATGTATCGTCATTATAAGACTCGACGCAAACTAAACAGCAGCAGGTATCTTCTTCACTGTCATCCTGAAGAATATGCTTAATAATCTGAAAATATTTTTTTTCCCGTGAACGTATAGGGTACATGTTAATACTTACCCCGCTCAATCTGTTAATTTTAGCCCCAGGGTCACTTTTTATACTTCATCAATTACAGAAAATAATCTAGTAGAAATAATTAAAAACAATTGTAGTAGTTTTAAAGTGAATAGAATAGAGATTCATTTAGGATAAATTTTGATTCTATTTAGCGAATAAATAAATCTTAAATCAATTTATTACGAAGTACGAAAAGTTCGTTTACCTGTAAATACGAGGGTCCTGTGCACAACTATCATTAGCGATGACCCGTTGAACACTGATAAGTCAGGACACGTTCGGCTGTATATAAAGGGTATTCTAAACCCAGTCTCATATTTTTGACACTTCGCGTTTGGCGGTAATAAGCTTGTTAATACCTACCCCCGTTAAAACCAGCCCCGCGCTCCCCTACTTTGTAATGGGGTTTTCATATTATGGGTCGCTTATTAATTAAGTCCCTTAATACATATAAATCAATTATAACTTCAACAATTTGGTTTGTCATGAGCAACGTAAAGCAGATTAGCTGGATGTGACCATTTAATCTGGTTACCTTCATTAATAGTCCTGTCGCAATAATAATAATTTGTGGTTTATAGTTGAGCGGAAAAATACCATGTGTACTTAAAGCCTTCTGAAGCGAACTATCTTTCAAGGAAAACGAAAGTTAGTTTTCCTTCAAATGAAACTTCGAAGTGTCCTTTATCCCACAACCTGTTCAAGACTTTGATGATAATTTACGGCACCCTTTCCCTCGACTCGACAATTCGCGGATAACCAATTTTAGAGAAACGTAAATCTCCATCACGAAAAATCTTGAGGAAAACTTAGATTTTCTGGCACATTTTCTAACGTTATAATAAATTAGATCGACGTATCTAGGACAATGTGGAAGAGCGAAAAAAAAAACTTTGGGATGAATATTTTCGACAGCATAAGGATCATCGAGCCCATTGATCTAAATATTTTTATTTAGATTATAGACAATTTCCATACTCAAATCTACAAAGTAAATAATTCAATTAATTCCCGTGAAAAAAACTACAAAACGTGTTAAGAAGATAGTGTAGACGCTTTAGTTTCATGATGAAATAAAGTTTTCATATAAAAATATATGCATACCCTCGCTATTTGCTCTAAGTATGATAAGCAAACTATGCAGTATAATTTATTATTCATAACCTCATAAACTTCAACAGAGTAATTTGTATACATGTTATGCTATGATAAAGAGTTGTGTGGGAACATTCTCGTACTATCATCCATAGTAAATAATGTTATAGTGTTTATAAGATGCAGTTTGATATTATTTATCATATTCTTGGTGATTTAAAAACAATTGATTTAACCGGTCTTCTATAATCACAACTAGGCAACATGTAAACTTGCAAGTTTGGAGTCTCAGAATCAAGGCTTCCTTATAATCGATATAGAATTCCCTTAAATTAGTACCTGCCATAGGAAGGCATATAACATAAAATATCGATAAAGGCTGGGCTATTCTAAATATGATACACTACATTTGCAAAGCGTGGATTTTATTCGTTAAACACAGCCCACAAAAATTTATACTTTTGCTTTCATTGACGTCAATAGAAAACAGAGCTTGTGGGGATGTCAGGTCAAACTCACGTCACTTATCAGGTTCAGGTTTAGTTAGTAAAGGTCTGACACTTCCCTCTTATTTCACCGAGGGTGATAAGCTGCCAAACCAAAAAAAAGAGTTTTTATTGTACTCTACAAGAGGTTTTAAGCGGTGTTTTCTTTTCAAGGCTATGTTTGAGAAGTATTGTTGAAGAAATCTTCTGTAACCCAGTTTTTTTTAGGAAGCACTCAAACTTATTCTAAGAAAACTATCTAAAAGTAATTTGTGTAATAGCCGGTATACGACACTTGCCAAAATTTTCTTAAAAAAAAATCTTAAAGGAAAACTGAAATTAAGTAAAAAAAGTATTTAAATAAGTTTAGCCATTGACAAGTTGAGAGAGAAGAGAAATTCAGACCGTACCTATTTAATCAACGAGTTTGGTAACGAAGTTCCCAAGAATATTGTAACAGGAACGAGAAATTGTATCCCTTCCTAAGTAATTTCAACTTTCTCTAGTTTGGAATAAGACTTCTCGTAATATTTGCTTACACGATACTCACGAACGTTTATGTGCTTTGTTAATATACAAAAGCGTTTAATGCTACACTTCTGCATCTCACCTAAAATAAGCCCGTAGCTATGGTTGCTTACACGGAGTTAATATTGAAAACGCAATGTATTTTTTCTGACCGTAGTTTTTTCACTTCTTCTATTTAGTTATTGGGCTTATCCATTAATATACTTTTTACCTGACAACCGAAGTAACAGCTCACGTCTGAAGTGCCAACGACTAGAATAATTGCAACTCTAACAACAGCACACACCTGAAATTATTTTAGTATACCTTATAATGCCTGCTTACATGGCTTGTGGTGAACGTAAAATTTCAACACTTCAAATGCGTATCTAACGCATTTATCAAAAGACTCTAAAAAAGTATTTTACAAAATTTTACAAGAATAACCTAATTGGAAGGTCCAAAGAGCCCACAAAGAAACAGGAGGGTCTTGAAATGCAATAGCGACAATGAACGTTTCTCCAAGATGTCATTTCGAAGTTTTTGTTTAAAAGGCAACGTTGTTATAGGAATGTATTTAAACGTTCCCGTTTTGGAATAGTTCGTAAATTTAAACGAATATCTAGGAACTTACAAGTATTTTTTTCTAAAGTTGTATCTTTTTGGGTACAAAAGTATTAAAAAGTGAGCTAATTTAGTTTTACATATTCTGTCGTTTATGAATAATATGCATATTTAGGGCTCGAATTGAATCCTTTCACTATTTTCAATACCTGTCGTGACTTATAAAATCAAAATATTTTTTTTTTTTTAAAAAAACGACTCCCGCACTAAGGAACTTAATCCTTGTATCGCGGGGGGTTTTACAAACATACAAATCACATGCACAAAGACACCCAGACTCAGAACAAGCATTTGTGGATCACACAAATACTTGTCCTACGTGGGGATCGAACCCGCGACACGACGCGTACAGTGGTCTTGGCGTGGTGACCTC